>NC_138768.1:290975714-291703214 GCF_965119305.1 Pelophylax lessonae | reverse complement strand
GCCGCAATGTCGCAGTCCCGCAAAAAAAATTGCAGATCGCTGCCATTACTCGTTAAAAAAGAAACAACAAAAATGACAAAAATCTTTCCCTTAGTAAACGCGATAACTTTTGCGCAAACCAATCAAAATACGCTTTTTGCGATTTTTTTTTACCAAACATAGGTAGCATAAAACAAATTGGCCTAAAATGTTAAAAAATGTTGATTTTTACATTTTTTTTGGGAATTTCATCTAAAAAAATGTATAAAATATTGTTATTTTTGCAAAATTGACGCTCTTTTTTTGTTTATAGCGCATGATCAAAAAATCGCACAGGTGATCAAATACCACCAAAAGAAAGCTCTGTTTGTGGGGAAAAAAGGACGTAAAATTTGTTTAGGTACAGTGTCGCACGACCGCGCAATTGTCCATTAAAATCACGCAGTGCCGAATCGCAAAATAGGTCAGGAAGGGGGTAAAATCTTCCCGGGCTTAAGTGGTTAAGCTTTGACATAAAAGTTGAATGGTTTATATGCAGAGCTGCACCAGATCTTGCACTCTCCAGTTTTAGTAAATCAACCTCACCAAGATCGGTATGATCTGGTGCTTTATTCAAACCAGTAATGATATGCTTACAATTGGTGAATCTGGGAGTGACTAAATACTTCGGTTCAGGTTTCTTAGAGAGACAGCTCTACGGTCGGCCGGCGGGATTGCTGGCTGCAATCCTGGGTTTCCCGAAGGGACAGTAGTGCTCAGGACATGGCGTGAAACATGTAGTCATGGCAACCATATAGCTTGTGTTCCACCCTGGTTCCTGGTGTTTCCCTGCAAGTGGCCTCTGTCCGGTTGACGTCACCGCTCCGGAACTACAACAGAGTGTATTCATCCTCGCGCCGGCTGGTTTCCGGACTTGTGCACACACCGCTCAGTGGTCCTGGGAGACTGACCTTCTCGCATTAGGGTTGCTCCCTGCCAGGTGCCCTTGTCCACTTCAGCCCAGAGGGATGCAAGCATTCATGTACTTTGTTCTCCGGTTATCAATACCAATAAACTGTTAACCCTTTTTATACTGGATGTTCACCTGACTCCTTCATACATTGCATCCCGGTGGGGTTCATGCGCTGCCTTCCTCATGTACTTTTGTCTGTATCAGCACACTTCCTATGCTCGTTGGCTAGCAGCAGAACAACCACTGGGGAGTCACACAGGCTTACTTCTATCCCTCCACCCTTCAGGCACCCCAGGAGCGTCTGGTTTGTGATTATTGCTTTGACTTGGGGAAAGATTGTAACCTTTGTCCAGTTTTAGTGCAGTCAGAGGCTTGGAGAGGTTTCTTCACTTCCTGTCTGGTAATAGGGCTGTCCCCAGAAAAGAAAGTTGGGGAAACCCTCCAAAAACAAAAGACCAAAATGAAGATGCTTTTTTTAGGTTAAGTAGGAGAATTCTAGAACTTTTTAATGTTGTCTGTTTCCCTGTTACAGATTTTCGCTTACTTCCTGTCTGGTGAAAAGTGTTTTCCCAGAACAGAAAGCGAGAGAGTCCTAGATAGCGGTGAAACCGGAAAGGGGTTCTAAGTTTTCCCCATTCTATCCAAAGTAAACAAAGGTATAGGTTTAGATTGTATAGATTCACTATAAGGTTTATTTGGCATTTGTCATAGTACATCGCGTCATTTCCTTTTGTTGATCCTTGCTAAGGATGAGTATATCTGGCCATGGTGTTTTTATTTATGGTCATGAATGCATGCTTTGACAAAATAAAATGGTCATATAAAGTTCACAATTCGTACTAATTCTGTAACACTGTTGTAAAATACCTATAGACTTTAGAGCAGGGATCCTCAAACTACGGCCCTCCAGCTGTTGTGGAACTACATCCCATGAGGCATTGTAAAACTCTGACATTCACAGATATGACTAGGCATGATGGGAATTGTAGTTCCTGAACAGCTGGAGGGCCATAGTTTGAAGACTCTTGCTTTAGAGAAAAGTTAGATAAGCAAGCAGAATCTGATTGCCCTCAGGGAACGAAATCTTCTGGATGAGTGTTATTAGTTGTATAAAGTACTCAAAACCCATACTTGAGAAAAAGTACAAGTGCTCGATCAAAAAGTGACTTGAGTAGAAGTACTAAAGTATTCAACATTTTTTGTACTTAAGTATTGCAAGTAGTTTTTTTAAATTTTGCTACTCAAGTACTAAAAGTAAAAGTACCAGTAGTTTGAAAAAAAAAATTCTACTCAAGTACTGAAAGTAAAAGTACAAGTACTGTGTTATGTAGTTATTAAAGAAAGAAGTCAAAAGTTTGAACATCATATTGTTTTTTTATTATTTCAAATGCAGCTTTTATTTATACATACAGTAGCTTTTATTTTCGTATGCGCTGATAATACACATGTTTTGAGCTTCATGAAACCTGCCATCTACTGTTCTGGCAGTGGTCATTTTTATCATTGTAACTAGTAACTATGCAGCACGAAAAAAAAAATATCGAAGTAGAAGTATTGAAATCATCGAAAAAATGTAGTGAAGTAAAAGTGGAAGTATGAGAAAAAAATTATACTCTAGGAAAGTACAGATACCGCCTTTCGGTACTTAAGTACTGTAGTGAAGTAGTTCTACTTCGTTACTATAAATCTCTGGTGTTATAATAACTTAAAGTGAATGGAAAGACAATGTTTTTTTTCTAGGTTTAGATAGTTTGGGGAAACGTTAGAATCCATATCAGATTTTTATTGTTGTCTGTATCCATGCTGGAGAGATTCACCCTACTATTAGTTCTGGTGACCATTGGCACTGGATCAAAAAATGGGAAATCCAAAATTTTTGAGTTTTCAGCAGAGCAACTGGTGAGGGAAAATCTTCCAAACGTGACACCAGTTCCACTGACAACTTTCTAACATGGGAACGTTGTTGGTTATATTGATTCCTTCTCACTTATTAAGTCTCCCTTGTAGAACGCAGGCAGCGAAAAAAAACCTGAAGAGTTTTAGGCTCCATTCATACCATGGCATTCCAGATCGCGGGTGAAAATGCCGTGATTCTGCCCGCGATTCCCTAATTGCCACAGATCGTGGGAAGCGCTTGTGATCCAGAACGTATTTTGTTTGCGTGATTTTACCATGATTTGTCAGGCGACAATCGCTGCAAAATTGCGCCTTGAATGGGGATCGCAAGCATGGCGATTCGGTCCATGATCTGGAATGCCATGGTGTGAACAGAGCTCTAATCTATCCCTACTTTATTTAAAAATAAAGTCTTGGCTTTACATAAATAAAGCTTGGTTTGACAATTTGTGCTAATCTGGCCATAAAAACAGAGGCTTCCCTGCATAATTTGACTCAAATTAAAGAGGACTTTATGGCACTGGAGCAGCGATAATATCGTGGTAATATCATAGCACTATACCACTTATAAAGCTCATCGTTTTTACAACCCTCCATCACCAAAACCAAGTAGTCCAAAAGCAAACATCTCAGATTGGCTTTAAATGAGGAAGCTTCATAATAGTGTTTTGCAGATATATTGAGCTACCAAACATGTTTTATTGTTGTATTCCGTGATATAACAGCATATTGACATACAACAGACACAGAAGCACTCACTTGTAATTACTACGGCAGTTGTAAAGTCTTAGTAAAGCTGGTAATAGACTGTTTGAATCTTGGCCGGTTCAGCAGGGACTGGCCACGATTCGAACCATGCATGGGCAGGCTGATTATACCAAAGTTGATCAATTGCGTTCAACCAGCCTGTTGGATTTTTCATGCGATTATTGGCAACGGCTATAGCCACTAGCAATAATCATTAGGGGGAGATTTGCTAAAACTGGTGGACTCAGAATCTGGTACATGTTATGGTGCATGGTAGCCAATCAACTTCTAACTTCAGTTTGTTCAATTTAGCTTTGCGCTAAAACCTGGAAGCTGATTGGTTTCTATGCAGAGCTGCACCAGATTTTGCACCTTGCAGGTTTAGTAAATAATCCCCACTGAGTGTTCTCTCGGCCAGGACAGCTCCCGGCCAGGACGGCCTCCCAATAGCTCTGCGGGAGGGATTTACCCACCAACACCGACTGTGTTGGTTGATGGAGGGACTGAGTGATTTTCTTTCCTGTAACCCTTGGTTGCAGGAAAGAAAATCACTCCATCTATGACCGGCTTAGTGAAGCACAGAGATTTCACTATCAGGGCTCCTTACAAAAGTAAGAAACTAGAAGGTAATATATAAACTGAAATATCAGTTGTATATGAACTAACCATTTTAAAACAGTAATTGACTCTAACCTGCCCCAGTCCTAGATAACTAAAATTCCAAACAGTCCCTCAAGGATCCAGATATGCCCATTGAAGGTACACTCTGGTTACTGTTGGAAAAATCTCCCCAACAAGGACAAGGACATACAAAAAATAGCACTCTCATTATTTCCAGCTATAATCTCACATCATAACAGAACTGTAAAATGCCATATTTTTAAATGATGGGATTTGGAACTTGTCACTTTGCAATTTGCTGTCAACACATAAAAATTAGATCTGGATTCTTGAACACAGGGTATGAGGCTGTGGACTCTGGATTATGGATCGTGATGAGACATCAGCAAATTCCTTGATGCATCTGATTATGTCTATTAGAGTAACAGCTAGGAATTTCTTAAGTCAATGCAGCAAAAAATAAAAAAAAAATGTAATTGGAGCATTTCATTCATTTTATGCAGCAAGCACATGTAAATTTCATAGAGATTTCTAAATGTTTCCTCCTTTCAAGTGTTTCTAGAGACTATAAGGCTTCATGCACACTGAACTTAAAAAACGCCGCTTTTTTTTTTTCAGCCTGTAGAAGCATACCTATGTTAGCCTATATCTCCATGCACAAATAGGCATTTAAAGTGATTGAAAAGGCAGACGTTTTTTTTTTTTTTTAACTTAATGCATTCTATGCAGCAAGATAAAAAAATCTTCTGTGTGCAGCAGTCCCCTTCAGCCCCCCTAATACTTACCTGAGCCCATCTCTATCCAGCGATGTTGTAGGAGTTTCTCAGCTGCCCAGACTCCCTTCCTCAATGGCTGAGACAAAAGCATGGCACAATTGGCTCCCACTGCTGTCAATCAAAGTCAGTCAGCCAATCAGGAGAGAGAGAAGGGGGGCTGGGCTAGGTTGCAGCTCCATGTCTGAATGGGCATAGGGAGCTGTGACTCGGATTGGGTGCCCCCATAGCAAGCTGCTTGCTGTGGGGGCACTCAAGAGGAAGGAGGGGCCAGGAGCACAGAAGAGGGACCCAAGAAGAGGAGAATATGGGCTGCTCTGTGCAAAAACAACTGCACAGAACAGGTAAGTATAACATGTTTGTTATTTAAAAAACAAAAAAAACGAGACTTTACAAATACTTTAAAGGCAGAAAGGAGAAGAATTTTTGGGCAGAAAAAGCACTTGATGTGCCTAAATGCATGTAAAAGTGTCTAAATGCGCTTGAACTAAGGTGACCAGATTTTTCAAATTAACCACTTAAGCCCCGGAAGGTTTTACCCCCTTCCTGACCAGGGCCTATTTTGCGATTCGGCACTGCATGACTTTAACGGACAATTGCGCGGTCGTGCAACGCTGTACCTAAACGAATTTGACGTCCTTTTTTTCCCACAAACAGAGCTTTTGGTGGTATTTGATCACCTGTGCGATTTTTACTTTTTGCGCTATAAACAAAAAAGAGCGTCAATTTTGCAAAAATAACAATATTTTTCACATTTTTCTATATGAAATTCCCCCCCAAAAAATGTAAAAATCAAAATTTTTTAACATTTTAGGCCAATTTGTTTTATGCTACATATGTTTGGTAAAAAAAAATTGCAAAAAGCGTATTTTGATTGGTTTGCGCAAAAGTTATTGCGTTTCTAACTAAGGGAAACATTTCTGTCATTTTTGGTGGTTTTTTTTAAACGCGTAATGGCGGCAATCTGCAATTTTTTTTGCGGTACTGCGACATTGCGGCAGACAGATCGGACCCTTGACTGACATTTTTGACACTTTTGGGGTTACCAGTGACATTATTACAGTAATCAGTGCTATACATATGCACTGTTACTGCAAAATGACACTGGCAGGGAAGGGGTTAACTTTATTGGGGAAGGAGGGGTTAAGTGTGTCTCTAGGGGCGTGCTTCTAACTGTGATTGGACATGGCTACTGGTGTAGGAACAGTGATCAACGGTCCTACATAGTAGAACCGTATGATCACTATTCATACACAGGGGAGAATGACAGGCTTGTTTACATTAGCCGCCTGCCTTTCTCCCTTCACAGCGGACGATCGTGACCCGATGTCCGCCGGCCACACACACGGACTTCCCAGGGAACGAGCCAGGGCAGGCGCGCGCTCGCCCGCTATTGGCTCACAAGCAAGTGACAGGCTAGTGACGTACCCATGCGTCACTTTGCCTGGCCGGGGCTGACCGCCGCAGTATATGTACTTGCGGCGGTCGGCAACCGGTTAAACCTGGGGACATATTTTTTTTTATTGCAAAAGGCACAGGACTGCATAATACACAAAGTGCTTGGCACAGGACTGCATAATACACAGAGCACTGGGCACACGACTACATAATACACAGAGCGCTGGGCACAGGACTACATAATACACAAAGCGCTCGGCACGGGACTACATAATACACCGAGCGCTGGGCACAGGACTGCATAATACACAGAGCGCTGGGCACAGGACGACATAATACACAGAGTGCTGGGCACAGGACTGCATAATACACAAAGCACTGGGCATAGGACTGCATAATACACAGAGTGCTGGGTACAGGGCTACATAATACACATCGATAGGCACAGGACTACATAATACACAGAGCGCTGGGCACAGGACTACATAATACACAGAGCGCTGGGCACAGGACTACGTAATACACAGAGTGCTGGGCACAGGACTGCATAATACACAGAGCGCTGGGCACAGGACTGCTTAATACACAGAGCACTGGTCACAGGACTGCATAATACACAAAGCACTGGGCACAGGACTACATACTACACAGAGTGCTGGGCACAGGACTACATAATACACAAAGCATTGGGCACACAGAGTTTTGGGTACAGGGCTACATAATACACATTGATAGGCACAGGACTACATAATACACAGAGCGCTGGGCACAGGACTGCATAATACACAGAGCGCTGGGCACAGGACTACATAATACACGGACGCTGGGCACAGGACTATATAATACACAGAGTGCTGGGCACAGGATTCCATAATACACAGAGCACTGGGCACAGGACTACATAATACACAGAGTGCTGGGCACAGGACCACATAATACATAGAGCGCTGGGCACATGACTACATAATACACAGAGCGCTGGGCACAGGACTACGTAATACACAGAGTGCTGGGCACAGGACTGCATAATACACAGAGCGCTGGGCACAGGACTGCTTAATACACAGAGCACTGGTCACAGGACTGCATAATACACAAAGCACTGGGCACAGGACTACATACTACACAGAGTGCTGGGCACAGGACTACATAATACACAAAGCAATGGTTATGAGTAAGCGGCTGTGTGCGCCGTGAAACGCGTTAACCTGGATTATCTGTTCCCTGCACTGTCTGTTATATTTTGATTTCAAGAATAAAGTACTTTTATTGGTTTCATCTACCTGGGTGCGGTTCCAACATTTTTCTTTTGCATTCATCCGGATGGCGGGTCTTGCCAGCACCAGGTCGGACTGACACACCTGAGCGGCTTCATCTTTCTCATTACCCACATGACTACATAATACACAGAGCACTGGGCACGGGGACAAAACCAGGGACAGACTTAGTCTGGGGACTGTCCCCGGAAACCGGGGATGTCTGGTCACCCTAGCTTGAACGCTAGGTGAGTTTAGGTGTTAATGCATTCCAAAGGCCAGAATAAATTATTATTCTAGCCAATGGAATCCTTTAACACTTAAACACTTGATATGCCTAAATGTGCTTAAATGCTTGTGCAATACGCGGATTTAGGTGCTTTTTTAAGCTGCTTTTTCCTGATAGGAGTAAAAGGCATTCAGAGGTGAAAATCAAACAACCTGTGTGAATGAGGCTAAGGCTGGACATTCATTATACAATTTTCTTGTACAATTTTCCTTTGGATTAAAAACATTTAATATGAGGTCAAACCTATAACACTTTCAATTTGTATGCAGTCAAGCAGGCCCTTGCACTACATAGTTGGAGGTAAATCTAAAGGAAATTGAACAAGAACATTGTATAATGTATGGCCAGCTTAAGAAAGAAGAAATTGTTATCTTTTTATCAAAATAGGTTTTACTTTAAATAATGGAATAAATCAGGGGGTGCCAACTTAGTGTAGATCTTCATTTAAAGGAGAAAAAATGGTAACACTTGTTTAAAACCAATAGAAAGCTCATCTCATACAACATACTATCCAGTTGTTGATCGACCTTATGGTGTGCTCATGTAGGGTAATCCAATCATACAACTGGCAGTTGGGTAGGTGAATGCCAAAAAGCCGAACCCAGAAGTCCTGAAACCACCGTTAAGTGCAAGGAGGCCACAGACACGGAAGTGACATCACACCTGGCAGGACAGCAGTGGAGGGGCTTGGTTACGCATTTTGGAGTACGCTAGCTCCTTTCTAGGGATGAGCTTCGAGTTCGAGTCCAAAGCTAAGTTCGACTCGAACATCGGTCGTTCGATCATTCGTCGAACGACCAACAAATGTGCTTCTTCGCGGGAAATTAGAGCACACATAATGCACTGCGTGCATGCACCCTGACCTCCATGCTTTGGCCAATGAAATCATCTGTGCCATGATTGGACAAAAGGCAGGCTGCCTTTGGCAAAACATGGCTCAGGGGCTAAGTACACGCCCCACACTATATAAAGGCTGCTCTCACAGCCGAATCGTGTAGTGTGATTGTGTGGGCAAGACAGGGACAGGGAGAGGAACGTGTTTGAGGCAGGGAGAGAATAGTTATTTTGCAGTTTGTTAGACAGTGCAGTGAGACATTGCTAGCAGTGTGACTATAGGGAGGGAGAGGATCGTGTTTTTCAGGCAACGAGAGCAAAGTCATTTGCAGTTTTTCAGACAGTGCAATGAGGCATTGCTAGCAGTGACTTAGGGAGGGAGAGGATTGTGTTTTTCAGGCAGGGAGAGCAAAGTAATTTCCAATTTTTCAGACTGTGCAGTGTAGTCTAATTAGAGACATTTTTGCAAGTTAAGAGATCAGATAGTAAAGTATATTCAGTAGAGCAGTACATACCATAGACCATATACCATACATTGATCTCTATCTATATATAAGGCAATAGATTAGATATCAGGCCATTGAGTATCTATCGGTCACTTGCGTATACCCTATATTGATCTGATCCCTATCTATATATAGGGCTATTGATTAGATCAAATCAGGTCATTGAGTATCTATCAGTCATTTGTGTATACCCTATATTGATCTAATCTCTATCTATATATTGGGCTATTGATTAGATCATATCAAGTCATTGAGTATCTATCAGTCACTTGCGAATACCCTATATTGATCTGATCTCTATCTATATATAGGGCTATTGATTAGATCATATCAGGTAATTGAGTATCTATCGATCACTTGCGTATACCCTATATTGATTTTTAGCACTGATTACTGTAGTATTGTCATTGGTCCCGTCAAAAGTGTCAGTTAGGTGTCCGATCTGTCCGCCACAATGTCGCAGTCTTGCTAAAAATCGCTGATCGCCGACATTACTAGTAAAATAAAATATAAATAACATAAATATATCCCCTAGTTTGTAGATGCAATAACGTTTGCGCAAACCAATCAATATACACTTATTGGGATTTTTTTTCACCAAACATATGTAGCAGAATACATTTTGGCCTAAATTAATGAAAAGAATTGATTTTATTTTAGCTTTTTTTATTGACTGTGTATTATAGCAGAAAGTTAAAAAAATATATATTTTTTTTCAGAATTGATTATAGCACAAAAAATAAAACCCTCAGAGGTGATCAAATGCCACCAAAAGATAGCTCTATTTATGGGAAAAAAGGGACAATTTTATTTGGGAACAACGTCACACGACAATGTGCAATGTGCAATTGTCAGTTAAAAAAACGCAGTGCCATATCACAAAAAATGGCCTGGTCAATAAGGGGGTAAAACCTTCGGGTCCAGAAGTGGTTTGGAATACATACCTGAACTTCTTTTTTTTTTTTTCTTTTTAAACCAGAGTATAATATCACTTCAATTTTGCCTGTTTTGAAAGCAGCCTAAGTGCAAATCCATGTGACTCCCCTTCAGAAGGCAATTATGCTCAGAACTATACTATCTTTCCCCCATAGTGTTACATACAGCAAGTGTGGTGAAGTATTTCCTGTCCCTGCTAAGCAGCAGACAACAAACTTAGCGGGCATGGTTGATCTGCAAACCACAAAGAATACAGTGTCACACTGCTAAGGCACTTATTTTCTTGCCTCGTACACGTAGAAATACATGACTATTCCTAGTACTTACAATTGTCCATGTAAAAAGGCGATAGTAAAAATGATGTGGCTAAGTGGAAAGTCTGAAAGTGTATATCGTGGAGGAATACTTTCTAATTTAAATACTTTATTTATTAAGCAGCATTTGGTTGTGCCTCAGGGAGGGGAAGTAAGCACTGTTTGTAATAAATATTTCCCTAGGCCAAAGTAGACACTGTGTTAAATTAAATTAGGTACATAAGCTTCTGCCTTACCCTGTCCTGTAAAATGCAATAATTTAGAACTTGTATACCATTATGCTTTGTCTTCTGAATGCTTATTTGAAACATAAATAAAACAGTAAAAAAACAAAACAAAAACAGAGCAGGTACAGGCACTCCTAGGCCTCAAAATTTAGATAAAGCCCATGTGCAGGGCAGGATATAGGATCTGATCTCTGGGGGCAGTAAAAAAAAAAAAGTCCTACATTACGGTCCTTATCCAAGTGTCCCCTTACCTCAGGTGTCCTCATCAGAGTGCCCCCTTACATCAGGAGTTCTCATCACAGTCCCCTTTACATCAGAGTCCTCATTCAAATGCTCCCTTACATCAGGTGTCTCTATCAAATGCCCCCTTACATCAGGGTCCTAATCCAAGTGCCATCCTTACATCAGGTGTCCCCATCAGAGTGCCCCTTACATTAGTAGTTCTCATCAGAGTCCCTCTTACATTAGGGTCCCCATTTAAGTGCCCCCTTACATCAGGTGTTACCATCAGAGTGCCCCTTTACATCAGGTGTCCCAACCAGAGTGCCCTCATCAGAGTGCCCCTTTACATCAAATGTCCCCATCAGAGTGTACCCTTGCATCAAGAGCCCTCATCAGAGTTCTTCTTACATCAGAGTCCTCATCCAAGTGCCCCCTTACATCGGGTGTTTCTATCAAAGTGCCCCCTTACATTAGGAGTTCTAATCAGATTCCCTCTTACATCAGGGTCCTAATCCAAGTGCCCCTTTACATCAGATGTCCCCATCAGAGTGTACCCTTGCATCAAGAGCCCTCATCAGAGTTTCTCTTACATCAGGGTCTTCATCCAAGTGCCCCCTTACATCAGGTGTCCCCATCAAAGTGCCCCCTTACATTAGGAGTTCTCATCAGAGCCCCTCTTACATCAGGGTCCCCATTCAAGTGCCCCCTTACATCAGGTGTTACCATCAGAGTGCCCCTTTACATCATATGTCCCCATCAGAGTGTACCTTTGCATCAAGAGCCCTCATCAGAGTTCCTCTTACATCAGGGTCCTCATCCAAGTGCCCCCTTACATCAGGTGTCCTCATAAAAGTGTCCCCTTACATTAGGAGTTCTCATCAGAGTCCCTCTTACATCAGGGTCCCCATTCAAGTGCCCCCTTTCATCAAGTGTTACCATCAGAGTGCCCCTTTACATCAGGTGTCCCCACCAGAGTGCCCTCATCAGAGTGCCCCTTTACATCAGGAGTTCTCATCAGATTCCCTCTTACATCAGGATCCTGATCCAAGTTCCCCCTTGCTTTAGGTGTCCCCATCTGAATGTCCCCTTACATCATGGTGCCCCCATCAGAGTGCCCATTTTACATCAGCCAACCCCAGTACCCCCTAAATCCAGGCCTGCTCATGTGACCTTTTTTGTTTTAGCAATAACATTTTACATGTTGTAAGATCTTTCTTTAATGGAAATGATGGCCCTTGCCATCATCAGGTAATGGTAGCCAGCGGTCCTGCATACAGGACGATGTTCAAGAGATGGAAAAGCACATGACTGGAGAAGAGGTGCAGTTTTGTACAACTAGGTTTCACTTTCTATGCTGTCAAGGAACAAAGCCTCTGGGACCATTGGTAAGGTAAGTATGTTCCTCTAATACACTTTAGTAAGCCAATGAAAGAAATTGCAATTAAAATTAGAGTCCCCCTTTACATCAGAGTCCCCATCCGAGACCTCTCTTACATATAGGTCCCCATTACAGAGAGTCCTCCCTTACATCAGAATCCCTGTTGTTAGGAGCGTGGAGAGCCCGGAAGCGTAAGATGTTGCAGTGGGATGGACCTGGCTGAAATTTAGAGACACTTGCCCTAGACTAGGCATTATATCTTGAATAAATGGGGGGTGGGCTTTGAACTTTTTGAACTCTTTGAAGTCCAGAGTTTTTGCCTAAACGCACCTATGATTAGCACAAGTAGGCTAAAGCAGCAGGTTCATGTTAAAGTGAATAACAATAAAATCAGCGCAATCCCAAGTGAATATAAATTTACACCCCAATGGCAGCATACATTCAGTGTCTTCACTAAACACAAATAACAAACCAAACATATAAATAATGCCACGCCAAAGGTACAAAATATAGTTGGAACAATATATAACTGCGCTAATAAATCAGCAAGCTGCAGCTTACAGTGAGATAACACAAAAAATGGAACTAAGGTAAAAAAGCTGCGCTTAAAGTGAAAATGATAAATAAATATCAAAAATAATAATAATAATACATCAACACATGGAAAGTAAATCATAAATAAAGTGATGAATCAGCAATGTGCACAAATTAAGTCCTTATAGTGAAACAAATCAAAAAAGTCCCAAATAAAGTGATAAAGAGATGATATAATAAAGACAAGTAATGTGCTGTCCTCCACCACTGTGCACTTGCAATTCTGCTTACCAGATGGCAAATGATAATACGCCAAAAACAGCCACTATAAATGGACCAACGTGTGATGATTCCAGCAGGATATCCACCCCAAGGAGGAACACAGAATTGCCCAAACAGGATGCCCACAAGTTTGGATATGAAGTAGCAAAACGTCACTCCTCTCACAAATCTGAGGGTCCAAAAGATATCCACCATAAAGGAAAGGATAAAGGCTCCATAGCGTAAATCAGTAAAACAATTTATTAAATAAAAAGAAAGACACTTACAAATGCGTAGAAAGATATGCGCTTAAAATCAACAAAAGCCGGCCGGCTTCTTGCTCAGCTCGTCCTTCCAGGTTGCGTTGGTGACATCAGCACGCCGAGACCCGGCGCGTTTCGTCAAAACTGATGTCTTCCTGGGATGTGGACGGCGTGCTGACTCCCCAATATTTATAATAGACATAAGAACAAACTCCACCTCGGTCTGAACCGCGGAATTACTCGGCAACCGCCATGTTAGTAATGGGATCAGTTGCCAGTACTAAAGAAAACAAAGGAAACACAAAATACAAAAAGGCAGTGCTCCACTCCTAAACAGAAGAACTAGAGAACTAAAACCCCGTAATAGATTATCTTTAGGTGATTGACCCCAAAGGAATCAGTATGCTATTACTATGGCTAGCGAGATGTTACTAACAATACGCAGCCACTAAATAGCAGATTGCTCACCAAAATGTAAAAAAAAATATAAAAAATAAGATTAAGTATAAATCAAAGAGCCAAAGACTAACACTGCAGCAACAAACAGACTGCAACTATGGCTCTATCAATTATGGGATTATTCATGTAAAAAACAAAAAACAAAAAGGAAGCAAATCAACAACATGACTAATGTATGTAAATCCGCGGCTCAAACGGAGTTCACAAAAAATCAGATAATATAAAAAAATAAAATATAGAAAATATAATAAATAATAATGGATAAAATGAAAAAATAAAAACAGTATAAACTTCAATCAAGAATTATCGATAAAAGCGTTGACATCAACATCTACATTCAAACCAAAAGGCGCAAATGTTTTGACCCTATGGATCCAAGACATCTCAAGCCTGGACAACGCTCTCAGCAATATCCTGCCTATATAATGCAACCTGCAAGAACACTGCAGGAGATACACAACCCCTGCACTGGAGCAGGACAAAAAAGGCTTAATGGCGTGTACTGCACCAGTGCTGGTAGAGGTGAACGCTCTAATATTCCTGTTTGCACTTGTTGAGTAAATAAACCTGACATCTGTTACATCTATAATAACCAGTGAGGTTGAACTGAAAGCTAGGCTTAGCAACAGAGGGATCTAAAACATTAGGGGCCAACCTGTCGCGAAGAGTAGACGCTCCCCTAAAAATAACAAAAGGGTTTAGCAGGTAAAACCTTGTTTGAAATTCTATCATTACTCAAAATGTGCCAATGACGTTCAACCAAATGCTTAATACCTTTGTATTGAGTAGAGAAAGTGGTTATAAATGGTAATGTGGAAAAAGAGTTCTCATTAGTAGAGCACACTCTACTTTGGAGTAAGTCTGACCTATCAGTCCGTACAACCCCTTTAAGGGTGTTTCGCAGAAAAGTGTCATCATACCCTTTTTCCAAAAACCTACCAATAAGGGTTTGGGCTTGGGAAATGAAATCTTGAGAATCAGTGCAGTTCCTTTTGAGTCTTAAATATTGTCCCTTAGGGACCGCACGTGACAATGAATTACGGTGACAGCTGTCATTTGGAATATATGAATTTCTGTCTGTGGACTTAAAATATGTAGTGGTGGTAAATCTATCACCACTAATGGAAATAGTCAAGTCCAAAAAGTTAATGGTGACCTGACTGGCCTCATAATTAAGGCAAATGCCTCTGGTGTTGGAGTTAAGGTGTTCCATGAAGGATTCCAACTCTGTCTTGGCCCCATCCCAGAGGAGGAGGACGTCATTTATATACCTAGCCCACAATAGTATCTGGGGTCTGTCACGGGCATAGATGACGTCCTCCCCCCACTGGGCCATAAACAGATTTGCCAAGCTTGGGGCGTACTTCGCCCCCATGGCTACACCCCTGTCTTGGCAATAAAATTGGTCATTGAACCAGAAGTAATTATGTCTGGTTGCAAATTGTAAAAGTTCCATAATGAAAGATATTTGCAACCTTGGGACATCCAAATCTCTTTCTAGAAACAGTTTAACAGCTTCCAAACCCAACTCATGAGGAATTATAGTATAAAGCGATGTGACATCAGCTGTCACCATCCATAGTCCATCTGTAGGGATTATATTAGATAGTAAATTAATCACATGCCTGGTATCCTTAATATAGGATGGGGTTTGTTGAACCAGGGGCTGAAGGAAAGAGTCAATGTATTTCCCCACCCGGGAAGTCACAGAGTCAATGCCACTGACTATGGGACGACCCAGGGGGGGGAATCAGAATCTTGTGCACCTTGGGAAGGTAATAAATAATCAGTGTGCGGGGGCGTTTAGGCACCAAAAAATGTTTTTCTTTTTTATTTAGTATATTCAAATGGAAACCCTTAGTGACAATAGCTTCCAGTTCTTTTTTATATTGAAACATAGGATCACGTGAGAGGGGGGTATATGTATGTCTATTGTCCAGAATGCATTGCATTTCAGCTAGATAATTGCACCTGTCCAATATAACAATACCCCCCCACCTTCTTATCAGCAGGCCTGATAACCAGCTCCCTATTGTTACATATTATCTAGATCTCTCAAGACAACATCATGGAAAACTTTAAAGGATGGTGCCAAAGAGCCTGGAGGGTTAAAGAGTGACGTATTTGCCAATCCCGAGTGCTGAAACTCAGTGGAGATAATGCGATTACTGATCATATATCTCTTAATATCTAATTTTCTTACCAATTTGTGCGTGTCCATGTGTGTCTGAAATGTATTCAAACATCTTGGCGGCGCAAATTTTAGGCCTTTGTCAAGGATACGTTTCTCTGAGTCACTCAGAACAGTTTGGCTAAGATTGAAAAAATAAAAATTCAAAATATAGTGAATAAAATTAAAAAAAAATCAATCACACCCAATTAATGCCAATAAACAAGTGTAAAGCAGTGATAAGTAACACAGCCCACAAAAAATAAATTGATCAATTACAAACGTGAAAGTTATTTTTATAATAAAAACAATTATTAAATATTAAATAATATAATACTCGTGCACAATAATCACATACAATGTCCATGAATAAATAAACTCATATCTTGTGCACATTAACTATGTGAAAAAAGTCCATAGTGGAATGAATATAAATATAAATAATATATAAATCTTGTCATTTAATAAAGCATCCTTCCGTGCCGTGCAATATTACATATAAAGAGCTGGTGCTCCAATCCACACACAAGTGCTCCATGTGTTTCAAATCAGTGCTTACTAGCAACTCACCTTACTCCCTGATCCATATATTCCAATGAGTCAGATAAGCTGTTACACCCAATGGTGTTAAAAGTATATTGGAATGACCTTCTCCTCCTTCCTCCTTTAGGACTCAGGATGGTACAGGCATGGGTTCAGTTTAATATGTAAAAACAAGAAAGATTCCTCTAGTGCTCTCTGAATCAAATTTATTAAGCCAAGATATAACAATTACCAGACTCACAAATCCAGGCACTTCAGCAGTGCAGGCTTTGACAGGCTCGTCTGTCTAGGTCTTCTGACCATCAACCTGGATACAGCGTACGTGCACAGGCTCCGCTCCCATACAAGTTGCGTCACTCAAATGACTTAGTCAGCAGGGGTCATGTTAAAGCCCAACTCTGCAAATTGTATTTTCCATTAAAGAGGAAGTAAACCCTCCTCTGACACTTTTACCTATAGGTAAGCCTATGATAAGGCTTACCTATAGGTACTGTAAATATGTCCTAAACATGTACCGTTTAGGAGATATTTACCTTACATGCAGCCAGTGACGTCACTGGCGCATGCGCTCTGAAGGAACTGCCGCTGTGTGAGATACACCGTTTTGTAAAATTTGTCCTATTCCGCTATTCAATATACACCCTGTTTGAGTGTGAAAAATTAAATTGCGGGATAGTCTGTATCGGTACATGTGAGATACACCTTTTTAAATTAGTTTGGCGCATCTCCTTCCACCGCCGAGGATTGCAGGGCGCTTCAGTTTGCCTCCTGTTCCCAACTCCTCCTACTCCTCTTCCTCATCCTGCCTTTAGGGTACAAAAAATTGCCCCGTGCCGTGACTGTCGGCTCCTGCGCGCATGTGCGGGAGTGACGTCACCGCGGCTCCGGCCAATCAGATGGCCGGATGCCGCGATCCCAGAAGACGGGCGACTGGACATGTCGCCCGTCATAGAGGTGAGCGGACGGCGCGGCGGGGGCTCATTCTAAGGTAAGTATTTCATAATGAGCTAGTATGCGATGCATACTAGCTCATTATGTCTTTCTCTTTCAGCTTGTAAAAAAAAAAAAAAAAAATTACTGAGTTTACAACCTCTTTAAATAGTTTCCTTGCCAGCATAAAGAAAACCAAAAATTCAGTTCACCCACAGTAACCGGTAAGTTTTTGTGTGGAAAACATTATTAACGAATACATGCAAAGTGTACATATACTGTATAACTGTGCATGTGCTGGTACCAGTCTTGTGATTAAAATAGGCTTCTATATCACTGCTGTGAGCTGAAGACGGGCAGTTAATTATTCTAAATGGCCCCGTACATGGGTAGCTATGCAGTGGGTGCTGACTACTAGGAGAATTGTAACAGGCAATAAAAACGCATGGAGGTCTGCTTTTGAGGCCTGGCTAGCATTTAGAGGAATCAGTGCCTAGGTACCCTCACATACTGGGAAGTGCACTGATAATTTTCAAGAGGAATTCAGAGAAAAGGTGCTGCTTAGGCACAATTAACATTTTTTTTTATGTTACCTATAATAGAGCAAATCGTTAATTTTTATGTTCGGGACCATTTTAGCCACTTCACTACCACCCCATATTTAAAAATGGCGGAGTCGTAAATGTGGTGTTCTAAAGCACTTTTTACATCTTGTGCATGTTTCAGTCGTAGATCAAACACAATATTCACAGAATCAGAATTGTTTTATGCATTTTGATTGCTGTGTTGGCTAATTGTTAGAGTGCATTGTGCATGTAGTTTTGTACAACAATTACAGATATATTCTTCAGCCAGTAGATGGCATTGTTTATAGGTTTGTAGCTGCTCTATGGTTAAACTCTATGTCTTTTCTCTGTATAATAAAAGTCTCCTGATCCTGTCTGCAGTAAAGCAGCAAAGCCCATGTGGTCTGTGCAGTGGCGTCACTATTGTTGGTGTCACCTGGTGCGGTAAAACATGGTGTCAACCCCTCCCTATTTTCAGGCCAGCAGCCCAGCATTGGAGCTCGTTGGCATGTGTTGCAGTTGGTCAGTAAGGCCTGCAGGCAGTTATTAGGGCTGAAGAATAGCGGGTTAGACAGTTCCTAGTGGCCTAGTCCCTGGCTTAGTCCGTAAGAGCAGTAATGGATAATGGCCGACAGTTAAACTGTAGAAGTAATCCCTCAGGCTAGACGTTCGCTCACTCTGGGTTGCTCGGGGCGACTCTGGTCAGTAGTGTAGCACATCTGCACTCTGGCAGTGGCTCAGTCTTTCTCTCTATGGCAGTGCTGGGCAGCCTGGATCTCTCTCTGGTAGTGCTGGGCAGTGTGACTCTCTCTCTGGTGATACTGGGCAGTGGTGTGGCTTTCCCTCTGGTGTGCTAGGCAGTGTGGCTCTCTCTCTGTTGGTAATGGGCAGCAGCATGGTTCTCTCTCTGGTGGTGCTGGGCAGCTTGGCTCTCTTCCTGGTGGTATTTCCAAAAAGTGCAGCGCTACAAATACATGAAAAAATCTAGATATTTTTGAAACAAGTGGAAAAACCACAAAGCCGTAAAAGGGGTAGTGTCCAAAATAATGAATAAAGTCCCAGAAAATGGTGCAAATAAAATAAATCCACATGCAGGATGTTGGGAAAAATATTCCTTCCGGTGACACCAGGGAAAAGTGCAAAATGGGGACATGTGCATAAGTATGGCAAGCAGCTTACCAGAACTCCGTGGCTACTCAAATGAATGAGACAGCCTCTCTCAGCAAGTTGTTATACCAGTGTAGTCAGTAGATGTCAAACTCAGGCACTTCTTAGTTACTCCGTCATACATAAATGGATAAGTAGAAAGACATAGAGGCCCATAGCAGAACTCCGTGGCTACTCAAATGAATGAGACAGCCTCTCTCAGCAAGTTGTTATACCAGTGTAGTCAGTAGATGTCAAACTCAGGCACTTCTTAGTTACTCCGTCATACATAAATGGATATGTAGAAAGAAATAGAGGCCCATAGCGTAATCCCGTAAAACATATAGGTAAAATTTATTAAAAAGAACTACTCACAATATGAAGGCATATAACAGGCATAGACAATAGGCTGTTCATGGATCAAAATGCGACATCCCGCGGGTGTCCGAAACAGCGTGGAACAATAAGCAGCCGGCTCTGTAAGGGGGCGTGTGGACGTTACATCTGGAGTCACCAACGTTTCATCATCAAAAGACGTCGTCTGGGCGTGACGTCTCTTCCTGGTGGCACTAGGCAGCGTGGCTCTCTTTCTGGTAGCACATGGCAGCGTAGATTTCTTTCTAGTGACGCTGGGCAGCGTGGCCATCTTTCTGGTGGTGCTGGGCAGCATTACCCTCTTTCTGGTGGCACTGGGCAGCGTGGCTCTCTTTCTGGTGGCACTGGGCAGCGTGGCTTTCTTTCTGGTGATGCCGAGCAGCGTTGCTCCCTTTCTGGTGGTACTAGGCAGCGTTGCTCTCTTTTTGGTGATGCTGGGCAGCGTGGCTCTCTTTATGGTGCCACTGGTCAGCTTGGCTCTCTTTCTGGTGGCACTGGGCAGCATGACTCTCTTTTTTGTGGTGATGGGCCATGTTGCTCTCTTTTAGGTGGCACTGGATAGCATGGCTCTCTTTCTGGTGGCCCTGGGCAGGGTTGCTCTCTTTCTAGTGGCTCTGGGCAGCGTTGTTCTCTGGTGGCACTGGGCAGCATTGTTCTCTGGTGGCACTGGGCAGCATTGCTCTCTTTCTGGTTGCGGAAGGGCAGTGAGGCTCTCTTTCTGGTGATGCTGGGCAGCGTGGCTCTCTTTCTGGTGGCGTTGGGTAGCTTGGCTCTCTTTCTAGTGACACTGGGTAGCGTGGCTCTCTTTCTGGCTTCCATCCAGCACAGTCCTCTCTTTCTTTTTCCTGTAGCACTCACTCCCTCAGCTTTTTCCAGGGTTCCAGTCTCTCTCTCTCTCTCTTCCCAGCAGAGTGCATGCTGGGAGCTGTAGTCTGCTCCCTGTGGACAACAATGAGGCAACCAATCCTCCGGAACTATATGTCCAATGATGCTCCCATGGTCTCTTTTGATTGGCCCTCTGCTGTTGTCAAGGGGGAGGGGAATAGAGCGGTCAGGAAGCTGGACAAGGAACCTGATGAGAGCTGCTTTCACTTCTCCCACACTGCTGACTGGAGAAAGGGGTGGCGAGTGGGGGAAACACTCTGACAGCCCACAGCTCACCTCTTCCCTGTCACAGCGCCGCTGCTAAGTTTTCTGATGGACTGAGCGAGGGAAAAGAGCCTGCAGTCACCTTTCACTGGTGGGGGGCCCCGACAGTACCTTGATGGTGTCACCCCTCTGGCGGGTGTCACCCCGGTGCGGGCCGCACTCCCCCCCCAATAGTGACGCTACTGAGCCTGTGCAGTAACTATCTGTTCTGTAGGGCTATATACAGAATTTCTAACAGTTTATGGGCCCAGGCATAGCCCACACACCCACTCAGAGAAAAGCTGAAAATCCAGTCATAGCCCAGTTATAGCCAGCTACAGCAGATAAGAGCAAGATACAACAACATGAATAAGACTGCAAAAGAATAATAGATCCAATCCATACATTAATTATACAAATGTAAATATTATGAAATTAATAACATATCAAAACAAACCATCCGCAGCATGAAAGTCCATATATGTCGAGGGATGACCAAACACCGTGCTCCTTTACAAGCAATCAAATCCTCCAAATATTGTGCTCCACCAGATTAAAAAATGTATGTATATGTGCTCACCAGAACCTTTTGGCCACCAGGTGACCATCAAGCAGAAAATAAACAGAGTCTATTTCCTGATGACGTGTGCATGTGTGAAATGCATAGAAATACGAGCCTCTTACTAAATTTGCACAGATTTGTCCCAGAGTACCCAAATGGCGGAATATACGCTGGATTGTAGCACAACTAATGAACAGTGCGAAACTGCTGAGAGCTGCACATGCTGAACCTGTGATTTTTACTGCTAATATGTTAGTACATTTGCTTAACTTTAAATGTTTTTTTTTTACCATATTAAAGCATACTACACTATATATAACTCTCTTGTGGTCCCTCCTGGAGCATTTATTTTTGTGGTGGCCCAAATTGGGAGTGAGGAGAGAGAAGTTTGCTGGAGAAGTGAAAACTGTTCCATTGAGAAGTGGATCTGTTTATTTTTCTGCTTGATGGTCATCTGGTGGCCAAAAGGTTCTGGTGAGCACACACATATATATATATATATATATATATATATATATATATACTTTTTTAAATTCAGATCTTTGTGGCCCAATGGAAAAATTGACTCCAGGAAAGAAGAGGTATTTTATCACTCTGTGGAGGCCAGTCAACTTCTTCCACCCCAACTTTGCTCATCCATGTCTTTATGGACCTGGTCCAAATAATTTGGTGGAGGGGGGATTATGGTGTGGGGTTGTTTTTCAGGGATTGGGTTTGGCCCCTTAGTTTCAATGAAGGGAACTCTTAAGGCATCAGCAAAGCAAGACATTTTGGACAATTTCATGCTCCCAACTTCTTGGGAACAGTTTGGGGATGGCACCAGTGCACAAACAAGGTCCATAAAGACATGGATAAGCGAGTTTTGGGTGAAGAAACTTAACTGGCCTGCACAGAGTCCTGACCTCAACCTAATAGAACACCTTTACGATGAATTAGAGAGGCAACTGCGAGCCAGGCCATCTCGTCCAACATCAGTGCCTGACCTTACAAATGTGCTTCTGGAAGAATGGTCAAACATTCCCATAGAAAGACTCCTAAACCTTGTGGACAGCCTTCCCAGATGATTGGAAGCTGTTATAGCTGCAAAGGGTGGGCTAACTCAATATTGACCCTACGGATTAAGACTGGGATGCCATTTAAGTTCATGTGCATGTGAAGGCAGGCGTTCCAATAATTTTGGTAATATTGTGTATATATAAATCAACTCTCCAGGACCTTTCACCAAGCATCTTCTGTTCAAATCAAATTTGTAGGGTTTTTTCTTTTTTCCTTACATTTACACATCATATTAATCATGTAGTCGTTAAGGATTAATGTTTTTTCGGTCTGCTTGAGTTGTCCTCTGTGACCTGAATTTGGCATTTGAACCACTGACCTAGGTATTGTATGTAGCTCCGTATTGTTTAAATCCTGACTACAATAGCACATGCCTGTGTGTGTGTGTTTGTGTAGGAAGGATTTATTGGCCAAAGCAATGCATAGAGGAAACAGTGTTAAAGATACTGTTACAGATCCCAGGCAAACCAACATATAAAGAAAAAACACACAAGCAAAAGATCCACAGATCTAGGCAGATTAATATTCTAAACTCAAATTTTCTGTAAAGGTTGAGGCTTAGTGCCATCCTGCTTCCTGAGCCTTCCCATTGGTACTTTAAAGTGATTGGATGCTTCACTGGCCAATAGAGAGATTCAAGAGGTGGGCAATGGAAGATATAAAGCTTGCCTAGGTGCCCCTGGCAAAAGTTAAAGCTGAATTCCAAGTATGCATACTTTTGCAGTTACATTGGTCCAGCTTGGACAAATGGAAGTATGCATGTTCTATGCCTGGCCGAGTCCCTTGAAAGCCTGAAAATTACTGTAGTAGGCACTGCTACTACAGTGGTTACTACTAGCTTCCTAGGGGCTTTCCCTCTGCTTAGTGAGTACAGGAGCAGGGTAGCAGCTACAGTAGTAAATATTGCACAGATGATAACAACTCTCCGTTACCTTGCCACAAGTGATTACAAGAACAGATGCTGCAAATACTCTACACTAGTGATGGGCCGAACACCCCCCTGTTCGGTTCGCACCAGTACATCTCGAACAGGCGAAAAGTTTTAGGGAACATGCAAACCCTATCAAAGTCTATGGGACATGAACATGAAAAATCAAAAGTCCTCATTTCAAAGGCTTATAAGCAAGTTATTGCCATAAAAGTATATAGGGACCCGGGTACTGCCCTGGGGGACATGCATCAATGCAAAAAGATGTTTTTAATGTTTTTTTCCAGGAGCAGTGATTTTAATAATGCTTAAAGTAAACAATAAAATGAAAAATAACATCTTGCCTGGGGGGGTCCCCTTAGTCTGCCTGTAAAGTGGCGCATTGGTACCATGTATAGATCTTGCTGCATCAATACCGACATTTCTAAAGGAAAACATGTAATTTAAACTTGCTCGCAGCTGTAATGTATTGTCGGCTCCCGGCAATACAGATACAATTTTTTTTTTAAAAACGGCGTCGGGTCCCCCCCCCAGTCCATACCATGCCAAGTAAAAAAAAAAAAAAAAACGGCGTAGGGTCTCCCCCCTAAATCTATGCTAGACCCTTATCCGAGCACCCCTCCTGAACCATACCAGGCCACATGCCCTCAACATGGGGGGTGGGTGCTTTGGGGCAAGGAGTACTGCCCATTCTCTATATAAGGAAAGTCAAAATGTGAATAGCCGGTCTGTGGGAAGCATTTTTTTTCCTTTCTTTCTGGTTGACGGGTGCGGCGGGCGGTGTGATTGACGATGGATTTACATCGGGGAACACAATATTTAAATAAAAGATTTGTCAAAAACTGTCTTGAAAGATTATTTTTTGAACACTTTTTTGGTGAATGGGTAGGGGTATGATGTACCTGATATCCATTCACATGGGCGGGGGGGGGGAATCTGGGGGCCCTCTTGTTAAAGGGGGCTTTCAGATTCCGATAAGCCCCCACCCGCAGACCCCCACAACCACAGCCTATTGTTGTCGGGAAGAGGCCCTTGTTCTCATCAACATGGGGACAAGGTGCTTTGGGGGGCACCCCAAAGCATCCTCCCCATGTTCAGGGCAAGCGGCCTGGTATGGTTCAGGAGGGGGGGCACTAATTCGTTCCCCCCCTTTCCTGGCCTGCCAGGCTGCATGCTTCGATAAGGGTTTGGTATGGATTCTGGGGAGTTCCCCTTTAAATCTATACTAGATCCAAAGGGCCTGATATAGATTTTGGGGGGAACCCCACGCTGCTTTTATTCTTAATTCTGTCATGGGGTTCCCCATAAAAGCCATACAAGACCCAAAGAGTCCCCAAGCTGTTTTTAACCCAATTTTTTTTAATTTACATTTTCTTTTTACAATTATTTTTTTAAATTCAGCTCTCAGCAGGGAAGCCTTAACAACCTATTGACGGCGGGCGAACATCCCGCTAAGTGCCGAGAGAGTTCAGGTGTTAGGCGAGTACCTAAACGGGCAATGTTCAGGCCAAAGTTATGCTCAGCCCAAACTGTTCACCCATCCCTAGAGATGCCTAAACACTGTAACCCCTCACAGTTACTCTTGCTGAGGGCAGGAACAGGCCCTGCTGTTAAACATTAGAAACACAAATTGAAATTAAATGCACCTGTCATACAGGTGCATAAAAATTGGGCCTTGGGTGTTTGTGGTGCCTGAACACTGTAACCCTTCACAGTTACTCTTGCTGGGCAGAGGAAAGGGTCCTGTTGTTAAAAAAAAAAAAAAAAAAGAAAATGAAAAATTACATGTACTTGTCATACAGGTGCAGAAAAATTGGGCCTTGGGTGTTGATGGTGCCTGGACACTGTAACCCTTCACAATTACTCTTGTTGGGCACAGGAACAGGCCCTGCTATTAAAAATTAGAAACAAAAATTGAAATTACATTTACTTTTCATACAGGTGCAGACAAATTGGACCTTGGGTGTTGGTGGTGCCTGAACACTGTAACCCCTCACAGTTACTCTTGCTGGGCACAGGAACTGCCCCTGCTGTTAAAAGTTAGAAACACAAGTTGAAATTACATGCACTTGTCTTACAGGTGCAGAAAAATTGGGCCTTGGGTGTTGGTGGTGCCGGAACACTGTAACCCCTCACAGTTACTCTTGCTGGGCGCAGGAGCGGGCCCTGCTGTTAGAAATTAGAAACAACAATTGAAATGACATGCACCTGTGACCTGTGGGTGTTGGTGGTGTCGTAAACCAAAAACATTGTTGGAAGCTAGCATAATCAAGATTCAGGAATAGGATAGGCAGCATAGGCAATCTTCGAGGGATCTGGAAAGGTGATACACAAATTTTTCTTCAAGGCGTCCTGAAGATGTTTCATCCTCTGTTCCCTCTGCGAAGGCAAGATGAGCTCTGCAACTTTACCCTTGTAACGTGGATCAAGAAGGGTTGCCAACCAGTAATGATCCCTCTCCTTAATACCATGAATCCTTGGGTCCTTTTGCAGGCTTTGCAGCATCAGGGAGCCCATGCAGCGTATGTTTGAGGAGGCATGAGATTCTGAGTCCTCTGGGTCACTAGGGATGACATTGTCAGGAGCAACCTCTCCCCAGCCACGTATAACTCCTGGGGTTTCTGGGGAATGAAAACCATCCCTCGAAGACTGCTTTATGTTATCCTCTACATCCATGCTGCCGCAATCCTCCTCCTCCTCTTTCTCCTGTGTGTTTTGTGGCCCTGCAGGAATGTTATCTGCATAAAGGGGGCCTTCTGAAGAAAGGAAGTTCTCCTCTTCCTCCTGCTGTTCTGCCTTAAATGCCCTGTCCATGATTCCACGAAGCGTGTGCTCCAGCAGGAAGACTAGAGGGTTGTCGCGGCTCACCATTCTTGTGGCCTCCTCAAATGGTGACAGAATAGTGCATGCATCCTTTATTAGCAGCCACTGGCGTGGAGAAAAAAAAGCCAAGCTTCCCTGAGCCTGTCCTTGTGCCATACTCACACAGGTACTCATTGATGGCCCTCTGCTGTATGTGCAGCTGCTGTAGCATTGCCAGTGTTGAGTTCCACCTGGTGGGCATGCTACGAATGTGGCGGTTGGTGGGCAGGTTGAATTCCCATTGAATGTCAGCCAGCCGAGCACTGGCATTGTATGAAATGGCCACAGACTTTTCTGACTTGCCTCAGAAGATTTTGTAAGCCCGGGTACCTGTTCAAGAAACGCTGCACCACCAAATTCAGGACGTGCCAAGCATGGAACATGTGTCAAGTGTCCCTGTCGGAGAGCAGAGAAAAGGTTGATGCCATTGTCGCATACAACCATTCCTGGCTCAAGTCGCCATGGTGTCAACCACCTCTCAGCCTGCCCCTGCAGAGCTGACAGAATCTGTGGCCCGTGTGGCTCCTGTCCCCTAGACAGACCAACTGAAGCACTGCATGGCATCTTTTCGCCTGACTGCTTGCATAGCCCCTTGAGCTCTTAGGGAGCACTGCCGGTTCAGGGCAGGATATAGAGGAAGAAGAGGAGGAGGGGTGGAGTAGATAGATGTGGCAGAATCACCACCAATGTTTTGGACGCGTGGTGGCGGAACAAGCTCCAGCACTGTACCCTGTCCTGCATCCTTCCCAGCTGCCAGCAGAGTTACCCAGTGCGCCGTGAAGGAAATGTGACGTCCCTGACCATGCCTGCTGGACCATTAATCAGCAGTAATGTGAACCTTCCTGCTGACCGCTCTGTCCAATGAGGCCACAACATTGCCTTCCAAATGATGGAACAGAGCTGGAATGGCCTTACGTGAAAATACATTTCTTTTTGGAACCTTTCACTCACTGGGGTACAGCACATTCCACAAATTCACGAAAGGGGGCAGTGTATACTAGATGAAAAGGCAGCAGTTGTAGTTCCATCAATTTGTTCAAGCCAGCATTTAGATTAGCATGTTGTGGCCCAATAACACGGCCAGCACCGGAAAAAAAGGACAAGTTTGTCCCGCATGCAGAGGTGTCCGTGACCACCACTTTTCACTGTAGACACAGAGGTTACTTGCCCTCTTTTAATGGCCTGTGAGCGTCTGCCTCTCCTAATGCAGAAGGAATAGCACCTGCGATGCAGAAGGCGGGACAGTAATTATACCCTAAATTTATTCGTGCTGCTGTGGCACGAAAAAACAAACAAAAAAACCCCCACTGCTGATGCAGAAGGAATAGCACCTACGACACAAAAGGGAGGACAACAATTATGCCCTAAATAAAATTGGTGCTGCTGTACCACAGCAACAAAAAAAAATCACTGCTGACGCAGAAGTAATAGCACTTACGACACAAAAGGAGGATGGCAATTATACCCTAAATAAAATTAGAGCTGCTGCGCCACAAAAAAATAAATCACTGCTGACGGAGAAGTAATAGCACCTGCCATGCCAAAGGATGGACAGCAATTATGCCCTAAATATTATTAGTCCTGCCATGCCACGAAAAAAAATTAAAACAAGAAACCCATTGCTAACGCAGAAGGAATAGCACCTACGACACAAAAGGGGGGACAGCAATTATGCCCTAAATAAAATGAGTGCTGTTGCGCCACAAAAAAGAAAAATCACTGCTGATGCAGAAGTAATATCACCTGTGATGCAGAAGGGGGGACAGCAATTATGTCCTAAAAATGATTAGTCCTGCTGTGCCAGGAAAAAAAACCCCACTGCTGACACAGAAGGAATAGCACCTATGACGCAAAAGGAGGGGAAAGCAATTATGCCCTAAATAAAATTAGTGCTGCTGCGCCACAAGAAAAAATCACTGCTGATGCAGAAGTAAAAGCACCAGCGACACAGAAGGGGGAGTACTAATATTGCAGCAACAGAACCTGATGGTGCAAAAAAAAAAAAATTGAAAAGAAAAACAAATATCAATGAAAAAAAAAAGGGATCAGTGGGGTGACACAGACAAGTTGTATACTCCAACACTTCAGTGGCCCACTACAATGTGTTACACAAGAATCACAGCACAGCACTACACTGACTGCACTACACTGACTACACTGTGTTACACAAGAATCAGCACAGTACTACACTAACTGGCTGCAGTACACTGTGTTACACAAGATGAATCAGCCCTACACTACACTGCACTGACTGCATTAAACATCAAAGCACAAACCACTAACAACCCTGCCTAATCTCCACTCCTAACACACTTACACACAGCTGCAGTGTAAGCAGCCTTATATAGTGTGGGGCGTGGACATAGCTCCTGAGCCATGATTGGCTAAAGGCACCCTGCCTTTGGCCAATCATGGCTCTGACAGGACATTGTAATGTGATTGGCCGAAGCATACAGGTCAGGTGCATGCTTTGGCCAGTCACAAACACTTAATGCACTGCAATAGCACAGTGCATTATGGGACGCTCATCGGTGGCAAATTTCCCGCTGAGCACCCCATTTGTTTGTGTGTTCAGCAAACACACAAGCACCCAATGTTCAAGTCAAACTTACATTCGACTCGAAGGTTAAGCCCATCATTACTCTACACACAAACCTTAGATGAATAGCAGGGTGCTGGATTTACCCTACATGCTTCCCTTATGCCATCAGAAAGATGTTTGGTAATTTCTACGAATGTGTTGCAGGAAGTAAAAGGAGAAATGAAACCATGCTTTGTTTTGGACTCAAAGTAATTTTAAAAAATATTGCTGTAGAATAATGTTACTGCTTAACATGTTCCTTATGATTTTTCTGCACTAATCCTACAGTTATTTGCAATTCAGCAATGCAACAGCATAGCAATGTTATGTGTTGTTCACCAAAAAAAATATTTATATATTTTCTATATATTTTCTAAAAGCAGAGGCCCTGTAGGATAAAAAAAGGTTGTTTTTTTGCTGCACTATATTTGTGCAAGTGGATACTAAATCTTTATTTTCAAGCATTAAAATTAATTTAATCCCCATTTGTTGTACAAAATAAAAGATAAGGTTGCGTCAAATAGATTTCAAATATATCAGGCCTCAAAACCGAGTGCGCCTGCACAATGGCAAAAAATTACAATATCCAGGTTTATAAATAGGCAACGATTTAAATGTCTTTACAGCTCATCACTTTAGAGTTAATTGTAAATGAGGAACCACAAAATATTTCTCTCATTCTGGTATACCCAATATGAGTTTTGCGATTGTTGTTTATATATTTTATTATATTTAAATCTTCAAATAAAAGTTAATCTTATCATAAGGGGGTCAACAAGCCCCCTATGTAACAACATTAGGTAGGTGACAGGTACTCTTTATGCAGCTTCCCTGCAATCTGTTAACAGCACTGGATTTTGACAGCTTGGAACGGGAAGTGCTCACATTAATGGGTTCACACTGCGTAGATTAGATTCGTGAATCGATGTTCCCTGATCTTCTGATTGCCATCCTCATTTAATTTGTTTTGGTCCCAGGAGGAGGAGTAGAAAGAGCCCAGGAAGCACCCAGCAGTGGGGGGGAGGTGGCACCAATTAGTCATGTAAAAGTGATCGGGTAGCTCTACTTGTAGGCAGGTGCAGTCTACTTTCTCTACTGTAGGTGATGCTTGTCGACAGCGGCTTGGAAAGGTAGACAAACATGGTTCCTCTATGGTTTCCTGGTTCACTGGGGAAGCTCTCGGATTGGATGCTGCCACCCTATGTGACTCTAACAGCCATCTTGGGTCAGGCAGAGGCTTTTTAAGGTCCTGGCTCCCAGGCTTGGCACAAATTTCACATGTGGGTAGTGTAGGGACAGGTCACCTGTCTGACAGGGACATTGATTAGCAGCAGGGAGATGTTCTAGACAAGTAGGGAAAGGACAGGGACATGCTATCCTTCCTGGACACTTCACCATTTAGGTACAGACGAGCCAGGCTGCACATCTACCCTCAAGTCATTCAGTGGGTGTTCCCCCGTCAGGTGCCTTCCCACTGGGCTTGTTGTAACTGCCAAACTTTTACATCTATATATGTAAATCCTGTTCTTTTCAACTGGACTGCAACTGGTTCTTTTACTGCCACTGTACGACGCTGCACTTCTCCACACACTACTGCCCAAATCACTTTTACAGCAGAGATCACAGCCAAAAAAAAATCAAGGCTGTTATCTGGGACAATAGCTATGACCCCTTGAGAAAGGAGCTGCACTAGAGCAGTGTGAAGGTCCATCAATCTTTGAATGGTTGTTGGCAAGCTTGAGAACATGAAGCAGGGTTTGCACATAGACTAAAATTCCAGTATCCAGAGCCTGGATACAACATCGTAGGCCCAAATGTTTGAGTTGTCCTGGAACTAGATGGATGTGAAGGCAGATAGATCTCCCCCCCCCCACTCTGACTAGGCCCCGACATTGTGAGAATGACTTTCTTGAGTACTTGGGGGTCCAGGAGTTCAAGGCTTTATCTTGGACCCGGAGGCCTAAGAAAAATGAAAAGGACTCTTTTTAGCCTCAGGATTAGAGGGTTTCCCAGATGATAGTTTTGCCTTCTTTTTCTGTGGCTCCTCTTCCCCATAGTGACTTTCCTAATGATGTTGTCCAGAGATTTGCAATCAAATGGTATGTGCAAGAGACTGTTTAAGTATTGTGCTCCGAAGACCCACATTTGAGCCAAAGGATGTGTACTGAAAAGTAGGACCGTTCCAGATGACATCCGTCTTGCAACGAAACACTTTGGGTGGGGCCTGGCCTATAACATCATCACACCCACTGGCTGGATAGCAGTGGGGTGAAACATGCTCATTCTCTCTGTTACACACCATTTGTGGCCCTACATGCTGAAGGTGTGCACGCACATCAATATCAACACATATATTCCTTATAGAAATACTCAGCATTATCTCAAGCTTAAGGGTTGCTTTTATAGGAGGCTTTAATGGCTTTATCTTTGCTGGAACCCACACAATATGGAGTTAATGACTATCCCAAATATATTATAACGTTTGCCCATACATAAAAGGACATAAAGATTGTAATAAAAATTGTGTGTTTTTTTGTGCTTGGTGACCAAGTTGGAATCAACATTTGATATAGAGGGTGTTTATATTATTCTGATGGTCTTGCCTGGCCTTTTGGGAATTTTTTGCCTTCCCCCTGTGATCCCTGCCCAGAGCTAGACCTGGGTTCCCTGGTGTCTTTGGTGGAAAGGAGGTATTCAAGTACACCACATGCTATAAAATCTACAGTATCTCACAAAAATTAATACACCCCGCACATTTTTGTAAATAGTTTATTATATCTTTTCATGTGACAACATTGAAGAAATGCCACTTTGCTACAATGTAAAGTAGTGAGTGTAAAGCTTGTATAACAGTGTAAAATTGCTGTCCCCTCAAAATAACTCAACACACAGCCATTATTGTCTAAACCGCTGGCAACAAAAGGTGAGCACACCCCTAAGTGAAAATGTCCAAATTGAGCCCAATTAGCCATTTTACCTCTCCTGGGTTATGTGACTCCTTAGTGTTACAAGGTCTCAGGTGGGAATGGGGAGCAGGTGTGTTCAATTTGGTGTTATCGCTCTTACTCTCTCATACTGGTTACTGGAAGTTCAACATGGCACCTCATGGCAAAGAACTCTCTGAGGATTTGAAAAAATTATTGTTGATCTACATAAAGATTGCCTAGGCTAAAAGAAGATTGCAAAGACCCTGAAACTGAGCTGCAGCACAGTGGCCAAGATCATACAGCGGTTTACCAGGACAGGTTCCACTCAGAACAGGCCTCACCATGGACGACCAAAGAAGTTGAGTGCACGTGCTCAGCGTCATATCCAGAGGTAGTCTTTGGGAAATAGACATATGAGTGCTGTCAGAATTGCTGCAGAGGTTAAAGGGGTGGGGGGCAGCCTATCAGTGCTCAGACCATATGCTGCATCTGTCGTCCCAGATGGAAGCTTCTTCTAAAGATGATGCACAAGAAAGCCCACAAACAGTTTGCTGAAGACAAGCAGACTAAGGACATGGGTTACTGGAACCATGTCCTGTGGTCTGATGAGACCAAGATAAACTTATTTGGTTCAGATGGTGTCAAGCGTGTATGGCAGCAACCAAGTGAGAAGTACAAAGACAAGTGTGTCCTGCCTACAGTCAAGCATGGTGGTGGGAGTGTCATAGTTTGGGGCTGCCGGAACTAAGGAGCTACAGTTCATTGAGGGAACCATGAATGCCAATATGTACTGTGACATACTGAACCAGAGCATGATACCCTCCCTTCGGAGACTGGGCCACAGGGCAGTATCCCAACATGATAACAACCCAAAACACACCTCCAAGGCTAACACTGCCTTGCTAAAGAAGCTGAGGGTAAAGGTGGTGGACTGGCCAAGCATGTCTCCAGACCTAAATCCTATTGAGCATCTGTGGGGCAACCCTCAAACCGAAGGTGGAGTAACGCAAGGTCTCTAACATCCACCAGCTCTGTGATGTCGTCATGGAGGAGTGGAAGAGGACTCCAGTGGCAACCTGTGAAGCTCTGGTGAACTCAATGCCCAAGAGGGTTAAGGCAGTGCTGGAAAATAATGGTGGCCACACAAAACATTGACACTTTGGGCCCTATTTGGACATTTTCACTTAGGGGTGTACTCACTTTTGTTGCCAGCGGTTTAGACATTAATGGCTATGTGTTGAATTATTTTGAGGGGACAGCAAATTTACACTGTTATACAAGCTGTACACTCACTACTTTACATTGTAGCAAAGTGTCATTTCTTCAGTTTTGTCACATGAAAAGATATAATAAAATATTTACAATAATCCGAGAAACGGGTTGAGCTTTACAATTGTACCAGCATCAAGAGAGTCTAAGAAAATACATACAGGTGTATAGGATAAGTTTGTTCACATGTAAACTGCTCTACTCTAGGCAGGTGATAGTTGATGTGAAGGGGGTCATGTTTTTAACAATCTTTTAAATACATTTGTAGTTTTGTACAACTTTGCATTTGATAACAGATGTATCGATAAAAATGTGTTTTTTGAAAAATTGGTGTTGCATAGTGCCCTTAAAGGTCCTGTCATTTTCTTATATTACTAGTTAGATGCTCTCAAAAAGGGATAAAGAACAATCTTCAACATCCTTAGCTGACTGTGCAGAAGCAATTGCAGCTTCAGCGAATTTAGGGACAAAATATGGAGGAGAAGGAGTGGAACTACACTTGCAGCCCCTGCATTCTGAGTCAGCTATCAAGGCTGCATTTATGTCCATGAACTCAGTCGCAGTAGCTGAGAATTTTTCCATAGAGAGTAATGAGGAAGAGGAAGAAATGAAGAAAGCAAGCCTCAGGGAAGTGCTGCGACTCAGGCAAGGGACAATGATCCCAGCTATCAGTATCAGGCCAAAATGAGGGGACAGCTTCTATGTATAAAACAAGATCTATGAATGAAGGAGGAACCGATAAATCATGTGCCCTTTCTTCATTTTTAGATCATATTTCACTCATAGAAGCTGTAGTACCGCTTATGATTGGCGGAGCTACGTCAAAAGGACGGACATAGTTGGGCTGTCTTGTTGAGAGCCTGCGACAACCCCTTATTTGTATTAATCCCCGGTGCACCAGAGGGGTGGGGATGGGGGTGGACATGGATAGGGGAGGATTTTAGCTAAAAGGAGGAAGCATTAGCAGAAGGGAGGCATCCTACTGACTGTAAGTAATGTCTCTTTTACTGATTTTTCTTTTGCCCTTTGGCTTTATTTTAAGGGTTTCAGCTAATTTCATTTTGGCATAATGTTTACTTTTCTGTTAGATCGTAGTTCCTCTCTAATATGTAGCACCCTCCTAGGTTGGTAAAAGCTTAGCGGTTCTAAATGCTTATCAGGGGAACCTGGTTGTTAGTTTTGCCTGTTGCATGTGTCCATGTTTGATTTGTCTGGTCTGAGGGAGTGTCCCCACTGTATCCAATAGGGGAGCATGTTGGACAGTGGAGGAAACCCAGCCAGTGACACACAGGCTTTTGTAGCTGTCCCAGTGGGTTGGCACAGAGAGTGGTGCATCCTGGGATTGGCTATAAAAGCCAGGGGCACATGTGACAGGGCGTCTTTGGGTGGGAAGCCTGGTCCCTGGAGGAGAGTGAGGGCTGTCTCTCCTCCTGTCAGCAAGTAAGGTGGTCACAGGCAGTCGGCCTAGTGGACCAAGTGTGTGATGCTGAGCCAGGAGGTCCAGGATACTAACGAGTGGAGCTGAAGGCAGAGCAACCCAGGGAAAAACAGTGTCCGTGAGTACTGGGAAGCTTGCCAGGAAGGGCACCACTCCAGTAGAGAGTCAGTGGACAAGGGCTAGCATGCATGGGAAGTGAGAAAGGGGGTGCCAGGTTAGGACCCTGAAGAGGAATTCATTCAGGAACATATCTGCTAATTCAGGAACATATCTTCTACTTCACTTCAGTGACAAATTAAAGCAGCGGCCTTGCCGCACACACTACAGTCAGTTGTCCTCAGAAATTGTGCATAGTTCAAGTTAGAGTATCCCACTCATCCCTTCTCCCATCCAAGTGCTAAAATAAAACACAAAAACCAAATCCCCTGGACTGTTCATTGTCTGAGCCAAGTCTTAAAACTGATAAGTTTTTCAGACTGTTGCTATGGGTAACCCAGGGGAATCCACACTCAGCAGCTCCCTAGGGGGCAGTGCTACAAATATATTCCTATTAAAGACCAATCAACTATCACTGTTCTGTCTCCTCTAAGCTGATGAAATTTGAAAGACTGATTGAGGAACTTAAAGCTTTATTAGCTAGAGTTTAGGAAACATTAAAGGGGTTGCAAAACCCTCTCTTTTTTTTTTTTTTTTAACAAAAATACCGAACATGCTCATACCTATCTGCTCTGTGCAATCATTTTGCACAGAGCAGCCCGATCCTCTTCTTCTGGGGTGCCCTGTTGGTGATCCAGGCCCCTCCTGGATCCAGAAGCCTAAAGCCTAACATGTTAGCTGGTGATGCTGTTCCCCTCTATTTGTGTTTTTGGACATGTTTTTATGGACTTCCTGTAATAAAGGTGATTTTACTGGACGAGCGGCCAACCAGAATTTTTTTTTGCTCATTGGAATCTGTGATGGACAGGGCCAGCACCTGGTCTGTGTGGTAGTGGAGATGGAGATGTCCCCACTGGAAAATGCATCCCTGGATCTCCTGCGAGACCATTTTTTGTCAGGTTCCTCAATTACAGGGACAGGATTCTGGTTGATGCCTGGCAGCACCCTACCTTGCCATATGAAAATACTGCGGTCCATCTGTATCCGGACTTCTAGGCGGAATTACAGAAGAAACGCAAGTCGATGTCCGATGGAGGCTCTGAGAGCACGGGGTGCAATATGGTATGTTGTACCCCAGTCGGCTCCGAGTTGCTCATAGGGGAGTGGTGCGCTTCTTTACGCCCCGGTTCACATTTGTGCGAGTGCCGGGTTCGCATGTAATATCGGAGCGCACTGCTCCGACATTACATGCGATCAGCTGTGCGGTGCGAGTTTAGCCATACAGTTTGTATGGCTAAATTCGCATCGCACCCGGAGCAAACACGCACAGGAGGCATTTTTGCAGCCGCATCAGGATCGGATCGCACAGCGGTTCACACTTGTGCGATCCGCTCCTGTGCGAACTGCACGATCGCACTGCGATATGCGATCAAACTGGGGGTGTCGTTAAGATTACATTGACACCCCCAGCGTATCGCATATGGCAGTGTGCCGGGGGTGCGTGTGCGATGCGGGAACAGGCTGCGAATTCGCAGCCTTCCCGCATCGCATAAATGTGAACCGAGCCTCAACCTGTTTTACCCTTAGCTCTCTTATGCCACAGCAAAGTACACCATTTCCAAATGTTCTGCTATTCGCTGTTCTTGACAGTTTTTCTATATGAGAGATAGATCTCACGGCCTAATCATACTCCTGTTCTTTTTTTTTTTGACATGTTAATTTTTCCCCATGGTGATCCAGCCTGGGAGCCCTATACTCCTGAGTGTGTTAGTTGAAAAGCATGCAAATCCTTTTATATGGTACAGTTCCCTTCAAGACTCAGAAGTTCTACAGTTCATTGAAACGACATCCCCCCTAGTTTTTACACTGCTGTCGATGGACTGTTGAGGCCTTTTTGGAAGAAGAGGACCTGCTGGTTGCCCATCGACTGTACTGAAGAGCTTTGGTTATGCTTTGGGAATTAAATTGCCTTAGCCGGGTTGTATTGGGATTTTGGCTAGGCGATAGGGCGTTAAACTGTTATACTAGTTAGGCACTTGCTCAGCTGCTCTTTTCTTATGGTACAAGGTCTTTATATGGTTATGGAACATCACTTTTATGGGCGGCGGGAGGGGGGTGGTCACTTCCTAGTCGTTATCCCCGCTTACTGGAGACATCAGTAGCGGGGAAAACGATCCGGTGTTCCGTGAAAAAACCATACCCGTGAAGAAACCATACCCTCGTCACTTCCGGTTCAGCTACGGAGGGTATGGATTTCTCACGGTACTTACACTTGCCGCCGTTACATGAAAACAGCTCCACTGCAACATCAATCATCTGCGCTCCTTCCCCTGTCACTTCCCTGCTCTCAGCTAATAAATATAAAAGCGGATCACGGAGCCGGTCATTTACACCTCATACACCCGCCGCCGCTTTTATATTTATTAGGGGAGATCAGGGCAGTGACAGCGATAGGAGAGCAGATGTTTGAAGTTGCAGCCAAACTGTTTTAATTATACCGCCGCAAGTATTACATTTCACACAGTGCCGTGATTATTTCCTACCTTCTGAGCATGCGCACTTGTGATATTCTTTGCTGTTCAGTTACGTCTCCGGGGCTCTGAGCATGCGCACTGCTGCTGTTTCACACAGGAAGTGACGAGGGTATGGTCTCTTCACGGGGTATGGTTTTTTAACGTTACACCGGTCCTTCAGTGTCCCAAGCAGGAAGTCAAGTGAGGGCAAGATGGCCCCCACTCGACTTGGAGGACCGGAACAACGTCATTTGTCGCTTCCTCCCAACGGCCTTTAAGGGCCCATTTTTTTTCTTATTACATTACATATTTTCTAATTACTTTTTTTTTTTTTTTTTTTTGCTTTTAGGATAGATGTGAGATCTGAGGGTTTTTTTTACCCAAAATCTCACATTAAAAAGGACCTGTCCTACTTACTGTATTTCTATTACAAGGGATGTTTACATTCCTTGTAATAGTAAGAAAAGTGATAAAACATTTTTTTTTTTTTAAAGGGAGAGTGTAAAAAAAAAAAAACAAAAGATAAGAAAAAAATAAATTAAAGCACCCTGTTTCTCCGAACTTGCGGGCATACGCAAGTCGCACCCACATATGTAAATGGTGTTCAAACCACACATGTGAGATATCGCCGCGATTGTTAGAGCGAGAGCAATAATTCTAGCCCTAGACCTCCTCTGTAACTCTAAACTGGTAACCTGTAAAAAGTTTTAAAGAGTCGCCTGTGGAGATTTTTACCAATGTTTGTCACCATTCCACGAGCTTGCGCAATTTTGAAGTGTTTAATCAGCCACAGAACCTGTGTAATTAATATGTGTTCAGGTTTAAAGAGATGAAGTGACAACCCTATCAGTGACAGTACAGGGCAGTATAGGACTTTCGTACTTGTGACAAAAGCACCAAAGTAGCTTTTGCACCTTTTCTTTACGACGAGCCTCACACGTTTTTGCGATGTGTATTTTGTTGCACGACTGGTAGCCGCTTAGGGGCGCCTTTTGTAATTAATGACACTGCAAATGTTATTCGTGTTTTGACACATTTCTAGCGTTTCTGCCCACTTTCCCGGATCACAAAGGTGTGATTGGGGTCTTAAGCAGTATGACAATGTATTACAAATGATGTCAAGTAAAATTTGTTTACACATCAACATTTAGAATGTGCCTGGAGCTTTAATGAATTGGTACAAGTGTGAAAGAGATCAGGTTTATGTAAACAGTCTTTGGTAAGGCCCCTTTCACACCAGGTGTGCTGGGACTGAGTGGATTGTGCTCCTGACTTTTATACAGTATCCCAGAATGCACCATGACAGCCAATCTCTGCCAATCACCGGGACTGTATCAAAGCCTGTGTACCCATTGGTCAGGTTTCCTCCCACTGTCCAACATTGGACCAGTGTGAAACACTATCCAGACCCAATGAATCACACACTGAGCACACAGAGCAGACCTAATGCACAGATTCTGCTCTCTGGTAGGCAGAAAGCAATATAGATTTGCCTGCTGCTCCACTGATAGGCAGACAGAGCCAAAAACGATACTCTCCCACTAGCACCTACCTAGGAGGGTGCTACATTAAGAAAATAAAAAATTACCTTCAATTCAGAGATTGAAGTATTTTTTTCCTCCAGATTTCCTCAATCTGATGACCAGCATCATTCAAGCCACTTCCTCTGAGCCCAGGCATCCTGGACCAATGCCAGCCAGTGACTGAACAGTGAAATGAGAAGCAGCACAGTGATATGTTCATGTCTGTCACTCTGCTTTCTCTTTCAATGTATAGGCAGGGGCAGGAGTAGTGTGATGGGGTGGTTGTCATGTCCTCAATGTTTCCATTCTCGTTGGGTGCCAAGCAAGGGTCACATGAGAGGCCTACCCCAGGTTGGGTTCTTCTGGGCTACACTAGGCACTTTGAATAGGGTCAGTGTATTACTCATGGGGTATCTTGACTGGAACAGACAACTGAATTGAAATAAACTCTCTTGATGTACTAAATACAGGGCCGGCCTTAGGTGTTCAGGCGCCCTGTGCGAGCTAATCCTGTGGCGCCCCTCCACGCGCATTTTCTTGCACCTTTTTTGCACTTTGACTTTTCTTTTTTATGATCACTAACTTAGCCCCCTTACATCAGAGACCCCCCACACAGAGCCCCCCTTACATCAGAGACCCCCCACACAAAGCCCCCTTCTTAATTTAGAGCCCCCCTTCACCCCTTACATCAGAGACCCCCCCACAGAAAGCCCCCCTTACATCAGAGACCCCCCACATCAGAGACCCCCTTACATCAGAGAGCCCCCCTTGCATCACAGACCCTCCACACAAAGCCCCCTTACATCAGAGCCCCCCCCCACAAAGCCCCCTTACATCAGAGCCGCCCCCCACACACAGAGCCCCCCCACATCAGAGAGCCCCCTTACATCACAGACCCCCCACACAAAGCCCCCTTACATCAGAGCCCCCCCCACACACAGAGCCCCCCTTACATCAGAGAGCCCCCCTTACATCACAGACCCCCCACACAAAGCCCCCTTTCATCAAACCCCCCCACACAAAGCCCCCCTTACATCAGAGAGCCCCCCCACAAAAAGCCCCCCTTACATCAGAGAGCCCCCCTTACATCACAGACCCCCTCACATCAGAGACCCCCCACACAAAGCCCCCCTAACATCAGAGACCCCCCACACAGAGCCCCCCTCACATCAGAGACCCCCAACACAAAGCCCACTAACATCAGAGACCCCCCTACACACACACACAAAGCCCGCCTTACATCAGAGACCCCCCACACAAAGCCCCCCTTACATCAGAGACCCCCTTACATCAGAGAGCCCCCCTTACATCACAGAGCCCCACACAAACCCCGCTTACATCAGAGCCCCCCCCCACACAAAGCCCCCCTTACATCAGAGGCCCCCCACACAGAGCCCCCCTTACATCAGAGAGCCCCCTTACATCACAGACCCCCCACACAAAGCCCCCTTACATCAGAGACCCCCCCACACAGAGCCCCCCACATCAGATAGCCCCCCTTACATCACAGACCCCACACACAAAGCCCCCTTACATCAGAGCCCCCCACATCAGAGAGCCCCCCTTACATCACAGACCCCCCTCACATCAGAGCCCCACACAGAGCCCCCCACTTTAGAGACCCCCACACATCCCCAGGGAGTGTGGGCGGGGCGGGAGGAGGAGGAGAAGGGACGGGAGGAGGAGGAGCTGACGATCTCTCCTCTGGCGTCCCTGCAGGGAGGAGGGATCTGTCAGCGTGGATTTGAGGCTGAGCTGTGCGTGATACACAGCTCGCCTCAGACTGCAGCAGTAGGAGACCGAGGCACAGCCACACAGTGGGAGGTAAGCGGCAGCCGCGGCCTGTGTTACCCCTGTCCAGGCCGCGGTCGCCACTTTTCTCCTGCTGCGCGGCCTGAATCGCCTGATCTTCTATGAGCTGTGATGGCCGCACGGCGCCCTTGTTGCCCATGGCGCCCTGTGCGGCCGCACAGCTCGCACACCCCAAAGGCCGGCCCTGACTAAACATCACAACAGTTACATGTGTAATTAGGAGGGACACGCTGAGCCCTTTCCCTCTCCAACTGTTCAGCTTTTTACCGCTACCTCACTCCCAGTAACAGTATGGGGTCCCACCAATGTGGACTCCATGCGTGCACTCCACTCAACTCTTGCTTTTCCATACCTGTGCACAATAGGGTTGCTACATCATCCCTTTAAACCAGGACACATATTAAATACACAGGTTCTAAGGCTAATTTAATGCATATAAGGCACTAAGTGAGTTTAATTACCAACCTAATCAGCCACAGAACCTGTGTAATTAACGTGTGTCCTGGTTTAAAGGGATTAGGTGGCACCTTTGGTGCACTGGCTGAGTTCAGATCTGCACCCGTTGCTATAAGAGACAGATTACTGCAGAAGGAGTGCCAACGACATCTCCCTCGCTGCAAGAGGCTATCTCACCTGTCACATGTACTTGTTTATGACAGGCTGCTAGAGAAACCTTTGTTACCCCTGGTAACCACTCGTGTCTTCATACAACAACAACCGGTACCGTTATCTTCATGTGCCAATGTGTGTAGTGACCCAAGCTGTAACTGTAAGGGACAGTTACTTGCAGTACACCCCTTTAGTAACTTCAGACCAGGCAAAGTTTCAAATTTTTTTTAAAAATAATTCGGTATTAGGAGATTTACAAGACAACAGTTCAACATAAAGTGCAGTCTTTTCCTACATACCTAGTCCCTAACTTTAAGCTTGTGGCTGCCCCAGCATACCTACCTGCACAGGATCAAAAAAAATACATACTTGGTAGAGTCTACAATAGGTTTCTTCAAGGAGCACTGCAAGTGCAAGTTCCACCAGTCTCCCCTAACAGTGGGAACTCTGATCCCCACATGATACTGGCAATCCAAGTTTCGTGACAAGAAGCACATCTCCCGGGCTCAAAACCTTGGGCCCCTCGGGGCACTCTAGGTGCAGACCCCCTGTTATTTTTATAACACGCAGAACCAATGGGTTGGACCCAGCAAAGCTTGCCAGAGGAAAAACCCATAATTACCTATACCCTTCCCAACTAAGGCAGCTTTAACCTCTACCTGCGTACTAATTGGTCCTCTTCTTCACAGTACATTAACCACCTAAGGTCCCTCCTATAGCAGTTTTACTGCTACAGGGCAGAACCTCTGCGCCGGTTCAGGTATATGTACACGCTCTGGCTCTTCCAGGTACAGGGCGCACATGCGTGCCGCCAATGGCTCCCCCTAGCTGTGATCACGCACAGTGGCAGCCCAATGGTGGGTACTGCATACTCTATCTCCGCCAGTGTCCGTAGATCATTCAGCAGAAGGGCAGGATGGCTGTCTGCTTATGCAAGCAAGGCAGAAAGCTGTTCTGACAGGAGGGAAGGCATGGATCCTGTGTCTGCAAAGCAGCGGCAAGGATCCATGTCTTCCCTTAGTAAAATCAGTTTAAAGCGCCTCCAACAGTACTTATGGTTAGGCACACAGCTAACCCTTTGATCTCCCCTGATGTTAACCTCTTCCCAGCCAGTGTCATTAGTACAGTGACAGTGCATATTTTTTAGCACTCATCACAGTGTTAGTGTCACTGGTTCCCAAAAAGTGTCAAAAGTGTTAGTTAGTGTCAGAATGTCCACCGCAATATCACTTTCCCGCTATAAGTCGCTGATTGCCGCCATTACTAATAAAAAATAAAGTAAAAAAATATCCCATAAGTTGTAGACGCTATAGCTTTTGCGCAAACCAATCAATATACACTTATTGGGATTTGTTTTACCAAAAATATGTAGCAGAATACATATTAGCCTAAATTTATGAAGAAATTTGATTTTTAAAATTATTTTATAGGATAGGTTTTATAGCAGAAAGTAAAACATATTGTTTTTTTTTTTTTTTTTTTTTTTGGTGATCAAATTCCACCAAAACAAAGCTCTATTAGTGGGAAAAAAAGGCCATACATTTTATTTAGCTACAGTGCATCACGACCACGTAATTGTCAGTTAAAGTAACACAGTGCTGTATCGCAAAAAAAGGGCTGGTCATAAGGGGGGTAAATCTTCCAGAGGTCAAGTGGTTAAAGTGTTTGTTACCCCAGCATTTCAGATTGCTTCTTTTGTGTAAAAATCCCTGCTGCACCTGCCAGTCCCTCTGTTTTCCTGTTAAAAACTGACCACACAAGGCATGTGAGTTACCCATGGAGAGTTCTCTAGCTGTGCTGGGAACTTAACCTGCTCCTCTCCAATGATCAGACTTGTCCTGACACCCCCCCCCCACCCCTGCACAGCCTTTTACTGGGAAGATCAGCATGCTGTTGCTTCCCCCCCCCCCCCCCCCCAGCTCTTATGCATCTGAGAACCGAGGGAATGTGATCACTTATAAAAAAGGGGAAAAAAAAGGTATTTATGTTTTTTTTTTTTTTTAATATCTTTACACAAATATTTGCCTTTCATTTCATTTTTAGGCTGGGTTCACACATATGCGATGTGGGAACCAGCGTGATTCCAATGTGGGTTCCCACATTGCATGTCTCTTGCAGGCAGTTCACACTTCCCTATGCCAGATCGTGAAGATGTGAACACCAGTACGGACCAAAAAAAAGGGTCCTGCACTATTTTGATTTGAATGCAATGCCAATTTAGTCATACAATCTGTATGGCTGAATTTGCATGACACATTCTGCACAGCAATGCGGTGCAAATCACATGCAATGTCTGACACCACAATAGTGTGTAAACTGAATGGGTTGTTTTACAAGGTGATTGTTTACGATCACTTTAATGCTATTTTAATGATTACAGAGCTGCATTCGTGTGTGTCTTTTATAACTGCTTAGAGACCATCGTTAATGCTAACATGTGCCCTATTGATTAATGTAAAGAGTGTATTTTAACTACAGGCCCAGTTAGTTTGTTTTACATTCATTCCTATCATTAGAATGCACTTTTATGGACATTGAAAACTTCCTCTTTATTTATTTCTAATGGTCAGCTCACAACTGCTCTTCAAGTCTTTATTGGTCAGTTTTATAATGTTTTATGTTCTTATTCAGTCCTTTATGGATAATTAACACATTTCAGAATTCATGATCATGCCATTATCATAGATAAAGCTGCGTGCAATCAACCATTCCTACATTTTGAAACTGCGAGCTGCACTGATGTGGATGTTAAGTTGTTTAATTTTTGTTTGTTTAAATTTGTAAAATATAGCATTGATAATATTTCTAGATTGTAAGCTCTAACGAGCAAGGCCCTCTAATTCCTCCTGTATTGAATAGTATTGTAACTGTATCGTCTTCCCTCATATTGTAAAGCGCTGCGCAAACGGTTGGCGCTATATAAATCCTGTATAATAATAATAATAATATTGACATTAATATCTTTACAAGGTTAGGATGCTTGACATTTATTACAAAGGAATGATGATAATTCTTTCCCCTATAGCTGTCTTTTGGTGTTTTACTTTCCTCTGAAATCTTACCTCTTAGTGGCACTAGAGGTCTGCTGCTTAGCTTTAGTCATTTGTTCAGTTTCATCCCTAAATAATATGTTTCGGATCGATGCTGTGTGAAAAATAAGTAGTTCCCTACCTATGGCATTCTATCAGTATCAGAAATATTTCGATTGATTGATATCACATAGCTAATAGCCATATAAGTCGTGCTGGTATGATCTGCATGGGGTTAGGTTATTTTAATCTGTGCATTAAGTCATATATGGATATTTACAAATCCTGTGGAGCAAATTATATATGGCTGTCTCAATGTAAATGTGATGGGCTTGCACTTCTATACATTAGCACCTCCTGTATAGATTATATTCATTGTTCAGACTGCAGAGGTCCTAAACGAGGCCTCCCTGCATGTGCTGACTGAGGGGTTTCAGTAAAGCTGTCTCTATCTGCCTATGACCCATTCGGCAGGCTATATAAACCCCAACAGATCAACCACTCAGCACGTTGCCTACAGCGGACTCCCAGCTGCTTGATCTCAGCAAGGTAAGGTCCATATTTCCATGGACGGAAAAAGAAGCAATTCTTAGTAAGAGTTTGGCCAATTCTGTTATAGGGTTCATAGAAGAGAGAGGTAAAAGTTTTCTAAGGTTATGTAATGCGTACTGGGCTGCAAGAGCACAGCCTTCGTAGATAGACAATCCTTCTAAATAGCTAAAAATACCTTTTTTTTAAACCACAAACATACAAAATTATTAGTTAATATAAGTAGTTAGCAAAAAGCTGTTCAGTTGCACAACGCATGTGGTTTTCATGAGAAAACGTTAGAGAATTTTTGTTGACATGCATAGGCTTTCTCACGCACTGTAAAGAACAGGAATGATATGCAAAGTGCAATAATGTAAATCAGCCAATCAGAATGCATCTTTTATCTGATCTGATTTTGGTAAAGTAAAAAGCTAGGTCATTTCTGTACTGACGTTACTGAACTTTACATGCTATCATCGCTCCTTACTAAAAATGAATGTCACAATAACGACTGAAGATGAGTGTTGATGTGGTAATTCGCTTTCATACAAAGAAGGGCATTGAGGATTGAAGGCCAATATAACGTGTTCCAGACTTGTATCCCTATCAGTATTAATATGTGGGTGCCAATTCCTTCATTCAAAAATCAAGTGTGCAAATCAGGGAATCCTGGCTCAATCCTTATCTAGCTAATTTGATTTGGGCATCTAAAAACAAGGGCCACCAAGTATTTCAAGTTTACTGTAACCACTGCTTATATTTGGCCAGTAAACATTATCAGAAGAGTATGGTATTAGAAGATGGTTTATTATTATTATATAGGATTTATATAGCGCCAACAGTTTATGCAGCTCTTTACAACTTGAGGGTAGACAGTACAAATACAATACACTTTAATACAGTAGGAATCAGAGGGCCCAGCTCGGTAGAGCTTACAATCTAATGCCCCGTACACACGCGTCGATAGTTGGCCGGGAATTTTCGGCCAACGTCCGATCGGCCGATTTTCGGCTTGTTAGTATAATGCTTTCGACAACCGACTCCGACTTTTCGGCCAAATAAAATCTGGTGTGCAGGCTATAAAATTTTTGTTGGCCGTCAACATAACGCCCGATTTTCCGTCAGTCAGTACAGATTTCGGCAGACAAAAATCAGATGAGCAAGACTGGGCATGCTCAGAGAAGAAAAAACACACGGAAAGTAAACCAGCACATGACATCACTTCTGAAGTTGATTTTTGTTGGCCGAGAAAATTCATGTGCAGTCTAGGCACATTCCAACCAACACAACAACACTGGACAAAAGACGGCCGATCGGTCGGCCGATAATCGTTGCGTGTGTACGAGGCATAAGAGATCTGGTCTCCAAATCCATATTAAGCAATCAATTACAACTAAACCTATTACTATATATTGTTATAGAAAAAGAGACACTGTTATTTTGTCAACTTGTTATAAAGCATCCAGTTAGTGTGATGTATTTATGAGGCAGGCTGTAAAAAAATATATTTGGGGGTAAAAATATAAAACATATAAAAAAGAAAATAGGATAAATAGCAAGCAAAATCAAATTATACTGCATTATAATACGCTGGTGTTTCTGGCAAGACTGAGTAACTAAAATAAGTTAGGAGTAAGAATAAGTTATCAGAGAATATTCTGACTTGTGTCCATTTATAGGACATTTTTCTAGGAGAGTGGCATTAGCATATCAATCATTCTCTCCAGCCAGTCAAATTACAATGCCCAGACAAACATTCTGACATGAGAAATAGCCTGATTTGCTCAAGTACAGATGACGGAATACGCTTACAGCAACAGATCTGTCAGCTGCTTAAAATATATCCGTTTCTCCTTGATTTTATGGCTTCAGTCAGAATATGCGCTGCACTTGTTCGGTATGAGATTATATAACATTTGTCAGAGTTGGGTGTTTGAAAAGCTAATCACTGATGGGAAATTAGATGGCGTTATATCATGATGTACCAACTTTTAATCTGGAAAAATGCAGATGATGTTTTTAATTTTGATATCGACTTAATTAAAACCGCACCATTTATTTTCAATTTTGTATATATCTTGTGGGATGGCAGTGACAGTCTATCCAGATTAAAGCTTCCATTGCACAGTCTACAAATGCAGCAGCAGATATAAGCCACCCTGGTTGAAGGCCAGGGGTATTAAACAATAGATGGAAACTACATTGAATTTTTTATTTGGATTTTTTTTTGTTAAAGACTAACAAATTTTATTTTATAAAATTGCTTCATATTATTTGTAAAACAATCTTATTTTATAAATCAGCACTTAGGCATGCTTCTATGCTTTATTCTGTACAGGTCATTTTAAGCTTATAAGGAAGTCCAGCATTAGCACTGCAATTGTAAACTGCTCCTGACACTTAACACTGAGTAGAACTGTCTCTGCTTGAAGAGGAGGATAGGAGCATGTCCCTCCTCTGACTCGTTTAGAGGCAGAGACGTAACTACAACCTTCAGGGCCCCGGTGCAAGAAACCATTAGCCCCCGTTCACATTAGGTCGCTCCGACTTCGGGGGCGACCTGTGAAGTCGCGTGCAGCGTGACTTCGGCGCGACTTGCACCGACTTCACATAATGGAAGTCAATGCAAGTCGCCTCCAGGTCGCCCCGAAGTAGTACAGGACCCTTTTTCTAAGTCGGAGCGACTTGTGTCGCTCCTATTAGAACGGGTCCTGTACTACACAGTGGGAGCGACGGTGAACGACTTGTCAGGCTGACCAAGTCGCCTGACAAGTCGTGCCAGAGTGAATGGACTCTTAAGGGCCTGGGGATCTTCCCACTAATCCTGGGGCCCATTACTCTCATTGCGGTGACCTTTATTACCTTTCACAAATTACCCTTCCTGGTTCTCTATTGTGACACATCCCCTGCAACAGCCGGCAGGAGAGGGGAGGGAGCATGGGGGGGGGGGGGACCAGGGGAGCACACAGGGGCCCAGAGACAGCAGAACACAAGTGAACTGGATAGGAGGAGTGGTGGGGAGACATACAGAGGAACCAATCTCCTCCATTTTCCTCCTGCAGCTACAGTAGGAAAAAGGAGGACAGTGATTTCTCTACATGTTGCCCCCGCCGTCCCTCCTATCCAGGTGTACAGGGGAGCTGCACAGGCCTCCTGGAGCATGGGGCCCGGTTGCAATTGCAATCCCTGCAACCCCTGTAGTTATGCCCCTATTTAGAGGACTCATTAAACTGGTCAATACAGGACAGCAGTAAATAGTTATCTGTACTAGACTTAAGTCTGGTACACTCAATAAGATTATCGGACAAATGATCTGTTTTTTGCATGCTAGTCTCCATATTAAAAATGAAGAGGTTATCTGGCCATAGATGGATCGATTTTCAGCCAGGTCCGCAGTTGATTTAATCCTTTGCACCCTGCTTTACAACCTTTCATATTCCTAGCAGACTTTTGCATAAATCAGGGATTTTGTTTCGCATATATTGCAATACATGTTGAGGTTGCCACCTGCAGGTTGCCAATCAAAATAAGAAGTTAAATATTTCACTGCATTAGTTGGCAGTCACCTCTCTTTTCTAAAAAAAAATATAAAAAAACAATTATAATTATTTACTCTATTGAAGAGATCATTGCATCTGCCTTCCCAACTCTGACTTATGCCACATCCATTATGAGCGGTTCACATCTTTCTAGTTGAATTCATATTTTATGATACTCAATGGAGATTGCTGCGGGAGTATTGAAACACTGTCCGTCAAAGAAAAAGTGCAACTTCCTTCCTGAAAAACAGTCAGAGACACCCCCGCAAGTATATCATGCCACCAGTTTTCACCCACAAGACAAATAATAATTTGAGATGTTTAACTATTCAATAAATGTCCTTTTCACCCATGTACATGCATGAAGAATCTGCAGCAACTTCCCTCGAAAGACAATAGTTGCAAAGCCAGACAGACATCTCAATGCAAATGAAAGCTGATTTGTGATTGGTTACTATGGGTCAGTGCGCATCATTGCTTTGGCACAAGATAACTGAAACAGTATTTTATTTTCTCTTGCAATATAGCCTTTATCTTTATCCCATCAATGCTGTGCTGCTAAAAATGAATTGTGCTTGAATAATAATTTATAACATGACTGGCAAAGCTGGCACACTTCTTAATAATCACTTATATAGAGCAAGGGCATAACTCGGACAAGATGAAATATAAAAGATGCCACATTTTTCAATGACTTCATATAAAAAAAAAAACAACATATTGTTTTACCAAGAGTAATGTATTCCAAACAGACATATTTACTGCAGATCTATTTCATAATGCTGAAACATTTCCAAATGTATCCAGCTTTTGTATATTCAGAGATAAGAATCATTGTTCCTTCCGGTGAATTTGAGTTAACAGTTGTACCAATACACATAGATCTTTAATCTGTCTTAGTATATGTACATACAGTGAGTCATGACAATCCATATCATAAACTTGGCCACTTGTGAACATAAATATAGAAATAGCTAAAGTAAAATGGGGACAGCTACCATCACTTTGTTGGAGTGCATAATAAGACAGAAACTAAGATACGATTCTTAAAACATATGCAAACTTTTAGTCTTCTATTCAAATGCATTGCAAGATTTGCATTACTGTGCCAAATAACATAAATTGGCTATGGCTAATGTTAAAGCTACACCAGTGGTGGAGCTAGACTATTAAAACAGGGGTGGCAAAGGGATGGCAAGGTATTATTTTGGAGGGTCAATATAACAAGTGTCCCCTTCAATGCAGAGACCAGCGTGCCATGCCCCCTTCAATGCAGTGACCAGCGTGCCATGCCCCCATCAATGCAGTGACCAGCATGCCGTGCCCCCATCAATGCAGAGAGACTTACCTGCAGCCGCAGCTTCTCCTCAGTCCCCCAGGGTCTCCTGGAGTCCTCCCGCCTCCTCCTCGGCGGCTCGGCCAATGGCCTCTGGCTCTAATCATGTGACAAAAAAAAATCCCATTGAACTTTATGCGTCCGGCGCCCCGCTTGCAGATTAGGGGGCCGGACGCATGGATGGGGGGGTGGCGCCCCTGCGCCCCCAACACACCGGCCGCCATTGTCAAACTGTGTAATGTTTTCAGCCGGGTGGCAACAGGGGTGGCAAGGACTTCGTCTGGGGTGGCAATTGCCACCCCAGCTAGCCCTCTGGCTCCGCCACTGAAAGTGAACCCGTGTCCTAATTTTTTGAAGCCAGTTCTCCAGGGTGTTCAGGAACCCCCAATTTCAGACTTTGTTAGATAATTATTAAACAAATGGATTCTTGGCGAAAAGCTGGTTGGAAATCTCCCTCCCCCTGCACTTCCAAATGGTATCTCAATGTGGCTACTATTCTTACTGGAAAACAGAAAGATGCAGGAGTGCGAAGAGATGGTCCATGAATTGTCCATGAATCCATGCAGTCAACAGAGCATAAGGATTTGTGGATGCCTAGATAAATAAGCTGATGGTCAGGCACTAGGGGGTTTATTTACTAAAGCTAGAGAGGGCAAAATTAGTCACAATTCTGCAGAGAAACCAATCATCTTCCAGGTTTTATTGCTAAAGCGTAATTAAGCAAGCTGAGGTTAGAAGCTGATTGGTTTCTCTGCAGAATTGTGACTAATTTTTCCCTCTCTAGCTTTGGTAAAAAAAAAAAAAAAAACCTAGGTGTCTGTTTTATGATCATGATGCTATCTTACAAAGTATGGTAAAGCCCAAAGGTTGTGTAGTGTATTTAATATACTTAAAAAGAAGCTCCAGTCTCCCCCCAAAAAAATTTTTAAGTCAGCAGCTACTAATATTGTAATTGCTAACTTTATATATAAGGACACTTATATGCCCCTGGATCTAGTGCTGTCCTCATCCAAGCCAATTCTTCAATTGGCTTTGGGTGCAGGCACGGGCATCTTCACAAAGGGGAAACCAGCAGTGAAGCTTTGTGGCTTCACAGACAGCTTCCAACTGTGCATGCGTGAGCCATGCTGGGCTTTGTGATGTGCCCCAGAAGGCTGCGGGGGGAAGGAGAGGGAATAAAATGTCCTCTTAGAACGATGTGGCGATATGACTGGAAGTGGCAGAGCTTGTACCTGTCAAAATCAGGTACCTGCTCCCCCCCCCCCCAAAAAAAAGTGACAAATGTAAAGGAGAAGGAGGAGTGGAACTTCCCCTTTTGGGTGAAGTTCTGCTTTAAAGTATACTTTCTTTGTTTATGTGTAAGATTCTCAAGAAAAAAAATCCCAAACTTTAAAAATGGTAAATATGAAATATTGCATATCAGCATTCACATTTACTTGTTCTAGCCAGCAGTTGGAGAGTTTAAAGGTTTTAGAATTTTGTTTTTACTTACTGCTCTGCAAGCAGATTTTAAAGTTAAACACATGGCTGAATGAGTGAAATTGTGAAATGAATGATTTCGAGGGGAGATGTAACCTGCTTTTCTCCTAATATATATTGTACTTTCCATCTGCAAGCACATACAACAAATGCAGAGCTAGTGCTGGGCTTTCCTACTAGAAATCCCCATCTACTCTGAAAGCAGTGTAGATAAAAGCACCATATATGTAATAGCATATGAGTAACATTACTTTGCTTACAGAGTTGTATAAAGTACTCGAAACCCATACTTGAGTAAAAGTACAAGTGCTCGATCAAAAAGTGACTTGAGTAGAAGTACTAAAGTATTCAACATTTTTTGTACTTATGTATTGAAGTAGTTTTTTTAAAAATTTTGCTACTCAAGTACTGAAAGTAAAAGTACCAGTACAGTAAAACCTTGGATTGCGAGCATAATTCGTTCCGGAAGCATGCTTGTAATCCAAAGCACTCTTATATCAAAGCGAATTTCCCCATAAGAAATAATGGAAACTCAGATGATTCGTTCCACAACCATTTATTCATAAATCCTTCAATTTATAGTCCATATAAAAAGATTATAGCATTGCGATAGGTTGTGTAACCATAAAATGTCCATTCACAAATAGCCGCTTCCACAAGGGGATTAGAAGCAAAATCCAGCAGGAGCTACAGGGTAGCAATATGGTTCCATTTAATGAAGGTACAACATTTAGCAACTCACATGGTTGATGAATAAAACAGGCACATCTAAGTATGCAGGCATCCAGGGTAAAGCTGTCCACATAGACTATCTTCTGCACAGCCGACTGCTAGTCTGTGATCCTGACCGGGAAGACCACCCTGCAGTAAAGCGATCTGAAAGCGAGGTGCAGCATGGAAAGGATGACGTAGATGACGGTGCGGAGGATGGTCCTATGTGGACCGCTTTAGCTTGGATGCCTGCATCCTTAGATGTGCCTGTTCCAATCATCAACCATGTGAGTTGCTAAATGTTGTACCTTCATTAAATTTAACCATATTGCTACACTTAGAGGCGCCTCTCTTCTCTTTTATACTCAGCTGTGACTTGAGGCTACTTGTATATCAAGACATTGCTTGTATATCAAGTCAAAATTTATTTGAAAATTTTGCTTGTCTTGCAAAGCGCTCTTAAACCAAGTTACTCTCAAACCAAGGTTTTACTGTAGTTTTGAAAAAAAAAATTGATACTCAAGTACTGAAAGTAAAAGTACAAGTACTGTGTTATGTAGTTATTAAAGAAAGAAGTCAAAAGTTTGAACATCATATTGTTTTTTATTATTTCAAATGCAGCTTTTATTTATACATACAGTAGCTTTTATTTTAGTATGCGCTGATAATACACATGTTTTGAACTTCATGAAACCTGCCATCTACTGTTCTGGCAGTGGTAATTTTTATAATTGTAACGAGTAACTATGCAGCACAAAAAAAAAAAAATATCGGAGTAGAAGTATTGAAATCATTGAAAAAATTTAGTGAAGTAAAAGTGGAAGTAGGAGAAAAAAATTTTACTCTAGGAAAGTACAGATACCGCCTTTCGGTACTTAAGTACAGTAGTGAAGTAGTTCTACTTAGTTACTATACATCTCTGTTTGCTTATGAAAGTTTATATGGAATTGCAAAAGCAGAGCAAAGAGGGACCATGTCCCACATACTCCTAAACAGTGATTTTTTTTTCCAACATAGTCAGAAGTTAAGGTTAGCCCAAGAATCAGGTGAAAAGGAGTCTGGACTTCTACTTTCTGGCTTCAAAGAGTATAAAATATTCATGTGTAATTATTATTATAAAAAAAATAACAATTAAAGCAGAGTTCCAGACATTTTTTTTGTTTATTAAAAGTCAGCAGCTACAAAAAGTATAGCTGCTGACTTTTAATAAAGAGCCACTTACCTGTCCCACGATCCAGAGGTGTACTCACACCAGCCGTGTTTGTCCCATGTCCTCCCTTGGCGGCGGCGGCATCTCTACTATGGTCACCTGGCTGTGAGAGCTTGCGGCTTCACAGCCGGGTGCCCACTGCGCATGTGCGATCAGTGCTGCGCTCTGTAACTTGTCCCGAAGTCTTATAGGACCTAGTAGATACATATTCACCAGCACACCAAGGATCTTGCAAAAGCAGTCCAAAAACTTTATTCCAGATAAGATCACATCAGAAGAAAATAGTGCAACGTTTCGGAGCCGCACAGGACCCTTTCGTCAGACATGCCTGACGAAGGGGTCCTGTGTGGCTCCGAAACGTTGCACTATTTTTTTCTGATGTGATCTTATCTGGAAAAAGTTTTTGGACTGCTTTTGCAAGATCCTTGGTGTGCTGGCGAATATGTATCTACTTGTAACTGATCCAGTTGCCAACTGGTGATCGCTTCAGCACCCAGTACACACGAGCCTACAAACCAGGAAGGTGTGCGATAGGAATATGAACTATACTATGTCTTCTAGGACCTGTCATGTGCCCCAGAAGACTTTGGGAAGGAGAACTTCCGCTTCCGATCACCTAAGGTGACCAGAGCGGAAGTGGGAGCAGGCACCTATCAAAATCGTGTACCTGAACCCCCCCCCCCACCTCCTCCCCAAAAGCTCAGTTTCACAAACAGGAGCGGGGGAGGAGACCTTAAAGCGGAAGTTCCACTTTAGGTAAAAAAAAATCCAAAAACATTTCCTATTTTTATATGAATAAAATTCCAGAATTTTGCATCTACAATAAAATTCACATTATATTCTAAGTGTAATGGTCTAAGTTTTGAATCAACATTAAAAAACAATCAATATGATCCTATTTTAAAGACACTTTTAACTTGCCGCAACAAATCTGCACAGGAATCCTGAAATGTTACCAATTTTTTTTGTATTACCTAAGATTGCTATCACACCAGGCTAGTCCTTAGTTGATCTGGGAGTCATTATTGAACAGTACATTTCTGCGCCGGCTGGAAATGTAACTACATAGTGTTACCACTTTTAAGTGAGATCCTTTGATGTTTTGTATTTACTTCATACCTTGCCATGAGAAGATTTTGCTTTATAGGTTTTTTTTTTTGCTTTCCTCTGGATTATTTGTGGGTACAGGGCTCTGTTATATAAAGGTTTTCTACTTATTTATTCTTTATTTTTTTTTTTTTTTTATTTGTTAAACTAGATTGACTTTTTTTCAGCCTAGCTATGTAACTAATACTAGCACTAGATGAACAATTACATTACCCAACTATTATCAACAATGCTTCACTATCAAATTTTAGGTGTGGTAATTGCTTTTGTGGATTCATTTCCTGCCAGTTGCTGATAAATATGCAAAAAAGAATTTTATGAACAATAAACTGTTTATTTACTGAAGCTAGAGAGACAAACAGGATACTATTATAAAAAAATGTATTTAGTTCATTTTCACAAAGCCAGGGAAGGGTACCATCATTCAAAGACTTGGAAGCAATACAAAGCAATGCAATATATATATATATATATATATATATATATACATATACATATATATTTATATATATATATATATATATATATATATATATATATACATACATACATATATATATATTAATTTCCTAACTATGCATTGTTTTTATAAGCACATAAATGTTAAAATATATATATATATATATATTAGCAATTTTAGCAATTTGTATATAATGTGTATCTTTTTTTCTCCACAGGACAGAGCCACTATGACCCAACATTGTACTAAATTTGCTGGCCACTGGAAGGTATTTCTTCTCTGTATTGATGGTGCTTAAAATACAAATCTTTTTGTTTTAAAGTTAAACCTAAATTCCTGAGTATTATATATCTAGGATTTCACTGAAGCACTACATGCAATAGCATACCATACAATAACAGAAACACCAACACTTTTCCGAAACTGGTCTTGAATTAGGACCCCCCATATGGAGTTAGTCTCTGCATATACATTCTTTTGCTAAATGGCAATTGAAAAATAAATAAACATGAAAGAGAATTTCAGTGTTGGCTGAAGTCAACTGGTTAAACAAAGTTTAGAAATCTAATCACAACTTTTCATTGCTTCAGTAAATGGAGATTTGGATACAGGAGGTGCTCATAACATGTACAATTCGTTATAGGTGAAGTTAAAGGTGATAGGAATGACCTCTAAGGTGTTATCAGGCAGACTGGGAACCTCAGCCAAGGGATCTCAGTGTCCACCCAAAGCTAAACCTTCAGTAGTGCAATAACTTAGCTATTAGCTGTTCACCAAAAAAAAAATCTGATTTGTTGTAGCCTGTAGATAGCCAAAATTAGTTCACGTCTAACACATTCATAATGGGATATCCAAGCATTCAGCACTGGATGGAAATCTACAGCCATATAACAACAAGCAACATTTCTAATTTTAAACTAAGTTTGTAATAATTGGGTCAGTTTTGATCTCCTGAGAGATGTAATCTCCAGAGGGAATTCTCCTTGCAAGTTGGCCTGATAGAATAGTATTATATGAAAGTACTATATTTGTACTGGGGTTTGAATAACTTGGTAGATATCCCCTCATTCACAGTTTAGCAGCAATTTGCCTGTCTTTAGCTACCCTTAGACTGTGAATAAACTCCTGAATAACTAGTATGTAACATTTAGTAGTCTTAATATAAAATACCAGGTAGCAATAAGAACTTTGAAAGCTGCAAGTTCACTCGTATTCTCCATTTGGTGTCAAGTCTAAGTTTTTAGTCCCACCGCCGCCATTATTTCTTTTTGGTAGACTGGAATGGTCAGTGAGATTCCATTGATTGTGGCGTACAGATGGAAGATCCTAGGACTGTTCGCTTGGGAGACAGGGGTTGAATACATACTATACTAGGAATAGAACAGAAGTCAGGGGAACAAGATGGACAGACAGGATCAAAAACAAGGTTCAGGATTATAAACAAGATAAAGAAAGGGGAAGCGGGCATTTAAATGAGGTTACAAGGATTGTTTGTATCTCCTAATATCCCTAATATTAGCATAAAAAGTGGGGGGGGGGAGTTTGGGACTTTAAATGAGGCGTGTGGTCATGACCATAAACTATACAAAAAAATATATATATGTATATAACAAAGCCATATGTGCATTTACATTGGAATAATGAAGATGAAAGAGATCTTCACATATACCTGTAGGTAAGTTTATTAACCACTTGCCGTCTGCTCACTCGAGCACTACTGCGGCAAAGTGGCTCGATAACGTCTGACGACGTAGACCTACGTCGCCAGACATTCCCCTTTCCCCTATTCAGTCACAGCGGGAGTTGGGCCAAGGGAGGAGCGGCGGCGATCGCCGCCGCTCTTCCCCGATCGTCGGGGAATGGAGTCTGGAGATCCGCCCGCTTGTGTAAACAGAGCGGGCGGATCTCCTCAGTGACAGGCAGGGACAGATTGCAGGGTTCAGCATAGCTGAACATGCGATCTGTCCTTCTGTCACTCAGTCACCTCCCCCCACACATGTTAGTAAGCACCAGGCATACATTAACCCCTCCCTCTCGAATAAAATTAACCCCTTCCCTGCCAGTGTCATTTTTACAGTAACAGTGCATATGTATAGCACTGATTACTGTAGTAATGTCACTGGTACCCCCAAAAGTGTCAAAAATGTCAGTCAAGGGTCCGATCTGTCCGCCGCAATGTCGCAGTCCTGCAAAAAAAAAAAAATCGCAGATCGCCACCATTACTCGTTAAAAAAAAACCACCAAAAATGACAGAAATCTTTCTCTTAGTTAGTAAACGCAATAACTTTTGCGCAAACCAATCAAAATACGCTTATTGTGATTTTTTTTTTACAAAACATAGGTAGCAGAAAACAAATTGGCCAAAAATGTAAAAAAATTTAGATTTTTACATTTTTTTGGGGGGGAATTTCATATAAAAAAATGTGAAAAATATTGTTATTTTTGCAAAATTGTCGCTCTTTTTTTGATTATAGCGCATGATCAAAAAATTTCACAGGTGATCAAATACCACCAAAAGAAAGCTCTGTTTGTGGGAAAAAAAGGACGTAAATTTTGTTTGGGTACGGCGTTGCATGACCGCGCAATTGTCAGTTAAAGTCGCACAGTGCCAAATCGCAAAAAGTGGCCCAGACGTAAGACAGCAAAATCCTCTAGTGGTAAAGTGGTTAATATGCACAGATAATAACAACATAAAAACAGTGGGTACCATACATGTAATTCCAATGACCAAAACATGTCGGGAGATATACACTTGCATGTCAAAAAGATGTAAAAAATGATTGTAACAACAAGAAACATTGTGTAACAAGATAAATACATAATCCATAGAATTGCATCATAAATTCTCTACGCGTTTCGTGTATGTAACACTTCCTCAGGAGCTGGTGCAACTGATTGACTATAGAAAAGGAAATATAACGAGAATCACAATGTATGTAAAAATATGTAAACACCTATCTAGGGCAAATTAGTAAATATATGGGATTGCTTACAATAAAATTGGAGCTGTTACCTCTGGTCACTCGCTGTGGAAGAACCTCTATACCATCCGCCCCGGGAGCTGAGGGAGCAATGCCAGGCGCGCATGGGGGTAAACCAAGAAAGTAAGATAAAGGAGTCATATTGGCTGGGAGAAATATCATCATCTCAATAGTCCATTCGATATGGTTTCTAAAAGTAGATTGGAATGGGTATATTATAATGGAGTATATTGAAGAAATGGTGAAATAGTTCAAAAGTAGGTAAAGGAATTTGGTAGACTCCCAAAGCCAAAAGAAGAACCAGACTGGACATGTCAAGATATACTTCTTTTATCAGCCTATTCTGTCTCGCTCTGTGGGACTGTGGCACCTGATCTTCTCAGAGCTGAAAAGATGTCTATTCACATGTTATCCTCAACAGTTCAGTAGTCAATGGTAACAACAGATTGCATGTATGAAACACACAGAAGAGGACAGACACTGAACTAGGACATAGAGAGGGGGAAAAACATGTAGGAAGAAGAAAGTAACCATAGGAACACTAGACTGCTATCACTGCAAAGGGGAAAGAAGTAACAGTAAGGGACAAAGAATTAGGAAGAGCAGAGTTGCAAACAAACTGAGAAGTGGTACTATGAACAACACAGACCAGACAGGTCTTGGAGCAAGAGAGGCAAAAAGGCTTGTCCCACAGGAATTCAATAGACAAGGAAAACAATAAACATATACAAATGAAAAGAAAGGCTTAAATGGGACGAATGCAAGTGCCAGAACAGAGCAGTACAAATACAAGAAGCACAAATCAAACAGAGCTTACTTTTGATCCCAGGTAGTGTCAAACACACATGCTTGTTAGTTACATTTCCCACTGCTTCTTTATGTCTGTCAAGAGGCGTTGGGGGAGACAGACAGCACATTTAAAACAAATCAACAATAACAGTCTCATTTTTATAACCTAAAATTTTATTTTATATATTCAGAAGAACTCCATATTTCAGCCCATCTTCCCTTGTCAATTTTCTAAATATAATGAAAGGCCACTGATGCAGATTTATGTTCTCATTGCCAGAAGCCAGTGTGCATTTGCAGTACCAGTCCAGCTTCTTCTAAAATATTTCACATGCATTGGGCATAGCCATGAAAATAACATTTGTATTAATTTCCAAGTCAGTTCATGCACTCAGAATGGTCACTATTCTCTAAAGCCATCCCCAACACATGGTTAACATTTTAGAAGCCACTGGTAACATTGCCTTGTTTTGGTGAGAACAAAGCCAGGAACCATGGCTGGAGGGTATTGCCACTAGATTCCTTCAAATATATAAAATCTAATGGTTGTTTTAATTTTTGATGGAGTCTACTGAGATAAACTTGTAGGCTGAACACTTTTCTCATGCTGTCTTTGGCTTCTACACTTTTATATTGGGCAAACCTCAAAATTCCTAATCTAAATACTTGTATGAAGTATTTGGACTTAAAGTCAAAAAGCCTTCAATATAACAGCCAGGCAATTACCATTTTCTGTATAAGTTTTTGTTGTGGTCACTTACATTGACTGACCATACAAGTCATAACATTTGAGATATGGAGTACAGTATACTGTATATATATATATATATATATATATATATATATATATATATACACACACACACACACAGTGTAACCGGCTACGTGAGATTGTGGACCCCAAATAACCAGACTGAGTTTAGACGACAAGGTGTGCAAGCTAAAATCTGCAGGCCATAAGTGTCATAGTGTTTATTTAAAATGATTTCCCTTTTGAAAAGAAATCCTCACTACTCCCAATGGCATAATAACAGAGTGTCAGGTCATTTAGGTATTGTCCAATTAAAAGGAGCAAATGACACATTTCACACTTTCCCTGCGGGATAAAGTCATACATTTATCCTGATCAGTTTTAATGCTGTTTTTATATTTTAAACACTGTATAGAGACCTATGCTTCATTTTAACCATAACTATATAGAAAGTACTTGCCACATACATAATTTACTAGGTCAGCTATCATTACCCATAATTCTTAGCCAACAACATTGCGATTTCAGATAAACAGGCTGCTGTAAACCATTACTCTATGCAGACATCTATTCCCTGAGGTCTGCCTTAGATTTATATCTCCAAAAGCATTATGTTCTGCTCAATAAAAGTCCGAGGAAAATGAAAAAGCTGATAGCCCGAACTACCCTCCAGACTCACCATGACATAAGGCTTAATTAGACCAACTGTACAAATGATATTACTGGCTATGCACTGGTGTTTTTCTTCTGTCATTCAGGAGCATCACTGGGGAAATCTTATATACCTCTCTCACTGCCCTCATCTTGCTCTGTGGCTGTCTGTCACTTGTGTCCTTGTGTCATCATGTGACTCATGCTTGGACTTCTAACTGCTTCCATTTCAGATTATTGTCTGGGATGAAGAATCTTTCCAGGGCCGCAGACACGAGTTTACATCTGAATGCTATAACATCATGGAATATGGATTTGAAACTGTTCGCTCATTTAAAATAGAGAGTGGAGCGTAAGTATGAATACAGGTCAAACAAGTTTTAAATTGAACTGTGGCCAAGCTATGAACATTCAAATATTTACAGTACATTTAAAAAAAAAACCAGTAAATAAGCTTTAAAATAAACCTCACTAACCTCTGCAGCTGTATCAATATGGGTCAATTCATCCTCAAAATTTACAATAAAAGTGGTGAACTTGTTCAGATTTACAGTACTTTTCTCTCCCTCCTTCTCCTGTCCACCTGCTCTGTGTTCTCCATGAGAGGTTGGAAGGCTGGCAGGTGCCAAGTCATTGCTGACAGGTGGCAGCAAACTGAGATACTGAGGAACAATGAAAGTGAAACATGTTTTACTGTAAATTTTGAGGACAAATATGCCACAGTGCCTGCAGCTTCATAGAACAGTGAGGACTTGTTTTTAAAGCTTATTTTCTGCCAAATTAGAATACGTAAATATTTAGATACCCATAGACTCTTCTATAAAGAAAAGCAGAGTACTCCTTTTCCTGTAATAAGATTAGTAAAACACGAAACTGGTTGTGATATATTATGACACTTTGTGCAGTCAGTGCATTTGCATTCTCTCAATAGATGATCCCCCAGTTGGACTGGGCAAGCACTCTACATTGCTCTAGTTCAGTGGTTCTCAACTCCGGTCCTTGGGACCCACTAACAGGCTAGATTTTAAGTATTACCTTGGGGAATGCAGACTAGAATGCTGCAATCATTGAGCAGCAAATGAGATCACCTGTGATGTAATTTAGTTATCTTGCAAACCTGGCCTGTTTGTGGGTCCCGAGGACCGGAGTTGAGAACCACTGCTCTAGTTGGTAATGCATGATGATGAAAAAAAACCTGACCTCTGCCAAACAATCTTGAAGAGGGTTCAGTTAGAGCTAGGCAGTTAGCATCTCTGCCTGAACACTGATTTCTGCCTTCGGTAGTTGGACATTTATAATGCCATAATGGCTTTACTAAAATACAGGTGTTACACTGCAACCACTGTGCTGATAAAAAGAAAGGTTTGTTAAATCTATAGTACCCTGGTGGAAGATGATACAATTAATGTATTTATGTTGCTAATTACGAAATACATAATATAGCATATTTCCAAATCATTTGTCTTGAGAACTTTAAATAGTTCATTTAACAAGTGGGTATGTGTTATTAGCTTCGGCAAAGCCATACTTGTTAATCCATATTAGTAATCTAATTTATTTTACTTTGCCTTGCATATTTAGTTTAAGAATGACAAACATGAGATAAGCCCGCCAGATTAAAATACAGAAAGGCTTGCTTCTGCATATTATTTTTCCTGTTTGATACAAATGCGCAGCACAAAACCATTCTGTGTTGCATGATCTGCAAAGTCCCTTACAGGAACTCACCCCTTACAATGTATATCAGGTCGTTTTTCTTAAAAAAACATTTTTCAGTTTACAATAAAACTGAGACGTACAGCCTGTGGAGACAGAAGAAAGACTCAATGTGTTATTTCTTTATTCCTATTATAGTGATTTTTGCTTGATAATATTACAAAAATGATATATTCAGTTACACACATCACAACTAATGGCAAACTCTTAACAATTTACCAACTCCTGAGAATTAAACATTAAAAATAAAACATTAGGTAAAAAAAAATGTAAAATTCAAAACACATACAGTAAAATGTTAGTCTTGGCTTACCCTGCAAGATAATACAGGTTCCTAACACATGCAATGTAATCACAGTCTGCACTCTATTCCCACAGCTGGGTCGGATATGAGCACTTAGGATTCCAAGGTCAGCAATTTGTGCTGGAGAGAGGAGAGTACCCCCGCTGGGAGGCCTGGAGTGGCAGCAACGCTTACCATGTCGAGAGAATGACCTCCTTCCGACCAATTGCTTGTGCTGTAAGTACACAATCCATAGCAGTCCACAGGGGGCCTTTAATAATAGTTTTCACTTACACATGACAGGATAGAGTGTAGTTCATACCACCTAACAATAATAGCCTATGCACATTATTGTATTTAAAAGATGCGCATTATCTTTTAATACCAAAATGTCTAGAATTTCTACGTATCCTAGAATAGAGTTTACAGCTGTTACAAGGGCCAGTTATGAATATTGGAGACTTTGTATAAGCCTTGCTCTGTATTCCAGAGATAAGACTATAATCCTTCCACTTTATAAAACTCTGGTTCCGACCGCATCTGGAGTATTCTGTCCAGTTCTGGTCGCCAGTCCTCAGGAGGGATGTGTTGGAGCTGGAGAGAGTCCAGAGAAGGGCAACAAAACTGATTAGGGGATTGAAGGACCTTAATTATGAAGAGCAGGGGCGTAACTACAGGGGTTGCAGGGGTTGCAATCGCAACCGGGCCCCATGCTCAAGGAGGCCCATGTGGCTCCCCTGTACACCTGAATAGGAGGGGCGGCGGGGGCAGCATGTAGAGAAATCACTGTCCTCCTTTTTTCCTTTTGTAGCTGCAGGAGGAAAATGGAGGAGATTGGTTTCTCTGTACACTGCTCCCCGCCACTTCTCCTATCCAGTATACTTGTGTTCTGCTGTCTCTGGGCCCCTGTGTTCTCCCCTGCCTCCCCCCTTCTGTGCTGCCCCCCCCCTTCAGAATGCTCCCTTCACAATAGAGAACCAGAAAGGGGTCGGTAAATATGTAATTTACAAGCTCCTTCCTTTTCTGAATGGACAGAGTCATAGTCAGTGACATTGTAAAAAAAATAAATAAAATGATAAAAATAATAAAATTAAAATACCAAAAAAAAAAACTACTGACACCAGTGGGTGAACTTCCAGGATTGCAAAGGTCACACTTGCGACAGGGCCCTGGCATTCCACCACCGTGAGTAGGCCCCAAGATGGCAGGAAGGGGGCCCACTGCAGAACTCGTGAAAGGGTCCCGCTGCGGGACCGTAATAAAGGGCCCGGCAACTAGAGTAAAGGGCGCCAGGGGTCCAGGGGGCCCTTCATGGTTTCTTGCACCGGGGCCCTGAAGGTTCTAGTTACGCCTCTGATGAAGAGCGCCTGCAATCGCTTGATTTATTCTCCCTGGAGAAGAGACGCCTGAGGGGGGACATGATAACAATTTATAAATATCTCAATGGGGATCTCAGCTTAGAAAAAAAGCTATTCAGTCGAAGGGAATGCATAAGGACTCGAGGGCATACAATGCGATTAGAGGAGAAGCGTTTTAACCTCAGGCAACATGGGGGGTTCTTTACTGTTAGGGCTACAAGATTGTGGAATTATCTACCACAAGAGTTGGTGTCTTTCAAAAGACTCTTAGACGTACATCTCAAGGATCAGAACATTCAGGGCTATGTGAGATGATTACAGCCACACACACCTACACAGGTTGAACTGGATGGACTATTGTCTTTATTCAACCTCACCTACTATGTAACTATGTAACTCGTATTAACTTACATCTTCTAGCTTGGAGCAAACTATATAACAGCTATACGCTGGCTGGCTGCTCTGTTTGCCCTAAAATTAATAACGGAGCATGCCTGCCAAAATGTTATAAGATGCCAGTGTAATATGGAACAGACTGTTCAAAATATAAGTAACACTATCAAATAATTGTAAAAAAAAAAATATGTGAAGTTCTGCTTTTGTCAACACATATGATAGTTCCTTATTTTTCAGTGGGCACCATACATTTATATATCTATAGAACAAAAACATCCCCCTTTTTAAGTGCTAAAGTAAGCAGGGAGACCACAGTGTAAGCTTTGTATGTGACATTGAGAAATCAAACAAAAATAATAAAACAATCAACTTTTAGTCCATAAAGAAACAGCAAAGTACAAAAACACCATTAAAAGCAATACATTCAGATATACAGTTTGTCTTGCAGTAATAACACATACAGGATCAATGCGTTTTGCGAAGAGTTTACTTATTCAACAAGATCTATGCCTTATCGCATATTCTATAATGTGAATTGTACATTCTTCAAGCACCAATTGTAGATCTCATTCTTCAGAAAATTTTATATAGACATGAATGTTCTGTCAACGACATATATGAAATAACAGTGGCCATCATCTCTATGGGGGTCACCAACAGAGCTCATTCAAAAAGGCTCCTACTATATTGCCATATCCCTATATTCTGCAGTATATGGATGCTCACCTGTCCTATGTTAACTGCCTCAATACAAAACCACTTTTATGAAAACCGCATCCATGTCATCGGGAAAAGCACATGTCCGATTCCAATATGGTGCCAGTATGGCGAGTAGCTGTCCTGATGTCATGGATGTGGTTTTTCATGAAAGTGGTTTTATATTGAGACAGGAGAGCATCCATATAGGACATAGGGATATGGAACATAGGTGAAGTCAGGGGCTGACTGGCAACATTTGGCCCAGGGGGCAAATACAAACCAAAAGACCACGGTACACCGTTCCCACTATCCCTCTTCCCAGCATCCTCCTGACCCCCATTCCAGGCTGAAGCTCTGCCTTAGGTAGTCTCTACTCACTGGCAAAATCTGGGTTCCTGGCCTGACCCGCAGGGGGCGGTTGGGGAGAGCTTGGACAGCTCGATCGGGGCTGGCCAGGGGAGGAGAGTTTCCAGTAGTGCATGGAACTGGCCTCTGTTCAGACACAGTTTACACCATCCATACTGGGGGGAGGCCTGTGCTCTGTCCTTGTCTTTATCCTGCACTCAGTAGGTCAGCGGTGGAGACTTTTTACTTCTCTTCACCAGGAATCCTTTAGGCATGTCTGTGGCAGAAGCAGTGCAGCCTTTTTTATTGGGCATTAGAGAGGCCCGGGGGCAATTTCCCCCCTGCCCCCTGGCCCAGTCCTCCCCTGGTTGAAGCCTTTTGGATTGAGCCCTGTTAGAGTTGATGATCACTGCTTTTTATATATATCATTGAAAAAACATTCATGTCTATATATGATGTTCTGAAGAATGAGATCTACAATTCAATTCAGGATATAGAATATACAATTCAGGCATGGATCCAGAAGAAGGGAACTCTTTGCAAAATGCATTGGTCCTGTACTACTTAATACTTGCAAGATGAACTGTATATATAAATGTATTACTTTTAATGGTGTTTTGTACTTTACTGTTTGTATCTTTATGGAATAATAAATTATTGTTTTATTATTTTTTTGTGATTTCTCACACACACATACAAAGTCTCACCCATGGTCTCCCTGCCTCATTTGGCACTTAAAAAGGGGAAAATGTTTGTTCTATTAACACTATCAAATAACTCAGTTCGGAGATACAGTCCCACATTGTTATTTGGTACATATAGGGCCATTTTAATGGGATCAGTGGTTACAGTTATAGAAAAAGCAAAAACCAAAGATTTATGGTTCATTTTCCTATAGCATTTATCTACTATAAATATTTAAAGAAAATATTCAGTGCATACAAGACTTTTGAGTCTTTTGGTTTCTAGTCTGCAGAGCTTTTCTGTGCTTCGTAGAGATCTTTTCTTGAGGGCTTATAGTATTTATTCATGGCATTTAGACAGTGCCAACATACTCTACTGCTCTACAGAGACCCATAGAGAATACCGTCCAATGTCCTAAGCACTCATATATATTCAAGAGCTAATTTATAACAGAGTCCAGTTAATCTGCCAAAATGGTGCTAGAATGTGAAAGAAAGAGAAACAGTCATAGGAAACACATAAAGATAGAAGAACCTAGACTCTAGGGAAGTAGGTCCTTGCTGGACCCAAACTAGTGTATCAGTAGTAATGAGAAATGAAATAAATTATGTGAAATATTCTCCTTCAATACTTGCCTGAACACTTTGCGTGGTACAAAAAGTCAATCCAAATATTTGTTTTGCTTGTCTATTTATTAGAAATAGAAAAAAAAAAAAGCTGTACCCACATCATTCCAACACCAAAAATGTGTACACCAAGAAATCCATGAGTTAAATTGTATGGGCAAAATTAAAACAAAAATATTCAGTACATCTTGGCAATATATGCGCATTTTTCCCATTTATGTTATGCCTTTAAAACAGTTCACATATAGAAAAATACTTGTTAATCTGCCAGAAATCCAGTGAGGTAGTATCTTCCTGTTTAAACTGACAACACAATTAATCTGTTGCATAATACCTCAAGCTGTGTTGCCAAACCTGCATAGTTCCTTCTGCTGGACTACATACATCACCTTCTCCTCTTTTCTATAACATAAAGGGAAGGTGTTCTGTAGTTCAGCAGAAGAGAACCAAGACAAAGCTGAGAACATTGCTTGGAATGTCAGTGCAGCAGATGAAGATATATCAGTGAAAACAGGAAGTTCGGAGCTTACTGGATTCCTGGCAGATCAACAGGTACTTTTCTTTACTTGCAGTGTGTTTCAGGAGATAAAACATGGGGAAATGTACATGTGTTCCAGAAATGTACTAAATATATTTTATTGTATTTTGGCAAGACATACAGTTTGACTTACACATCTCTTGGAGTGCATATACTAGTACATGTGCCTGGTATGTTGGGGTCCTTAGACAGGGGCACATAAAGCAAACCTCCCAACATTTTAACTTCGGAATGAGGGACACTGGAAGCGTAGCACACCGCAGTAAAATGTGGGCGTGACCAATCACTTAGCAGTGGGAGGAGCATAAGGGATAAGGTTAAAAAAAACCAGGCTTCCGTGTACCCATAAAATATGCTTTGATTGCTTTGTCTAAGCCTACCTTAACCTCCCTGGCGGTATGATTATGTCAGGAATTATATACCAAAAGCGGTACAATTTTTTTCATGGAAATTTGGCGTTATGTATTATAGGCCTACAATTCTTAGTAATTACTGACTTAAACCTGACCAAAACAAGACTCTAGTAGACATCCCAGATGTGATAAATTTGAAACACAAACGCATGAATTACAATCGAATCAATAATATAATTTTATTATTTAATATATAATATATATAATAAAATTATATTATTGATTCGATTATAATTATATATTTTATATATATATATATATATATATATATATATATATATATGTGTGTGTGTGTGTGTATATATATATATATATATATATACACACACACACACACACACACACACATATATATATATATATATAAAATATATAATTATAATTGAATCAATAATATAATTATATATATATATATATACGTGTGTATATAGTGTATATAGGTATATGTATATATATAAATATATATATATATATATGTGTGTGTGTGTATATATATATATATATATATATATATATATATATATATACATATATACACATATATACATATATATATGCATATATATATATATATATATAATATAAAATGTGTTATGTGTTTGTGTTTTGTGCAACGTTTTTTGAATCTCCCTCCCTAGTTCCGCTTCCATGCAGCATTGCTGCTGCAGGGAACGGAACTAGGAAGTCATCACACCGACGGAGGACGGACTCTCGGCGGGACTCTCGGCTGGCGGTCACAGCAATGAGAGATCATCGCTGGATCGCCAGGAGAAGGTAAGAGACACCGCTGCGCTCTCTGCACATTCACCCCGAGCGTGACTCGGGGATACCGATCCTGCACTAAAAAATCCACCCCGAGTCACGCTCGGGATTACCGCCAGGGGGGTTAAAGAAGAACTTCATTAAAATAGTCAGGGACTGCATAGCATCCAGCAACTGTTGAGACAAGGAAGACTTTGGTGAGAAGTATATAATGTACAGTATTGTGTATATAGTGCAGGAGTATGTAATGTACAGAATGCAGGGGACAGGAGTATGCAATGTACAGGATGCAGGGGACAATCCCGTCTCCAATCCATCCCCTGATCATGGGATCCCAACTCTATTCGTTCCCCGATCTCATCCCAGCTCCCTCTTTCCCCCCATCCCATCCCATCTCCATCTGTCCCCTGATCCCATTCTGGCTCCATTCAGCCCCCGATCCCATCCCGTCTCCATACTTCCCCCCGATACCATTCCAGCTCCATCCTTCCCCTGATCCCATCCTGGCTCCATCCATCCCCCCAGCCCATTCCGGCTCCGTCCATCTGCCCCGATCCCATTCTGGCACCGTCCACCCCCCCAATCCTATCCTGGCTCCGTTCATCGCCCCGATCCCATCCCAGCTCCATTCTTCCCCCTGATCCCATACCAGCTCCATCCATCCCCCACACCCATCCTGGCTCTATCCATCCCCCTGATCCCATCCCGGCTCCATCTATCCCCCACACCCATACCAGCTCCATCTATCCTCCACACCCATTCCAGCTTTATCCTTTGCCCTGATCCCATACCAGCACCATCCATCCCCCACACCCATCACAGCTCCATCCATCCCCCTGATCCTATACCAGCTCCATCCATCCCCCATGCTCATCCCAGCTCCATCCACCCCCCCACACCCATTTCAGCTCCATTTACCCCCCACACCCATCCCAGCTCCTTTCATGCCAACCTACCATCCCAGCTCCATCCATACCAAACACCCATCCCAGCTCCATCCATCCCCCACACCCATTCCAGTTCCATCCACCCCAAACACCCATCCCAACTCCATCCACCCCAAACACCCACCCCAGCTCCATCCATCCCAAAAACCCACCCCAGCTCCATCAATCCCAAACACCCATCCCAGTTCCATCCACCCCCCTCCTCCTCTTCCCCATGTTTTCCTCCTCTGCAAGTTAGCGTAGAAGTAAAAATCACAGACCTCAGATCAGCTGTGTTGTGGCAGAGTGGTGTTCTGCTCCCCTCCACTGTGTACAGGAAAGCACAGGAAGGAGGAGGGGCGGATTCAGTGGACTCCACTCTCTGCACTGTGTGTCAGAGGCAGCCAGGGAGAGATGCTGGCTGCCATGTGTTGCTTGCGGCGTGCGGTAACCAAGCCGCCCGCACCACTGTGGGCATTCACGGTGGAGCTCAGCCCTGATTCGCTGGGACTCCTGGACATGGACCATTTTCTGGGATGGTCCCGGCGAATCAGGGACAGTTGGGAGGTATGCATAAAGCAATAAATATCTGACAGTAGTTCTAGCTCCTTGCCACTCTATCCAAACCTAAAAAAAGTTTTTTCTTTAGTTATACAATGATGATGTGGAATCTTGTTATTATTTACAGATGTATGAAACAAGGTGGAGACCCATGTTAATATATTAAATTACAGGGTGTAACTGCTAGGCATACAAACATTTTCAGCACTTACACTGGAAGTGTATAATTGTTATTCTGTCTGATTATTAGTCTCTTTACTTAGCAAGAGAGTAGACAAACAAAAAGGCAGAACTTTATTCAATCAAAGGCTGACAAGCACATTATTCTTTAAATAATATCCTACCTTTATTATTACCTAACACAAATAGAAAGGGTTCTAATGCATGGTTATCAAAGGGACCCCTGTGATGGTTATCCTCTGACTTTGGACACCATCGTAAACACAAAGGCATTTCTGCATAAAAATAAAGTTACCAATTTGTTTATGAGTTGGAACTGCTAGGCTGTCACTGTCTGACATTTTGTATGTCTCAGGGGCTCAGACAGAGTCACTTTTTTTGCTCCAATCTTCTTATCACTTTCTTTTGTTCCATAACAGTAGAAGTCATAGTAAAACTTCTCTATTACATAATATTAAAGTGGAAATTTAGTTCAAAAATTAAGTTGTGCTTGATCACTTCAGGCTGGCCCATTCTGCAGGTAAAGTACAGCTATGTAAAACTTTAAAAATAAAGGCCTATACTGTTTAAAATCCAGGAATACACCATCTTATCTTACTCTGCACATGCTCAGTTGCTCTTTATTTTTCGGCACTGTGCCTAAAATCAGAGCCACTAGAGGCTGATCTGCTAACAGCCTAAAGGTTTATCAAGCTATTATGGGTAAAATTACGCTTTAATAAAAGGGCCAACAGTAAGACTGCGTTTCCCTGTGCACTGACCACAGCAGGTAGATGGTCCTGGGAACTCAAATAAAAAGATCTCCTCACTAGACATTATGAAAAATAAAGAGCAGTGGGCACAACTGACCCCAACAGCATCCACTCATAAATATTAGTCTTGGGCTGATTAACTCTAAGAATTAATTTGATTAATTATTGAATTGAATGTGAACTTGTGGAATTTTAACAACACCCTGCCCTATGCCTCCTTCTGCAGGAGCCTGACAAAATAACAGGCAGCTATGACAGTGGTAATAGGTAAGACAGAAAATGCACATCAACAATAACTAGAAAAAAAAGTTTGAGACAAACTTTAAGTTGGCTTGAAAAAGCCTGACCAGAAAGTTTGAAAAGTTTAGATCGATCGATCGATAGAAAAGGTTTGAAGATCGATCGATAGAAAGAAAAGGTTTGAAGATCGATCGATAGATAGAAAAGGTTTGAAGATCGATCGATAGATAGAAAAGGTTTGAAGATCGATCAATAGAAAAGGTCTGAAGATCGATCGATCGAAAAGGATTGAAGATCGATCGATCGATCGAAAAGGTTTGAAGATCGATCGATCGAAAAGGTTTGAAGATCGATCGATCTAAAAGGTTTGAAGATCGATCGATAGATAGATTAGATGAGTTTGAATGAGTTTACATTGATTAGCATCAAAGCTTGATTGAGTCTAATGGGATTTGGAGCTTGGGTCATCTGAACATCCTGTCAATGAAAGTCTATGGGCATTTTTTGGGTTTTTAATTTTAATTTTTAGGAAAACCGTAGCTCAAACCAGTCTGAAAAGATATAGCACACCGAGTCAGAACAGTATGAAGGTCTGTGTCGAGTTTGGAGTATGTAGCTTGAACGGTCTAGGAGGAGTTAGTGTCCAAAAATTTTGCGGCCAGAAAAATAAAAGAGAAGAAGAAGAAGAAGAAGAAGAAGAAGAAGAATAAGTTTAAATACAATATTAGAAAGTTGGCTTTTGCAAGCCAACTTAATAATAGAACAGCATCCTCTGCTGCAGCCTTTTTCGACCAATGTTCCGTAGAATTTTGGTGTTCTTCCAGAGGTTCCTTATGCAGTGGTGGATTGATCTTCCATCTACACCGACCATATATAAATGTAAGGGGGCAGTTTTCCACTGACTGCCAAAGTAAGATGGCACTACTCCAATGACCAACAATGTAAGAGGGCACTTTTCCACCGACCTCTAGTGTAATAGATGAACTACACCAGCCACTATTGGCAGTGGGGTACTTTTTCACTGATCATAAATATATGTGGGCAAGACACCCACTACTAATGTAAGGGGAAACTTCTCCACTGACGACCAATGTAATGGGGCACCACATTAACCACTAATGTAGGTAGGAGGGCACCACTCCAACCACCACTCCTACAACTCTCTGCTTGCTATATTACCAATCAGATTCAAATTTCCAGGGCAGGTTTGGATCTGACTGATGACTAGAAAATAACCTATTTGAACTGACCCTTTGATTCATCTGACTATTTGTATGAGAAGCAACTATGTCTGCAGTGGGTCTGTGTGAGAATACTTATCCTGCATTAAAAACAGGTAAGCAAATAGTAGTCCCAAATTACCACATCACTGACCAAAAAAATTAGGTGGACTGGTTTAGTATACTGCTGGTTAAAAAAAAAAAGCCTTTTCAATTTGAATTCAGATTACAATTTAAATGCATATTTAAAAAAAAATGAAATCCAAGGGAAATCCCTATGTAATGAAGATTTTTATAAATGTACCACCTATTACACTAGGGTACTTTGTGCTGTGCTCTGTCCAGAAATGCTTTAGCTAGTTGACAGTTGATGACAGTTTGAGGTTACTTTGTTGTGCAGGAAAACACACAGTAAAAAATGACTGCAGTAAAGGGAATTTTATTTGGTTACTATTGATCAGGGGTCTCCAAACTTTCTAAACAAAGGTCTAGTTTACTGTCCTTTAGACTTTAGGGAGGCCAGACTGTGGCCAGTGGGAGTAGAAAATGTCCTGGTGTCCATTGGGAGTAAACAATGCCCCATGTTTGGCATCAGTGGAAGGAATAGTGTCCCATCGATGGTATCAGTTGAGGGAATAGTGCCCCATCATTGGTGTCAGTGGGAGGAATAGTGGCCCATTTGTTGGGATCAGTGTTAGGAGTAGTGCCCCATCGTTGGTGTCAGTGGGAGGAATAGTGCCCCAATGTTGGTGTCAGTGGGAGGAATGATTCCCCAATGTTGGTATCAGTGGGAGGAGTAGTGCCCCCATCGCTGGTGTCAGTGGGAGAAGTAGTGCCCCACTCTTGATGTCAGCAACAGGAATTATGCCCCATTTTTAGTGTCAGTGGGAGGAATAGTGCCTGCATTGTTGGTGTCAGTGGGAGGAATAGTGCCCAATTGTTGGTGTCAGCAACAGGAATTATGCCCCATTTTTAGTGTCAGTGGGAGGAATAGTGCCTGCATTGTTGGTGTCAGTGGGAGGAATAGTGCCCAATTTTTGGTGTCAGCGACAGGAATTATGCCCCATTTTGGTGGCAGTGAATAAAATAGTGCCCCAAGGGCTGGGTAAAGGCAAGCAAGGGCCGCATCTGACCCCTGGGCCACAGTTTGGAGACCACTGCTACAGATCACTGCTATTTGTAATGAACATTTGCCTTCTTATGCTCTTCTTTGTGTCTCTTATGCCCTTCGTTGTGTTCATTAAATGTTTTTCTGGTAACAAAAAGTTTCTGTATTACTCCCTTAGAACCATCGTGATTGCAAGCTGACCATCTTTGAGAAGGAAAACTTCCTGGGAAGAAAAGGAGAGTTGAGCGATGACTATCCCTCCCTGCAGGCCATGGGCTGGTCTAACAATGAAGTTGGCTCTTTCCGTGTTCAGTCTGGCGCGTAAGTCATATGTGAAAATAGCACGTTATATGGTTAGAAAGTTAAAATGTATGTCAGGGTAGAATATTTGTACATCTCTGCAATACATGTACATTTCGGCATGATTTATCCCTGTAAAAATGCTGCAATGACAGAATAATACCTTTTGGTGTGCCAAAAATCGAATGTGCTCCTAAATTCCTGTTTGGGCTGGCAACACAATGTCTTTGCCGCAATGAAATTCCAACCAGTTTGGTCAGTACCCCACTCCCCCTCCACATGCACACATTGACTTACTCCAGCAAAATAATACTGCTGCCTTGGTTCCCAAAAGCCCCTCCACACACTGTGTGTAGGGAAAGGACTTTTGAAAAATGTAGTTCTGATGGGGAGGGAATTAGCCTATATGAGTAGGAACTGATGTACTGCAGGTGTCCTTGAAAGAATTTTACAGACCTAACCATTATATGCAAGCTATTTTTCACTCCAGAAATAAAGTAAAAAGAAAAAAATGAAATGCTGGCACATGCTCTGGAGGGGAAAAGGGAGGTTTGGGGGTAAATCTGGGTACTGAACATGCATTTTAAGGCTTATATTTCAGTTCTATGAAAGTCTTACTAGGAACACATATGCAGCTTGCAGAACAGGTTTCGGCACCACGCAGCACTTAACCACAAATTTGTATAGCACAGACATAGAAAGTAAGTGTAATTACCATATCCATAAATAGAGTAGATGAACATCTCTACATACTCTTAGCGTTACACTAATCACCCAGTGCTAAATGTGCAACAATAAATAACACCACTGTGAAAATATTATTATAATTTATTAATATATTATCATTTTCACAGTGGTGATATTTATTATTACACATTTAGCGCTGGGTAAATAGTGCTTGCAAAATTAAGTGTAGCACTACCTAAGAGGGTATGTTCATATACTCTATTTATGGTTATGATTTTTTATATTAAGATGGCAGCACACGGTACACTTAGAATATTTATTTGATTTAAGTTAGTCCTAAATGCAGGGTACAAGGTTTAAGTAAGTGTAAATTACCAAGTTACACTCACAGAGGACAGAGAAACACATTAATCAGTTTTTTTTTTTTTTACTTACTCTACAGTTGGGTATGCTACCAGTATCCCGGTTACCGCGGCTTCCAGTACATCCTGGAGTGTGACCGTCATTCAGGAGAGTACAAGCACTGGAGAGAGTGGGGATCTCATGCACAGACCTTCCAAATCCAATCCATCCGCAGAATTCAGCAGTAACCACCTTTTACATGGAGATACAGATTTTAACCTAAAACAAATGAAACGATGCTTAACGTCAATAAAAAGTTTGTTTCTTTTGTGTATCATCTTATAAAGTCATAGTAATTTTTTTTTTGTCTGGAATTTCATTATTAGACTTATAATGCAAGTAAGCTCATTACATTGAATAGAAAGCTTTTTACCTAAGGGGGGTAACCTTTCCTACTCATAGAAGCCTTCCTCTTTAAGTGTAAGATTAATGAGGGATCATTCAGTTGGCTGAAAAGCACATACAGTAGGTATGCATTCAATTCCTAATAACGTACGTGTCTTTGTGCTCACCAACATAGTATTATTATGGGAGAACAAAAACATCTTGCCAAAAATCAGCCCAGTCAATAGACTTTGTCCCTTGAGATCTCTTGGTGTCTGCTAAGCTCTGTGGTTAGCCTCAGATGTTCCACATTTGGCCCAACTGTTATTATTTTTGCAGAATCGGAAGAGATTCATCTAACCCTAATATGGCAACCTTTAGACCTGAAATTAATAAATGAACAACTTAAAGGAACTATAAATGTCAGGGAAATATAATTATACATTCATTATTTCCTTTATGTGAAGTATTTAAGCTACTGAAAGACAAAACTCTGCCATACATAGGCTGAAATTTGGCCAGTTCAGCAGGGACTGCCCACATTTCAACCCATGTATGAACACCCTGGTGGTACTCAATTGAATCTATCTATTAACTTGTGTACCATCAGCCTATCGGGTTTTATAGCTAGTAACACCCGTCATTGTGTTCTGCCAGTAGGGAAGTCTCCCCACACTCTCAACTGTCAGAAAACAATAGCACTGCGGGAGGGAATCCCCGTTGTGGTTGGAAGAAAAAAAATGCATAATCTATGGTCTGCCTAAGAAACACTAGTGTACTTGCACAAGGTACTGATGTTTGAACATCAACAGTCCTGGCTGAAATTTCTTGCATTTATTTTGCACATATTTGTGTGTATTTGAGCACGTATTTGCAAATACATGAGTAAAATAAATTCTATCTCCCAAAATACAATGTTAACCTCTTTAAAATTAACTTTTTACTTATGTACATGAGTAAAATACTGACCGACAACTCCGATTTCTGCATTTTTTTTTTTTTTACTCATCTATGCTTACTCGCCTGTGGGTACAGGAGCAATGAAAACAATGTGCAACATTTAGATCAGTGAGAAAACTCCTGTACTCCTAAAGCTGAGTTTTTAGGCAGCAGTGTGCATGAGGCCTAATCGTGGGTTCTGTAAATAACTGCAGGTAAAGTAAACCCAAAATCTATATTTTGGTATGCTTGGCATCATACCTCACCATATACAGTTTTCTTAAGCTGCCAAAGTGCTAAAAACCTTCAGGGTCTCTGTGCTTCATGGAAAGAGCAGGGGAGCACAGTCAGTCATTGGACAAGGTGGATACAATACTGCTGCATATTGCTTCCCGTACTTGATACCACTGATGTTCATGCATACAGAGGGACAGTCCAGTAAAGGCTCCTTTACACTAGTGATGTCCCCGAAAAAACTATTTATGGTGGATTGTTTCTCAGAGGTTGTTTGACAGGTGGTGAGGAGGTGTTATATGGTAATTACAGCACGGCCCTATTCAGTAAAATAGGTTGCATTCAACAGGCAGTATTGGCTGCCAAACACAACATGAGGGATAATTTTTTGCCGCACAGAGATGCAAATCATCACGCCAGCGGCATGTGTACACCCCTATCCACTGCAGTTTATGGGGGAAACGTTGAAGGGCAGTGGCTCAACTGCATATTTTTTACGGTCACCCAACTACAAGTGTAAATGAGGCCTAACTGCTCGCGCTACTGTTAGTAGACAGATAAAACTGATCACAAATAGAGATGAGTAAATGTGCCTGGATAAATCCCACTGAAATCTATAGGGGATGAATCCTGTCTGAAAACTTCTGAAACTAGACAAGTGATTCTCAAAAAATGCATGGGAAACTGGGCTCTGCCACAAAGGTCATGTGTCAGTTCAAAAAAAAAAGTAAAAAAAAACCACAGCGAATACTTTCGAAAGTGACATTGAAAATATACATATTCTTAAACCTACAGGCTTGGGAGATGTCTTAGGTTTGTACATGGCTAAATACAGTACAAGGCTAAGCCCACATTTATAAAAGAAAAAGAGCACAGGTAGATGTTTTACTACAATAATGCAGCTGACAAGTGTAAAATTGGAGACAGGAGAATTTTTTTTTTTTTTATATTTAAACTTTATTTGATTTTCCATATAAAAAGATAACACCATAATAAACACAATATACAGAAAAAAAACATCCATGCAATCTTCCTATATTCACCCTTTTTTCTTCCCCCACCTTGCCCTCCCACTTTTCTACCTCCTGCCCTTCTCCTGACTCCCCACTCCATTTTACTTCTTCCTTACCTATTCTATCTTTATATCCACATATTTATCGGTTTTCTTGAATTGGATCCATTTATCCCATGTACCGGCAAATCTTTCAGCCTGATCCTCTTCCCTACTACTCAAATACTCCATTTTATATATGTACTCAATCCTTTTAAACCAATCTCTAATTGTGGGTTTTTCTGGGTCCTGCCATTTTTTTGATATTACTCCCTTTTCTGCGTTTATTAAATATGGCACGACTGTACTTTTATATTGTTTTTTAGCAATGCTCATATGGAATAAAGAAAACCATGGGTCATCAAGGATCTCCATTCCTGTTATTTCCTCTATGACCATTGTACCTCCTGCCAATATTCCCGTATCTTCCTACAATTCCACCAAAGATGTGCCATGGTATACTTTATCAATATTTTGTGTGGCCACCATTATTTTCCAGCACTGCCTTAACCCTCTTGGGCGTGGAGTTCACCAGAGCTTCACAGGTTGCCACTGGAGTCCTCTTCCACTTCTCCATGACATCATCACGGAGCTGGTAGATGTTAGAGACCTTGCGGTCCTACACCTTCTCTTTGAGGATGCCCCACAGATGCTCAATAGGGTTTAGGTCTGGAGACATGCTCGGCCAGTCCATTACCTTTACCCTCAGCTTTTTTAGCAAGGCATTGGTTGTCTTGGAGGTGTGTTTGGGGTTGTTATCATGTTGGAGTACTGCCCTGCAGCCCAGTCTTTAGTATGTTACAGTACATGTTTGCATTCATGGTTTCCTCAATGAACTGTAGCTCCCCAGCGCCGGCAGCACTCATGAAGCCCCAGACCATGACACTCCCACCACCATGCTTGACTGTAGGCAAGACACACTTGTCTTCGTACTCCTCACCTGGTTGCCGTCACACACGCTTGACACTATCTGAACCAAATACGTTTATCTTGATCTCATTAGCCAATTTATTGGTTTGCGCAAAAGTTATATCGTCTACAAACTAGGGGAAAGATTTATGCCATATTTATTTATTTTTTTACTAGTAATGGCGGTGATCAGTGATTTTTAGCGGGACTGCGACATTGCGGCGGACAGATTGGACACCTAACTGACATTTTTGACACTTTTGGGGGGACCAGTGACATTACTACAGTAGACAGTGCTATAAATATGCACTGTTACTGTAATAATGACACTGGCAGGGAAGGGGTTATCACCAGGGGCGATCAAAGGGTTAAATGTGTTTCAGCGGATGCTTTCTAACTGTGTGGGGGATGGGCTTGCTGCATGAACACAGGGACCTGTGTTCCTAAATAAGAAGAACACAGGATCCCTGTGTTCATTACTGACAGAACAGTGGTCTGCCATGTTTACAACGGCTGACAGCCATTCTGTCTCCATGGGGAGCGTTTGCGGGTGCCCGGCAGCAATTGTGGCCACCAGACCTGCTGATTGGCTCCCCCTGTACTCCCCCCCCCAGCGGTCCCACAAAGTGATGTACAGGTACGTCGTTTTGCGGGACAGAGCCGACCTGTACAACTACGGCGGCTGGTTGGCAAGCACTTAAACATGTGTTGTTACATATGCAGGTACATGTCAACTTGAAGTGGTAGTAAACTCTTGTTCATTTTTACCTACAGGTAAGCTTAAAATAAAGCTTACCTGTAGGTAAAATGAATATGTCCTACACGTGCACCGTTTAGGAGATATTCTAGCGAGCAGCAGCCAGTGAGGTCACCAATGCATGCGTTCTGAAGTAATGACATACCCGTGCTGTTTCTTCAGAGATGTGTTCCAAAGCCGAGACTCCCACACACATGCGTGGGAGTGACGTCATCGCGGCTCGGCCTGTCAGATGGCTGGAGTCCACGAATCCAGAAGGAAGACCAGGTGAAGATGGAGGCCTCTGCAGCAGTGACAAAGCACCACTGGAGGGCTTAGTTTTAAGGTATGTCTTTCATAATGTGCTAGTATGCGGTGCATACTAGCATATTTTGATATTGCCTTGCAGGGGGAAACTTTTTTTTTTCATAGACTTTACTACTGCTTTAAGGGTATGATTACAGTATCACCAAACATGTATCCAGGTAGTACCTTTGTGGCGGCGTGAAGATATCACTACACTCCACCCCGGTGCGTTTCGTCACTTTCTGTCACTTCTTCTAAAGGACAGCATCCTTCCAAAGGGGGCTGCGCAGAGTTTTTTTTATTTATTAATGAAGTAGCATTGATCTTTTTTTTGTCAGCAAATGTGCACTGTGGTAGAGCACTGATGCTTCGTCTTCCAGTCTATTGGTATACGGTACAGTAAAGTATAGAATTCTCCTATCAAGACAGATATAAGTACTTACATTTGAATTTACAGTTAAATTTAAAATACATTTATTGATTTTTTAAATAAATGTATAACTGCATCAAATGACATTTTTCTATCCGCAGGGTCCTAGCTTTATTTCCTTCACAGTGTGCTGTTAGCTTAATCCGTTTCAGGGACCCATGATTCTCACTAATCACTGTGCAATGCTGCAATAACCAGTGGTTCTTATTATTATTATCATTATGTTACAAACCCTGAGAAAAGTCAGGGAAGAGAGGTGATATTTTTTGCTTGCATATGAGTGTAATCAAAAATCACTCATGTAGCAAAGCTTTTAATCACAGGAGATCTAAAGCAGATGCAGAATTTCAGTAAACGATTATTAATAATACTTCAAATATAGTCTTCAACAGTTAACGTAAGAAAAAAAGAGTGCTGCCAAATCACAGAACTGCTAACTCTGACTTATTTTGCTTCTAGCACATTTGAAGAGGCAAACTCAGGAGGCTTCATGGTTGACTGTGCAAACAAGAAAATCAAGAGTGACGTTAATAGAAAACCACTTCTGACTGGCTCCCTTACAACTTCCTCTTGCTGAGTTCACCTGGGGGGTCTCAATGATTTCATATACCAAACAACGTGTTTTTTTTTTTTTGCTATAATAAAACTCACTTTGATCACAAAATAATCCATCTGACAAGTACACTAAGTTCTACCTAATAGGTTTATCTTCAGAGTGTTATTATATTCAATATGATTAGACAGGAATGTCACGGCAAGGTCTTCAGCTCATTTCGATTCCACGTTACCTGCCCTTTGTTAAACCACGAAAATTAAAAACACAGCCTATGGATCGTTGAGACAAAGTTCAATACGTCCCTGCTTGAAGTGGCAGCTGGCCCAATTGACTTTGAGATGCCCTTTTAACAGTTCTTAACCTGTAATTCTCAGCCTTCCGTTGATTGATGCTCCACTGCTCCTGGCTCAGCAAACCACTTTGAGAAAGGAGAAGAAAGGGTAGGAGGGAAGATTATTGTGCAATAAATAACACACAAGAGGCAGGTAGAAATGAGAATGCTATCTACCATTTGGGAAACAAAGCGTTCTTATGTATGATGAAGATGTCTTTTTTCCCATTAGGTTACTGAATATAAACTACTATAATGTCAAAGAACAAATAAATTGCGCATTTATATATATATAGTACATATTACAACTAGTTGTTTGTGTATTTTATAATCGTACGTATTGCTGCAGAGCAGTTTATTCACTGTTCCATAGCAACTCTTTATATACAGGGTTATTTAAAGTGAGTTTGGCAAATTAACACAGGGAATACCTAGTATGTACTTAGGCTTAAAAAAATGTGCATGCTCTTCGTAAATCAGTACCTTTTTCTATACCAGCCTTTTTCAACTAGGGTGCCTTGAGGTTTCTTCAGGGGTGCCATGGCAAAATGCCTAAAAATTGCCCAAAAATAGTATACAAGATGGCATGTTGATTAAGGCTGCCTTTTCAGTTACACTAAGTCACAGGTTTTCATTGTGCACCATTACAACCTTCTAGCTATCAGCATCCTAATGACCAATGGTGTCATCAGTTGATATGGAGGATGTCAGTTGCCTGCCTAGCATCCTTGTTTGACTCTCCCCTGTCCCTCTCCATCAGCATTGGGGTCACATTAGCTGAGTGATGGAGAAAAATTGAGGAAGAAGAGAAACATTGGAATGCTAATTAGTACTAGTTTGCAAAAGTATATTTGCTTTGGAAGAATAAATCACCTCATGTTGGGTGTCCTACTTGGACTTATGGATATTGCTTCATTATGTAAAACTATTAGAATAGCTTTTACATTTTAGAATGGGGTGCCTCTAGACTGTCCATAATTTTTAAAGGGTGCCTTGACTGAAAAAAGGTTGAGAAACACTGTTCCATACCATGAGATGTGCGTGATACTAGTATTGAGGGGGTCTGGGTTCGCTGCTACTGCAGGTTTGCGGTGAATCCTGCAGGTTTGAAATCTGCTGCCAAATTGTTTTCTTTTTTAACCATAATTAAAGGCCAAAAAAAGAGTCTTTTGGATAAGCTCACTATAAAAGAGGGGGCCTTGAGCAGTCATAGTCTATTAAAGCTGCTGTAGATAAAGGACAGGGAAAGCTCACAAACTTCATAGGTTAAGTTCAGGCTCAATGAGAAAACTGTACTTTTATTCTGATTGCTAGCTGTTTGGGCTCTTTTTTGTACTTAGGGTGTTTTTGTCTTTAATTTCAGCTTGTGGTTGATTGGAGGGCAGGGGTCACATTTAGCTGCTGTCCCATTCATAGTGTAGCCACCTTGTCTTAAACAGGGGCTACTAGTACATTTATCTATGCTAGGTTATAGTTAAACTGGCTGGTTTGTAGTCTTTATGATCATTTGGGTATTCTCCTAAGCCTGGAGTAGTTGTAGTTCCTTCCTTTTGTCAGTAGGTGGCACTGTTACCTTTAGCACTTTAGCATTAGTATGATGAGCTACAGTAAAGCTAGGTTTTGAACATGCATACTTCTCACAGCCAATCAGTAGGAGTTTCATGGCCACTGCTGCATGCTGGGAGAGTGTGTATGTGTCTATATATATATATATATATATATATATATATATATATATATATATATATATATATATAGGGAAGTGATCAGGGTCCTTGGTCTGATGTGGTTGTGTGAGGAACAGCTGTGTTGGGCAAGCCTGGGGCCTAAGGTCTAGCCATGTGCTGAAGGCTCTGCAAGGGAGAGCCTGTTTGTTGCCTGGAGACATAAAGAAAGGGATGGAGCTTTGAGATGAAGTAATAGAGGTGTCTCTTCCACGAGCCTGGGAAAGCATCAAGACAGAGTCATCCAAAGAATCCCTGCAAGGTGCTGTGAGTTTTTGGTTGCTATAGAAGACAGCAGTTGGTACATAAGTACAGAACGTTGGGTGTTGGCCTAAGGCCCTTGTTCTGTACTGTTGTCTACCTGGCTGTTTTTTTTTGTCTTTTGAGTCTGCTAGTCTGTTTGCCTACTGTCCTAGGGTACCTTGTGCCGTAACCCTCTCTCCCTACATTTTATCATTGTGAACAATAAACTCACTTTTGTTTAGCCTAAAAGTAACTAGCACCCATTTTTCTGCAACTGTTGATGACCACAATGCCTAGGAACCAGCACCCTGAGGTGAAATGTCAGCTCTCTCTGATGCCGGGGGTCCAGGGAGAGCTATAAAAGCAAAAGCATTTTTTTTAGGTTTCCCTTCAAATAGTGGGCTTTCTTTTCAGAAGGGTGATATTTTAGGTGTTTTTATTTCTTTTGAGGGTATATTAATTTTTGTCAGCAGGGCCTTTTTATAGGGTTGTGATGCTCAAAGCGCAGAATTTACTTCTCGCTTACCATCTCTTCTTGGAGAAAATGTGTTCTTGGACAGACCACATGCACATCACCCAACAAGAAACAATTGAAACTGCTATACATGAAGGGTTTCTGGGAGAGAAGGGGCTATAGTGCCTACATGCAGCACAGCCAGTGATCACCCCGAAGTACTGTTCCCTCTCCAGTCCAGGGGCTAATATCACCTTCCAGGTCCAGCTGCAATATCATCCTATACCCCAATCTGCCAGCATACTGCCACCGCAGAGTGCTGAGAGCATTTACAATGCTCACTGCCCAGACATTGGAAGTAGGTTGCCTCAACTGAGTATCTATCTGAGACTTAACCTATACATGAAGAATAGACTTCACCTCAGATAGGTACTCAGTTAAGGCAGCCTACTTCAGTTCATTGAGGAAAAACCTAAAATAATGGTGGGTAACTTAATTAGAGAAGGCCTCACATGTGGTATCCGTCCCTTTCGTGTAGCTTTTCCATGAGATAGCCACTGCTCTTGCCTGTAATGCACTACACTATATTTGGTGTGTAGGGCATATGGTTTCTTAAGGTGGACCTTCACTCAAATATGAAGCACCTAACATAACTGAAAACCACCCCCTTTACCCTAACACTCTTTGCCTCCATGTTTGCCCAGGAAAGAATGACATGTACCCTGCCCCTGAAGCCTCCTGGGATATTTGACATGTATCAACTTCCACACAATGGCTGGAAGAGGGTGCATTGGTGGCACAATAACGGGGGCCATCTGTAAGTATCAGAAAGAGACTGCTGGCTCCCAAAAACATCACAAAGGAAGATGTTTGAGAGGGACCCAGCATGCAGCAGTGGATTGCTGGATCATAGCAGGACAAAACTAGATTAGCTGGGTGTGTATGTACAGGGGCATCTCATAAAATTAGACTATCATCAAAAAGTTAATTTATTTCAGTAATTCAATTAAAAAAGTGAAACTCATATATTTTATATAGATGTGTTACACGCAGAGTGATATATTTAAAGCATTTCTTTCTTTTAATTTGGATGATTGGCTTACAGCTAGTGACAACCCAAAATTTAATATCTCGGAAAATTAGAATATTACATCAGACCAATAAAAAAAAAAAAAAGGATTTTTAATACAGAAATGTTGGCTTACTGAAAAGTATGTCAATGTACGGTATAGTATGCACTCAATACTTGGTCAGGGCTCCTTTTGCATGTATTACTGCATCAATGCGGTGTGGCATGGAAGCGATCAGCCTGTGGCACTGCTGAGGTGTTATGGAAGCCCAGGTTGCTTTGATAGCAGCCTTCAGCTCGTCTGCATTGTTGGGTCTGGTGTCTCTCATCTTCCTCTTGACAATACCCCACAGAATCTCTATGGGGTTTAGGTCAGGCGAGTTTGCTGGCCAATTAAGCACAGTGATACCATGATCATTAAACCAGGTATTGGTACCCTTGGCAGTGTGGGCAGGTGCCAAGTCCTGCTGGAACATTAGGTCAGCATCCCCATAAAGCTGGTAAGCAGAGGGGAGCATGAAATACTCTAGAATTTCCTGCTAGAGGGCTTCGCTGACTTTGGAATTGATAAAACACAGTGAACCTACACCAGCAGATGACATGGCTCCCCAAATCATCACTGACTGTGGAAACTTCACACTTGACCACATGCACCTTGGACTCTGTGCATTTTCACTCTTCCTCCAGACTCTAGGACCTTGATTTACAAATGAAATGCTAAATTTTCTACAGTCCGTGATGATTTGGGGAGCCATGTCATGTGCTGGTGTTGGCCCACTGTGTTTTATCAAGTTCAAAGTCAGCGCAGCCCTCTAGCAGGAAATTCTAGAGCGTTTTATGCTTCCCTCTGCTGACCAGCATCATGGAGATGCTGATTTTATTTTCCAACAGGAGTTGGCACCTGTCCACACTGCCAAAACTACTAATACTTGGTTTAATGATCATGGTATCACTGTGCTTGATTGGCCAGCAAAGTGGCCGGACCTAAGCCCCATAGAGAATCTGTGGGGTATTGTCAAGAGGAAGATGAGAGAAACTATCAAAGCAACCTGGGCTTCCATAATACCTCAGAAGTACATGGACATACTTTTCAGTAAGCCAACATTTCTGTATTAAAAGTTCTTTTTTTTTATTGGTCTTATGTAATATTCTCATTTTCTGAGATACTGAATTTTGGGTTTTCACTAGCTGTAAGCCATAATCATCAAAACTAAAAGAAATAAATGCTTGAAACATATCACTCTTTGTGTAACACAACTATATAAAATATATGAGTTTCACTTTTTGAATTGAATTACTGAAAAAAATTAACTTTTAAATGATGTCCGAATTTATTATTTAATTATTATTCAATTATTATTTATTATGTTTTTTGTGTATAACCAAAAAGGTAATAGGTGATCTAAAAGAAAAGAAAAACAGACAACACAAGGAAGAGGGGTGAGGGGGGTGAAGTTGTTCTTTAACTAATGCTTGTTTAATTTTTGTACGGAAGGGTGTACAGCATCCAAAAGCAACCAGAAATCAACTTCCACAAATCTGATCATTTTAAAGCTGAAACAAAGCAAACCTTTTTTTCATGTTGGACAAAATAAGGGATGTCTATGTGTCTTTGGGGGATGTATCTCTTTACTTTCTGCCCCATGGCCAAAACAGAAAATGAGAGGAAATCCATCCACATCCACTGGTGTCCCCAAAGTTTTCCTCTAATTCCTGATTTGGTGACAGCCCAAAATTTGATATTTTTCTTTCAATTTCAATCCTGTGATAACAGTAAAAAGGACAAATGGAGAGGGCGAACCTCCCTAATGGGGACACAGACAACAATAAAAACCTGACAGCTGTTTTAGCCCCCTATCCAAAACTATAGGCTGCAGAAGGCTGATTTTAAAGTACACACATGTGACCTCTGCACTAAAATTAAAACCCTAAAATGTAATTTCTAAAAGTGATTATTTCTACATCCTGTTGTTCTAATATAGTCTGAAAAATGAGACAAATAGATACTGTCAAAATATGCTTTCATATTTTATAATTAATGGCTTTACTTCAAAGCTGCCTATTGCCACCTGGTGGTGAGAACTTGTATTGTAAGAACTAGTGGGAACTTCTTTCCAAGCAGTTGGCTTGCCAAACACTTAATTAAAGTGTTTAAGATTACTTTTCTATGCAACTAGTCCTTTCTTCTGTTCTGTTAGGAGTTTTCATGCAATATGGCTGATTTACCCACCACAGTAAGAATGCATTTTCTGAGTCAGTAAATCACGTCATTCTGTATTCTGTGCCTAGTTATGATCTAAGGGGAATATTTCATTTTAGGACTCTGACTGTGCAGACAACTAGAAAAAGCTTCTGTATTTCTATTTCTGGAATGGAACTGTGGAACAGTTTCAATGAGGAGCTCAAGAATTCTCTAAGCATAAACCAGTTTAAAAAGAGGTATAAGTGCCGGTTCACACTATAGCGTGTGCGGCAATCGCATGTAATATCGGAGCGCACTGCTCCTTCATTACATGCGATTGGATGTGCAGTGCAAATTAAGCTATACACTTTGTATGGCTAAATTCGCACCGCATCCGCACAAAAGTCACACATGTCCCTTTTTTTCAGCCACATCAGGATCGGATCGCACAGTGATTCACACTTGTGCGATCCGATCCTGTGTGAACTGTCAGATCGCACTGCGATATGCGATCAAACTGGGGGCGTCCTTAACATTTAATTGACACCCCCTGCGTATCTCATATGGCAGTGTGAACTGACAGATGTGCGTTTGCGATGCGGGAACAGGCTGCGAATTCGCAGCCTTCCCGCATTGCACAAGTGTGACCCGGCAAATTTTTTCAAGGTATAAGAATGAAGGTGTTTGAACTATTATTGTGTGTTTATTGTTTGTTTATTAATATTGTTATTGTTTTTTTTTATTGTATTATTGTTAGTTTTGTTTGGGTGTTTATATGCATGTATGTATGCATATACAGTATGAGTATGATTATGTAGTTGGATTATTAGTAATTTGTATATTATATTTGAATTATTAGTTATTATAAGGGTTTATAGCGATGGGACATTGAATAGTTTATTATTACTTATGAAGAATGGAAGGGAGTAGATAAGTTTGTACTTCTTCCCACTCCTTTTCATATACTGTATGTAAACTAAATTAGGCTCCAATCACATACTGACATCTCGGATCACGGACAGAATCGCTACGATTCTGCCCACAATCCAGAATCATTGCAAATCGCGGGACGCCCGTGCGATTCCCATGACTTGCAATTGCACCCCAAACACGGCACGATTTTGCTGCGATTGTGGCCTGACAAATTGCAGTAAAATTGCGTAATCAGAATCGCCGGATGCCTGTTGCCCAAAAGAAGTTCTTGTATTTTTTTTGGGCGATAGGCGTCCCTTGATTCTGTTGGCGCGATTTTACCGATTTTATCCAAAACGCCAATATGTGAATGGAGCCTAATTGTTTATAGTTCTTTTTTTTTTTACTTCTCCTGTAACTAGTTGTTTTGTGATTTTCTACTACTGAATGATTACTTCTTTTGTTTTGCATGTTTTTTTTTTTTTACATGTTCGAAATAAACTAAAACTAACTAACCTCTGCCTTGGCTAGTGATTAAATCTTTGCTTTTGACATATTTAACTGTTTAGTTATATTCTAAAAAAATCTAATCTGATAACTGCCACCAAAAAAACTTCCCAAAGTGAGAGAGGAAATAGGTTTATATCAGTGTAGTCTAAAGCCAGCCATACACTGTATGAATTTTATCCGGGTCCCCAGGAAATGTGTCCGCTGCCTCCTGCCAGAAATCCCTCAATTAACCACTTTACCACCGGAGGATTTTGCTGTCTTCCGTCCAGGCCACTTTTTGCGATTCGGCGCTGTGCGACTTTAACTGACAATTGCGCGGTCGTGCGACGCTGTACCCAAACGAAATTTACGTCCTTTTTTTCCCACAAACAGAGCTTTCTTTTTGTGGTATTTGATCACCTGTGCGATTTTTACTTTTTGCGCTATAAACAAAAAAAAAGCGTTTATTTTGAAAAAATAACAATATTTTTCACATTTTTTTATATGAAATTCCCCCCCAAAAAAATGTAAAAATCTAATTTTTTTTAAATTTTTGGCCAATTTGTTTTCTGCTACCTATGTTTAGTAGAAAAAATTGCAATAAGCGTATTTTGATTGGGTGCGGTTTGCGCAAAAGTTATTGCGTTTACTAACTAAGGGAAAGATTTCTGTCATTTTTGGTGTTTTTTTTTTAACGCGTAATGGCGGTGATCTGCGATTTTTTTTGCGGGACTGCGACATTGCGGCGGACAGATCGGACCCTTGACTGACATTTTTGACTCTTTTGGGGGTACCAGTGACATTTCTACAGTAATCAGTGCTATATATATGCACTGTTACTGTAAAAATGACACTGGCAGGGAAGGGGTTAATTTTATTGGAGAGGGAGGGGTTAATGTATGCCTGGTGCTTACTGACGTGTGGGGGGGGGGGAGGTGACTGTGTGACAGAAGGACAGATCGGATGTCCAGCTATGCTGAACACTCCGATCTGTCAGTCCCTGTCACTATGGAGATCCGCCCGCTGTGTTTACACACAGCGGGCGGATCTCCAGACTCGATCCCCGACGATCGGGGCAGAGCAGCGGCAATCGCCGCTGCTCCTCCGCTGGCCCGACTCCCGCTGTGAATGAACACAGCGGGAGCGAGCCTCCGGCGGCGCGCGAGCGCCGCCCACAAGGGGCGGAGTCCAGCGACGTAGGTCTACGTCGCTGGACGGGATCGCGGCACTTTGCCGCAGTAGCCTCCATGTGAGCGGAGGTAAAGTGGTTAAAAAACTGAAGGAGCCAGGCGGAAAATCGCTGACTGAAAAGTGTCTGTATCCAATCAGATGCAGCCACTGTTTAGTTATTCTGACAGCTGGCAGGGATGCCTGTCAAAATACAAGTGGAACATTTGCCTATCCAAAAACAAAAAAACACTATCCATGTAAAGCCAGCTTTACATCAACTGACCACCACAGTCTACTGATACCTGCCTTGTGAATTCCATTTAAACTGGCCACTTATTCTTCCTCAGTTCTCTGTTAGGCGTCATTCCCACAAGAACTAAGACCCGTAGTCTGTGAACGGGCCGTGTGTTTGTGTGGATTGAGCCGCAAATGCTGCATGCAGGCAGTCCATTAATATCTATGTGGATGCAGCGGCTGCATGGACACAGCCACTCATCCAAATTAGACAGGATTACAAGTGCAGGTGAGCAGCTCCAAAAGCATGCCTGTCAAATTGGGAAAAGTGAGTGTGTCTGTGCAGCTGCTGCTTCCCCATAGATTTGAAGGAGCTGCCTGCATGCAGTACTTAGTGGCTCAAACCGCATAAACATCACGCCCATTCTCAGACTACAGTACTGTTGCCAACCATCAGTATTTTTACTGGCAGACAGGAAAAAAACTGGCACTCTTTCCCTGCTAGTAAATGCCGGTGACAGGAAAAGGTTGCCAGTAAAAATATGGCTGTGACACTCGGCTTGGCGCTGCGCATGCGCCGTTCCAGACCATCAAAGTGCCTGCTGCAGTGTGTTTGGGTGGCACCAATGAAGGTGGGTCTGGCAGGGGCAGAGTGTGTCGTGTGATATCATTGTGCAAGGGAGCCCAGCTGAGCGGCCAGAACTTTGTGTGCGGGTTTGCGGGACTTAAGCAAGGCAAGCTGGGAGCAGAATTGCCAGTGCTGTTTTGACTAGGGTGGACTGAAAGGACCACCTGGTATAGAGAGAGACTGTCACTGTGACTCAGGAGGGGACGTGTCATATTGGTGATCTGTGCTACCGCACGCTGCTGTCAGTGTCACTGTGAGAGTCAATTTCATGTGTGTCTGCCCATTCTAATTTATTGCCCTTCTGAGTCCTGTCTCTGAGCTACTTACTTACTATATGGAAAATAAAATAAGAAATATGTTTTTTGCCTTAATATCTACCTTAAATCACAGTGCTAATTGCATATTTTACTTGTGTAGTTTAACCCTTTGGCACCGGCTCCCGCCGGCCCTTTAATAGATTTGGAATTCCAGGCAGCGGTCTGGGGCTTGTGACCGCCGTGATTGACTGTCATGGAGTGAGCTTTACGTGAGCCGCTAGTCACTGTGTCGGGAGCGCGCAGGGCACTCTCTCTTGGCACAGCCCTGTCGGTGCTAATGCACCCAAATATGTGGCCACTCAGCGCAAAGGCCCAGCCCCCGGGAGGTGCCTAGGGGTAAATACTGAAATTTACACTTAAAATTGTAATATTGTAACTTTTGGAAGTGCTGTGCCAGTAAATTTTGGGTGTTGTGTCAGTAAATTTCTATCTGGTAGGTTGGCATCAATGGACTACAGGCCTCAGTGCTCATGTGAATGAGGACTTAAGTGCATGCACTTTCACTGCCTGTCTGTGACTTTGATAAAAGAGTATAAAGTAAGATATAAAAGGATACACAAGAGTCTTATCTGGCAAGGCCTCATGCTTACTGGACATTTTTGATGCTGCGCTTAGGGGCATTTGGCATTTTTTTTGTTCTGCCTCTAAATGGCCCTGCATGTTAGCCTATGTGTCCATGCACACATAACTGATTAGGGGCGTTTAAAGGCACAAAAAAATAAAACAAAACTCTGCCAGCGTGTTCAGGAGCAGTGGCGTTTTGACAAAAAAAAAAAAAAAAAAATGCTTGGCTTGTGTAAACTCGTGTTAGCACATTATCACTAGGCACGTTTAGCGCTTGAGCATTAATTCATTTCAATGGCCAGAATAAAGTATTATTCTGGCTAATGAAATCATTTAGCACTTGCTGCTCCTAAATGCGATTAAATGCATTACATGCGTTTACAAGTGTCAAGCGTTTTTTTATGCCTATACACCACTGCCAAGAGGAAAAGCGTCTAGGGGAAATAGCAAAAATGTCCAGTGTGCATGAGGCCTAATAGTGGGTTTGTGGTAATTTTATGGTATCTGTTCTTAGAAAGGGCTTTTACTTCTAAACGTTTAAAGTAGAATACAGTGTTGACGTGAGAGAGATTTTTGATACAGAGTTGACTAGAGTTGAATTTAAAGATTAGCAACTAGAAGGTGGTAGATTAGCTTACTCTTCCTTCCTGCTTAGCAACTGGTAAGATATCTGTTAAGTTGTTAGCTACACAGGAAGCACATGTACTGTATATCTAGAAAAACACTGAAAAGATTATTTCTTGTTAAAATGTATCTCAAATCAAAAACTTTTTTTTATAGTTTTGTATTGAGTGATGAAGAATTTCAGCTCCTTTGGGTTCTTACTGCTGGGGCTCAATTACAAATGTATCACACCCCACATAGGAGCTGCAGATGAAAGGGATCCCCCACTCATGGACAGCCAGGCACACCAAATCTTCGCAAGCACCCAGAGACAGAGAACTGCCTGTGACTTTTTTTTATTTATTTATTGCGGATTAATAACTTGGATAGGGATGGGAGGTTATTGGATGGCCACTTGACTTCAGCAAAACTTTGACAACACTTTCAGGGACATTCTTCCTGTATACAGTCTATATACAGTCTCTATGTACAGCTCCAACTTCTTCCTCCAGCACACACTTGCTTGTTCCAGCTATGTCACTCTGTGATGACCTGACAGGCTCCAGATTTAGTAATAGCTCAATACAGGAAGGGACTCGCAGCCCCTAAGTTTAGCATAGTAGAGTGACACAACTTGAACTTTCTCATCTACCTTCTCTGTGGTCACTGGTCCCAGCACCAGGGCGGTGCAAGGATTTTTGCCTCGTCCTAGGCAAAATAAAAATTGCCGCCCCCCCATATACCTTCAATTTCTTAAAAGAGAAGAAGTTATTTGGAGTCACATGTCTGTGTTGAACTTGATAAAACATAGTTCCAATTGTACGTTTATTCAGACTTAAGTGCCCCTCTCTCCCTCCCACCCCCCACTCCAAGTTGCTGAGGGGATTAAAACCCCTTCAGTGACTTACCTTGGCACTGGGTCCGGCTCTCTTACTATCCTTTGTCACGCATGCGCATTAGGTCTTTCCCGCCAGCTGACATCGGTGGGGGAGACCTAATGCGCGTGCTCGGCAATGGCACGTGCATTAGACCTCCCCATAGGAAAGCATTTTTCAATGCTTTCCTCTGGAGATTTGGGTGATGCTGGAGCCCTCAGCCCTCACATAGCATGGCTTGCTGGGTAGCACTCAGGCAGCACAGCATGTGCCGGCCGGCGATCCATACTGATTCCGAGTGCAGCAGAAAGCCGGCACCCCCTGATAAGTTGCACCCTAGGCGGCTGCCTAGGTCGCCTTACAGGTAGCGCCGGCCCTGCCCAGCACCACATCTTCAGGTCCTGCCAGCCCTTTCATTAGCCCTCCAGGTTAACTCCTCACACCAATCCTGCAGATTGACTCTTCACCAGCCCACCTGGCTGACTCTCAGAAGATCTCTGGGGAAAGGCTGAAGGCTTAAGCACACCACTGTATTCAAGGGAGACTGGGTACATGTGGCAGTCTTCCCCCTTTGTTAGTCCCCACAGTGCTACTTTGTCCTGTGTTATGGAAGGATTCTTCCAGCACCCGAGCCCTGGCCCAAGCTCCACCCCCCCAGACTAGGGGGCACCCCTGAGGGCCACCAACAGCCTCCTCAGCACTGCATTTTAATCTTCCACCCGACCTCCCCTGCTGGCATTGCTCACGCCTATTTATGAGGTAAGCTCTGTCCCCTGTTAACCCACTCTAGGGGATTGGCTGAGGCCTCATAAATATTCCAAGCAGCCCCTCCTAACTCCCACCCTCTAGTTCTAGAAGATTCTACAATCTTCCAGACCAGGGGGAAGTGCCAGAGAGAGCTGCCAGATGAGTCAGCCAGCCCTGAATTCACTGAACCCTGACCCAGATTCCACAGCTCAGGCTTAGCTCTCAGCTAAACTAGAATTTACCTATCCTAAACTCTAAAACCACTTCACACACTATAGGATGTTATAAAAAAATTTACTGTCACTTGATATTCCACAGTAGTTTCACTAGACAGGAAATGAGGGAAAATCTGCAACAGGGACTCAGAAAAAAAAAAATCTGACATGGTTTCTAGCTTTCACTTACTCAACGTATCATTTTTTCTGAGGATGCTGGGTGGGTGGATTTAAGTAATAGGCTCCTAGTAGAATGTGTAGGAGCACTGGTCAACAGTCCACAGCCTTTAAAGTGCTTCTACTTGCATCTATCTTGGGCAAGTTGGAGGTAAGGGACATGTTACCGATTATGATAGTTAGGATACCTGTTCCTTGCCTCGGTATGCCTTACTGAACTGTACATTCTAGACAGCCTAGTTACTTTCACATTTGTTGAGGACTGTTTGGGGCATTATGGAGTCATCACACTTTAAAGACCTCGCTGGGCTAAGAAGACAAGAAGCATTAGGTGTGGGAATGGATTCCCCTTTTTTTTTTTTTAAGGCGGCATGTAACACTGGTACTGAATTAGGTGATATCATGTAAGGGTAGGATTGATTGGCAAATTTACATAGAACTGAAAAAAAAAAAAAGTATTTATCAGCAGAGGTATCATTTCAACCTGCTTTAGCCTTAACAGTAGTGGTGAAAACCCCCTGGATAGATGTCGTAGATATGGCAGCAACATCAGGAGTAGACAGATTATTATCTCTCTAGAACAGTTTAAGCTGTCCTCACACTTCAATGTTGAGATGGCAATCAATGTCATAAGAGCCTCAGCATGTTCAACAGTGAGCACAGTTGCAGCGAGGCGAGCATTATGGCTTAGACCCTGATGCACGGATCTAGCTTTGAAGAGACGGTGATGTAGAATACCTAACGATTTCCTAGTAAAGAGCAAACTAGATTCCGCACTCTCAAAGCCAACAGATTGAAGAGTCAGGTCTTGCTCTATTGCCAGGACCTCCACATGTTTAGGCAGAAAAATATTCAGAGCTGCCATGTTTTGATGTTGAGATTTAGAGATGCAGAAGGCTACAAGCTGGGGTGTGAATTTAGATGTGACAGAAAGCCTAGAGTCACTATTCAAGAAGATCATGAAGGGCACCTCAGCTACTCTCCATGAGAACCTTAAGGCCTTTTAAGGCCTTTTAAGGCCCACCTAGCCCTGCCAAGTTGGAGTTGGGTTGTACCATTTTTAGCAGTCCATCTCATGCTCATGGGTGCTCAAGCCATTGTTGCTGGGCTATACCAAGTATTTTCGCAAAATGCTCCTGAAGTTTGTTTGTGTTATCGGATGTTCTGAGATCCTCTGACAAAAAAAGGGGGTAATGTTGGAATATGTACAAGAGCTTGCTCCCAAGTAAGCAATAGTATACTTTCCTATATTTTTGGTCCCGAAAAAGTTGGGTGAGTGGAGGCCTATGATAGACATGTGTGGGCTCAACAAGTTGATAATAACACAAAACACTTCAAGATAGAATCTGTGTAGACTACAGTGTGTTCAATCCTCCCTGGGGACCGAATACTTTCAATGGATTAAAAGGGTGCCTATTTGCATGCTTCACTGCTTCCATTTCTCCTGTCTGCCTTTCTGTTTTGCAACAGTGCAACACTTTTAAAGGGAAGTTTCTCCCATAATGTTTTGGGTCCAGCAGAATCTGTTTGACATTTTTGCCTCAAACCAGAACAAGAAACTACCTTGCTTCAGATTCCCACACCCCCTAGCAGTGGCATTGGATGCTCCCACTTCTCAGTGGTATTGGAAGTTGATATAGACATTTCCTCCAGTGCCACTAATACGCAACACTTCAGGAGATTGTGTCAGGAGCCAGTGGTAGCACTGAAGATTGTACCTTTTTTTGGCAGAGATGGACCTTTTTTGCATTCCTTTGGCAGCTCAGACAGCAGGAGTGGTATCTATTTATTTGCCACTACATCCAGATATTTTGTTGCAAGAACGTTGCCAACAACCCTATCTGGGGTGTGGCTTTTAAAAGACAAACTCTACGGAACCAGGGCTGCTCAGATAAGGTTAAACACGCTTTCAAAAAGCAAGGAAACAAAGTACAATTAAAATCTATATCTGGGCTAGATTTATTCAGTTTGCCTCAATATTTAAACAATTGAATCCTCCTGTTCAGAATGTTCTAGAACTCCTTCAGTGTGACCTAAAAATCTGAGATCATGTCACAGAGTCTCCTTCAAGCCCTTAGAATCCTGCAATCTCTGGAATCTCACACTCAAAGCAGTGTTCTTGGTTTCCATTTCTAGCAAAGACAGAGTTGGCATTCAAGGCACTAATTTGCAACAAATCTTTCTCACTGCATATAACAGTGCTCACTCCTAGACTATACTTTATCACACTTTGTCCACCCTTAAGTATCATGAGAAAGTATTGCCGACCAGAGTTGTATAAAGTACTCAAAACTCATACTTGAGTAAAAGTACAAGTGCTCAATCAAAAAGTGACTTGAGTAGAAGTGGAAGTGCTCGATCAAAAAGTGACGAGTAGAAGTACTAAAGTATTCAACATTTTTTGTATTTAAGTATTGCAAGTAGTTTTTTGAAAAATTTTGCTACTCAAGTACTGAAAGTAAAAGTACCAGTAGTTTTGAAAAAAAATTGCTACTCAAACACTGAAACTAAAAGTACAAGTACTGTGTTATGTAGTTATTAAAGAAAGAAGTCAAAAGTTTGAACATCATATTGTTTTTTATTATTTCAAATGCAGCTTTTATTTATACATACAGTAACGTTTATTTTCGTATGCGCTAATGATACACAAGTTTGGAGCTTCATGAAACCTGCGATCTACTGTTCCTGCAGTGGTAATTTTTATAATTGTAACGAGTAACTATGCAGCACAAAAAAAAATATCAGAGTAGAAGTATTGAAATCATTGAAAAAATGTAGTGAAGTAAAAGTGGAAGTAGGAGAAAAAAATTCTACTCTAGGAAAGTACAGATACCGCCTTTCGGTACTTAAGTACAGTAGTGAAGTAGTTCTACTTAGTTACTATACATCTCTGTTGCCGACACATAGACTCGATGTGGGTAGAGTCCTGAGATTCTATTTGAAAGCAGCAGCAGACATCAGAAACTCAGACCAGCTATGTGTGGTCCCATTTGGCAAGAACGAAGGGAAAGAAGCAGTGGTTTAAAACATTGTGTCGTAGATTGTCAAGCAGCAGGTCCTGGCAGAAGTAATCTGCAAGGATGGTACTTAAACTACATGACACACTTTTATTATACACCATTGCATGGATATGATATTACTTACCACGGTCAGCTTTGGGCAAGCATTAACAAATGTATTTATTAAACTTGTGATAGCAAACTCCATTGCATGGGCTAGTTATTTCCCATCTATGTGAAGCCATGAAGAAGTCAGGTAAAACAGAAACTTGATGACCAAGAGATACCTACTGTAATTTCCTTTCCAGACCTTTCTCAGTGGCATCATTCTGTGCCCACCCAGTGAGAATATAATAGCTAGTAGGCAGATCACTCCTCCTTGGCCAGAACAGAGATTTATAGATAGACAGTCCATAAATTGTTGGGAGGGCCATGCAATACCATACATAAAGGTCAGGAAAATTCTGTTAGTTATCTTGGTCATGAGTTTTCCATTTTTCTACTGTCTGTGTTGCTGTTGGATTACCCTCACTTTCTTGTCTGGTTGTCAGTAGTACAAGTAAATCTCTCTAATAGTATAATAGTAGAATAAACCTGACAGGGGTTCTAACCTCTCATCATTCTGTTCAAAACAAATAAAAAATATGTTTTGCCTACACATACACTTTAATGAAGTTTTCAACCCGTATAATATTTTTCCTTTTTTTCCACTTAGGTACACCGTAATTATAAAGGAATTTCCACTATTATTCCCCAAATCATTTACATTTTCAAGTCTGTAACACCTATTGCTTAATTTATTTAAACAGCCATCTACCAAACTTTCTGGTCTGAGTTCATGCACTGTACACCTCAAAATTGTCTTAAGCCCTCACTCCTTGGGTCTGGATGTCCCATCCCTTGCACCTTGTATGTGTAGCCGGGTGCCAAGTGGCTGTGTGATTCCTCACTTGCAATCCCCCCGGATGCAACTGTGTGTATCTGCCGACTATTGTTTGATTTGCTGAGCTGCAGTGTAGCAGTTACAGAGCAGCTGGGGGAGAAGGTTGTGTTCCTCTCTCCTATCACTTTCTTCCTTGCAGCTTCAGAGCAGCTGTGTTATCTTCTCGCTCCTGCCCCCCTCCTTTCTGGCAGCAGTGTTTGAGCCAATCAACAGTGGCAGGGAGGACTTGCTGTGTAAATGCTGAGAATTAGGGGATATGTAGTTCTTAAAGGGGCACTGTACAATGGAGGATATGGGGGCATGGATATCAATACCCAGGATTCTCTACTGACAAAAGGAGGAGAGAAAGGGTGCCGTACAATGGAGGATATGGGGCTTGGATATCAATACCCAGTATTCCCTGCTGACAAAAGGAGGAGATAAGGGTTGCTGTACAATGGGGGATATGGGGGCTTTGACTGCAATATCCAGGATTCCCTGCTGACTAAAGGAGCAGAGATCGGTGCGAGATGGTCCCCCTATGGGATCACTCACTTACAACATATTTTCACTAATGGTAGGCTGTGCTCCTTCCCGGAATTACAAGAGAGGTATAAACTCCCTACCTTCGATGTTCTTCTTTTACATGCAGCTATTTCAATGCAGTGGAAATGCAAGGTGGGCCCGATTTGTGGGTACAATTGCCCGCTCCGATATTCAATTACATGTACGAGGTTGATTCATACAGAGGTTTCATCTCCCAATGTTACTCAATGCTATTAAACAATTTCCTAAAGGAGCACTTCATGAGTATGGTATCTAAATGAGAAGGGGGGTTCTTTGGAGTAGGAACAGTGGGAGGAGGCTCTCCTGGCAGTCAAGCAGTGCTGCCTAAATGTGGCAAAGAGTCTGTCACAGGTATATTTACTCCTACGGGTCCACTACACCCCAGTAAGGTTATTCCGCATGGGAAGAAGGGAATCCCCTACATGTTCCAGATGTAATGGAGACCTGATTCACCTTATATGGCGCTGCCCTAAGCTGCATAGATATTGGAAAGAGGTCACTGCCGCCATTGCCAATGTCTTTCAGGTACATATACCAGAGGATTTAAAAATCTGTGTAAAAAAAAAAAAAAAAAAAAAATCTGTGTGCAGGGAATTCTCAGAGACTTACAGATAGAGGATGCACCCAGGCAGGCCATAGCAGGGGCATTATTTCAAGCCCGGAAGGTAATACTTCACCATTGGATCTCTGCATACTCCCCTACCTCAAAGGAATGGTTAGTTCAAATGCGGGATACCCTCCGATTAGAAAAATATATTTTTCAGCACAGAGGCTGCTATGATAAATTCAAAAAACAATGGGCACCTTGGTTAGACACACTTGGTCTAGCACCAGTGGACTTGACTATTGACCGGCTGGTCATTGGTAGAGGGTAATTACGAATTGGTATTAGAGGTTACCCTTGGGTAATGGGGTGTGGGGTCATGGGCATATTCATTCAAGTTGTGTATCTGTTAATGGTTATGATTTATTATGTTTCTATGGATGTAATACTTTTATGCTTTTGAATCCGTATGTTGTATTGTATTTTGACTGAGCTGGAGACTCTACTGCTGGAACATTTTTTTAATTGTTCATTCAATACAATTGTATTTGTGATAAAAAAAAAAGGGGAGAGATCAGGGTTTTATCAGGCAATTCTGGTCAGATCAGGGCATTCTCCTGTGGTGAGCCAGAGAGGATGGACCTGCTGTAGAAAGCTGAGACTGGGACTGAGTCATTGTTAGTGCCTTTGTGCCATTACCAGAGTTTGGTAGACATTGGATCCATGTGTGTCTATACCAGTGAGAGACTGAGCCTTTCTGAGCACCCAGGGAGCTGAGAGACTAAGCCACAGAGAGTCACAGGGTCTTGGGTTCCAAGCTGGGGAGACCTGCTGCCGTGTGTGCCCACAGTTAGAAAGTTTGAGGCTAAGTTCACACAGCAATGGAGAGCTGCAAGATCGCTCCGTCAGTGGTTCCCAGTTGCGGTAGGGGGCAGGTGCATTGCAGTGTGAATGGGACACACAGGAAACAATTGTTTTCTGTGTGTCCTTGTGGTGACAGGTGTTTTAACATGCAGTAAAATGTCCGCACTACGTGTGAACTTATCCTGAATGCTGGGACTGAGCCATGTGAGAATCTGATAGCAAGGACCTCATCGTGACAACTGAGCTTTCTGGGACAACTGACCATCAAATGGATAAGATCGAATCCATAACATAGCAGATTTTCCTTTTAAAAACACTAAGACTGATTGCATTTGTCATTTGGTTGCAGCTCCTTCTACTTAGCTGTCCGTTAAAGAAAGAGCATTGGAGAACATCAATACAACAAGATGCAGTTTCATTGCTAAAATCCTTGCAGTGTCTACATAATGAGGGTTGTATTTCTTTGAACAAAACTAAAGTTTGACCTGGATGTTCTGCAAATAACCTATAAAAACTATGCTGAAAGCCCCCTGGTTCTGTGAATTTTGTGACTGTGTCCAGTGTTTGTCATCATTAGCACTGCACATTCCGCTGAGGGTTGCTTGATCTCATTCATATTGATGCCATAGATTTACTGGAGTGTGCTAGTAACAGAAAATAACAGTGCCACGGACACAGCCGGATTAATCTTATTGATTTGTAGCAGGAGTGCTAAATAAATCATTTAAAAAACCCAGTACATCCCTGGAATAATTTAGATCTCCTTCATCTGTGATAAATAACTTGGGAAGAGAAAGGCATATATTGAAAAATGTACGTTTCTGAACTACTTAGTTGTAGCAACAAGGAAGTTTGTGTTTTCTGAAATGAATTTGTGTTTAAACAGCCTTGGATGATGTCAGACAAGTATCTTAGTGTTTTTTGTATATTAAAGCCCATGGCTTTTTATTTTTACAATATAGGTACGCAATGCAATTAAAGTGAATCTGTCATTAGATTAAAGTAAAAAAAAACTGGTTACATTTAATTGATGCCTGATTCAAATTTCGGCATGGTAATGTTTTTAACACACCTTGCTCTGGCATTTATTATGAATGCCACCCCAATGCACAAAGGCAATGTATGACAATGCAAAGTAGTGTGTTTCATTACAAAAAAGGGTCATGTGTGATTTTAAGGCACAGTAGGATGCATTGACAGCTCTTTCATTTTATATGGTCTGCCTTTAATCACATAGCGACCCACCCTATAGCAGTTTTACTGTTACAGGGCTGCAGCTGTGTGCACAATCATGTATATACATGTGATCCTGTACCTCCACCTGCAGGGGGCGCGTGTGCGCCGTCGGCAGGCCACTTCTGAAGTGAAATTTCACAGCAGAAGCTGATCTGCAGGTGTTGGGCACTCAATGTTCTCCAGCACCCGCCAATCGCCAGTAAACTACACAGAACAGAGATCTGTCTATGCCAGGGATCCTCAAACTACGGCCCTCCAGCTGTTTCGGAACTACACGTCCCATGAGGCATTGTAAAACACTGATATTCACAGACATGACTAGGCATGATGGGAATTGTAGTTCCTGAACAACTGGAGGGCCATAGTTTGAAGACCCCTGGTCTATGCACACAAGGCAGATCTGGGTTTTGAAAGGCGGGAAAGGCATGGATTCTATGTTCCTGCAAAGCAGGAACACAGAATCCATATCTTCCCCTAGCAAAAGCGGCACACATAGTAAACACAAACACTGGTTAGGCACACAGTTAACCCTTTGATCTCCCCTGATGTTTAACCCCTTCCCAGCCAGTGTCATTAGTACAGTGTTCGTGCTTATTTCTATCACTGATCACTGTATTAGTGTCACTGGTTCCCGCAAAGTGTCAAAAGTGTCAGTTAGTGTCTGATTGTCCGCCGCAATATCGCAGTCCCGCTATAAGTCACTGATTGCCCCCATTACTAGTATAAAAAACATAAATATATCCCACAGTTTGTAAACGCTATAATGTTAGCGTAAACCAATCAATATACGTTTACTGGGATTTTTTTTTACCAAAAATATGTAGCAGAATATTGGCCCAAATTTATGAAGAAATTTGATTTTTTTTTCAACTTTTGTTATTGGATGTGTTTTATAACAGAAAGTAAAAAAATATTGTTTTTTTTTTTTTTTTTAAACTGTCAGTCTTTTTTTTTTGTTTGTAGTGCAAAAAATAAAAAACCCAGTAGTGATCAAATACCACCAAAATAAAGCACCTATTTGTGGGAAAAAATGATATAAATTCTATTTGGGTACAGTGTCGCATGACTGCGCAATTGTCAGTTAACACAGACAATTAACTGTATCGCAAAAATTTGCCTGGTCATAAAGCGGGGTAAATCTTCCGGAGGGCAAGTGGTTAAAGTGGGAGTAAACTCCCATGTATGATTTTTACCGAGAGGTAAGCCTATATTAGGCTTACCTATAGGCCATTCATTTTGCCGAACCCAAAAAAGAAGACCAGGTAAAGATGAAAGCACTTTTAACGGTGACAGCGCTCCCCTGGAGTGCTTGGTTTTCAGGCAATTCTGTCATAATGTGCTAGTATGCAATGCATATTAGCACATTATGACTTAAACTGTTCCTGGGGCCCAATTTTTTTTGTATGTGGTTTACTCCTTTTTTAAGTAGAACTATAGGCAAATCTTATTCTTTGCCATCTCCCATTGGGGAGATTTACATTCACTTCCTGTCCCATAGCCAAAACAGGAAGTGAGAGGAAATCCCTGAAAATGAAGGTGATTCCTTGCCCCCCCCCCCCCCCCCAGGTAATCAGAACTAGCGCATCTTCATTGTAATATTTCCCCTCCATTACATTTCTGGAAACAACCCAAAATGTGGGATTTCTTTTACTTTTCTTGATGATAACTGTAAACAGGACAAATAGACTGAATCTCCGTAACTGGGGTGCACTTTGCAATTTAAACCTGACAGGTATTGCAATCCCTCTCCACTCTGTACAAAACTAAAAACAAAGTTTTGCCTTTATTTTAACAGTACTTTAGAGAAAATGTTTTTTTTTTTTACATTTTGGATAGAGTAAGAGAGGGTGTCCCATTGGGGAGATTTCCCTTCACTTCCTGTCCCATAGCCAAAACAGGAAGTGAGAGGAAATCCCTTAAAATTAAGGCGATCCCTTGGGGCCCCCCAGGTCATGAGTACTAGCATCTTCATTGTAAGATTTCCCCTCCATTACATTTCTAGAGACAACCCAAATTGTGAGATTTTCCTTTACTTTTATTGATAACTGTAAACAGGACAAATAGACTGAAACTCCGTTACTGGAATGAACGTTACAATAAAAACCTGACAGGTGTTGTATTCCCTTGCCACTCTGTAAAAAAATAAAAACAAAGTTTTGCCTTTAGTGTAACAGTACTTTAGAGAAAATGTTTTTTTTTTTCATTTTGGATAGAGTAAGAGAGGGTGTCCCATAGGAGAGATTTTTCTTCACTTCCTGTCCCATAGGGGAGATTCTGCTTCACTTCCTGTCCCATAGGAGAGATTTCCCTTCACTTCCTGTCCCATTGGGGAGATTCCACTTCACTTCTTGTCCCATAGGGGAGATTCCCCTTCACTTCTTGTCCCATAGGGGAGATTCCCCTTCACTTCCTGTCCCATAGGGAAGATTCCCCTTCACTTCCTGTCCCATAGGGGAGATTCCCCTTCACTTCCTGTCCCATAGGTTGGATTCCCCTTCATTTCCTGTCCCATAGGGGAGATTCCCCTTCACTTCCTGTCCTATAGGGGAAATTCCCCTCCACTTCCTGTCCCACAGTCAAAACAGGAAGTGAGAGGAAATCCCTCCAAAGTGAGGGAATCCCGGTGTGTTACCAGGGTCTCCCAAACAATTGTCTCCATTAAAACATTTCCCCTGGTTGGTGTCAACCCAAAATTTGTGATTTTCTTCTTTTATACTTTTACTTTTGATGATAGTGGTCACAAGGACAAAACGAGAAAGTGAATCAAAGAAAGGGGGCACAGACAGCAAAAAAAAAAAAAAACATAACGTATGTTAATGCCCTGCAGAGAAGAAAAAGGGGCCCTAATTAGTGTTGAGCGAACACGGACTGTATTATTCGTGTTCGTACCGAATAATTGGATTTTTGTTACCCGAACATGGACCCGAAAACTTTACTGTATGTTCGGGTTTAAAATCCGTGTTCGGTCATTTTATTTCCTGTTTTGTATGTAATGGCACGCTTTTAATGACGGGCTTTCAACAGCCAATCAACAAGCGTTTAACTGGTGTGCCTTAAGCCATCCCAGCCATGCTTACTAATGTATTAGTAGCTGTGATTGGCCATCTGAAGCATGTGACCATGTTTTTATAAGTTTGAGAGCCCCAGCGCGCTGCGTCATTCTGCTGTAGTTTAGGGACAGAGCACACATCATACGTGCTGGCTGCTGATTAGGGAAAGACAGTGATTCTGTGAAAAATTTTGTCCGAAAAGAATGCAGGGTCAGGTCGAAGTGCAGGCAGGGAGAGTTATTAGAGCATTTTAGGGCGAGGCTGGAGAATAGGCAGGGTCAGTGTTCTACATCGATTTTGCTGTGTGGGGTGTGGTGCAGTGAACACAATCTTTTTGCCCTCAGTTAAGCCCGCTGAGGAGGAGGAGGAGGAGGGAGAAAAAAAATCTATTTTTATCAGTCAGTTGTGTGCAGCGTTTTTGCTTCAGTGCTGACCGTGATAAGACACTGCTGTGTTCACATGTGCTATTGTGTGATTTTCAATTTTATACACTTTTTTCTATTCCACTATTCAATATACACCCTTTTGGGTTAAAAAAATTAAATTGTGGCATAGTCTGTACTAATCTATTTAAAAATTACAAACTTAAAGGAGAATTTTCTTTTTTTTTCCCCTTTATAGCCTGCAGCAGAGCTGACTGACATAAGACACTGCTGTGTTCACATGTGCTATTGAGTGATTTTCAATTTTATACACTTTTTTCTATTCCACTATTCAATATACACCCTTTTGGGTTAAAAAAATAAAATTGTGGCATAGTCTGTACTAATCTATTTAAAAATTACAATACTTAAAGGGGAATTTTCTTTTTTTTCCCCCTTCATAGCCTGCAGCAGAGCTGACTGACATAAGACACTGCTGAGTTCACATGTGCTATTGAAAAATCACCAATTTTATATCATATTTTCTATTCCTCTATTCAATCTACACCCTTGGGGTAAAAAGAATTAAATTGCGGGATAGTCTGTATCGGTACGTGTGAGATACACCTTTCCAATTTTTGGGGCGCATCTTACACCGCCGAGGATTGCAGGGTGTTTCAGTTTGCCTCCTGCCTGTTCCGAACTCCTCCTACTCCTCATCCTGCCTTTAGGGTACAAAAAATAGTAATCAGGGCCTAGTCTGGGTCTGTACGTGTGAGATAGATACACTTTTTGATATCATATTTTCTATTCCGCTATTCAATCTACACCCTTTGGGGTAAAAAGAATTAAATTGCGGCATAGTCTGTATCGGTACGTGTGAGATACACCTTCCAATCTTTTGGGGCGCATCTTCCACCGCCGAGGATTGCAGGGTGCTTCAGTTTGCCTCCTGTTCTGAACTCCTCCTACTCCTCATCCTCATCCTGCCTTTAGGGTACAAAAAATTGTAATCGGGGCCTGGTCTGTGTTTGTACGTGTGAGTTACACCGTTTTGTAAAATTTTTTCTATTCCGCTATTCAATCTACACCCTTTGGGGTAAAAGAATTAAATTGCGGCATAGTCTGTATCGGTACGTGTGAGATACACCTTTCAATCTTTTGGTGCGCATCTTCCACCGCCGAGGATTGCATGGTGCTTCAGTTTGCCTCCTGTTTCGAACTCCTCCTACTCCTCATCCTCATCCTGCCTTTAGGGTACAAAAAATTGTAATCGGGGCCTAGTCTGTGTTTGTACGTGTGAGATACACCGTTTATAAAAAATTTTCTATTCCGCTATTCAATATACACCCTTTTTGAGTGTAAAAAATTAAATTACGGCATAGTCTGTATCGGTACATGTGAGATACACCTTTTTAAATTTGTTTGGCGCATCTCCTTCCACCGCCGAGGATTGCAGGGCGCTTCAGTTTGCCTCCTGTTCCGAACTCCTCCTACTCATCATCCTCATCCTGCCTTTAGGGTACAAAAAATTGTAATCGGGGCCTAGTCTGTGTTTGTATGTGTGAGATACACCGTTTTATAAAATGTTTTCTATTCCGCTATTCAATATACACCCTGTTTGAGTGTAAAAAATTAAATTACGGCATAGTCTGTATCGGTACATGTGAGATACACCTTTTTAAATTAGTTTGGCGCATCTCCTTTCACCACTGAGGATTGCAGGGCGCTTCAGTTTGCCTCCTGTTCCGAACTCCTCCTACTCCTCTTCCTCATCCTCCCTTTAGGGTACAAAAAATTGTAATCGGGGCCTAGTCTGTGTTTGTACGTGTGAGATACACCGTTTTATATCCTTTTTTCTATTCCGCTATTCAATATACACCCTTTTGGGGTGAAAAAAATTAAATTAGTGTCATACTTTGCATATTTGACTGTGAGATACACCTGTTGTATTTGTATACTGTTTTTCTATTCCGCTATTTAATAAACACCCTTTTGGGGTAAAAAAAATTAAATAGCGGCATAGTTTGCATATTTGACTGTGAGATACACCCGTGCGATACTGTTGTTGTTTTGTTCCGCTATTCAATAAACACATTTCTAGGGCAAGATCATAAATTACAGAAATATGAGGAGACCGTCAAATAGGGGCCGTGGCCTGGGTCGTGGTGCTGCTGGTAGAGCTCCTGTTGCAAGGAGAGGAAGTGGTCGATCTGTGCCAGCTACACGCACAAGTGAAACACCTTCCTCAAGTGTGAATAGGCGACAGAACCTGCAGCAGTATTTGGTAGGGCATCATGCGCCTCTAGAAGTGATGAGGCCAGAAGAAGTACAGGCGATAGTAGATTGGGTTGCTGACAGTGCCTCCAGTTCCTTCACATTGTCTCCCACCCAGTCTACTGCAGAAAGGTCAGAGTTGGCACCTGCAGCCAATGTCCAACCGTCTTTCGCCTCACCCCCTTGCAAATCAGGCAAGCAGTCTGAGCCCCAAGTCATGCAGCAGTCTCTTCTTCTTTTTGATGACTCTGTCAGCAGGGTTTCCCAGGGCCATCCACCTAGCCCTGCCCCAGAAGTGGAAGAGATTGAGTGCAGCGATGCCCAACCACTTATTTCTCAAGATGAGTACATGGAAGGACCATCGCAGCACGTCTCCGATGATGACGAAACGCAGGTGACAACTGCTGCGGCACTCAGAATTGTGGAGACCGACAAGGAGGGCAGGGGTGAAGACTGGGTGGAAGATGATGTGGAGGACAATAAGGTCCTCGACCCCACATGGAATGAAGGTCATGCAGGTGACCTGAGTAGTTTGGAGGAAGAGGCAGTGGTCTCACAGAGCCACCAGCACAGCAGAAGAGGGAGCAGGGTGCAGAAGCGGAGCGGCCGTGCCCTAGACACTACGCCTGCTACTGCCCAACGCAGCAAGGGACCGAGCGCACCAAAGCCAGCTCAAAGGAGTTCTCTAGCGTGGAAGTTCTTCAGAAAATGTGCTGATGACAGGACACGAGTGGTTTGCATTCTGTGCAATCAGAGCCTGAAGCGAGGCATAAACCTTCTCAACCTGAGCACAACCTGCATGATCAGGCATCTAAGTGCAAAGCACGAGCTGCAGTGGAGTAGACACCTTCAAAACCAAGAAAGGTCTCTGGCTCCTCCTGCTTCCTCTTCTACTGCAGTCTCGGCCTCTCCATCCACCTCTGTAGTGATACCGGCACCTGCCACCCCGCAAACAGACAATCTGTCAGCAACACCACCACCTGGGTCACCAACCATCTCCACAATGTCCCGTGGAAGTGTTCAGCTTTCCATCTCCCAAACACTTCAGAGGAAGAGGAAGTACCCCCCTACCCACCCGCGATCCCTGGCCCTGAATGCAGGCATTTCAAAATTCTTGGACTTTGAAATGCTGTCATTCCGTCTGGTGGAGACGCACAGTTTTAAAAGCCTTATGTCGGTGGCTGTCCCACAGTACGTCGTGCCCAGCCGCCACTACTTTTCCAGGCAAGCCATCCCTTCCCTGCACAACCAAGTGGGGGAAAAAATCAGGTGTGCACTGCGCAACGCCATCTGTGCCAAGGTCCACCTAACTACCGATAGGTGGACCAGTAAGCACGGTCAGGGGCGTTATATCTCCCTAACGGCACACTGGGTAAATGCAGTGGCGGATGGGCCTGAGGCGGATAGCAATTTGGCGCATGTCCTTCCACCACCGAGGATTGCAGGGCGCTTCAGTTTGCCTCCTGTTCCTAACTCCTCCTACTCCGCTTCCTCATCCTCTACCGCCTCCTCATCCGGTCAGCGTAACACCTTCACCACCAACTTCAGCACAGCCAGGGGTAAACGACAGCAGGCAGTTTTAAAACTTGCCTGTTTGGGGGAAAAATCCACACACCGCGCAGGAGTTGTGGAGGAGCATGGAACAGCAGACAAATGAGTGGTTGCTGCCAGCGAGCCTCAAGCCCGGCCTGGTGGTGTGCGATAACGGGCGAAATCTCATAGCAGCTCTGGGCCTAGCCGGTTTGACGCACATCCCTTGCCTGGCGCATGTGCTGAATTTGGTGGTGCAGAGGTTCCTTAAAAATTACCCCGATATGTCAGAGCTGCTGCAGAAAGTGAGGGCCGTCTGTGCGCACTTTCGGCGTTCTCACCCTGCTGCTGCTCGCCTGTCAGTGCTGCAGCGTAACTTCGGCCTTCCCGCTCACCGCCTCATATGTGACGTGCCCCAAGGTGGAACTCCACCTTGCACATGCTGGAAAGACTGTGCAAGCAGCAGCAGGCCATAGTGGAGTTTCAGCTGCAGCACGCACGTGTGAGTCGCTCTGTGGAACAGCACCACTTCACCACCAATAACTGGGCCTCCATGCGAGACCTGTGTGCCTTGTTGCGCTGTTTTGAGTACTCCACCAACATGGCCAGTGCCGATGATGCAGTTGTCAGCTTAACTATCCCACTTCTATGCCTCCTTCAAAAAACGATTCGGGCAATGATGGAAGAGGATGTGGCACAGGATGAGGAGGAGGAGGATGAAGAGGTAACATTTCCAAGGCTTTCAGGGCAGTCATTCGCAAGTGGCTCCGAGGGTGGGTTCCTGCACCCACAAACGCCAGGGACACAATTGTCCAGCAGGGGCACAGTTCTGGAGGATGAGGAGGATGAGGAGGAGGAGGAGGAGATGGAACCATGTTCACAGCAGGGTGGCACCCAGGCCAGCTCATGGCCATCACTGGTGCGTGGCTGGGGGGATACAGAGGACACAGACGATACACCTTCCACAGAGGACAGCCTTTCGTTGCCTCTGGGCAGCCTGGCACACATGAGCGATTACATGCTGCAGTGTCTCCACAACGACCGCCAAGTTGCCCACATTTTAACTTGTGCTGATTACTGGGTGGCCACGCTGCTGGATCCCCGTTACAAGGACAACGTACCGTCCTAAATTCACTCACTGGAGCGCGATCGCAAGATGCGCGAGTACAAGCACACGCTGGTAGACGCGATGCTGCTGGCATTCCCACCTGACAGCGGGGCCACAGTGGAAGCACAAGGCCAAGGCAGAGGAGGAGGAGGAAGAGGTCGCCAACGCAACCAGGGCACTGCCAGCACCTCAGAAGGAAGGGTTAGCATGGCCGAAATGTGGTAAAGCTTTGTCAGCACGCCACAACAAACAGCAGCACCAGCAGCTCATATGGAACGTCTTAGGAGGAGGCATCATTTCATCAACATGGTGGAGCAGTATGTGTGCACACGCCTACATGTAGTGAATGACGGGTCTGCCCCCTTCAACTTCTGGGTCTCCAAATTGGGCACATGGCCTGAGCTTGCCCTTTACGCCTTGGAGGTGCTGGCTTGCCCTGCAGCCAGTGTATTATCTGAACGTGTATTTAGCACGGCTGGGGGCGTTATCACAGACAACAGACAACAGCCGCCTGTCCAGAGACAATGTGGACAAGCTCACGTTCATTAAAATGAACCAGGCATGGATCCCACAGGACTTTTCCGTACCTTGTGCAGAATAGAGATGGATACCGACCTTACCCAGCCATTGTTATATTTTTGATCTTTCTCACTCTTTTGGGGTGTACCCTCATTTAAAATTACTGAAACAAAGCAGTGTTGGCTACCTCGTCCTCCTCCACCGCCGCTTCCACCTACACCGCCACATCCACCACCACCTCAACCTCCCTCCTACTCCATATGGGCCTCGTCCTTCACAGATGAAGAAAATGTTTTTATTTTTCAGTTTTTTTTTGTTATTTTAAGTTATTTCCCTATCCACATTTGTTTGCAGAGCACTTGTCATGCTCTTAACTACGTTTTGATGCCATTTGCAGCACTCTAGCCCTTTCCATTGGTGTTTTAGAGCCATTTTAGTGCCTGAAAGTTCGGGTCCCCATTGACTTCAATGGGGTTCGGTGTCCGGGTAAAGTTCGGAAAAAGTCCGGGACACGGACCTGGACTTTTTTTTCAAGTTCGGCCGAACCCGCCGAACACGGACATCCAGGTGTCCGCTCAACTCTAGCCCTAATACCTCTTTTAGGACACAGTAATGATATAGGCCCTTGGTTGATGGAACCACAATTACACCCAGCAGTGAGTGTGATGCAGAAGATTCCTAGCATGGACATCAGAAGTGATAAATATTAATTCTTTGAATGGTTCAGATTCATTTTAGGAACATTTTTTTTAAAAGGCATAAGTAGCATCTTATTACAGCACACCTAACATGAATGAAGTGTTGAATGTGTGAGGGAGCTAGGAAGGATGACAATGGAGGTTTTCCCCAGTACATGCGGCTATACGTACATTCTGTGCATTAAGGTAAAAAACCTTCTGCAAGCCGCTGCCATCCCAGCCCCCCCAAATACTTACCTGAGCCCGATTTGATCCAGAGATGTGCATGAGAGTGAAGCCTCTCTTGGCTTTCCCTTTCCTCATTGCTTCAGACACAGCAATCGGAGCCATTTCCTCCTGCTGCTGTCAATCACAGCCAGCAAGGATGGAAAGGGGGGTGGGGCCAAGCCACGCTCTGTGCATCTTATGGACACACAGAGCTGGCTCAGGAGCAAGCACGCACGAGTGCCCCCATAGCAAGCCGCTCGGCAACAAGGAGGGGCCAAGAACACCAGTGGGGGACCCCAGAAGAGGAGCATTGGGGCTGATCTGTGCAAAACCATTGCACAGAGCAGGTAAGTATAACATGTTTGTTATAAAAAAAAGTTTGCCTTTAGATCACTTCAACCACCTCCTGCCCTCTGTATAGGGAAATGATGGCTGTGGGGTAGTTCTATTGTTCTGGGACGACGTCATATGACAAGACACAGCGCATCCCCAATCCCGGTAAAGAGCCGATGACATGGCTCTTTACCCATGTAATCAGCTATGTTCAATCACAGCTAATCACATGTAAACAAGGAAATTCCGGTTATCGGCTTTCCTCTTCTCACACTGACAGCTTGTGAGATAAGGAGAGGCGATCAGCGGCATTTCCCCACAGGGAAGACCTGTACAGATAATCAGGGCACTGATCATCCGTGCCCTGATAATCAGTGCAGCCCCAACAGTGTCCATCAGTGATGCCAGTCAGTGCCCATCAGTGATGCCAGTCAGTGCCCAGCAGTGTTGCCAGTCAGTGCCCATCAGTGATGCCAGTCAGTGCCCATCAGTGATGCCAGTCAGTGCCCATCAGTGATGCCAATCAGTTACCATCAGTAATGCAAATCAGTGCTGCCTTTCAGTGTCTGCTCATCAGTGCCACCTATCCGTGCCACCTATCAGTGCCCATAAGTGCTGTCTATTAGTGCCCATCTATTCCACCTATTAGTGCCCATTAGTGCCACCAATCCCACCTATCAGTGCTCAACAGTACAGCCTATCAGTGCCGCCTATCAGTGCCCATCAGTGCTGCATATTAGTACCTTCTCATCCTTGCCACCTCATCAGTGCTCATCAGTGCAGCTTCATCAGCGCACATCAGTGAAGGAGAAAAATTACTTATTTACAAAATTTGCTACCAGAAACTAATTTTTGGTCTTTTTTCCTATTTTAAGCAAAAAATTAAAATCGCAGAGCCGGTTGAATAGCACAAAAAGAAAGCTCTATCTGTCTCCAAAAAATTATAAAAATGTTATTTGGGTACGGTATTGCATGACTATGAAAATGCGACAGCACTGAAAGCTAAAAATTGGCGTATGCAGGAAGGGGGTAAAAGTGCCCAGTATTGAAGCAGTTAATAAACTATGGAAACTAAAACCAAAAATGTAAGAGCCCTTTCACACTGAGGCACTTGAAAACTGCCCAAAAAATGTTGAGCGATTTTTCAGCGCTTTTCAGATGCTTCCCATTCATTTCAATGGAGAGGGGTGTTTTTGAGGCGCTTTTTTTTAGAACTCCAAACATTCTCCAAAGATGCTGCTTGCAGGATTTTTTTCAATTTTTTTTGCATTTTTGAGAGGAATTTTCTGGCTGAAAAAAACCTGCTAAATTCTCCGAAACGTCTGCATAAACATGCTCTGAACCCTTAAAATAATAAATCCAATACAGTAAAACCTTAGGCTGAGAGCAACTTGGTTTTAAAGCATTTTACAAGACAAACAACATTTTAAAAAAAATCTACTTGATAAACGAGCGATGTCTTGATATACAAGTAGCGTTGCGTCACAACTGAGTATAAAAGAGAAGAGAGGAGCCTCTAAGTGTAGCAATATGGTTATGTAATGGGGTTTTGAAGGCGCCCTCTAGTGTCTTTGGGGTCCCTAAACCTAGTTAACTCACTATGCCTGACAGGCGGATCCTGAGCCTCCGCTATCTGGGAGCTGGGGTACATGTCTGCGGCAGTGCCTCCACCCAGCGGGGCATCCGGGGTAGGGATGTGGGGTCCCACTGGGAACATACTTGGTGCAATGAGACTGACACAGTCTAACTGAAACTAACTTTATATAGTAAGTAGCAAATGAACCAACATACATAGGAAAATACAATAGAGTAACACAGATAACAATGCAATGTGGATTTTCCTCACCCACCCACTAGCACACCTGCGTCCCACCCCCTTATCTTCTCCCTAATGGCCGTTGGTGCACATAGGAGAGTTGGGGCCCTTATAAGTCCTGCTCCGCAGGGTCACCGAAGCAGCCTGAGATATGCAATGTCCACTCTGGACCTCAGAGTCTTTACTGTGAGTGAGGAGACAGGTGCCCTGGGGTGATACAGGGAGAGGCTTGGCTTACCCTCACAACACAATTAACCAGGTCAGTCCACTGCAGTCTCCTCTCACTGGATTCACCAGACGTCTGGACTCGTGCGTGTCTTTGAAAGCAGGTCCCTCTCTCAGCTGGTGTGGTCTTGGGTGAAGCAAGTTCTCTCAGCAGGGTTCTATCTCTGTGCTGCAGTCTTTCACAGCTAGTCGCATGTCCTTTCTCTGGCTGAGCATGTGGTAACTTCTAGAAGTCTTCCATGACCTCCTTCCTTAGAGCTGTGCAGGAAGTCCTCCTAGGACATTAATAGGTGATAAAACCTGAGCAGAAGGATAAGAAGTCATCCAGAGCTGGTCTCTATCTCCCTCAGTCTTCTCATCTCCTCACACACCACTTCCTGGTCACACTGTGATGATGCCACAATCATGTGACTGAAAAGGCCAAGTCCTGTGATCAATGCGCAATGTTTTATTAACAGCATACTGAGTCCATCTGCCATCTACTGGGCATTTCAGATAATACAGCCTGTGTAACTCTACAGGGTTACATGCTCCCCCTTGAAAATACTTGCCTTCCACTGGCAAGTCCTAGCCAGGGGGCTTAACAAAAATTCAACAGAAAAAGGTTTAGCATACATACAGTACAGTTAGCAAAGTAACATCCTAGCTAGCTAGTTATCTAGGGTAAAGAGTCACTAACATTTACCATTTCAGCTAGTGCATGTAGGAAAGTGGCCATTTTAGATGACGCTTGTGTCAGCGGGGCATAACTGGGCTCTCCTATATTATCATAAACTAGGGGGTTGCCGCACTCTGGTGCTGTGTCTCAGTTCTCGCTGTGGAAGAGGATCTTGGGACATCAACTGTGGAACTTCGACTCCTGCCCTCGAACTAGAGTCTCTAAGGGAAGTTCCAGGCACAAAACATGGACTTTCTGGATTTAACCTTGGAGAACTTTGTGAACCCACAGGAGTTAAAGGAGGCAATTGCTGTGTTTCTTCAGCCGGTGATGACCACCACTGATCCTCTGCACTGGGAGTTCCCGGGGTCTCCTCTGCCCCATTTCCAGGACTCTCTGCTGGGTTTTCCCTCAGTTCTTCACCACTCTCCTCCTCTTCATCAGCATACACAACTGGAAGCAGATGGTTTCTATGCCAAGCCTTTATTCGGCCCTCCGGGCCCCTAAAGTTGTACACTGGCAGCCCTTCCAGTTTGGACACAACCTCAAACAGGATATCTTTCCATCTGTCAGCCAGTTTGTGTTTTCCAGGCACACCTAGATTCCGGAGAAGAACTTTATCCCCTGCTTGAATCTCCCGATATCTCACCTTAGCATCATACCTTCTTTTGTTCCGTTCTTCCATTTTTGCTGCAGCTTGGGTGGCCAACTCATAGGCCCGATGAAGGTTTTGTTTGAGGTTCCTCACATATTGAAAGTGTAAAGTTGAATCTGTTCCATCAGGAGACACTCCCAAACGGACATCTATCGGCAATCGAGCTTCTCTTCCGAACATTAGGAAATAGGGTGAGAACCCTGTAGATTCATGCCTTGTACAGTTGTATGCGTGGACCATGGCTTCCACATGTTTACTCCATGACCGCTTCTCGACTTGCTTGAGAGTCCCTAGCATATCTAGGAGGGTCCTATTGAACCGTTCTGGCTGTGCATCGCCCTCCGGATGATAAGGTGTGGTTCTGGACTTCTGCACCTGCAACATGTCCAACAGCTCCTTGATCAACCTACTCTCAAAGTCTCTACCTTGATCAGAGTGTATCCGATTGGGTAGTCCATAGTGAATAAAATACTTCTGCCAAAGGACTTTGGCTACAGTCACAGCCTTTTGATCTTTAGTGGGGAAAGCTTGAGCATATCTGCTGAAGTGGTCCGTTACCACCAGCACATTTCCAATTCCTGCTGTATCGTTCTCAATGCAGAGATAGTCCATGCACACAAGATCCATGGGTCCCGTACTTTTCAGATGACCCATAGGGGCAGCTCTCACAGGCAGGGTCTTCCTCTGGATACACCTCCTGCATGTCTGTACATGTTGCTCGACATGTTCCCTCATGCGAGGCCAATAGAACCGATCTTGTACTAGGCCATAGGTCTTGTCCACCCCGAGATGCCCATGTTGATCGTGGAGAGCTCTCAGGACCATGCCACGGTATCTGTGCGGTAGTACCAATTGTTTTCTGTCAGGGTGATCATGATACTTCACGACCCTATAGAGTACTCCATCTTCGAGATGTAGTCGGCTCCATTCTCTTCGGTATAATTCTCTTTGACTCACAGGTAGAGAAGTCAGCAATTTAGGATTCTTTGTCTTTATTGCTCTGATAACTATCCCAATATACCAGTCCTGCGCTTGAGCCTTCCTCTTGTCTTCTGTGGTTATGCTGGACCACTGTTGAAGCATGACTGGAGCATGGAACACCTCAGGCACAGCTTCTGGAGAGTGGCTAATGGAGTCTATCCCTCTTAGCTCGGCAAATTCTTCTTGACTCTCGGCCACCACATACATCGGACAAAAGGCTCCTACCCCCGGCCCAGGGATCTCTTCCCACTCCTCTTCTTCTTGGTGAGGAGGGAGTCTAGGTCTGTGGGAAAGGGCATCTGCGCTGACATTCTTGGGCCCAGGCTTGTACTTCAGGCTAAAACTGTAGCTTGACAAGGCAGCCAACCACCTATGTCCTGTGGCATCCAGCTTAGCTGTAGTCTGTATGTAGGTAAGTGGATTGTTGTCAGTCCTTACTTCGAATGTTGCTCCATACAAATAGTCATGCAGCTTATCCATGATGGCCCACTTGAGTGCCAGAAATTCCAATTTATGAACTGGATAGTTCTTCTCTGCACCTGTAAGACTTCTACTTATGTAAGCCACTGGCCTCAATCCTTCTGGATAACTTTGGTGCAGTACACCCCCTAGGCCTTCCATACTGGCATCCACATGGAGGATATATGGTTTCTCAGGGTCTGCATAGGCTAAGACAGGAGCTTCTGTAAGTCTCTTCTTCAATGTCAGAAAGGCATCTTCACATCCTGAAGTCCATTTCTCTCCAAAGGGGTCTTTAGGATATGGTGCCTTAGCACCCCTTACGTCAGAAGTAATCTTCAGCAGGTCATGTAACTCTCGAGCAATCTTTGAGTAGTCTTTCACGAACCTTCGGTAGTAACCACAGAATCTGAGAAAGGACCGCAACTCACTGATGTTATTTGGTCTTGGCCAATTCAACACTGCTTCAATTTTAGCAGGATCTGTGGCTACTCCTTCAGCGGAGACTATGTGCCCCACATAAGTGACAGAGTTTTGGGCAAATCGGCATTTGTCCACTGATAGCTTCAGGCCTTCAGCTTGAAGTCGATCCAACACCTTTAGCAATCTTTGTTCATGCTCCTCTGGCGTCTTCCCGAAAACAATTAGGTCATCTAGATACACTAGACACTCTTTGGGATTCATATCCCCCACAGTTTTCTCCATCAGCCTCTGAAAAGTAGCAGGAGCTCCTGTGATTCCCTGTGGCATTCTGGTAAACTGGAAGAACCCCAAAGGTCAGATGAAAGCTGTCTTTTCCTGATCCTCCTTCTTCATGGGTACCTGATAATATCCAGACCTCAAGTCAAGCACACTGAACCACTGGCTGCCAGATAGGGCATTCAGAAGATCCTCTATCCGGGGCAAAGTGTACTGATCTGGCACAGTCCTCTTGTTCAGAGTACGGTAGTCCACACATAACTGAACTGAACCATTCTTTTTTCTCACTACCACAATAGATGAGGCATAGGGGCTCCGGGACTCTGATGATGCCTGCTCCTTCCATCTGCTGGAGTATGTCCTGGACATCTTCCACATCTCGAGGGGGTATTCTTATTGACCTTTCTCTGAAAGGAGTAGAATCAGCAAGTCTTATAGCATGGTTGGCACTCTTAGAACACCCCACGTCCATCTCTGCTCTGGAGAACACTCCCTCTCGGGTGGCCAGTTTTGAACGAAGGCTGTCTTTCCACTGCTGTGGTAGAAGAGAATCTTCTAGATCAAAATCTAAAGGTGCTTTCACATTATCCTTCTGTTCTACACTCACAGACATGATGGACAAAACTTGATCTAAAGGGTGTATCACACCAATCTTCTGATGACAATCAATCTGGATTTCTGTGGGGGTTAAATTCTGTACCATCACAGGAAAGCTCCGACACCACCGTTTTCGCCAATCTTTTACCTCAGGTATGAGAGTCCACCCCTTCTTCTGATCCTCTTCAGGCAGAGACTCAATAAGGTATTGTCCAGTTCCCCCCAACATTTCAAGGTGCATTGAGGCTATGGCTCGTAAGGTTTTGGTCTCACCAGGCTTCACAAATGCAGGTTCTGTTCCTGAATAGTGGCACAACCCTGGTTTTGTTTCAAGGGCTAGTCGTTGACACTCTTTTCCTAGGACAGGGCTGACCTCCATCAGTCGGTCTAAGGAGACATCTCCCACTTCTGTCAGATAGGCCCTAAATACATCCTGTACCATCTTTGCATTAGTACCCAATATTATTGGGGCACACACTTTCTTGGCTGCAGGGCATATCAAAGCTTCCAGTTCCATAGGACATATCATCCCGGTGTTTAACTGGGGAATAGTTATGGTCACTTTTATGCATCCCTCCACAGGTTGAGCTTGAGACCCAACGCCCCATAGCTGAAACTCTCCTGCAGGTTCCATAGGAATGTGTTTCAAATGACGTTCATAGAAGTCTCTGTAGATAATGGTGACTTGAGAACCTGTATCTAGCAATGCTGAAGCATGAATTCCTTCTACTTGCACGTGTATCAAAGATTTAGGCCCAATCTTGGCCCTTTCAGATAGACTATATGTAGGCCGGGTCTTCCTCCCCTTGTAAGACCTGGTCATTTGAGTCTCCTCGAGCTCGGTTGCCAGCACCTCCACATCCACCTCCATGGAATTCGCAGGGCACTCCCGATGAAAATGCCCTGACTTTCCACATTTAAAGCAGTCCCCTCAGCGGGGTGAATCCTCAGGAAACAGCTTTTTCTGAGTCTTCCTGTGTTGCCCCCCACTCCCAGGGGGAGGATCTGCTCTCTCTGGTGGTGATTTGCATAAGAGCTCCAATTCAGCCACCTTCTTCCTAAGAGCTGACAGGTCTGTATCCTCTTTCTCCTTCTGTAGGGGTGGACACGTCTGGTCTTCCAATCTCCTGGCTGTATTTATTAATGTGGAATAAGGCAGAACTTTATCATCCAACTTGGCTCTCAGCAGAATCATAACTGGATTATTGGTCAAACCACCTCTCTGAATTTGTTTAGATAGCCGAGCATCCAACTCAGAGGCAGTGACTGCTCCTTTATGGAATAACTTTCCTAGCGATAGCTGTAACCGGTTGATATAGTCAGGGGCTTTTTCATGCTCCTTCTACTTAGTGGCTAGGAATTTAACCAACAGATCATCCAAATCTTCTGATTTCCCATAAGCATCCTGTAAGACTTGTAGATAGTCGTGCACAGTAGCTTGCCCATTTACTCCCTTGTACAGTCTTATCATGTCTGTAGCGGGAAAACGAAGACTCTCTACCAACCGCTGTTTCTTTATGGTATCCGTACAAGACCATTCCTCCAACAACTGCATAGCATTTTCCAGACCTCAAAAGGCTCTTCTCCTGCAGGAACAGGCTGATTCCCAGAAAACACCTTTAGTTTGCGGTAACTATGGGTGTGGTTTGCCGTCACTATGGCTTCTGAGAGTTTCTGTAGTATGTCCGATACATCACTACCTCCTGTAGGCAGGGTGCGTACTTCAGGGTTGTCTGGTTTCAGTAATGCTGTAGATGGATGAGATTCTGCTTTAGGAGTAATCATCCCCTGTCCTGCAATAGGATGGGCAGCTTGTTTAGGAATGGCTCCAGCCTTTCCGGAGATGGGAGTCAGGAGCTTAGAATAATTTTCTGTGACATAGTCTTTCTGTTCTAATTTAAAGGGTGGTTGCAGTGAGACCCTTTCTTTCTTATCAAGGAGAGCGTACACTAAGAAGCATCCTTCATCTGGGGCTCCATATAAATGAACTTTGGTAGGCATCTCATGGTCTCCCAAGTCCGTATGACAATATATTAACATGTAAGTTTGGCCTTCAGAATCCAGCAGCATATCCCTGATGGTCGCCATTTCTTTTCCCAGTCGAACTTCTATACACAAGATGACGTGATTCATCTCACAGCAGGAGGGGACTTTGCATAACATCACAGCTTGCTGTAATTGTACATTTCTTTGCTGGGCCCACTCTTTTGCAAAGGAGGGAGTGGCCTGAGGACTTGCCTATTCTCACTGGTTGTACCCCAATAAATCTCAGCAGTGCCTCCATATGTAACGGGGTTTTGAAGGCGCCCCCTAGTGTCTTTGGGGTCCCTAAACCTAGTTAACTCACTATGCCTGACAGGCGGATCCTGAGCCTCCGCTATCTGGGAGCTGGGGTACATGTCTGCGGCAGTGCCTCCACCCAGCGGGGCATCCGGGGTAGGGATGTGGGGTCCCACTGGGAACATACTTGGTGCAATGAGACTGACACAGTCTAACTGAAACTAACTTTATATAGTAAGTAGCAAATGAACCAACATACATAGGAAAATACAATAGATTAACACAGATAACAATGCAATGTGGATTTTCCTCACCCACCCACTAGCACACCTGCGTCCCACCCCCTTATCTTCTCCCTAATGGCCGTAGGTGCACATAGGAGAGTTGGGGCCCTTATAAGTCCTACTCCGCAGGGTCACTGAAGCAGCCTGAGATGTGAAATGTCCACTCTGGACCTCAGAGTCTTTACTGTGAGTGAGGAGACAGGTGCCCTGGGGTGATACAGGGAGAGGCTTGGCTTACCCTCACAACACAATTAACCAGGTCAGTCCGCTGCAGTCTCCTCTCACTGGATTCACCAGACGTCTGGACTCAGTGCGTGTCTTTGAAAGCAGGTCCCTCTCTCAGCTGGTGTGGTCTTGGGTGAAGCAAGTTCTCTCAGCAGGGTTCTATCTCTGTGCTGCAGTCTTTCACAGCTAGTCGCATGTCCTTTCTCTGGCTGAGCATGTGGTAACTTCTAGAAGTCTTCCATGACCTCCTTCCTCAGAGTTGTGCAGGAAGTCCTCCCAGGACATTAATAGGTGATAAAACCTGAGCAGAAGGATAAGAAGTCATCCAGAGCTGGTCTCTATCTCCCTCAGTCTTCTCATCTCCTCACACACCACTTCCTGGTCACACTGTAATGATGCCACAATCATGTGACTGAAAAGGCCAAGTCCTGTGATCAATGCACAATGTTTTTTTAACAGCATACTGAGTCCATCTGCCATCTACTGGGCATTTCAGATAATACAGCATGTGTAACTCTACAGGGTTACAGTTACATTTAATAAAGGTTCAACATTTAGCAACTCACATGGTTGATGATTAAAACAGGCACATCTAAGTATGCCGGTGTGGGGTAAAGCTGTCCACATAGACTGTCTCCCGCACCGCCATCGATGTCATGCGCTCCACGCTACGCTCCACAAGTGCTTCAAGCCTCGCTTTCGGAGCGCTCTACTGCAGTGTAGTCTTCCCGGTCCTGACTGCAGACTGATTGCAGTGAGAGTCGGCAGTGAGGAGGACGGTCTATGTGGACAGTTTTACCCTGGGTGCCGGCATACTTAGATGTGCCTCTTTTAACCATCAACCATGTGAGTTGCTAAATGTTGAACCTTTATTAAATGTAACCATGTTGCTACACTTAGAGAAGCGCCTCTCTTCTATTTTATACACTGTAGCTCCTGCTGGATTTTGCTTCTAAACCCCTTGTGGAGGCTGCCATTTGTGGATGGACATTTTATGGTTACACAACCTATCACACTGCTATAATCTTTTTATATGGACTATAAACTGAATGACTTATGAATAAATGGTTGTGGAACGAATCATCTGAGTTTCTATTATTTCTTATGGGGAAATTTGCTTTGATATAAGAGTGCCTTGGATTACAAGAATGTTTCCGGAACGAATTATGCTCGCAATCCAAGGTTTTATTGTAATTTAAAAGGCTGGATGAAAGGTTTATCTTAACCACCCCTATAGGCGATTGACGGCGGGAAAGGGGTTGCATTATCCTGACCGGACGTCATATGACGGCGGCAGGATAATGCGCTCTGCGCGCCCTCGGTGATGTGGCGTGTCACACTGACGTAGGCTCTTTACCATGTGACCAGCTGTGTCCAATCACGGCTGGTCACATAGTACACAGGAAGAGCCATTGATCGGCTTTCCTCAGTATGTGCCTGACAGGCACGAGTAAAGGAAAGCCGATCTGAGGCTCTCCTGACAGGGGGGGGGGGTCTGCACTGGTAATCAGATTATTGATTACCAGTGCAGACCCTCGGGGGGGGTGCCACTAGAACCACCAGGGATGCTCACCCATGACCCCAGGGATGCCCACCCATGACCCTAGGGATGGCCACTATGGCCACCAGGGATGGCAATCAGGCATCAGGGAGCCCACCAGTGCCCTCCCCATCAGTGCTGCCCACCAGTGCCCATCATTGCCATCTATCAGTGCCCATTATTGCCCACCAGTGCCACATATCAGTGCCAATTAGTGCCGATCAGTGTCGCCCGTCAGTGCCGATCAGTGCCGCCTATCAGTGCCCACCAGTGCTGCCTATCAGTGCCCATCAGTGCCGCCTATCAGTGCCCATCAGTGCCACCTATCAGTGCCCATCAATGCCGCCTATCAGTGCCCATTAATGCCGCCTATCTGTGCCCAGCAGTGCCGCCTATCAGTGCCCACCAATGCTGCATATCAGTGCTACCTATCAGTGCCACATATCAGTGCCCATAAGTGCCGCATATCAGTGCCACCCCATCAGTGCCACCCTATCGGTGCCTCCTCATCAGTGTCTGTCAGTGCAGCCTCATCAGTGCTCATCAGTGCAGGAAAAAAATATTTATTTACAAAATTGTATAACAAACAAAAAAACTTTTTTTTTTTCAAACTTTTAGGTCTTTTTTTTATTTGTTTAGCAAAAAATAAAAAGCCTTGCAGTGATCAAATAGCACCAAAAGAAAGCTATATTTGTGGGGGGGAAAATGACATAAATTTGGTGTAGGTACAGTGTTGCATGGCCGCGCAATTGTCATTCAAAATGCAACAGCGCTAAAAGCTGAAAATTGGCCTGGGCAGGAAGGGGGTGAAAGTGCCCTGTATTGAAGTGGTTAATATGGCAGTTTTTGTAGGTACAGTATTTAGCGCCCTCCTAGGTAGGTTCTAGAAGAGAGAGTATAGTTTTTGGGTCTTTCTGCTTACCAGATTGATAGATAAATTTATATTGCTCTCTGCCTACCAGAGAGCACGATCTATTAGTGAGGTCTCAGGTGCAGCTCAGTTTGTCTGAAGTGTTTCACACTTGTGCAATAGGGAGGCATATTGGACAGTGGGAGGAAACCTGATAAATGAGTGCACAGGCATTTAGTATAACCCTGGTGATTGGCAGAAGAAAGTGCGTCGGTGCATGCTGGGATACTGTTTAAATGTCAATGGCACATGTTTTTGGGGTCTTTCAGCTGGATAGAGGGGTCCCAGAGGGAGGGTAAGGCTGCCCCTCCTCTGTAGAAGCTGCCATGCGGCCTCAGGTGGTCAACCTGAGGGCCTAAAGAGGTAGAGAGGGGCTGAACCCAGATGTCCTGCCGAGCTGACTGGAAGAGAAACACTGCAAAGGATCTGATTCTGCCTACAGTAAGTACAGATCTGTGTTGTGGGGCCTGTCCTGAGAGGGCAATCCCTTCAGCTAGAGGAGTAATTGGACTGGTGTCAGTCAAGGGGATGCTAGAGAGTGTCCTGAAGATAATGTAGCTGCATCAAGTCTGCTGCTATAGAGAGCAAGAAGACTTAATTCTTTCATACACGTGGCAGTATGGTCAAAGTAGTGTGTCTGCTTCCACCAATACCCTGGTGAGGCCAAGTGAGAGTTGTCCTTATCTACTGTGAATAGTTCAAGTTTTAGTATCCCACTATTCCCTTCTCCCATCCAAGTTCCACAATAAATACCAAAAACCAGAGTAAGGAGCAACTGGGAGCGAGGATGGATGAGTGAACTGTCCTTAGTGACTGTCTGCAGGTAATCAGAGGAAACCCACAAAGTCATCACACAGCAAGCCCTATGGGGACATTGCTACAAGTATATACTGTATTTCCCTTTTTTTATTAGATGTTCCAATGTCAGACCAAAAAGATAGACAATGAAGAGGAAGGAGAGACAAAGCAATTTAACTCCAAAAGAAGGGCAATCCCTCCAAATAAATGACAGTTGAGAGCTATGGCAAACTGATGACATCATCTTGGTTTAGGCAGAAGATGGTAAATCAAGGACTTATTTTTAATGACAAAAGGTACTGATAGTAAAATTCATTCTGCACAAAGCAAAAAATAAAATTTTATGATGACAGCGCTGAGCATTCTTTAGTGAATCAAGTCCAATATTTATTCCATTGGCTCATTCTGATTACTTTAACAAAAGCATATATTAACTGTGATGTATATTAGTATGGTTTAACATACACAACTAGATGTAGGGATAACATTTCGATCGAAATGGTCAAAATGTAATATCATATATATATTTCCACATTGTTTTTCAATTATTTCTAGCGCCTACCCCTAATAATTTGAATGATATTAAAGTTTGTGAACTTACTTTGTGAAGATCTTCATGCATTTACACCTTGACATGTATTCAGCGTAACCTATGAGTAGGCACTGCTGTCACACATTTCACAGAGCCTGGCTTCTCAACTACAGAGGTGCTGAGAGGAGGAGTTTCAGGAGGTGGATTCTGTACAGTAATCACTGTTTGCAGTCAGCAAGGTACCATAGGGTATGTAGTCTTTAGAAATTAAAGTAAAGCAAAGGAGAAGTTGCAAAGCATGCAGGGAATCCAATAGGTTGTGGAAAGCAGACAGGCAAAACTCAAAACACAAAAGGAGATTTATCAAATAAGCTTATTGGATTGTTAAATATAACTATTGTTTATATTGTTATTACAATGCTGATGTTACAAAGTTAAAGTGTACGTTGTGACTATAGAACTCCTATAAATGATAAGAAGGCTGTATACAATAATTGGAGAACTATGGGAGTAAATAATCACAACTTACCAAAGATATGGGTTTTTGTTAAGTTTCTCATTTATACAGGTTATGATATACAGTATCTAATAGTAGTCAGTCACATTCAACTGAACTTGTTCTGTAATGTTGAAGACCTTTGCTGCTTATTCAAGCCACTTCTTTAGAACTGTAGAAGTAGAGTCCAGTTGTCTTCAGCGTTACAAAACAAGTCCAGCTGCGTTCAGCATTACAGAGCAAGTCCAGTTTTCTACACGAGTCCAGTTTTCTTCAACATTACGAAACAAATCCAGTTTTCTTTAACATTACAGAACAAGTCCAGTTTTCTTTAACATTACAGAACAAGTCCAGTTGTTTTTAACATTACAGAACAAGTCTGGTTGTCTTCAACATTATGGAACAAGTCCAGTTGCCTTCAACATTATGGAACAAGTCCAGTTGTCTTCAACATTATGGAACAAGTCCAGTTGTCTTCAACATTACGGAACAAGTCCAGTTGTCTTCAACATTAAGGAACAAGTCCAATTGTCTTCAACATTAAGGAACAAGTCCAGTTGTCTTCAACATTACGGAACAAGTCCAGTTGTCTTCAACATTACGGAACAAGTCCAGTTGTCTTCAACATGACAGAACAAGTTCAATAAATGTGATTAACTACTACTAGGTAAAGATATGGTTGTCTTTTTCTGCTGCCATCGGCCAATGGAAAAGCAGAGAATGGGGTTGATTTACCAAAATAGTAGAGGCTGGTCATTAGCAATGTGAATGTTCTCTGAGCTTGCTGAATAATATGAAGTGGTGTCTACTTCAATCAAATAAACATCTTTTAGGAAAAACTGTGTTTCCTATGACCATGATTAGGTGTTTGGAATGTTCACAGGTTGGAATGTTCACTAGCGCTCAGTTGGCACTTTGGAAAGCAAACAGCCTATAATCCTTTTCTAAATCAACCCCCATATTTCCTGACTCCCAAACAAAGCATGTGACTGTGCCATTTCCTAGTCCCATGTCATTCTGAAATAAAAGTATATTTACACCACAGGGATGCAAATGAGTTCCTCATTCATACAGGAATACCGAAAGCCTTGTTACTGAGTTGTATAGAGTAAAATTATGAATAGAAGCGCGCATGCTGAAAAGCCACATTCAATGATTTATTTTAGCAGCAAGTAATGTTATTTTTTTCCCTGCCAATATAGCTCTGGTGCGTAGTCCTTTTTATATTTTCATTGTGTAGCGATGTTCTTTACGGATAAGTGTGAAAAAGTCATTTATTTTGACCTATACTTACATAGGTTCTCAGAACACTTTGCTCATATAAAAACCACCAACTGACAAAACAAGTTCCATATATAGAACCTGTGGCCAGGATGAAATGGATTTCCAAAGGCATAATTATATATTCTTACCGTACACAAACATGGAGGAACATCTGGCACTGAAGGAGAGTGTTTCTGAAGTGGCATGGCACAGAGGGTATGTAGGATACCAATTACCATAATTACAAACTTCAAGCACTGAAGTGAATGACATTACTCAAGGCAGATCTAATTTGTTTCGGAACTCTATAGGTTTTGTGTTGTTCCTAGTACTATGCTTCATTATGCAGAGTTAATTGAAAGTATAGATAAGATTCTAATCGTTCCCGCATGCTTTAGTCTTTCCACTCCCAATCTCATCAGTTAAAACTGAGTCATTTTCGTGCTTCCTCTCCTAATGTCTCGCTTCTTGTTCCCTAATGAACTCTATTTACACATTCAACCTTTCTGCTCTATCTGTGCGGTGAATTATGTTTATTACCTGCTCTAATATAGTAAAAACGAATGTAAATGAACCTGTTTAACATACATATATAAATGTACCCATTTTAGTGTCAGCGTCAAAGAACAATGCAGTGCGGTATCTAACGTCAAACTGTCAAAGATCAGCTCTGTTTGACTGCACTAACGTGCTAAAAGCTCAAATCTTATTGCCTGTCATGTTAGCACGTTCCTGCTCTTTGCACTGTCATTAATACATAGATGTGCCATGGCATAGTGCACCAGTCCTGCTGTGCATCAACTGCACCGTGTTCTAAAATGATTTTCACCCTACACAGCAGAGGCCAATTTCCCATATAAAGTATGCTTGATCTGTTTTATTTACTAATAGCAAACATCAGGTATAGAGCAGGAATGATGGCTGCCTATCACACATCACATTAACGGCATAGGCGTTTTCATTTTATTTTATTTTTACAGTACCGTTCCAGACAAATGTGTAACAAATCCTTTAGTTATACTATTGCTTTACTAAACTAGTGAATTTATTTTTATAATTCAGCTGGTGTTTTTACCTGCAATTCTGCTTTTTTGTCATGTTGCCACACACCATCAAAGATTTTAAATAAGGCTTAAAATCGTAGTATGTGCTTTGTAAGTTTAAAGTGATATAGGCCCCATGCACACAGGGCGTATTTGCAGCACTGTTAGGAGCGTCAGGTGTTTTTTTTTGCAGCTGAAAAACGCCCCTCCATGTTATTCTATGGCCTCATGCACACACAGGGCTTTTAGGAGCTCCAAGTGGCATAGGCTTTTTTAAGATGCAAAAAAACCCCTGGACCAGTGCGTTTTGGAGTTGCAGCGTCAAGGTGTAAAGAAGCCCAACGCAGCTAAACGCGGCATAACGCGGCTTTTAGCAGTGTCAGGTGTTTTTTATCCAGAAAAATGTGATTGGTCACTGCAATCACATGAAAACCAGGAAATACAGAAAAATGTGATTGGTCACTGTAATCACATGAAAACCAGGAAATACAGAAAAATGTGATTGGTCACTGTAATCACATGAAAACCAGGAAATACAGAAAAATGTGATTGGTCACTGTAATCACATGAAAACCAGGAAATACAGAAAAATGTGATTGGTCACTGAAATAACATGAAAACCATGAAATACAGAAAAATGTGATTGATCACTGAAATAACAGGAAAACCAGGAAATACAGAAACATGTGATTGGTCACTGAAATAACATGAAAACCAGGAAATACAGAAAAATGTGATTGGTCACTGTAATCACATGAAAACCAGGAAATACAGAAAAATGTGATTGGTCACTGTAATCACATGAAAACCAGGAAATACAGAAAAATGTGATTGGTCACTGTAAATCACATGAAAACCATGAAATACAGAAAAATATGACTGGTCACTGCAATCACAGGAAAAACAGGAAATACAGAAAAATGTGATTGGTCACTGCAATCACATGAAAACCAGGAAATACAGAAAAATGTGATTGGTCACTGTAATCACATGAAAACCAGGAAATACAGAAAAATATGATTGGTCGCTGTAATCACACGAAAACCAGGAAATACAGAAAAATATGATTGGTCACTGTAATCACATGAAAACCAGGAAATACAGAAAAATTTTATTGGTCACTGTAATCACATGAAAACCTGGAAATACAAAAAAATGTGATTGGTCACTGTAATCACATGAAAACCAGGAAATACAGAAAAATATGATTGGTCACTGTAATCACATGAAAACCAGGAAATACAGAAAAATATGATTGGTCACTGTAATCACATGAAAACCAGGAAATACAGAAAACATGTGATTGGTCACTGTAATCACATGAAAACCAGGAAATACAGAAAAATGTGATTGGTCACGGAAAGCACATGGAAAACAGGAAATACAGAAAAATGTAATTGGTCACTGTAATCACATGAAAACCATGAAATAAAGAAAAATATGATTGGTCCCTGTAATCACATGAAAACCAGGAAATACAGAAAAATATGATTGGTCACTGTAATCACATGAAAACCAGGAAATACAGAAAAATGTGATTGGTCACTGTAAATCACATGAAAACCATGAAATACAGAAAAATATGACTGGTCACTGCAATCACATGAAAAACAGGAAATACAGAAAAATGTGATTGGTCACTGCAATCACATGAAAACCAGGAAATACAGAAAAATGTGATTGGTCACTGTAATCACATAAAAAACAGGAAATACAGAAAAATGTGATTGGTCACTGTAATCACATGGAAAATAGGAAATACATGCCCACATTAACAGTCAATATTTTATGTGGCCAACAATATTTTCCAGCACTGCCTTAACCATTTTGGGCATGGAGTTCACCAGAGCTTCACAGGTTGCCACTGGAGTCCTCTTCCACTCCTTCATGATGACATCACGGAGCTGGTGGATGTTAGAGACCTTGCGCTCCTCCACCTTCTATATGAGAATGCCCCACAGATGCTCATTAGGGTTTAGGTCTGGAGACATGCTTGGCCAGTCCATCACCTTTACCCTCAGCTTCTTTAGCAAGGCAGTGGTCATCTTGTAGGGGTGTTTGGTGTCAGTATCATGTTGGAATCCTGCCCTGCAGCCCAGTCTCTGAAGGGAGGGGATCATGCTCTGCTTCAGTATGTCACAGAACATGTTGGCATTCATGGTTCCCTCAACAAACTGTAGCTCCCCAGTGCTGGCAGCACTCATGCAGCCCCAGACCATGACACCCCCACCACCATGCTTGACTGTAGGTAAGACACACTTGTCTTTGTACTCCTCACCTGGTTGCCGCCACACATGCTTGACACCATCTGAACCAAATAAGTTTATCTTGGTCTCATCAGACCACAGGACATGGTTCCAGAAATCCATGTCCTTTCTCTGCTTGTCTTCAGCAAACTGTTTGCGAGCTTTCTTGTGCATCATCTTTAGAAGAGGCTTCCTTCTGGGACGACAGCCATGCAGACCAATTTGGTGCAGTTTGCAGCGTATGGTCTGACCACTGACAGGCTGACCCCCCACCCCTTCAACCTCTGCAGCAATGCTGGTAGCACTCATACATCTATTTCCCAAAGACAACTTCTGGATATGACACTGAGCACGTGCACTCAACTTCTTTGGTCGACCATGGCGAAGCCTGTTCTGAGAGGAACTTGTCCTGTTAAACCGCTGTATGGTCTTGGCCACCGTGCTGCAGCTCAGTTTCAAGGTCTTGGCAATCTTCTCATAGCCTAGGCCATCTTTATGTAGAGCAACAATTCTTTTTTTCAGATCCTCAGAGAGTTCTTTGCCATGAGGTGCCATGTTGAACTTCCAGTGACCAGTATGAGAGAGTGAGAGAGATAACACCAAATTGAACACACCTGCTCCCCATTCACACCTGAGACCTTGTAACACTAACGAGTCACATGACACCGGAGAGGGAAAATGGCGGATTGGGCCCAATTTGGACATTTTCACTTGGGGTTGTCCTCACTTTTGTTGCCAGCGGTTTAGACATTATTGGCTGTGTGTTGAGTTATTTTGAGGGGACAGAAAATTTACACTGTTATACAATCTGTACACTCACTACTTTACATTGTAGCAAAGTGGCATGCTGACTGCAGGAATTTCCACCAGAGCTGTTGCCTCTGAATTGAATGTTCATTTCTCTACCATAAGCCGTCTCCAAAGGTGTTTCAGAGAATTTGGCAGTACATCCAACCGGCCTCACAACCGCAGACCACGTGTAACCACACCAGTCCAGGACCTCCACATCCAGCGTCTTCACCTCCAAGATTGTCTGAGACCAGCCACCCGGGCAGCTGCTGCAAAGTGTCATTTTTTTAGTGTTGTCACATGAAAAGATATAATAAAATATTTACAAAAATGTGAGGGGTGTACTCACTTTTGTGAGATACTGTGTATATATATATACATATATATATATATATAAATAACTATTATTTTATATGCTATTTTATATTACTATTTTTTTTTTATAGCATCAAAATTACATATACAAAATACAGTATGACAACAAACTCCCATAACTGCATGACAAAGAAAAAGCCCAGAACTGCCCCTGTACATAATAAACAATATGGCCAAATACCAGACTGTCACACCTTTATTAGCTTGTTGGTCACCCCATTCCAAAACCATGGGCATTAATATGACATTGATCGCCACTTTGCAGCTATATCAGCCTGCACTCTGGTAAGATTTTTGAGTACAGGCAGTCCCCGGGTTACAAACATCCAACTTACAAATTATTCCTACTTACAAACGGAGGGAAACAACAGGAAGTGAGAAGAAATCTACCCCTAGGAAGGGAAATTCACTCCTGTAAGAGTTCTCATGTGAAAAAGGTGTCTCCACTGAAGCTTTATCACCAACCCTTGTTTCCACAACAACCCAAAATTTTCAAAATCCAGTTGTCATAGGGACAGAAAGTGAGGTGAAATCTTCTGAGCAGGGGTACAAACAGCAAAACAAATGGTACAGGGGTGTTAACCCTTCCCTATGCTATCCAAAAAAACTTAAAAATTATTCTTTTGACTGGAGCTAAACTTAAAAAATGTACCTGTTCTGACTTACAAACAAATTCAACTTAAGAACAAACCTACAGTCCCTATCTTGTTTGTAACCTGGGGACCGCCTGTATGTGGAAATTTGCATCCATTCAGCCAAATGAGCATTTGTAAAGTCGGGGAATGATGTTGGGCAAAAAGACCTGACTCACAAGTGGCGTTCCAATTCAGCCGAAAGGTGTTCAGTAGGGTAGAGGTCAGGGCTCTGCGCTGGTCCTTCAAGTTCCTCCACACCACACAAATCTTTATGAATCTAGCTTTGTGCACATTGGCAGAGTCATGCTGAAACAGAAAGGGGCTTTTGATAACTGTTGCCACAGGACTGAGAACAAAAACAAACAACTTTGTTTGCTAACAAATGTCAGTAGAGATTATATGGCTAGGTGCTTCATGTATTTCGGAATGTCCAACAAGCTAATGATGGTCAGGTGTCCACAAACCTTTGGCCATATAGTGTATGTAATGAAAAAAAAAAATCATCTAGGGTTTACACTCCCTTCATAAAGGGGAACAGCCTGCAGAAGGAATAATGTGGCCCATACAACAAGCCAGGGCTAAAAGTGGTTGTTGCTACATAGTGCTATATATTGGGCCTGGTTTTAAGGGGTATGGTTTAAAAGAGTCCAAAGCCCCGTACACACGTACCGATCGTCGGCCGACCGATCGGCCGTCTTTTGTCCCCGGGCTGTCCTGTCCGCTGAAAAGTGCAAAAGACTGCACACGAATTTTGTCCGCCGACTGCAGAAGTGATTACATGTGCTGGTTTACTTTCCCTGTGTTTTTTCTTTTCTGAGCATGCCCAGTCTTGCAAATCTGCTGTCTGTCGGCCGAAATCTGTACTGACTGGCGAACAATCGGCCGTTCTGGTGTCGGCATACAAAAATTTTAATGCTTGCACCACAGATTCAGTTCGGCCGAAAGTGCGCTGTCGGCTGTCGGAAGCATCATACTAACAAGCCTACAATCGGCCGATCGGTCGTCGGCCGAATCTTTTCGTCCGACAATCGGTACGTGTGTACGGGGCTCAAGTCTACGCATAGTATACACTTCACACGTCTGTCGCATACTTGTACAATTACTGGGCTACTTAGTACCGAGCAACTATTGAAACAATAAACAGTATGGTCAGGAATATGTAATATACAGCCCAGCATAAAGACTGCAGTGGTAAAGATAATGTATCATAATGCCCCTTACATTGCCAGAGAATGGAAAGAAAAAGAATGCCCTAGCATAGGTGGTCAGCAGCAGAAAGAAAAACAAATGCCCGCTGTTTGTGATCAGCGGGAGAAAAATTCCTGGCATCATCTGCTTAGCAAAACCTGTTAGAACATGCCCTTTAGTAGGACACTTTCTGTTTTCTTCTTCCACTGCTGAATCAAACAGTTTTGTCTTATCCATATACACTATATTACCAAAAGTATGGGGACCCCTGTCTTTACACGCACATGCACTTTAATGGTATCCCAGTCTTAGTCTGTAGGGTTCAATGTTGAGTAGGCCCACCCTTTGCCGCTATAACAGCTTCAACTCTTCGGGAAAGGCTGTCCACAAGGTTTAGAAGCGTGTCTATGGGAATGTCTGACCATTCTTCCAGAAGCACATTTGTAAAGTCATGCACTGATGTTGGATGAGAAGGCCTGGCTAGCAGTGCTCTAATTCATCCCAAAGGTGTTCTATCAGGCTATGGCAAGAACTCTGTGCTGGCCAGACAAGTTCCTTCACCCCAAACTCGCTCATCCATGTCTTCATGGACCTTGCTTTGTGCAGTCATGTTGGAACAGGAAGGGGCCATCCCTAAACTGTTCCCACAAAGTTGGGAGCATGAAATTGTCCAAAATGTCTTGGCATGCTGACACCTTAAGAGTTCCCTTCACTGGAACTAAGGGGCCAAGCCCAACCCCTAAAAAACAACCCCACGGCATAACCCCCAACCCCCCCCCCTCCACCAAATGATTTGGACCAGCAAGGTCCATAAACACGTGGATTAATGAGTTTGGGGTGGAGGAACTTGACTGGCCTGCACAGAGTCTCCTGACCTCAACCCGATAGAACACCTTTGGGATGAATTAGAGTGGAGACTGCGAGCCAGGCCTTTTCAGCTAACATTAGTGCTTGACGTCACAAATGCTCTTCTGGAAGAATGGCCAAACATTCCCATAGACACACTCCTAAACCTTGTGGACAGCCTTCCCAGAAGAGTTGAAGCTATTATAGCTGCAAAGGGTGGGCCAAATCAATATTGAACCTCCTGGACCAAGACTGGGATGCCAAGTGCGTATAAAAACAGGCATCTCAATACTTTTGACAATATAGTGTAGTTAGGTATGTAGACAAATTTATTGGAGTTCTTATGTGGATGTTCTGACCCAAAACTCTGTTTCTGTGATGATGTGAATCGTAACCACACTATGTTGGTTGACACGCTTAAGTGATTACATAAGTCCTCCTTTTACTGTTTCTCCTTTTGAAATGCTGATTGTCGACGTCCTTTGTTTGATAATGCTTTTCTCACTGACCTGCAGTCAATTATGTTTCTGTTATACTGCACTGTATAATGTTACCATGTATGACACTTGTTTTTGTTAACTTTGAATATTTCAATAAAGAATTTGAAAATCTATTGGAGTTCTGGACCCAAGCTGGATTAGGAAGCCTATTAAGCCAAAACTAGTTTAGGAACAATCTGAAGGCAAGAAATGGATAGAAGGCGATTTTGGCTCTGAGGAAGAGGGTCCTCCCTCGAAACGCGTAAGCCACATCAGGTTTTGAGGACGCCATCACGCTATCCAGCAGTAGAGAAGTGTCCTGGAAGCGAGCGGTGCCCATTTCCTATCTGCTTGTTCATATGCTACGTTTGTGAGTATATTGTACGCTACCCTTCTTTGATTTTAATAAACTTTTAAGTGGTAATGCACAAGGTCGGTGCGCCCTTCTCTTGTTGTTTTCTTGGTATGCTGAACCCCAGGGTTTGGTTCAAATCCTAGGACAATCCTATGGAAATCAGAACGGTTAAAGGTTTGAGAAAGACAGAGCTTTCCTTACAACAGCTGGTTACAAACTTCTTTGACCTTGTGAGGAGATACACCTTTACTGGGTTCACCTGGTGCATGAAGTGAGGTCCCCAGGCCTAGACACTGTTGTGTGGAGGCAGTTATAAAGCCAAAGAAACTCCAAGACATGCTGGTAGGTTAATTGGATCCTGTATAAAAAAAATGTTTCCCTACTGTGCATGTACCTTAGATTGTAAGCTCCTTGAGGGCAGGGAATGATGTGAATGTACAATGTATATGTAAAGCGCTGCGTAAATTGACAGCGCTATATAAGTACCTGAAATAATAATAATAAAAATAATAATAATAAAGCCAGTATCATACCTGGTCAAAATGTCACTATTACTTTAGTGTCACAGATGTCTCCAAGAATGTCCTAATGTGCCTAGCAGCCAGTGGCGGCCCGTGCATAGGGGGCGCCAGGGCGCCGCCCCCCCCTAAAAAAAAGAAAAAAAAAAAAGACAAAAAGAACAATAAAGTTCGGAAAAAAAAAATCAGTTCGCCAGCCTATGTGGTGGCTAAAGGGGGGTGGGGTTACGACCCAGAAGAGGCACCGATTGGCTGCCTTCTGGGGGCGTAACCTGGGCGCAGGAAAGAGCGCTTGGCCACCCCAACCTTCGTGATATCCTGGCTGTGATTGGTCCAGTCTCCAGCCTGGACCAATCATCATCCAGGACATCGCTGACGTCGCAATGGGGGCGGTGCCGGTGCGTGCGTCAGTCACTCACCGTCACCGCCGCTCAGAGAAGAGGAGAGGCCGCCCGCCGGTTCCCGCCGCAGAGGAGAGGCCGAGACGAGGGAGAAGGATGCACCGCAGAAGAGGACGAAGTATCGAGGAGGGAAGAAGCCGCCGCTGGGAGCCGAGCCGCCGCCAGGTAAGTTTGAAGGGAGCACGCACGCTGGTCTCTGCATTGATTGGGGGACAATGCTGTGGGCACTCTGCAATAATTGGGGTACAATGCTGTGGCGCTCTGCAATCATTGGGGCACAATGCTGGCACTCTGCAATAATTGGGGTACAATGCTGTGGCGCTCTGCAATCATTGGGGTACAATGCTGTGGCGCTCTGCAATCATTGGGGTACAATGCTGGCACTCTGCAATAATTGGGGTACAATGCTGTGGTGCTCTGCAATCATTGGGGTACAATGCTGGCACTCTGCAATAATTGGGGTACAATGCTGTGGCGCTCTGCAATCATTGGGGGACAATGCTGGCACTCTGCAATAATTGGGGTACAATGCTGTGGCGCTCTGCAATCATTGGGGGACAATGCTGGCACTCTGCAATAATTGGGGTACAATGCTGTGGTGCTCTGCAATCATTGGGGTACAATGCTGGCACTCTGCAATAATTGGGGTACAATGCTGTGGCGCTCTGCAATCATTGGGGGACAATGCTGGCACTCTGCAATAATTGGGGTACAATGCTGTGGCGCTCTGCAATCATTGGGGGACAATGCTGGCACTCTGCAATAATTGGGGTACAATGCTGTGGCGCTCTGCAATCATTGGGGTACAATGCTGTGGGCACTCTGCAATAATTGGGGTACAATGCTGTGGCACTCTGCAATCATTGGGGTACAATGCTGTGGGCACTCTGCAATCATTGGGGTACAATGCTGTGGCGCTCTGCAATCATTGGGGGACAATGCTGTGGTGCTCTGCAATCATTGGGGGACAATGCTGTGGCGCTCTGCAATCATTGGGGGACAATGCTGTGGCGCTCTGCAATCATTGTGGGACAATGCTGTGGCGCTCTGCAATCATTGGGGGACAATGCTGTGGCACTCTGCAATCATTGGGGTACAATGCTGTGGGCACTCTGCAATCATTGGGGTACAATGCTGTGGCGCTCTGCAGTGATTGGGGACAATGCTTTGGCGTGCTGCAATCATTGGGGTACAATGCTGTGGCACTCTGCAATCATTGGGGTACAATGATGTGGCGCTCTGCAATCATTGGGGGACAATGCTGTGGCACTCTGCAATCAATGGGGTGCAATGCCGTGGGCACTATGCAATCATTGGGGTACAATGCTGTGGCACTCTGCAATCATTGGGGTACAATGCTGTGGCGCACTCTGCAATCATTGGGGACAATGCTGTGGCGCTCTGCAGTGATTGGGGACAATGCTGTGGCGCTCTGCATTGAAAGGGGCTTGCACGCTTAACTCTGCATTGATGGGGGCACGCAATAGTGTTTATTGCTTTGAAGGGGGCACAGCACAGTGTTTATTGCATTGAAGGGGGCACAGCACAGTTGCATTGAAGGGGGCATGCACGCTGAACTCTGCATTGTGGGGGCACAGCACAGTGTTCATTGCATTGAAGGGGGCACAGCACAGTTGCATTGAAGGGGGCATGCACGCTGAACTCTGCATTGTGGGGGCACAGCACAGTGTTCATTGCATTGAAGGGGGCACAGCACAGTGTTTATTGCATTGAAGGAGGCACAGCACAGTGTTTATTGCATTGAAGGGGGCATAGCACAGTGTTCATTGCATTGTGGGGGCACAGCACAGTGTTCATTGCATTGAAGGGGGCACAGCACAGTGTTTATTGCATTGAAGGGGGCACAGCAAAGTGTTTATTGCATTGAAGGGGGCACAGCACAATGTTCATTGCATTGAAGGGGGCACGCACACTGAACTCTGCATTAAAGGGGGCACGCACGCTGGTCTCTGCATTGAAAGGGGGCATGTACACTGGTCTCTGCATTGAAAGGGGGCATGTACACTGATCTCTGCATTGAAAGGGGGCATGTACGCTGGTCACTGCATTGAAAGGGGGCATGTACGCTGGTCTCTGAATTGAAAGGGGGCATGTACGCTGATCTCTGCATTGAAAGGGGGCATGTACGCTGGTCACTGCATTGAAAGGGGGCATGTACGCTGGCCTCTGCATTTAAAGGGGGCATATACCATCTCCTGTACCATGACCTGTGCCATGCCTATACCATATCTGTGCCATGCCTATACCATATCTGTGCCATGCCTATACCATATCTGTGCCATGCCTATACCATCTCCTGTACCATCACCTATGCCATGCCTATACCATCACCTGTGCCATGCCTGTACCATGACTTCAAAGTCACGCAATTTTTTACTGCATTTTTTGGCGCGAAGCAATACCTATTACATTTTTCTTTTTGCACCCCCCCCCAAAAATTTTGAGCACCAGCCGCCACTGCTAGCAACACAGAGAGAATATAGTTACTGTACATCTGTAACAAAATATAAATTCCACAATATGATTTTCACACGGTTCCCATACCTCCAACATAGTCGCCGATCCTTACTTGTCAGGTATGATGCTTCCTTTTAAAAAAACTGTTTCTGGATGAAAGATATTAGCAAACACAAGTACGCATTTTTTTTAACAGAAGAAAAGTTACCCAACTAAGTAATATCCTGGGAATTGCTAAGTATATTTTCAGAAGATCATTGTCACCTGTCCAAAATATCCCTGAAATTGCTTTGATGGCTTTGCGGCACCATCTCCTATATAACACTGAGCCACGCACATTTCCATTTTCTCCCCATGAAGTGTTATTCATATCCTGGCCACAATAACAGTCATTTCAGACAGTTTTTTGTAACCAGTTATAAACACATACTACATTGCTGTTTGGGAAAGCCGAGGTTAGGTAAATCTTTTTCTGTTCTGCCAGAAAATGGATCCCTCGTTCCCTACCAGGCAAAAACATTTGTTCTTCTCTCTTATCATTTGAAGAGCAATTGGTAGCACAGTATTGGGTTTCCTCCAAAGCAAACAATTTTTAGTGTCAATGCAAGTGACGAGGATGGAAACCAATGTCTGCTCCCCGCTGGATGTCTGCATGTGCTAGAGCAAGGGAAGTCTAATCCAGCCTTCATTATGGCCACATGACAAGTAACAGGAAGTGGGGATAATTGTTGCCCACTCTCCTGTATTGCACCAGTCATATACCACCACCAGAAGGAGCAATCCAGCGTCGGGACATCATGGGGTGGGACATTTGGTTCAAATCATGGAACTGTCCCACCCAAATCAGAACGGTAGGGAGGTATGGAATAACCTATCACATACCATATACTGTACAACTGAAACAAATGTGTAAAACCATGTAAAAATTTATGGAAATAAATTCCAGTTAATGACAAAAAAAATAAATAAATAAATAAAACAGTAACTTCAAAGAGCATTTCAGAGACATCAGTGTGAAAATAACAAAAAAAGAAGGAATATCCCCTTAGAAGTCAATAACAGTGTGACCACTGTGTGATCAGTCCCTAAAAATCGAATGTAAAGCGTGACCTATAAAAATGACGGTAAAAGACTAAGGCTGGCCATACATTATACAATTCTCTTGTACTATTTTCCTTTAGATTTACCAAAACCATATAATAGGAGGTCAAACCTAAACACTTTCAATTTTTATGCAATCAGGCAGGCCCTTGCACTACATAGAAAAGGTAAATCTAAAGGAAATGAAATAAGAAAATTGTATAATGTATGGTCACCTTAAGGCTGGGTTTACATATTTCCATGTGTGTGTAAAGTTGTGCATTTAACCCTTGTTTTCTTGCACAATGATACACATTTATGTGCGTTTTCATGGGTTCTTAGCTATTTTGTTGGATTCTGTCAGCCAATAAAATGTTGAGTAAAGTTGGGGTTGTTAATGAAGGGACTACTCAACATTTGTTGGAAATGCAAGAAAATGCATGCCACATGTATTTCTATGTGCTACCATTTCCATAAGTAGGGTCTACAATGCACACTGATGCCTTAAAAAGTGGACTTGCCAATGCATGTCAACAGAGTACTCAATGTGAAATACAGTGGTGATCGAAACCCCAGGTAAAAATTTGTATTAATGTGCATAAAGAAGCCAAGGAAAGATGGAAAAATCTCCAAAAGGCATCAAATTACAGATTAGACATTCTTATAATATGTCAACAAAAGTTAGATTTTATTTTCATCATTTACACTTTCAAAATTACAGAGAACAAAAAAATGGCGTCTGCTAAAGTTTGGGCACCCTACAGAGTTAATATCTTGTACTGCCCCCTTTGACAAGTATCACAGCTTGTAAACGCTTTTTGTAGCCAGCCAAGAGTCTTTCAATTCTTGTTTAAGGTATCTTTGCCCATTCTTCCTTACAAAAGTCTTCCAGTTCTTTGAGATTTCTGGGCTGTCTGTCACACACTGCTCTTTTAAGGTCTATCCATAGATTTTTAATTATGTTGAGGTCAGGAGATTGTGAAGGCCATGGCAAAACCTTCAGTTTACACCTCTTGATGTAATCCCCCGTGGAGTTTGAGGTGTGTTTAGGATCATTATCCATTTGTAGAAGCTAGCCTCTCTTTAACTTCAACTTTTTCAAAGATGGCATCAAGTTACCATCCAAAATTTGCTGAAATTTTACTGAATCCATTTTTCCTTCTACTCGTGAGATGTTCCCTGTACCACTGGCTACAATACAACCCCAAAGCATGATTGATCCACCCCCATGCTTAACAGTTGGACAGAGGTTCTTTTCATTAAATGCTGTGCCCCTTCTTCTCCAAACATACCTTTGCTCATTCCGGTCAAAAAGTTCAATTTTAACCTCATCGGTCCACAGAACTTGTTTCCAAAATGCATCAGGCTTGTCTATATGTTCATTTGCAAAGTTCAAATGCTGATTTTTGTGGTGAGGACGTAGAAGAAGTTTTCTTCTGATGACTGTTCCATGAAGACCATATTTGTACAAGTATCTCTTTATAGTGGAATAGTCTACCACAACTCCAGTGTCTGCCAGATCTTTCTGGAGGGATCGTGCACTCAAACGTGAGTTTTGAATTGTTTTTCTCACAATCCTGCGAGCTGTTCTGTCTGATATTTTTCTTGGTCTTCCAGATCTTGCTTTAACTTCCACTGTTCCTGATGACTGCTATTTCTTAATTACATTCCGAACAGAGGATATTGACATCTGAAAACGCTTTGCTATCTTCTTATAGCCTTCTCCAGCTTTGTGAGCGTCAACTATTTTCAGTTTCAGTTTTCTAGACAACGGCTTAGAAGATCCCATGGTGCTGATTGTTGGGGCAAGGTCAGATGACCTTGAGATTGACATCACCTGGTCTTCCCAGACGATGATTGAGAACAATCCATGACACTGACAGGTCTCAGCCTTGCAAAGGGGGCAGTGCATGCTATAAATTCTGCAGGGTGCCCAAACTTTTGCAGACACCATTTTTTTGTTTTCTGTAATTTTGAAAGTGTCAATGATGGAAATAAAATCTAACTTTTGTTGACATATTTTTAAGATTGTCTGATCTGTAATTTGATGCCTTTTGGACATTTTTCCATCTTTCCTTGGCTTCTTTATGCACATTAATACAAATTTTTACCTGGGGTGCCCAAACTTCTGATTACCACTGTAGCATCATTAAAACAATGGTGGAGCTGTGCACACGAAGTGATGCACATTTCAACACACACACATTAAATAGCAAAGGTGTGAATTGCAACCCAAAAAAAACAAAAAAAAAAACAAAACACAAATTCTGAAACTATTAACTAACAGTGTACCAAGAAGATGAAGCACAGGCAATCTACAAAGAAGGTAGTAACAATAAAAAAAATGCAGAACTACATTGACGGTAAAACACTTTTCTGTTTCAATTGCACATTACATTATTTGGCAAGAATTTCCCTTCGGCTGTCCATAAAATGAATATTTTACAAATGCTTATATCTATACAGATATAAATACAAATGATTATACATATTATATGACCATCATTTCACATAGTACTGCTTGACCTATGTAGTGTACAGAATTTTACAGAGTACTCAGTCTGGAACAAATACATGATTAACCGAGATCCACATTATATTATTTGTTTTTATGCAGTTGCATTTAATTCCAGACATAACTGCAATGGTTCCTAGTGTGCTCATGGTGGCAGTCCTGCGCTGAGTCAGCCAGCCATGGCTCTCCAGTTGTCTGTACTGGAAAAGTCAGCTGGTGGTGCTGTTTACTGCCCTTGTGACCTAAGGACTCAGTATTCATATTGAACAGTGCATAATAAGGTTGACAATTAGCAGTCTACTGGGAGCAATATATAGAAATATAGCAAATGTTTAAAGTTTTTCACAGAATGAAAAATCAGTCAATATGTAGACACCTGTCCCTGTGTAACTGGACTATCGGCAGCAAAGACAAGAAAATAAGGGAGATTGAGGAAACATCTTTCATCATCTCACTCTAGGTTTTACGTTTAACTGCATTACAAATCAAGGAATGCAGAAAAAATTATATATGTATATATATATATATATATATATAAATAACAAAATTATAAACGCAACACTTGTTTTTGCCCCCATTTTTCATGAGCTGAACTCTAAGATCTAAGAAAACCGGGATTCATCCGTGAAGAGAACAGTGCCATCTTAAGAGTGTTATAGGCCCCCGGGCAATGCAGTGCACTGGGGCCCCGCCTAAACAATCACCCACGAGAATAAAAATGCAAATTATCGATAAGGTGATATTTATTTGTACAGCAGTGCCAGGCTAATGACAGCTTCCAAGTTCGGCGGCTGGGTCCGGTGACACACACACAGACGGGAGTCAGACTTGACTGTCCTGTGTGTGTCTGTTCCTGTGGAGACGGACAGGCATTCCTGCAGTTGTGGGCTCCCCCTCCACGGCCAAAGTGGCCTGACAGCAGCGCAGGGCCAACAGACGCTTGCCACCTACTAAGTTTGGCGGCTGGATGCACATGGGAAACGGGACTAATGCTTGGCTGGGCCTGGGTCGCTGGGCAGGTAAGGCCCCCTGGGAAAGTGGGGCCCCCGGGCAACTGCCCGGAGTGCCCATTCGGTATGATGGCCCTGGAAGAGAACACCTCTCTACAGTGCCAGATGCCATCAAATGTGAGCATTTGCCCACTCAAGTCCATTACGGCGACCAACTGCAGTCAGGTCGAGACCCTGATGAGGACAACGAGCATACAGATGAGCTTCCCTGAGACGGTTTCTGACAGTTTGTGCAGAAATCCTTTGGTAATGCAAACCAATTGTTGCAGCAGCTGCCCGGGTGGCTGGTCTCAGACAATCTTGGAGGTGAAGACGCTGGATGTGGAGGTCCTGGACTGGTGTGGTTACACGTGGTCTGCGGTTGTGAGGCCGGTTGGATGTACTGCCAAATTCTCTGAAACACCTTTGGAGACGGCTTATGGTAGAGAAATGAACATTCAATTCAGAGGCAACAGCTCTGGTGGAAATTCCTGCAGTCAGCATGCCACTTTGCTACAATGTAAAGTAGTGAGTGTACAGCTTGTATAATAGTGTAAATTTGCTGTCCCCTCAAAATAATTCAACACACAGACATTAATGTCTAAACCGCTGGCAACAAAAGTGAGTGTGACCCTTAAGTGCAAATGTCCAAATTGGGCCCAATTAGCCATTTGCCCTCTCCGGTGTCATGTGACTCGTTAGTGTTACAAGGTCTCAGGTGTGTTAAATTTGGTGTTATCGCTCTCACTCTCTCATACTGGTCACTGGAAGTTCAACATGGCACCTCATGCAAAGAACTCTCTGAGGATCTGAAAACTCAGATCAGAGCACAGTGCACGTGCTCAGCTCCATATCCAGAGGTTGTGTTTGGGAAATAGATGTACGAGTTCTGCCAGCATTGCTGCAGAGGTTGAAGGGGTGGGAGGTCAGCCTGCCAGTGTTCATATCATACGCCGCACACTGCATCAAATTAGTCTGCATGGCTGTCATCCCATAAGGAAGCCTCTTCTTAAGATGATGTACAAGAAAGCCCGCAAACAGTTTGCTGAAGACAAGCAGACTAAGAACATGGATTACTGGGACCATGTCCTGCGGTCTGATGAGACCAAGATAAACTTATTTGGTTCAGATGGTGTCAAGCGTGTGTGGCAGCAACCAGGTGAGGAGTACAAAGACAAGTGTGTGGTGGTGTGAGTGTCAAAACTATATATATATAAATACACCCCTCCCATTTTTGTAAATATTTTATTATATCTTTTCATGTGACAACACTGAAGAAATGACAGTTTGCTACAATGTAAAGTAGTGAGTGTAACAGTGTAAATTTGCTGTCCCCTCAAAATAATTCAACACACAGCCATTAATGTCTACACAGTCACTTTATTAGGTACACCTGTTCAATTGCTTGGTGACACTAATTGCTAATCAGCCAATCACATTTCAGCAACTCAATCCATTCAGGCATCTAGACGTGGTGAAGACGACTTGCTGAAGTTCAAATTGAGCATTAGAATGGGGAAGAAAGGGTATTTAAGAGACTTTGAACGTGGCATGGTTGTTGGTGCAAGACAGGCTGGTCTGAGTATTTCAAACACTGCTGATCTACTGGGATTTTCACGCAAAACCATCTCTAGGGTTTACAGAGAATGGTGGGAAAAAGAGAAAATATCCAGTTAGTGGCAGTTGTGTGGAGGAAAATGACTTGTTGATGTCAGAGGTCAGAGGAGAATGGGCAACAGTAACTCAAATATCCACCCGTTACATCCAAGGTACTGTAAGCAAAATACCATCTCTGAATGCACAACACATCAAACCTTGAAGCAGATGGGCTACAGCAGCAGAAGGCCACACCGGGATCCACTTCTGCTGGCTAAGAACAGTTAACTGAGGCTACAATTCACACAGGATCACCAAAATTGGACAATATAAGATTGGAACAATGTTGCTTGACTGTAGGGATAATGTTATTAGGGTCATAGTCAGCATTTTTCTTACTCCAAACATGGTGAGTTGAGGTAATGCCAAAGAGCTCAATTTTGATTCAGAGAAGGATTAGGAGTACATGCTGTGGTCAGATGAGACCAATAATAAGCTCTTTGGCATTAACTCAGCTCGCCATGTTTTGAGGAAGAAAAATGCTGACTGTGACCCTAAGAACACCATCCCTAATGTCAAACACGGAGGTGGAAACATTATGCTTTGGGGCTGTTTCTCTGATAAAGGTACAGACTGACTTTGTCACATTGAGGGGCCAGATAACGGGGCCATGTTTTGTAAAATTTTGGATGGGAACCTTCTTCCCTCAACCAGAACACTGAAGATGGGTCGTGGATTGATCTTCCAGCATGACAATGACACAAAACATACTGCAAAGGCAACTAAGGAGTGGCTCAAGAAGAAGCACATTATGATCATAGAGTGGCCTAGCCAGTCTCCAGACCTTAATCCTATAGAAAATTTATTGGAGGGAGGTAGCTGAAACTTTGATTTTCCAAGCGACAGCCAAGAAACCTTAGGGATTTAGAGAAGATCTGTTATGAAGAGTGGATCAAAATCTCTCCTGAGATGCGTGCAAACCTGGTAACCAACTACATGACACATCTTACCTCTTTGCTTGCCAACAGGGGTTTCTCAACCAAGTACTAAGTCGTTTTTTGCTTGGGGAATTTTTTACTAACTGAACAGCAACTCAATTTTCAACATTTGTATCATTTGTTTTTGTTCTGTATTTTTGGTTTATATTCTGTCTCTATCATTTAAAATACACATATGATAAAAATTACATTCTTTCCTGAAACTGTCAATGGGGACCTGGAAGTGACATCATACATAACACTTCCAGTCAGCAACAAGAAGGGGGGAGAGCGGACGCATAGCGAACATGCGTCCTCTCTCCGCCCTCCCCTCTACCTGACGGCATCCGCTATACTGGTCCTGGGCCTGCAGATGTGCTCCCCTTCACAATCCGTGTTCTGTAACTAGCCTACTCAGGAACTGGGAGGGGACTCCTGCTGCCATGGAGTCTATCAGGAAAGGAAAATTACGGTAAGTATTTGATAGACAATTTTCAGTTTTCCCGACAGACTCCATGGCAGCATACATTCGGGAAATAACTCGACATATACTCCCAGGTGGGAAGATGCTGAACAAAACATTTAATTAGTACCATCAACTAATAGCACTTGAACACCAAAATTAACAGAAGATAAGGCAGCCGGTTCAACACAATAATGAGACAGAATCATCAGTGTTGATAAACAACCAAGCCACTGCCCTGCAGATCACTTCAGGAGCGACGTGCCTAGAGACTGCCTATGACGTAGAGACGCTTCGGGTTGAATGTGCCGTTACCGCCTCCACTCTAGATGAAGCATGCATTCCTTTATTCTTCCCATGAAGGACGAAAAGAAAATCTGACTGACGAAAGGAAGAAGTGGCCGCCAGATATTGTTTCAGGGAATCTCCGACATCAAGAGGATGGACCAAAGAATCTTCGCCAGTCCTAAAGGTGGGAAGGACAATGTCTATGTTCTCATGAAAGACGGAAGTAACCTTGGGATTTGACCCCAGCACAGGGATTAAGACCACTCTATCCGGGAAAAAGGTTAAGAAAGGCTCTTTTGAACCCAGGTTCTGGATCTCGGAGACCCTCTTAGTGGAGGCAATAGCCACCAAAAACACTGTCTTGAGAGTGCGCTCTTTGATTGATAAAGAAGCGGTACTGAGTGATGAGAAGAATTCCAGAACTAGAGGAAGGTCCCATTTGGGGAATCTTGGTTTCCTTTGAGGCCGAAGCCTAATTGCGCCCTTGAAGAACTGCCAGACCAGCTGGTGCTTGGTCCACAATACTCCTGTAAACGCTGAGAGGGCCGAGACTTGTACTCGGGGCGAGCTGACCGTCAAAGACAGATCTAGGCTAGAACTGCAAGAACCCCAATACGTCCCGGACTGTAGGAGCTTCTACTGAACCGGACCTAGGAGCTCGATGGCTCGAGAACTTGGACCATATTCTCTCATAGACCCTATTGGTGCTACTCCTTCTGTCATTCAGACCTTGAGACAATAGATCCGGCCTGAGAGGCAGAGATATTGGATCCAGGTAACTGAGAAGTGTCAACAGAGGGAACCAGGGCCTGTTGGGCCAATACAGGATTATTGCTAGGATCTCCACTGCTTCCGTCCTCAGTCTCCGGAGGAACTGGAGAATTATTGGGACTGGTGGGAAGGCAAAGGCTCTGTGAAATTTCCAGCTATCTGTGAGAGCATCCACTCCGAAGGCCCGAGGGTCTTGGAACCTTGCATAATATTTTTGAAGCTTCTTGTTGTGGGGGGCTGCAAAGAGGTCTTCCTCTGGACAGAACCCCAGAGATAGGACCCACTTGAAGACTTCCTGATGGAGAGACCACTCGTTGTTGTCGAATTTGATCCGAGAGAGAAAGTCCGCTTCCACGTTTTGTGTTCCCGGAACATAGGCTGCCGAGAGATTGGACAGGTTCTTTTGTGCCCAGGACATAATTGGCTCCGTCTCCCGGAGCAATTACAGGCTGCGAGTTCCTACTTGTCTTTTCACATAGGCCACCGCCGTTGTATTGTCCAGTCTGAGCATCACTGAGGCCCCTTGAGTCAGATGGCGAAAGGCCTGCAGTGCCTAGAAGGCAGCCCGAAGCTCCAGAACATTGGAGACTACTCCGCAGGAGGAGAAAGACCATCTGCCCTGCGCCACTTCTAACAGGCAGTGGGCTCCCCACCCGGTACTGCTGGCGTCCGAGGTCACTGTGACCCATGAGACGGGGGCTATGGAATGACAATTGAGGAGATTCTCCCGTAGCAACCACCAGGGAAGGCACCTCTTTATGGTTGAGGTTAGATAGATGTGTTGGGACATGTTCTCTGATGTCCACTGCTGGAGAAAACCCCTCTGGAAAGGCCGCAACCTCCAACATGCCCATCTCACCATGGGAGATGTGGCTACCAGAGTCCCAATTATCCTCAGGCACTGCCGAGCAGTGAGACGGGGGAAGCGAGAGCAAGAGCCACCCTGTCCCAAACCACTGGGATTTGCTCTTCGGGCAAGGAGATGGTGCATTCCACTGTGTTGAAATGTGCCCCTAGGAACACGAGAGATTATGTGGGTACCAGGTGACTCTTCTCGAAGTTCAGGATCCATCCGAATTTTTGGAGAACCGAGATCACTTGATCTAAGTGTTTAAGAGGTTGAGACCTGTCCTGAGACAGGAGAAGCAAGTCGTCCAGATAGTGATGTAATCGGATGCCCCTGACCCTGATAAGGGCCACCACTGCCAACAAGACTTTTGAAAACATACGAGGCGACGTTGAAAGCCCGAAGGGGAGACAGGTGAACTGCAAGTGGGCTCGTTCGATGGCGAAGCAAGAAACTACTGGAACTCCTTTGACACTGGAACATGAAAGTAGGCGTCTTTCAGATCTATAGGCACTAGCCAATCTCCTGGCTGGACTGAATGCTGGATCATGATCAGCGACTCCATTTTGAAATTTCCTCTGCGTATGGACTTGTTGAGGTGTGTAAGGTCTATTAGGGGCCTCCGAGTGCCGTTCATTTTCTGTCCCCTTTCCAATTCTGGGACTGGAACTTTAGCCTCGTGGACCACCAGAGATTCTACGTAAGAGGAAGGAAGAGACGTGGGAATGAATCTGAGCCTGGGGTTGCTGCCGAAGGTCCAGGAGTGTCCCGAGAGACCGTACTGAGGACCCAAGGGTCTTGAATCGAGGCCGCCCAGACTTTCCTAAAGTGGAGCAAACAAGCTCCCACTCGGAATGCCCAGGCGGGCCCAATCTCAAAAAGATTTAGTAGCCCCCCGATCACCGGACGAGTTTCCTTTGGGGGCCTTCTGAAAGGAGGACTGCCTGGACTTCCATCCTCTTCCGAAGCTCTTGCCGGGTTCGTAGCTACACGCCTCCCTAGCACGACCCGTGTTTTGCTTCCTTGGAGGGGCACCTAGGCGTCTGTCCTGGGGAAGGAAACCAGACCTACCGCCAGTGGCCCGAGTTATGGCCGCGTCCAGTTTGTTCCTGAAGAGGGAAGAACCCTCGAAGGGGATCCGGCACCATACCTGCTTGGACGCAGTGTCAGCCACCCAGGGCCGGAGCCACAGGGCACGTTTAGCGGTGACAAAAGACAACATAACCTGGGCCAGGAGGCGGATGATGTCAATGGATGCCTCCCCCATGAACCCCACAGCCATCCTCAGCTCCTGAATCGGGGAGCTCCTTGATGCTTCCTCCGAGACCCCCTTGAGGGTCTAATCGAGGCCGTCAATCCAGACCTTCATAGCTTTTGACACCGTAGCCAGAGCTAAGGCTGGCTTACAGGCCATGCCCGCCAGGGGCAGACTGGCAACTTTCGGCCCAGGGGGCAAGTACAAACCAGAGGCCCATGGTGCAGCGACTCGGCCCCCTCCCACTCTCCCTTTTCCTGTCCTCCTCCTGACCCCCATTCCAGGCTGAAGCTCTGATCCAGGTACTCTACTCACCGGCTGAATCTGGGTTCCCAACCTGGCCAGCAGGGGGCTGTTGGGGGGAGCTGGGACAGCTCGTTTGGGGCTGGCCAGAGGAGGAGAGTCTCCAGTGGGGCATGGGGCATGGAACCAGTCTCTGTGCAGACACAGTTTACACCATCCATGCTGGGGAGGGAGGCATGGGCTCTGTCCTTCACTCAGTAGGTCAGCGATGGGGACTTTTTACTTCTCTTCACCAAGAATCCTTTAGGCATGTCTGTGGCAGAAGCGGTGCAGCCTTTTTACAGGACATCAGAGCGGCCCAGAGGGCAATTGCCTCCCTGCCCCCTGGCCCAGTCCTCCCCTGATGCCCGCTGTGAGATAAGCCCGTCTGAGGTCAGAATTAAGTCTTTCCAAGGGGTCTTTGAAGGACACCTTGTCTTCTAGAGGGAGGGTAACGTGTTTTATGAGCCTCATCACTGCCGCGTCCACCAAAGGTGGGGACTCCAAATGTTTAACCTCTTCCTGCTTGAATGGATACAGCTTTGACATCTTGGAGAGCATGGAGTTCTTCCTTTCCACCTTATTCCACTCTTCGGTGATGATCTCGCCCAACTCCCTTAGGAACAGAAAATTCAAACGTTCCTTACTCAGCTGTTTGAAAAATTTCTTCTGTTTCGGAGGAGAGACCGCTGGGTCCTGTCAAGAGCTTCCCTTACGGCTTTCACCAAGGGGGAAACGAGACCAAAATCAATCCCTAGGCAAGGGTCGTCCATTTCAGAGTCGTAATCTGAAGGTAAGATGGAAGGGCGGCTAGGCTGAGATTACTCGAAGAGGTCTTGACCCTGGTCCTCTCCCTCAGGCGAGCGAGGCAGACCCACAGATGTACCTGGGTGGTTGAATTTGGATAGGGAGTCCTAGAGAACCCTACGCACCAGGGCGTCCAGGTGTTCATCCGAGCTTTACCTTTCGCCTTTGCTTGGGCATAACAGCGGTTGCAGAGGGACATACCGTCCGGAATCTGTAGCCCACATCCCCAGCACTTCCTTTCACGAGGAAGCTCTGAGTGGCCATGGGACCTGGAAGAAGAGGTCTGGACTATGGGGGGATCTGCATCTGGATCTGGAGGAGGAGTGCCGGTGTTGCGATTTTGAATGCCGATCTTCCCTGCGTGCATTGCGCTGCTGATCGGACCTTGAAAAACTGGAAGAAATAACAGAACAAAAAAAAAAACCTAGAAACTAACAACAAATCACGGCCTCCCCTCCCCCTATCTAAACTGCAGGTACCTGGTATGAGAGGGCTGGCCACAGGGGGGCGGAAACGACTCCATCTTGGCAGGCGCAAGGAACTGAAGAAAAAGGGAAAAAACTTAACGATGCGTAACCCGTAGCCGGGGGGGCGGGGGTAGTGGAGAGCATCACCAGGACCCTCTTACCTCGTAGGCAGAAGTCCTGGAGCTTTGGGAAGCTGTAATTCTGCTGCAGACCTTCCCATCAGTTTCCAGGCACTATACACATTTAAATACGCCGCCTCCTGGACTCCAGATCATACCGCACATGCGAGAGTGACGTCATGCATCGGTACTGCGCATGCACAACTGAATCCAGTATTCAGACCCTCACTGCGCATGCGCAACCCGGAAGCGGCGGCCGCATTTGCGGCCGTGGCTGAGCATGAACAAACAGTAAGCTAAATCTCTAATAATATGCTGCAGGAGGGGCAATGTTTTACTGCACAGAGGGGGGAGGTAAAAGGGAAAGAAGATCCACCGAAACAAAGGGGAGCATACAGGGAAGGCTGCCACCAAGGAGGTAACATATGAGTGCACAGGACCCACTGACAAACAATATGAATGCACAGGACCCACTGACAAGGGACAGAAATATGAATGCACAGAACCCTACAGACAGGAAGTAATATCTTAAGTGCACAGGTTCCTTTGACAGGGACTTACCACCCAGACTCCCAGGAACAGGCACGGGCCAGACAGGTGCAACACCGGACTTTTTCGGGCAATACCAGGCCACCCCAAGCAGCTGGGCTTTCTCGGCCAAAACCAAATGCTCCAGCAAGAGGTTTCTTCGATTGCCCCCTCCATACCCTGTTAAGAACAAGGGCTTAGCCGAGGCTCCATGCCGACCCGGTCCTGACTTCCAGTAGATATAGGACCACGTTTGTAGGAACGCATCATAGTATGCTTGAGGAGGACAAAAAAGGAACACGGATGCTGAAGAGGAGCAAAGATTTATGGGAGTGGGGTCCTATAGGGTAAGAGAGGAGGGGGGGCTACCCGAACGTATGCTGCCATGGAGTCTGTCAGGAAAGACAAATTTTGACACAAATCTGGTACTGAAAATGTGGGGTAGGTCTTTTAGCTGTAATGTGCAGTCTTCAATTCCCTCTCTTCCTGCCAGGAATCCCATGTGAACCTAATTTAGTGTCATTAAAATCCTAGAATCCGCTTTATTAGGGTTTTATATATCTCTAGTGTGTGTTTTAAGGGCCAAGCGGCGATGTAATGAAGGTATTTCACACTATTAGATTACAAAAACACACACTGGACATTATATAAAACACTAATAAAGTGGATGCTAGGATTTTACATACACTAATATTACATACACTAATATCGGTAACCGCCGAGGCCGATACCGATATATCGGGGAAAGTGCATATCGGCCCTCGATATATCAGCCTTGCCGATAATCGGCCTATCCCTAATTTGGACCAGTGCACAAAGCAAGGAGTCCTGACCTCAGCCCGATAGAACACCTTTGTGATGAATTAGATGAAAAAGAGACTGCAAGCCAGGCCTTCTTGTCCAACATCAGTGTCTGACCTCACAAGTGCGCTTCTGGAAGAATGGTCCAACATTCACATAGACACACTCCTAAACCTTGTGGACAGCCTTTCTAGAAGAGTTGAAGCTGTTATAGCTGCAAAGGGAGGGCCAACTCAGGTCAGATTTTGGGCATCTGTACAGGTCAGATTTTGGGCATCACCTGCAAGAAAAATGTAATTTTTGCTGAAAATTCTATATTTTTATATATTGGTACTTAATGCCTCTGTTTTTCTCAGGGGTGATTTTTACCTATTTTTTATAAGGCAGTCTGATAAAGTATTTTTTTTTTTGTTTTCTAATGTTCCTTTGCTCTATAACTGATATTTGCTCATCTGAGTTAGCTATTGTGGCATCATGTTTAGCATATATTTATCATGTGCCGATGGGCTGGGCATTGTTGTCCCCAAGATTGCCAGTGCTCCTAGATGCCCCATTCTAAGATGGATGCTGCATGGTCTGAGGAAGGAGCATGTATGTTCCGCAAACGCGTCGACACACCCCTTCCGCATCACGAGTGACAACACGTCCGTTTTGCCTTCTGTACTTGGACGCCTTTGGTTAACCAGCTGGGGACACCACACTGCATTTCCATGTGTGTTCTACCATCACACAACGGAATACTTGAGATGTGAGCGGTAGCGGCAAACTTTTGATAAACACCATTTTACTGTGCTCTTGTCAATTACCATTTTTAATCGCAATTAAAACGGATTTTATTTAATTACTACACTCAGATGGCACTTGTCTTGGTGTTTTCTTGGTAAAATGCTCCCAAAGGCAAATCGCATCTAAAGGGATGCAGATCCTGCTACTTTTCTCATTAGAACCCTGCAATTATAATTGATAATTATAAAGACACTCCCATTAGATTCATACTGCACATGGACACATGCAAAAAAGAGGGGAATATTTTTTTCTCACCAATAGTCGAGTTCAGGGCTGTCTTTAACACAGGGCAAAAGGGGAAGCTGCCCCGGGCCCAGTCATTGTTGTGGGCCCAAAGCAGCTGCCCCTTGAGCCTGCACTGTCTGCAAATAGTTGATAAGTGAATTTGTGAGGGCCAAAGAAAATGTTTGCTCAGGGTCCAATCATAATTAAAGACCCTCCTGGTGGAGTTACTGTTTAATGTTTGTCATAGCTATACCTGCAAAAGAGGTCAGCCTGAAGTGATACAGCAGGACTTCATTTTCTGACTAAAGTTCCACTTTAGATATTATCAATAAAGCCAGAACTGGGTCAGAGCCCATTCAGACTAGCGCGACTTGTCAGGCGACTTGTCAGCCTGACAAGTCGTGGTCGGTCGTGGTCCATTGTGTAGTACCGGAACGGTTCTAATAGGAGCGACACAAGTCGCTCCGACTTAGAAAAAGGTCCTGTACTACTTTGGGGCGACCTGGGAGCGACTTGCATAGACCTCCATTATGTGAAGTCCCTGCAAGTTGCGCCGAAGTCGCGGTGCACAGCCATGCACGCGACTTCACAGGTCGCCCCCCGAAGTCGGATCGCCTCAGTGTGAACCGGCTCTCAAGGTACATGTTTGGAGAACACTCAAATGGGTTTATTTATAAAGAAAAAAAAAAAAACAATTGTTGGATGAATGTATCATGGAATGTTTCACCTACCCGTAACTAATTTCCCCTGTATTTTGTCCAATATGATTGTTTCCTATGCTCATCAGCTCCATCTAGTGCCCATAATTTTATTTTTTTTTCTAAAATACTTAAGTCAGGAAAACACTTCATTATGGCCACTTGACGGAGCTGCCGATTATAAGAAATAATCATTAGACCAAAAAAGGGGAAAATTTGTCCAGGATTTTTTTCTTTGATAAGTGTTTATATTTGTATCAGAAAATAGGTTTGCTAAGTGAATTTACCAAAATCTAGATGTCATAGATACGCACATAAACACTATGAGGCTGATGAAAATCTACACACAAATTGTGAGAGCAGTCACTATATTTATCCAATCATGTAAAAAGCATCTACATATGATTGGGTATTCAGGATTTGCTTTTCACACGATTGGATAAATGGATTGAATATTTTTTTTTCTTTTCTCTCGGCTTCAGCAAAGCAAAGTGTGAATTATGAATAAAAAAAGGGTAAAAGAAATGAGGCTGTCATGAGATATTTATCTATTCTTACCAGAAGTACAATCTAACAACTTTTTACCTAGCAATATAAAGCTGTACCCAACAGTTTTATTATGATCACTTAGCTATAAGTCAACAACTGAGAGCCACTTGTACATAAAAAATGCTGGCATCCATTGTCTTCAGTAATTAGAGTAATTAAATTCTCAGAGTCTTGTGGGTGTATTGTAGGATGTGATTAATAAAACTGATCTAGTACAGTTGTCTAGCAGTTGCAGACAATTATTAGCCTTCAGATGCTGCTCGTAAACAATGGCATAGTATTGCTCAATGCAATAAAAACATTATATTACAGTAAACACAGAGGTGAAGCGGCAGTATCTGAACAAGGCATTCACCATGAATTGTGGATCTATTGGTGATGCGTGGAGACCAATAGATCCGTGGAGACTTTCAGGGGAATAATAGTGTCAGGTATTAGAAAATAGATCGCTGTGTACTGTTCATCACTAAAGGAGTAAGCTGAATTGTGCAACCTGATTATTAGTATGAAAACCTTGATATTTTGCTGAAATCTTGGGGTTAATGGATGCATTAAATCTTAAAAAAACAGTAGGCGGGCCATGTGATAACTGTATTGTATGGGAACGCATTCACATTTTTATCATTTGAATTTGCAAATTGGTGACAATGTACTTGTATTTTCCTTCATTTTTAAACAGAATGCCCTGTGCTCCCCCGCAATGCTGACAACCCTAACCACTTCAATACAGGGCACGTTCACCCTCTTTGTGCCCTGGCAAATTTACAACTTTCCGCGCTGTCGCATTTTGAATGACAATTGCGCAGTCATGCAACGCTGTACCCATATTTTTTTTTGTATACGTTTTTATTGAAAATAAAAGGCATAACAAGTAATACACAAATGCGCAAAATAGAAAACAATAGTCAAGTACATAACAGAAATAGAGAAAACGACCACATGATGGAAGGTAAATGTATCAATCTAGGCAATGAGTGCAGTACGAGAACAACGTCTGGGCTCAACATGTCCCACCATGTATTATATAAAACATGTAACAAACAAAAGAGAAAACAGGCGCCTATCAAAGTAAGTATAAGCGGATAAGATGGGTCCTTCCGGTGTCCATGTGGAGGCTGGGGCCCCAGCCTCCACATGGACACCGGAAGGACCCATCTTGTCTGCTTATACTTACTTTGATAGGCGCCTGTTTTCTCTTTTGTTTGTTGCATGTTTGGAGATCGCTTCTGCTCCCCAACAGGCTGGCCCTGAGCATTCAGACTATTTCCTCATCTCACCTTAAGACTTTATCATAGCCTTGATGTGCTATTATATGGACTATCGTTTTTATGTAGTGCTAACAGCTTGCGCCACTTGTTCCATTTCTTGTCTATATAAAACATGTGTCTGCGCTGCTCTTAAAAATATTTTTAGTGTACCATGTGGTAATAATAAAGTGCATAAATAATTAATTAAACAGTGATACTCATAATCCATATAACATTACGCAAATAAAATTCAAATAAATCTCCAACATAATTAATTATAGTCTCTAATCAGCAGTCTTTTTATATAGAAAAAAAGTGCTCAGTGCAAGAAAAGGGCTTCTTATATTCTTCAGTGACTCCTTAAAAAGTGCTTTGTGCTCAGATCCTTCCACTCAGTGCTCCCCTCTCAGTTCCCCACTCACCAGATATAGGAGGGGGAAATGCCTTTCAAAAACTTTTAGGCTACGTTCACATCTTGGCGTTGCTATTACAGGCGTTTTTATGAGCGTTTTTGCAGGCGTTTTACAGGCGTTTTTACAGGCGTTTTTTGTGCAGGCGTTTTTAGATTGAATAGAGACCAATGGAAAACGCCTGTAATCTGCCCAAAAAGAAGCTCATGTACTTTTTTGAGCATTGGGCGTTTTGCTCACAGCGTCAAAATGCTCAGATGTGAACAGGGGCCATTGAAATGAATAGGATTTGTCTTGTTGGGCGTTTTGAGACCTGATCCTAGAGCAGAAAAACGCCCCCAAGATGCCTACATGTGAACGGAGCCTTAGAGATGGTGGAGGTTATTGCACACTTCGATTGTAGTTGAAATATCTATGTGGCTGAGGATTATCAAGCTGGTCTCCCAATCGATTCACCCCAGAAGCATAAAAGAAGGTATCTCCATAGTCCCACCATGTAATCTGAGAAGACAAAAGCTACCCAAGAGAGTGATAGAAATGAAGAAGAAAAGACTGGGAAACATAGAAAAGGAGATAGGGGGGAATAGGAAAGGGGGGGAGGGTCAAGAAAAGGAAGGGGAAGGATAGGAGGGGAGGTTCAGGCTGGCCTTAGGTAATACTCAATATCTGAGCAGTCAACGTTAATAGACATCCAGTACAATACCATAGACAAATATCAATGAGGTATAGACATCAACTCAACATATTCTCTGGAGTGGGTGAAGGTGAGCCAGCTGGCCCATATTTTATAAGAAAGGTGAGCCTGGTCCCTATGTGCATAGGTTATATCTACCATACGGTAAATATGATCGACAGTTTGCAACCATTGCTGAACTGTCGGGACTTTCGATTGTTTCCAGTAGCACGTGATCAATGCCTTTGCCGCGTTGAGTAAGACTGTACCCATATGACATTTTTATCATTTTTTGACACAGATAGTGCTTTCTTTTGGTAGTATTTATTCACCACTGAGTTTTTATTTTTTGATAAACAAAGAAAAAATGCTTAAAAAATTAAAAGTTTTTCTCAAATTCCGTAATAAAATTTTGTAAATAAGTAATTTATTTCCTTAACTGATGTGCGCTGATGAGGCTGCACTGACGGGCACTGATGAGGTGGCATTGATGAGGGGGCACTTATGAGGAAGCCCTAATATGCAGCACTGATATGCAACACCGATATGCAACACTGATGGGCACTGACAGGCACACTGGTGGGCATTGACAGGCATCACTGATGGGATGCACTGATTATCAGTGCAGATGTCTCGACTGAGGTAAGCCACTTATTGGCTCTCCTCATGCGCCATCAGCGTGAGTAGAGGAATGCCAATAATTGTTCTGAATTACTTCGTAAGACGTCCACTCAGAACAATGAAACCCCCACCCAGCTGTCATTCTGCTATAGGCCAGACAGGAAATGGTTAGGGAGAGTTTACAAATTTTTTTTACTTTTTTTGTAGAAATCTCCTTATCAAAGTTATATAGGTGACATTGTATCATCACTGAGTGGGAGGAGGAGTTTGCATTAGAACACTGAATTTTAATGATCCTAAATATAATATTTCTTTAACTATGCTTTTATTACTTGTAAACCCTGTGATGCTCCCCGGAAGAGTATTCCAAAATTCAACGCAATCCCTTGCTTGCTCCTACCCTAGTCTCAAAGTTGAAGGGGAGTTCACCAGGGTTTAAGAGATCGGTAACTCTGGTATGGTGACCCCTTGCTTACATTAACATTTGCAGTTCTATATTGTGTATAATAACTTGCAATGATAGCAGCCTTGGAGTAGATAACCTCAGTGTCAGTGGTCTGGTATACCTGCTGGAGAAGCACGATTATGAAGGCAAGCTCCAAAATTATGAGAGGCCCAACAGCAGAAAAGACATCATTTCGGACAAAGTTCTTGAAGTCTTAAGAAAAAAGCATGGAGTAATAAGATGCAGAGACCAAGTCCAAAAAAGATGGTCAGATTTAAAACACTGTGAGCAAGACCAGCTTGAACAAATATTGTACATCACACTATTAGAAAACATAAGTATTATTTTTTTGGGTATCAAATGGATGTGACAACAATGCATTAAAGCAATGTTATAGTGTCTCTGCATGTATGACCTCTAAATGATTTTTCATGAAAATAACAATTTTCTTTTCTTATGATGGGGAAAACATTGAAGTTTAGAGCAAGACAGAGAGAAAGGCAAAGCAGATTTCATGCTAACCTAGTAATTCCTTGGAGCAAGAAGTTGATGATGATGACAACTCAGAAGATCATGTGCGCACAACCACTCACTCAAGTAGGTACTCTGGAGGATACTAGGTCAAAATAAACGTGATGCGCTGTCACTTATTATTAAAGTGCATCAAAATTAAATCAACCCCATATGAACCATAAATTTATAAAGTGCATCAGTGATGAATGTTTAAATCCATATTCAATAATATCTTAAGTGATAATTGCGTGATGAATTATGAATAAAATGTAATCATGCAAAAATAAAGTGCAAAGAAAAATATGCATAAAACAGTCCAGAAGAAAACGTCCATGTGGTTGGTAATCCAAAAGTGCCAATTGAATGGCTCCCTATATCTTCCAGTGGCAATCACTGTGCTCCCCTTTCAGATCAACAAATATAGCCTCTTACCAGAATATTAGACCTAATATAGGTCAATAACAGTTTGCGACAAAACAGGGGTTTAGTAAGCACACATTTGCGAACGCATGTGTAAGCTGCAGGACAGGGTAATTTGGTTGGTAAGCAAACTGGTTAGCAAATTAAACTGGGAAATTTGTATCTTTATTTGTCTCATGTGCGTTGCCCTTCCATGTGTTCTTTGCTATGAAGGCCAGTTATAGGTGGGGGCAGAAGCCATTTTCTTTGTTGTTCATGTATACTGGTGAGTGGACACAATTGATACATTTGCTGTTGTGCTATTGGCTGGGCGTCTATTGTGCCCCCAAGTACCTTTAGGAGGGTTGGTCCACCTCCAGGCTCACCTGCCCCCTATCTATCCATTAGCTTGCATGTGCTTCCACTATGGAGACTCTCATAAATTTACAAGAGTTAGGACTGCGGGTAATACAGGGTGCTGTGAAGTGGCCCTGTAGCTTACACATGCGTTTGCAAATGTGTGCTAACTAAACCCCTGTTTTGACACAAACTGTTAGACAGGTTAATTTGGTTGGTAAGCAAACTGGTAAGCAAATTGAACTGGGAAATTTTTATCTGTATTTGGTTGAAATATAACCAAGACACATCTAATTTAGTTACACAGCGCAACATTTGTATTCCTTCTATATAAGGTAAATGTCCAGGTTCACAAAACAGCTTTGTTCTTATAAGGCTGCCACCACATAGGCTTTCTCTGTAGGAGAAAACAACCTGAATCTTCCCCAAGGATTGAAAGAAAATCTACGAAAGCAGTTGCTTCCTCTTTAAAGGTCAACCACAACCACTTAATTTGGCCAGCATTTTAGAAAACACATCCCAAGAGCAAGCGTGCTTTCAAGTTCCAAACCTGTGCTGGGGCAGGACGGGCTTTACACTGCAATGGGAGTTTTTTTTTTCTGCCTGGTTTTGGAGATGTCCCAACTGCACAGTCATTTTTTTTTTAAATTACATTGGGGCCCCTATACAGTATATTCTGTTTTCTTGAAAAGGTGAAGCTAGCCTTTAAGCACTAATTAGTAGGGTAAACAATAGGATCTATTTCATGAGTTGGTGCCCAAAAAAAACAACAACACACTAGCAATGCACTGATGTAAACTAGGGCCATGATAAAAGAACACTGATTGTAGGCTCATCTGATTTACATGCAGATACAGTGCCGTAAAGGGTCACACAAGCCTACCACTATGATACATTATGGACTGCTAGAACTCAGAAAGGGCCAAAAATGTAATTTCTCTGAAATATGGATATAGATTAAAGGAATTTTGGGCTTGTGTTTTTGGTTCCATAGACTTCAGTGGATCAAAAATGTGTATTGAAAAATGAAAAATGCACCTGGAATATGTATCAACTGCAACCTGCATAGGCGTGAATCAGGCCTAGAAACTCCTGACTTGTTCTGGGACACTGACTCAAGAAGTATTGAAGGTATTGGATCTGAACGACACTAGAAAATTAATGTTTCAAAAAAAGAGGTCAGCAGTGGCACCCTATGAATTCCCCTAGCATAGGTTTCTTTTAAATTGTCCCAATTTTAGAATTTGTAATAGCTAACACACATATGATGCTTAACTTGCAGATCAGCAACCTTAGCTGAGAAAACTTGTCATATTTTATGTAGTTCATACCGGGTGTGATGACTGTAGCCATGTGTATTTTTGGGTACAACAGCAACCTTACTGCACTAATCCTCCACACTGCAGAGCCTGGAGAATAGAAAGCTCAGCAGGATGCATCTCTATAATGAAGGTTTGTGTTACAAAGAAAAACAGGTACTGTAACATCAGATCATTAAGTGCATGCTAAACAGCAGCCTAGATATTTAATGAATATAAGGTAAACTGGAACCCTTCCAACTCTCTCATTATCCTGCTTGAAATTCCCATATGCCACATTTTATTAGTGGGCCTAATTGAGCATTGAAACTTCAGGGTAAACTGGAAAAATACAGGATCAAAAGTAATTTAGACATGAAATGGTTACTGAGGCTGAATAAATGAGTCAGTCAAATGTGACATTTCACAAAACAAGTATGAAAAAAACATTTTCATAATGAACAACTTTATTGCTCATTGTCCTCTAACAAATGAAAGCTGACCTTGTATGAAAAAAAAATCATTCTAGCATTATAATCTACATTGCCTGCTCACTTTTCCATTTTTAAAGGCTACGTTCACCTTTTCACTAAAACACACTATGCTATCTGGGGGCCCCAGTGTGTAAATGCTGTGCAGTTTTCAAATAGTGCGCTAAAGCCTGGCACACACTATTAGGCTGGGTTGAACGAAAAAGAACTGACAGCTCAGGTCGGAGCCACTGTACTAATGATCCGATGCTAGTACAGTGATCTCCCCTGTTAAGCTGTTATGTTCTGACAGGGGGACAGCCCCTCGCCAGAATACTCCGATCAGCGTTCTCAGCCGCTGGATGAGAGCGCTGATCGGGAGTCAGTCGGCTGCTGGTTTTCCAGCATGCTCGTCAGACAGAAGTCGGGTGCCATACACACGGGCCAAATGTTGGGTCATTTTTATTAAACCGGCCGATGTCACCCAACATATGGCCCAACATATACCCCTATGAGGAGTCCCTTCTTAAGAAGTGGACTGTTCCACCGGTGGGGGACCCTCTGGATTCCAGATTAAATAAGGCAACCATGATTCCGATTGAAGAGTCCCCGGCCTTTCAGGACCTGGCTGACAGAAAGGCAGAGGCTGTGGCCCGCAATTTGTACACCCTGACTGGTTCGGCACTAAGGCCGATATTCACCATTGCCCTGGTGTCGCAGACTCTGACTGAAGGGGCTAAGCTTTTGGCTCTTTCCTGCCTTTGCTGAGCTGGCGGACCAGCGGGTCCAGGAGCTCCAGTTTTATTTATAATGCCTCTTTGGATGCGGCTCCTCCAGTGGCTCGGCTCTTTGTTTCAGCAGTGGTCCTTCGGCGTGTCTTTTTGCTCAAATGCTGGTCTGAGTACCAGACTTCTAAAAAGGCCTGACTGATCTTCCCTTTCAAGGGAGATTGCCTGTTTGGTTCTACCCTGGATGACATCCTTAAAGGTCTCACAGGCAGAGTACCTTTCTTCCGCAGGCTACTAAGGGCAAGGACCCTGGTTGTAGACGTGGGCCCTCCTTCTCGGCTCATAAGAAGTTTTTTCATCCTTCAGGGTCGACTCACAAGGGATCGAAGCCCTTCGGGGGCCTCCTCTGGAGGATCCAAGTGAACTTGGTCTGGCAAGTCAAGAGTGAGCTTCTCCAGACCCACGGACATGGCCACTTCAGCAGGAAGGTGTGCCCTCACCTATATCTGGGGTGGGGGGACATCTTCGCTGGTTCCTGAACCTGTGGACTTCCTTGGTACAAGACAAGTGGGTTCACAAGGTCATACGGTCCAGCTTCAAGATCGAGTTTCGTTCCTACCCTCTGGTAAGGTTCTTCCTTCCAACTTGCGACTGTCCCCGGTCCACTTACAGGCTCTTTTTGGGATGGTGCAAGACCTTTTACATCAAAGGGTGATTGTCCTGGTTGCGACATTCGGAACATTTTCAGGGGGTTTTACTTAAACCTGCTTACAGTCCCCAGGAAGGAAGGCAAGGTGCATCCAATTCTGGACCTCGAAGCGCTGAACTGCTTTGTGCGAGTACAGAAGTTCAGAATGGAGTCCATTCGCATTGGTGGTGGCTTCCCTGCATCACCTGGAAATCCCCATACGAGCTTTGAGGGAGTTTGGCTGGATACAGAATTTTCAGAAGTCTGCTCTGGTTCCGTCCACAAAGCTAGACTATCTGGATCTGACTCTGGACTCGGCCTTAGCCAGAGTTCTCCTTCCTCTGGACAAACTCCAGAAACTGCAGGCTGCAATTTGTCTCCTGCTGTCCAGCAGATAGTCATCCTTCTGGACTTTAATGTGGATGCTGGGCCTGATGGTATCTACCATCCAGGCGGTTCCATTTGCACAGTTCCATACAGTTCCTCCCTGTAGGGAGATTCTGGCCAAATGGGATAAGAATCTGCAGTCTCTGGACAATCAGATCCGGCTGAGCTGGGAAACAAAAGAGTCTGATATGGTGGCTTCGTTCTCTGGCACTTCGGCTGAGCAAAATCCTTCCTCTCCTTCTATTGGATGGTGGTCACCATGGATGCCAACTTGTCCACGGATGCCAACTTGTCCGGCTGGGGAGGCGTCCTCGGCAAAAAGTCTGCGCAGGGGATCTGGACACTGAAAGAGTCCAGACTACTGATCAATGTCTTGGAACTCTGAGCGATCAGACTGTGCCTGGAACATTGGACGGATTGTCTTCATGGATATCCTGTGCGCATTCAATCAGACAATGCCACGGCCGTGGCTCATGTCAATCACCAGGGGGCACAAGAAGTGTCCTGGCGGCTCTGGAAGTAGCTTACATTCTAAGGTGGGCAGAACAGTTTGTTCCAGCCCTCTCCGCCGTACACATTCCTGGTAACTGGCAGGGGAATTACCTCAGTCGGCAGGCGTTGGACCAAGGGGAGTGGTCCCTTCATCCGCAGGTGTTTCATCAGTTGTGTGTCCGGTGGGGCACCCCCAAGGTGGATCTGTTGGCGTCTCGGCTCAATAGAAAGGTGCGGATGTTTGTGTCTCGGTCACAGGATACTCTGGCGGACGCCACAAATGTGCTGGTGGCCCAGTGGGGTCAGTATCGTCTGATTTATGCCTTCCCTTCTCTCATGCTTCTGCCAAGACTTCTACGCAGGATTGAGGCAAAAGGGATACTGGTCATCTTAGTGGCCCCGAACTGGCCTCGGCTTGGTACGCCGATTTGATGCAGCTGGTCGCCGACGTTCATTGGAAGCTTCCTCTCAGGGAGGATCTGCTGTCCCAAGGGACAATCTTCCATCCTGCTTTACAGTTGCTGGCTTTGATGGCTTGGCTGTTGAACACCAGGTGCTGATGGATAGAGGTTTGTCTGAGTCAGTGATTCCAATGCTGTTAAAAGTAGGGATCGACCGATTATCGGCAAAGCCGATATATTGGGAGCCGATATGCACTTTCCCCGATATATATCGGAATTGGCCACTGAGGTTACCAATATTGCCGATATTACGGGAAAGTGCTTGTACCGGAGTAATGCCTGCAGCTAGAGGCATCACCCCGGTACTGGTGTCCATAGCTGATGGTCGGCTGTCTTGTAATGACAACCGATGCGGCTGAGAAGCTCCATGTAAAAATACTAAAGTGATGTCATGACATCACTTCCGGGTACTCAGCGCCAAATTAAAAAAAACGACAGCATTCAAAACAGCCAAACTTGGTGTTTTGAATGCTTTTAAGTGCAGAGGAGGGGTTTGGGGTCTTTTAGACCCCCAGATCCCTCCACAAGAGTACCTGTCGAAAAAAAATAAAAAATAGAATGTACGAAAATATCGGCTAATATCGGCCGATACCGATATGCGATGACCAAAATATCGGTATCAGTAATAAAAAAACGATATCGGTCGATCACTAGTTATAAGATAGGAAATCTACTTCTAGGAAGATCTACCATTGTACGTGGAAGACGTACATTGCATTGTGTGAGTCTCTTGGGGTTTATCCTTGCTCTTTTTCGGTGGCATGGATCTTGACCTTCCTTCAGTGGGGGGGTTGAGCAGAAACTGGCCTTGAGTACTATCAAGGGTCAGGTGTCGACCTGAGTGGTCTTCTATCAGTCTTCCAGAAGTCTCCTTTTGAGAATCTTCGGGAGATTCCCCTGCTTACGCTATCCCAGAAGGTGTACTTTTTTGGTGGCTATCACCTCTGCACGCAGGGTGTCGGAATAGTGGCTTTATCCTGTCGCTCACCTTACTTGGTGCTTCACAGAGATAAGGTGGTTTTTGCCTCTGTCCGTTTTTTTCTTCCTCAGGTTATCTCTGATTTTCATTTGAATGCCTTCCCTGTGTCCCAGACCAAAACATCCGAAGGAAATTGCTTTGCATGCCTTGGATATGGTCCGGGCAATTAGGGTGTACCTGGCAGCTACGGAGTCTTTTAGGAAGTCAGATTTACTATTTGTGCTCACGAATGGGACTCGGAAAGAGTTGTTCGCTTCTTCTGCGACCATTTCAGACAGACGGTGGTTTCAGGTCCATTCCATCCAGGGTCAGGTTCCTCCTTTCCCTGTCAAGGCACATTTTACTCCAGCGCTCAGTGCCTCCTGGGCCTTCGGTCATCAGGCGTCATTGACGCAGGCTTGCAAGATGGCCTGCTGGTCGTCAGTGCACACTTTCACAAAGTTCTATAAAGTGGATGTGTTGGCATCTGTGGATGCTTCCTTTGGCCCCAAGGTTTTTGCAGGCTGCTGTTTAGAGAACCTGGTCCTCTTTGAGGTTGTATTGTTTTTTCAGGTGAGCTCCAGTTGTTTTGGGAGTTTATTTTTCGCTATTCCCACCCCTCATGTTTAACACTGCTTTGGGACGTCCCAATGGTTAAGAAGATCAGGAGCTGTGTCCGTCAATGAACGAAAGAGAAAATGGGATTTTTGACTTACCATAAAATCCATTTCTCTGATGTTCATTGACGGACACAGCACCCACCCCTCTGTGGAGTTGTAATTCTTCTGACACTGCTTGTAACAAAACTGAGTACCTATAGCAGAGAGAGGGAGTATACCGCCTGGGACTGCCCATAGGCGTAGCCATACTTTTTTTCTGCCTAGTGTCCTACTCCTGTGGGGGGCAGTATAACCCAATGGTTAAGAAGATCAGGAGCTGTGTCCATCAATGAACATAAGAGAAATGGGTTTTACGGTAAGTCAAAAATCCAATTTTTCTAAACAGCAGTATATAGCAGCCTCGTGACTTGTTTCAGTTCCTAGTAAGGCTACTGTTTTTAGCGTCAGACCTTTTTTTCTGCAGCCAGCAAACTCCCTGGCATGTTATCCTATGTGTCCATGCACACACAGTCTGTTATCAGCAGTTTTTGGCAGGGGTGTTTTTTGGCAGTAAAAAAACCCCAGAACTAGTGGGTTCGGCTGTAAAAACGCTCTAACTGATAAAAGCTAAAAAAAAAAAAAAAAAAAAAAAACGGTGAAAAACACAGAAAAACAAGGCTATTCAGCATTTATTAAAGTTTTTGAGCCATAAGCTTTTGTGGGAGTATAGTTTTGAAAAAAAAAGCTAAAAAATGCCACAGCTGAAAAAAGCGAAAAAAAAAAAACGCTGAAAAACGCTACTGCAAAAAAGCTGAAAAACGCCATCTACAGCTACAGCTTTCTACTGATGTGTTGATAACGTCCAGTGTGCATGAGGCCTTAAGCTTGTAGGAGGAGTTTTCCCTCTCCCCTGACCCTCTGTCTGGACAGTGCTGATTGGCCCTGTGCTGATCACATACACTCTCCCAAGAAAAAAAATAAAATAAACTCACTAGCAATACACACCAAAATGTGCATGTGCAGCCCATCCCCTTGGCTCTGTAAATAACAGGTTATTTTTTGGAGACAGTGAAAGAAGAGGAGGATCAGGGATCAAACAGCCTTTAACCACTTGCCAACTGCTCACAGTAATCCTACTGCGGCAGTTCGGCTCTCCTGGGTCCAGCATCGTAGACCTATGTCGCTGGACTCCTAGTGGTCTCAGGGGTGCGCGCGTGCCGCCTGAGGCTTGCTCCCGCTGTGTTTAGACACAGCGGGTGTCAGGCCAAAGGAGGAGAGGCAGCAATAGACGCCTCACTTCCCCGATCGTCGGGGAAAGTGTGAGAAGACCCGCCTGCTTATGTAAACAAGGCAGGCAGATCTTCTCAGTGACAGACAGGGAGAGATCACAGGATTCAGCATACCTGAACCTGCGATCTCTGTCTGTGTCACAGAACCCCCCCCCCACATGTCACTGGCCCCCCCAAAAAGTGTCAAAAATGTCAATTAGGGGTCCGATCTGTCTGCCGCAATGTCGCAGTCCCGCAAAAAAACGCAGATCGCCGCCATTACTAGTAAAAAAAAAACAATAAAAATTACAAAAGATTTCCTGTAGTTAGTAAACGCGATAACTTTTGCGCAAACCAATCAAAATACGCTTATTGCGATTTTTTTTTACCAAAAATATGTAGCAGAAAACAAATTGGCCTAAAATGCTTAAAAATTTTGATTTTTAAATTTTTTTTTGGGAATGTTATATAGCAGAATGTGAAAATGTTTTTTTTTTTTTTTCAAAATTGTCGCTCTTTTTTTGTTTATAGCACAAAAATTAAAAATCGCACAGGTGATCAAATACCACTAAAAAAAAGCTCTAAAAAAGACGTAAATTTTGTTTGGATACAGTGTTGCACGACCACGCAATTGTCCGTTAAAGTAACGCAGTGCCGAATCGCAAAATAGGGCCTGGTCATTAAGCAGCAAAATCTTCCGGTCTTAAAGTGGTTAAACACAATGCAAAGGAATACCCCTTAGGTTCCACAGTGAGTATAACAAGCATGCTTTACTGCCTATACAGACTGATTTTACTGTTAAGGGTTTAGTAAGACTTTAAGTATAGATCAGTGGAATAAAGCAAGGTAAATGAAGTGAATACCTTTGAGACAACTTTGTGTCACTGATCTCAAGGCTTGCACTGTTGTCCTGTTGTTGTAAGGCTTTATGCGTAGTGCTTAACAGAAGAGAGAACCAGAAGCAGGTCACACCTGTACAAAGCCCAGGACCTTAAAACTACAAAAAAGTCACCAACCTTTTTACTTTACCACTTTACCACCGGAGGATTTTCCTGCTTTACGTCCAGGCAACTTTTTGCAACTTGGCACTGTGCGAATTTAACTGACAATTGCGCGGTCATGCAACCCTGTACCAAAACGAGATTTACGTCCTTTTATTCCCACAAACAGAGCTTTTTTTTGGTGGTATTTGATCATCTCTGCTCTTTTTATTTTTTGCGATATTAATAAAAAAAGAGCGAAAATTTTACGAAAAAATTGACATTTTCTACTTTGACAGTTAAAAAATACCCAATATATTCAATTTTTGTCATATATTTAGGCCAAAATGTATTTAGCTACATGTCTTTGACAAAAAAATTCTCAATGAGCGTATTTTTAACCGCTTTAAGACCGGAAGATTTTACCCCATTTCTGACCAGGCTATATTTTGCGATTCGGCACTGCGTTACTTTAATGGACAATTGCGCGGTCGTGCGATGCTGTATCTAAATTAAATTTATGTCCTTTTTTTTCCCCACAAATAGAGATTTCTTTTGGTGGTATTTGATCACCTGTGCAATTTTTAATTTTTTAAGAAAGAGCGACAATTTTGAAAAAAAAAAAAACGATATTTTTTACATTCTGATATATAACATTCCCAAAAAAAATTTAAAAATCAAAATTTTTTAACATTTTAGGGCAATTTGTTTTCTGCTACATATTTTTGGTAAAAAAAAATCACAATAAGCGTATTTTGATTGGTTTGCGCAAAAGTTATCACTTTTACTAACTACGAGAAAGATTTGTCATTTTTATTGTTTATTTTTTTTTTACTAGTAATGGCGGCGATCTGCAATTTTTTTTGCGGGACTGCGACATTGCGGCGGACAGATCGGACCCCTAACTGACATTTTTGACACTTTTGGGGGTACCAGTGACATTACTACAGTAATCAGTGCTATAAATATGCACTGTTACTGTAATAATGACACTGGCAGGGAAGTGGTTAACTTTATTGGTGATCAAGGGCTTAAATGTATGCCTCATGCTTACTGACGTGTGTGGGGGGAGGGGATTGTGTGACACAGGTCGCAGGTTCAGCTATGCTGAATCCTGTAATCTGTGACTGTCTGTCACGTAGGAGATCCGCCCGCTTTGTTTACACAAGCGGGCAGATTTCCTCACTCGATCTCCATGATCACCGCCTCTCCTCCCCTGGCCCGACTCCCGCTGTGTCTGAATACAGCGGGATCGAGCCTCCAGCGGCGCACGCGCGCCACCAAGAGGGGGCGGGATCCAGCGACGTAGGTCTACGTCGCTGGACGATAACCAGCCACTTTGCTGCAGTACCAGCTCAGTGAGCGGTCGGCAAGTGGTTAAACACCAATCTACATTTCACAGGGATCCTTTTTCACAGCCCTTTCCAAAGAGCACAGGCAAATGCTAAACTGAGAGCTTCATGGGTACAACTGTCTATATCTTTCTTACATTCTCACAAGTGTGTGCCTCGTTCAAACCCCTGTGGGATTGTCTGTGTATTGTTATATATACAACTGTCTAAATTGGATGTATTTTTCATTACTCCTAATGAGGCTTCCTAGGTACTGCAGCATTCTGTATGTTGATTATGCAACACAGTGATCCTAGTGTGAGGTTATTAAGGTTAATTAGAGTTTTTTTTTCTTGTTTGTGGTAATTAGATATGTGGATCTATAGCAACCTTTTTCAACCATGGTGCTCAGGCACACTGGGGTACCTTGAGGTTTCTTCAGGGGTGCCTTGGCAAAATGCCTAAAAATTTCCCAAAAAATAGTTTACAAGCCGGCAAGTGGATAAAGCCTGCCTTAAAGTTACACAAAGCCAAAATGGGATGAATTATAAAGAGACTAAATTCGTACTAGACTTTAACATACAACACAAAAAGGTTGAAGAAATTATAACAAAATATTGGCAGGTATTGAAGCAGGATAAAATCCTGGGCCTGCTATTGAAGGAAAAACCGGATTTCGTGTATAGGCGTGCCCCGAATTTGAGGGATAAAATCATTAAAAATGTGATAGAACCCCCCCACCAAACCATCTATGTTTGGATGGAATTTTAAGGGATTCCACGTATGTGGGCGGTGTTATGGATGCATAAGAGTATCTAATAATGTAAGGAAACGATTAACATTTGAGAATCCCTCAAACAGTAAAATATACGAAATTAGGGATTCATTACCTGTGATTCTGAGGGAGTTGTCTATGTCATCAAATGCCCCTGCGACAAATTTTATGTGGGGCGCACTAAGAGATGCCTAAGGGAAAGAATCAAGGAACATGTTTAAAATATCAATAGGGGATTTGAGAAACATTACCTTTCTATGCACTTTAAGGAAAAACACAAAAAAAGCTGTAAGGGTATGTCTTTTTGGGGAATTGAAGCCCTCAATAAACATTGGCGAGGAGGTAATTTTGTCAGGGAACTCCGTAAGAGGGAATCCTGGTGGATACACCAACTTGGATCTCTATTCCCAGGGGGGATTAATAAGGAATTTGATTTAGGTTGTTTTATCAGTAATTATTAAATCAATTTATTTATTTGGCACTCACTGTTGGATTTTAACATTTATGGATCATAAATTTTTTAAATTTTATTTTTAATTTTTATGAATTTAGGTACTGATTGATGAATTTTTATGGATCATACACATCTCCACATTATTTTAAGGATATAGGTCCTTAGTTGTCCTAATTTATAAAAAATGGTCCCAATTCTGGTATTTTTTAACTTATGTTTTTAATCTATATTATATCGCTACTAATATTAATATCCTATATGTTGATTTCAGAATATGGATACTCGAGTGGTCATGTGGGAGATACTATGAGACAGTCAGCTACTGTTCGCCTTTTTATCTCTATTTATTACCATGAATTTGTTGTGGTTTGCATTAATTCAATAGTATTCTCAATTCCGATTGAGCTCCGGTAAAATTGTGCCTATCTGTTCTATATAAAACACTGAGCACCCCGCCGTCCAATCAAATCCCCCGATGAAGACACGCGGTCCCTTGTGTCGTCACGCGTAGGGGAGGGGCAAGGACGGACGGAGCGCTTCGCCGAGCTACTGGAGAGACTGTCAGGCTGTCAGACTGAATCTACACAGAGAAAAGGACACAGCTGAGGCGTCTCCCACTATACCACCACGGTATTCTGAAAGTTGTTACACCTAACTTGTATGGCTCTTTAAAGGTGCATGGATGCACCATCACATGTGAGTGCATTACCTTACGTTTTTACAAGAATTAAAAGTTTTTTAAGGGTATAAGCACTATTGTAAGCCTTTTATTTTCATGATACGTTGGCTGTTACGGTGAGATCTGCTGATATTGGGATGTGATCACCCGGAAGTGTCATCCATAGTATATCTTGCATTTGAGCCTAACTAAATCAATTTTAAGGTGAGCGCCCAATCACAAGGGGGTGCACGGTTATGATTGAGCTGTGACACCTCGGTCACTCACTCTGTTTGGGAAACACTGCCACATCTAGGTGGCTTGAGCACCTATACAAGATTCTTTTATACCACTCTGCACTGATCATCACCAAAGACTTTTTTGGATAATTTATTATCATTTGATTTTAATATATTGCACGGACTGATTTAATTTTATCACTGGTATTATCTGTAATAACTCATCATTGTTTTTTTTTTTTTTTATATATTGCATGGATTGATATATATATACATTTTTAGCACTGGGACTTGTTGCAATATTCACTTGTGTTTTGCACTTTTTGCCTCTAAGCATTGGATTTTACTAATGATACATTGTTATGCATTTTTAGATTCAGGATTCTTTGCTTGAGGGCTGAGATTTACATATACACTTTCTTATACATTTTATTATTTATTATTTTTTACACTATTTTATAGATTTTTATTTGCGCAACACTATTATATTGTTTATTGGTTCTTTGCACTTTTATGAGAAGTGAAGTGTCTACGGCATTTAAAATCTGATGTAGGTAGGTTGCTCGCAGGATTACCGTATATACTCGAGTATAAGCCGACTTTTTCAGCACATTTTTTTTATGCTGAATAAGCCCCCCTCGGCTTATACTGGAGTCACATTCTCACTTACCTGTTCTCCGGTGTAGTGCACATGCGCCGCTGCTCGGGAAAGCCTGTACACGTTTGGCTATTCCTGGGCAGACAGTGCATACGCGGTGACGTGTTGGCGCCGGGCGGCGCCATTTTTAACTGTAAGGCGCCTCACCGAAAGGTAAGTGAGACTCCTCCGCAGCCCCTGTATCTCCTCAGGAAATGCAGTGCTGTGGGCATGGTACAGGAGATTCTCCTGTACCATGCCCGCAGCACTGCATCTCCTGTTCCATCTCCTATGCCCTGCCTGTGCCATGCCTGTACCATGCCCACAGCCCTGCATCTCCTGTACCATGCCGGAAGCCCCTGCCCCATGCCCGCAACCCCCTGTTTAGGGTCTCATAGTGGTCCAGTTGGGTCCAGTAGCTGCTGCATTTCCTACCCTAGGCTTATACTAGAGTCAATACGTTTTCCCAGTTTTTTGTGGTAAAATTAGGTGCCTCGACTTATATTGGGTCGACTTATACTCAAGTATATACGGTACATCATTAGTTGATAAGGATTATGTCAGTCACCTGCACGGTATCCTTTTTGGACCCTCCCCTGTTCCTCTTTGTCAGCACTGGGATCACATTAGCTGAGTGATGGGAAAAAGAACGAGAAGAGAAACATTGGAATACTAGTCAGTACCAGTTTGCAAAAGTGTATTTGCTTTAGAAGAATAAATCACCTCTGAAGTTGGGAGTCCTACGTGTGTGGATGTTGCTGCATTGTGTAAAACCACTAGAATTTTCAAATTTAAAACCATTTCATTTTAAAATTTAAAATAGGGTGCCTTGAGATTGTCCATAATTTTAGAGGGTGCCTAGACTGAAAAAAGGTTGAGAAACACTGATCTATAGAAAGTCAAGTCACAATGTAAACTTAACAGCCAGGACATAAGGAATATTTTAGAAAAACTGCAGCATGCTACAGATTAAGCCACACCATGGTTCAAACATGTTATAAATGAATTGTGTTTGAATACATGTGAAAGTGCAGCTACTGAGTTCAGTAATTTGCTATATGGCTCTATAGCAAATCAAGTCATGCAAATTTAAAAGACAAATCCAAAAGATATGACCATTTTATGTCTGAGCTGAGACCACAGATCAGCATCAGCAGCAGAAGAAAAAATTCAATAAGCTATAAACCTTCAGACATTAGGCCACTTAGGTCTAACACATGTGGATGGTGTTTTTATTGTGATCTCACTTTACAACATGCTGAAAGTGCTATTAAATCCAAAACTAAAAAAGTCACATATTACAGCTTAGCAATCATTAGATGTTCTGGTTGCATTGGGTTTGTTTTTGTTTTTTTAACCTTCCATTCTCACCTGGTGATCTGGCCAGTAACACACCTCCTGTATTAGGTGAATGAACGCAGGAGCACCTTTGGACATCAGCATTGTTAATCTGGGTGGAGAGGAGTGTTAGATGGACTAGCAGATTTAGGCCCCTTTCACATGGGCGCAGCGCCCGGTGGAGTCCGTTCTGCTCAGAGGGGGATCGATCCGCCGATCCTTGCTGAGCAGGCGGATGACACCTTCGTCTCGGCTCTGTGTGCAGAGACGGAGCTGTCAGATCCCCGCAGTCCTCTATGGGGAGATTGGATGAGAACAGACCGCCTGTCCATTCTCATCTGATCCGATCCTCCAGACGGATGGAAAATAGGGTTGCCATCCATCCGGATTTCACGGACAGGATCGGATAGCAGCGGGTGTCAGCGGAGATGTCTCCTAGTTGGTGGAGGACAATAAAAAAACAACTTTTTTTTAGCATTTATACACACAGTTGAAATACCTAATGCACAGTGATATACACTATACAGTAAAACCTTGGTTTGAGAGTAACTTGGTTTAAGAGCGCTTTGCAAGACAAGCAAAATTTTCAAATAAATTTTGACTTGATATACAAGCGATGTCTTGATATACAAGTAGCCTCAAGTCACAGCTGAGTATAAAAGAGAAGAGAGGCGCCTCTAAGTGTAGCAATATGGTTAAATTTAATGAAGGTTCAATATTTAGCAACTCACATGGTTGATGATTGGAACAGGCACATCTAAGGATGCAGGCATCCGGGGTAAAGCTGTCCACATAGGATCATCCTCTGCACCTCCGCACCGTCATCTACGTCATCCTTTCCATGCTGCCCCTCGTTTTCAGATCGCTTTACTGCAGGGTGGTCTTCCCGGTCAGGATTACAGACTTGCAGCCGGCGGTGCAGAAGATGGTCTATGTGGACAGCTTTATGCCGGATGCCTGCATACTTAGATGTGCCTGTTTTATTCATCAACCATGTGAGTTGCTAAATGTTGAACCTTCATTAAATGGAACCATATTGCTACACTTAGAGGTGCCTCTCTTCTCTTTTATACTCTGTAGCTCCTGCTGGATTTTGCTTCCAATCCCCTTATGGAAGTGGCTATTTTTGGATGGACATTTTATGGTTACACAACCTATCGCAATGCTATAATCTTTTTATATGGACTATAAATTGAAGGATTTATGAATAAATGGTTGTGGAACGAATCATCTGAGTTTCCATTATTTCTTATGGGAAAATTCGCTTTGATATAAGAGTGCTTTGGATTACAAGCATGCTTCCGGAACGAATTATGCTCGCAATCCAAGGTTTTACTGTATTACCAAAAGTATAGGGACGCCTGCCTTTACACGCACATGAACTTTAATGGCATCCCAGTCTTAAGTAAATGAGTTCGATATTAAGTTGGCCAACCCTTTGCAGCTATAACGTCTCCAACTCTTCTGGGAAGGCTGTCCAGAAGGTTTAGGAATGTGTCTATAGGAATGTTTGACCATTCTTCCAGAAGCGCATTTGTGAGGTCAGGCACAGATGGATGGATCATTGAACGAGAAGGCCTGTCTCGCAGTCTGCGCTCCAGTTCATCCCAAAGGTGCTCTATTTGGTTGAGGTGCAGGCCAGTTAAGTTCCTCCACCCCAAACTCGCTCCTCCATGTCTTTATGGACCTTGCTTTGTGCACTGGTCCAAATCATTTAGTGGAGGGGGGATTATGGTGTGGGGTTGTTTTTCAGGAGTTGGGCATGGGGTGGAGGAACTTGACTGGCCTGCATTTAACCCAATAGAACACCGTTGGGATAAATTAGAGCCAGGCATTTTCGTCCAATATTAGTGCCTAACCTCACAAATTAGCTTCTATAAGAACGGTCAAACATTCCCATAGACACACTCCTAAACCTTGTGGACAGCCTTCCCAGAAGAGTTCAAGTGGTTATAGCTGTAAATGGTGGGCCGACTTAATAATGAACCTATGAACGAATGTGTGCAAAAGCTGTGTACAAAGGCTAAAAAAGTTGGTTTTATTGTCCGCCGCATGCTTTTTGTAAAACAAGATATCTCTGCTATGACACAGAAATAATTTTCTATGTGTAACCATGATCTTGTAAACCCTAAAAAAAATATTGCAAAAGAAAATAATGCATCCATATACATTAAATGATTGGCAGGTAGATGCCTATACATGTAGGCACAAATGAGCAAACTTTAGGTATAAATGTTCACACTGCCCTATGCAAACCACTGGAGGTGTTGATACAATGAAATAAATGTGACACCAAAATTACATAAAACAGGAATATGATAGCTGCCATTGATGTCTTGCCCAGGATAGAGTATTTTCATTCCTAGAAGGTTCAGGGACAGGATAGAGTATTCTCATTCCCAGGAGGTACAAGGACATACCTCTATTCCTGTACACATGTAACCTTGGCTGTGCAGTTACATCTGTACAGCCATGGCATTTATCAACCTGTCATTGATTTATACAGGGTGCTGACCATAGCTGTATGCAAACATTTGTGACCCCCAGGTGCAGAAATACTAATTAATATTAATTGTGGTGGTGGCTGGCCCTCTGTGCCCATGTGCATGAACCGTACTTTCTCAATATTAGGCAAGTCATGTATTGGGAAGTATATCAGGTGTTCAGACATTTCACAGATTGTAGTTCTGGTCCGAAGCAATAGCTCACCAAATAATGAATTCAGTGGAAGATGACAGCACTGGTAATGGAAAGTCCACAAGTTGTTCTAAAAGATTAAATTTAAATAGAAATCTCTAAAATGTAGAACTTGACATGAGAAATGTACAGGGGCTATCATTACTGACATACTAATGAAAGGGCTAGTTTCCTGGCTGTTATTCAGATGCCAATATAAAAAGCCAGGTAAGCTTTTCCCCATAGAGAACAATAATGGCAGGCTCTGTATTTCTGTCATAACGGCTTTTAATTCAAGCAAAACTCCACCTTCCTTTGGAGCCCCCCATTTTTTTTTTATAAACACCTTTTTTTTTTCCAAAAGTCTTCAGGCTAGTTTTGTAGCAAGCATAATCTTCTACTAGGTGGTCCTTAAACCTCAGATATGAAATATGAACAAAACATATCCCTCTATAGTGTGTACTGGTCTCAATTAAAAGCACCAGGTGTAATTTCTGTCTGCTACTTCGTTCCTCTTTTAGCATGAATCACTTCTGAAGAGTTTTCCTGCCATTAAAAGAAAAATGGTGACAGGGAAGGGATCTCCAGCTGATTGACAGCCTCAGCTCTGTTCCTGTGTGCTGTGTGGAGGGGGTGTGTATCTCCAATCAGCTCTCCTCCCTGAGTTCTGCAGAGTGTTACGTCAGCTCCCTGTCCCCTTTTTCTGAACTCTCAAACAAGCTTTAAAATTCTGCACATTGATTGAATGTAGGGGAAAGACGGCTGTAGACAGATAGGTACAACTTAAGTAGGAGGATTTGTTTCATCTCTGTGTATCACTGTTGCTGATGTGATGATATCAGCACCATTCTTTTTACCATTTATATTATAAATGCAGGAAGTTGTGGTGATTCCCACCCAGGGGGCAAGTCCACGACACCCAGCACTTCAGGAAGTTGGTTGAACGACCTTGAGACATCATAAAATGCATAAAAGGATCAGCACTGGATCACAGAGTTGCTGACTCTGCAAGAATAATTATAGAAGAGGTGGTACATATTGCAGCTTTTTATTTTTAGAATTGCTAGCCAGTTTAAAAAAAAAAAAAAGATCTGGGGGCCCCTTCTAGATTCCCATTAGCCCCGTGCCCTCAGACCCCCACAACCACCAGCCACAGTTGTGGGGATAAGGCCTTTGTCCCTATCAACATGGGGACAAGGTGCTTTAGGGTAACGGGGGCAGAGCCCCCTGCCCCAAATCACCTACCCCCCCTCTTAACGGCATGTGGCCTGGTATGGTTCAGGAGGGGGGGCCGGCCCCCCCTTCCGGACATGACAGGCTGCATTCTCCAATAAGGAAGTTGCAAAGATTTGCCCATTCAGTATTTGAATGAGGTGCGACACACCCAATGATGCAATGTAAAAAGAAAGTTTATTGGAACATAAAATTTCAGTAGGTAAACACAGACAAGTAGCGTATTATGAAACAGATTTGTGATGTTGTGCATAGCATTTTATATATTCATTTTCAAGTTCAGTACTCCTTAGAACAATCCATGGTAGGTATGAAAATGCATTCTGGTAACCTGACACGTTTCGTGAACACCCGTTCACTTCCTCAGGGGTTGATGCGATACATGGTTTCTAAGAAATAAACAGTTTTTGGCATGTAATAAACATAGCAGATAATGTTATGCTAATGTGAAACACTAAGGGGCCACCAAGGGGCCCATACTTACAAATCTGTTAAAAGAAATCGCATGCTCATGATCCATTGGCTGCCCCTGGGAATGTCTATCCCGGGAGCTGTGGGCCTGGGATCCACGAGAGCCCAGCAGGACAAACAGGGCCAAACGCAAGCACAGACCAACATAGTGTGGCACCCACGGTAATGGTTAAAGGAGACATATCTATGTATTAGACCCATATCTAAAGTGAATATAAATAGTAATATCAGCAATCAGTACAAGTATAATGCTGTGCAGTAAGTAGGGGTATCAACTGGTAACAATAATGAGTGAGCCTGAGTTCAAAAAGTATTTATCTGATGCTCAGGTCAAATGCTAAAAGTGAGCAATAAAGCAAAAGAGTATCAATGATGTGCGATTAAAGTTGAACGAAATGACAAAACAAGAAGCAAAACCAAGGGGGGGAGTAGCCACGCCATCACGCCACACCAGGTGTTCCGAACTGCAGGCGGTCACGTTCGGTACACTTGGAACCATTGTTTATGCCCAGTTCCTTCTATTTGCCATGTAAGTATGTTTCTTTTTTAATAACGTTTTTTTAAAAGGATAATGCACTATTGGCACTTTATATATCTTTTGTTATGGGGGAGCTACATTAGAGTACAGTATCGCCAGCCACATCGGTGAGTTGGATATGGTAGAGTGGAGAAACAGCCCACGCATTGAAGCCACCATTGGATACCCTCTATCTGGTGCATCCGTATAAACAACCGTGGTTGATGCCTACCCTCTACATACTTCTGGTAAGAAGTTTGGACTACCACCGAGGTGTCACCTCACTTGATTTCATTTGTTCACATGTGGAAAGTGCCTTTTCACCAATAAGGCTCACTGTTTAGTGTTATCTGGTAAGAGGCTATTTCTTCTATTTCACCCTCACATATCGGTCTAAGATTAGCAAGATTGAAGATCCACTATTGATGGAAGCTTGATCTTTGGCTATTTGAGATTATCTGGATCAATTGGAGGACTTTATATTTTTTCACGATTGCTATAAATTATATGTTTTTGCATAAAGAATTTTCATATATGGTTTTTCACACTGTATGAAGATCACCATAATATTTGGGTCATCCCAGATGTCATATGTTTAATATTTATGATTGTGTTGAGCGCGCAATACCTTTTTTCACATTTATTCTCCCCATTTCAGTGCCGTCGCATAATTGTATGATTAGTGCACCCTATTTTCTTTCATATCCGGGGATATAGGACTTGAAGGGGTACTCGATTGTTTTGTGTGTATTTTGGAGTATATAACAATTGTACATGTTCAGTACCTGAGAGATCATTTAATTTAGATGTTTACTTTCAAATAGTTCTCTCTCAGGTACAGAGAAAACCATGGGGTGGGGATTACCCTGTAATGTTGAGTCGGAAACCCCCTGCAAGGGCTGTTGCATAAAAAGCCGTGTGTGGCCTCCAATAAACAAGTTCACCTTAGCTTTCAGTCTCGAATAATTTCCCTGGGGGAAAGCTATACCTGCTATATCACTACTATACCTGCTTCGGATTATCGCTATTAGGAAAGTCTACTTGTTATTGCTACAAAGACCAGAGTTACTACAGCATAACTCGCTACTAGGGGGGGAAAAGGACATCTCTAGCAGCAAGACCCGTGTTACTACCCGGGTGGCCGCCACACCTATTTTCGAATTTCAGCTTTATGTGACAACCCATTTCTGGTAAGTGTATTTTTTTAAATTTAGTTTAATTTAAAAAAAATGATAAGGTTTGTACATATATTTACCTGGAAATCCTTTCATGCACAGCTAAATATTCACCACTACAAGTGTCAAGTCAGATAATGTATTGTGGGTTGTATGCTCAGACTTTTATGTGTGTAATTTATTTAAAATCATCCTTAGTAGTAGGAAGCAAAGCAGTTTTCACACCTCTGTGAGTGCTGTAATGACAGGTCTTTGCTGACATGAATTTAAGTACTTTAATAACCAATCAAACTTGCTTTGAACGAACAATGAAAATAACTATTCATGCAATTTTATACATCGTATAAATAAATTAAACACAGTTAAAACGCAGAGTTCCACAAATCTGGGTGTTCGCTCTCTGGTGTAGAATATTTTCTTGTCTTATGTCAGAGACATTGTTTTTGGTGTTTGTGTCCCCACTGAACACATCTACCCACTATCTGTTTTGCTGACCAATGCCACGGAGACCGAAAGTGATGGAAAATTAAAAAAAATCCTGAACAGTTGGCATTCAGGAAAAAAAAAATCCACACTAAAAGAGCTGACATTCAGTTTTTGCGGGCCCCTGATAATGTCAATGCTATCGTGTTCTTGTAGCTAAATGTTCCCTTGGAGAGGAGGTAAGACCAACCATTGTTTCACTTGCTTCCCAAAGCTTTTTAGCAATTCCACTGTCCTGTGCATGTGGCTGCAACTTGCATGGTTTACTGTCTGAGAAATAACCTCCATTGTGCTGGAGAATGTCATCAGATACAGCACAATATATTACAGTCTGAGCAGCTGCCTGGCAGGAGATGAAGAACATGGATGTGAAGACATACATCACTATGCGGAACAGGATTGAAAATTGGGACGTCCACTCGTCAACAATATAACCTGTAAGAGAAAGGGAAAACAATTATGAGAGCTATCTTTTAACATATGCAGAGATGACTCAATTATTAAGGCTCAAGCCTGGGCATGGTGATTCTTTTGACGGCTTCATTTTTTTTGCCACAAGTTTTTAGAAAATGTGGAATGAAAATGTATTTTTTTTTTTTTTTGTACACAAAGTTGTCAAGTTAATAAGATATTTCTATCACACAACATAGGCATACTTAGAATTACATCCCAAAACACATTCTGTTACTCCTCCCAAGTACGGGGAGACTTTTTCACAGCATAGCCACACGAGAGACCCAAAATCCAAGGAGCATCTTTCAGGCTATCTGGTGGCAAAAATTATGCATTTATTTGCCTGACTACCCGTCATATTTGTGGACACTGAATGGTGTGCTGGTGATAGGAGACTCTGTGGCTGACTACAATAATAGAGTTCCTTCACATGTAAGGTGGGGTGTGGGGGGGGGGGGAGGGGTGAGGTGCTAAAACCTTGCTGTTTACCACTCACCAACCGCAACGCCTTTAGCTGCAGAGGCAGCTGCCGGGGGTGTACACATGCTGTGGCTGCAATAGTTTGCTTCACAACAGTGGAAAGAATTATATCCCCTGTCTCTTTTGGCAGGGTAGCGTCCACCAATCTTGTTTGTGGGTCCAAAGTGTTTAAGCAGGCACTGCCTTTCAAATGTTCTCAGAAGAGGGATACAAACACAGATAGCTCTTCAGAGAGCACCACACATGTGAAGAAACACAGGCCTTATGATGATACTGGGACTGCTGTGGTGGTGACTGGGGACACTGACTGACTAAGAAAAAAGAATAAAATGTTTCCTCAAGACAGAGTAAAGGAAAAAAAAATAATGGTATTAAATGATGAACTTGGATACATTATATTATGAGGGAACTGTACATGCATACATACATGAAAAAAGAAAACAGAAATAAAAACCAGACTGAACTTAACCTCCATTTGAAAAAAATGTGCAATGTGTCCCTAGATAAATGTATATTATATGAGGGGACCTGACTAAGTAGTACAACACATGTACCAGTAAAAGAAAATGACTTTATTAAACACTAAATCTAAAAATACAAAACGCCCACTATCCAACAAATAAAATAAAATCAAACCGGCTGCTTCAGAGGCAACTGTCACCCATCCTTGTGAGCAATGTTGGTAAATATACTTAAAATGGCTGCTATTGGCGCCAAAATGTGTCATGACGCAAAAAATGTCACAACACTGACTGGCTGCACTGGTCACATACAGTACTTTTACATACTGTCCCCAGCGCAAGTACATTGCCACTATGGCGACACTGTACCGCTGTGGCGGTGATCAGAGACAATGGCTTGTTGCTCGGATATCCCTGTATGTACATAATTGCCGCCACAGCAGTACAATGACACCATAGTGACACTGCACTTGCTATTGTGACAGTATGTAGCTATTGACCAGAGACACTGTGTGCTGCACTGACATACAGAGTCATCAGTTGAGTAGTCACTGTCTCTGATCAATAGACAGATCAGTGCAACGTCACCACATAGAAAAACACCCAACGTCTGACAGGCAGCAGCCATGCAACCTTTGTTTAAGTGTGATCCCTGTGACTGGTCACAGTGATCACATGGTACAGTACCAATTGGTCCTGTACCCTGCTCTGTGATTAGATGTGTCCGCGCTCACGGATATATGCTCTAGGGGCAACACAGGAGTGGCATCCTGCAACTGACAAAGCTCCTGTGTGACCATTTCAAAGTGGTTGTGAAGGTATTTTACCTTAATGCATTCTATATATGAAGGTAAAAAATCTGTGTGCTGCTCCCCCCCCCCCCAGCCCCTTCACAATTCAGCAATGTGCACAGGAGCCTCGGCTATCCCGGGTCTCTCTCCTTATTGGCTGACACACAGCAGCAGAGACACTGGCTCCCACAGCTGTCAATCACAGTTAAGTGAGCCAATGAGGAGAGGGCGGGTGGGACTGAGTTGTGGCTCCATGTGTATATATGCCTAGAACAGGGCTCAGGAGTAAGCATGCACCAGTAACTCCATAGCAAGTGACTCGCTATGAGTGAGGAAATTCTTTTCAGCAGTTGGTATGTTAAGGCTACTGTCTGCAGTGTGATCTAGATGAAATAGTAAGCACATCTAAAAAGGCATCTTGTTTTATCTTGAGTGAATCTTATCAGAGTCCCCCTTCTCCTGTGCACAAGGAATTCCAATGCAACTGACAGTGAACTGTGAGTTGTTGTGTTGCTCTCTATGTACTGTATAAAAGCAGTGTTTCTCAGGGAGTACAAATGGCTTGCTGAATTCCTTATTGTATTAGTTGATAATTAACTAATTATACATCAGCAGTAAAGACTATCATAAGGGGGTTCAGATTAGTGTCTTGTGATGTGCAGTGTGCATATAACACGGCATCTGGTTAACTAAAAATATGAGCAAAATTGTATACATTAGAACGGCATGATGTCTGCAAAATGTTAAACGCAATTGCAGCAATGTGTTGTACCTCCTGACTCCTCCCACCAGCCAGTGCAGAGCCAGAAATAAAATACCAGTGATGGGCATGGGACCTCTTTTCTCTTCAGTTTTAAGATACTAAAAAGAGAGGTGGAAGTGGTCCAAAGAGACATATGGACTTTCAAAAAACAATCATACTTACCTAGGTGGATACAGCATCAATTCTATGCTGCATCTGTCCCCCGCAGGCTCTGCAGTGAGAACTGAGTGATCAAACACTGCTGATCACTCAGTTCTCCCCCTCCTCTCTGAGCAATGAGCCATTACTGTCAGTCACTGTCTACTTTTTCTCCTCTCTAGCGCTTACTGGAGCACAAGGCTGGGGAGGGGCTGGCTCAGGTTAGAAGTGGATTGCTGAGAGGCTGGGCCAGGTACTGGTCCAGGCATCTGGGTGGATCCCGACCATATGGTCGGGATCTTTACCGAATCTGGACCAGCTGAGGACTTTAGCCTGCTGTCAGCTGAAAACGGGTCACAGGAGTGCAGAATGAAGAGTAAATAACTTTGGCCATACCTCTTTTCAGAGTATAAAAATTTAGATCGCTGTATACTAGGGTTCTGCTTTAAGGTGGGTGTCAGAGACAAAAAACTGGAAGTTAGGCATTTTGTCATAAACATTATACAGTGGATTTAAAAAGTCTACACACTCCTGTTAAAATGTCAGGTTTCTGTGATGCAAAAAATGGAGACAAAGATAAATAATTTCAGAACGTTTTCCACCTTTAATGCGACCTATAAAGTGTAAAACTCAATTGAGAAACAAACTTAAATCTTATAGGGGGGGGGGGGGGAGTAAAAATAAAAAACTAAAATAATGTGATTGCATATCCTAACTGGGGATGTAGCTGTGTTTAGAATTAGGCAATCACATTTAAACTTATGTTAAATAGGAGTCAGTACACACCTGCCATCATTTAAAGTGACTTTTATTAACCGCAAATAAAGTTCAGCTGTTCTGGTAGGTCTTTCCTGACATTTTCATAGTCGCATCCTACAGCAAAAGCCATGGTCCGCAGAGAGCTTCAGAGGGATCTCATTGTTAAAAGGTCTCCGTCAGGAGAAGGGTACAAAGAATGTCCAAGGCATTAGATATACCATGGAACACAGTGAAGACAGTCATCCTCAAGTGAAGAAAATATGGCACAACAGTGACATTACCAAGAACTGGATGTTCCTCCGAAATTGATGAAACGACAAGAAGAAAACTCGTCAGGGAGGCTGCCAAGAGGCCTACAGCAACATTAAAGGAGCTGCGGGAATGTCTGGCAAGTACTGGCTGTGTGGTATATGTGACAACAATCTCCAATATTCCTCATATGTCTGGGCTATGGGGTAGAGTAGGAAGATGGAAGCCTTTTCTTACAAAAGAAAAAACACCAAGCCTGGCTAAAATTTTGAGAAAACACATCTGAAGCCTCCCAAAAGCATGTGGGGAAATGTGTTCTGGTCTGATGAAAGCAAGGTTGACATTTTTGGCCAGAATTTCAAAAGATATGTTTGGTGCAAAAACAACACTACACATCACCAAAAGAACACCATACCCACATTGAAGCATGGTGGTGGCTTACTTCAGCTGGAACAGGGGTCTTAGTCAAGGTAGAGGGAATTATGAACAGTTCCAAATACCAGTCAATATCGGCAAAAAATCTTCAGGCTTCTGCTAGAAAGCTAAACATGAAGAAAAACTTAATCTTTCAGCATGACAACGACCCAAAGCATACATCCAAATCAACAAAGGAATGGTTTCACCAGAAGAAGATTAAAGATTTGGAACAGCCCAACCAGAGCCCAGACCTGAATCTGATTGAAAAGCTGTGGGGTGATCTGAAGAGGGCTGTGCACAGGTGATGTCCTCACAATCTGACAGATTTGGAGTGTTTTTGCAAAGAAGAGTGGGCAAATATTGCCAAGTCAAGATGTGCCATGCTGATAGACTCGTACCCAAAAAGACAGTGCTTTTTATAAATTCAAAAGGTGCTTCAACGAAGTATTAGTTTAAGGGTGTGCACACTTCTGCAACTGTATTTTATTTTTACTTCCCTTCACCTAAAAGATTTCAGTTTGTTCAACTGAATTTGTACAGTCTGTAGGTCACATTAAAAAGTGGAAAAAAAGTTCTGAAATGATTTATCTTTGTCTCATTTTTTTCATCACAGAAACCTGACATTTTAACAGGGGTGTGTAGACTTTTTATATCTGCTGTAAACTATTCAACTACACATAAAATTATTTTCACAAGCAAATTGTAATCAGTCTTAACCGCGCTGTGCGAACACAAAACTTGGAAACATTATAAAAACTGGACATCACATTGTTGCAGATTGAATATACAGAATTCCAACTACGCCACCAGACTGGATTATAACCAAGCAGTATGTGAATCATACTTTAAATCTGGTGCTAAGTTTTACCACTTCAATACCGGCACTTTCACCCCCTTCCTGCCCAGGCCAATTTTCAGCTTTTAGCGCTGTTGCATTTTGACAATTGCACGGTCATGCAAGACTGTACCTAAACCAAATTGATGTAATTTTTTTCCCACAAATAGAGCTTTCTTTTGGTGGTATTTGATCACCACAAGTTTTTTTCTTTTTTTTCTAAACAAATAAAAAAGACTGAAAAGTTTGAAAAAAAAAAAAAAAAAAAAAAGTTTTTTATGTTATACAATTTTGTAAATAGATACGTTTTTTCCTGCACTGATGAGGCCGCACTGACAGGCACTGATGAGGAGGCACTAATGGGGTGGCACGAATATGCGGCACTGATAGGCAGCACTGACTGGCAGCACTGATAGGTAGCACTGATATGCAGCACTGCTGGGCATTTATAGGCGGCATTGATGGGCACTGATAGGTGCCACTGATGGGCACTGATAGGCGGCACTGATGGGCACTGATAGGCGGCACTGGTGGGCAATAATGGGCACTGGTGGGGGGCACTGATAGATGGCAATGATGGGCACTGGTGGGCAGTACTGATGGGGAGGTCATTGGCGGGCAGCACTGATGGGGAGGGCATTGGCGGGCAGCACTGATGGGGAGGGCACTGGCGGGCTCCCTGAGCTCTGATTGCCATCCCTGGTGGCCATAGTGGGCATCCCTGGGGTCATGGGTGGACATCCCTGGTGGTTCTAGTGGCAACCCCCCTAATGATCTGCACTGGTAATCAATGCTCTGATTACCAGTGCAGACCCGCCCCACCCGTCAGGAGAGCCGCAGATCGGCTCTCCTCTACTCGTGCCTGTCAGGCACAAACTAAGGAAAGCCGATCAACGGCTCTTCCTGTGTACTATGTGACCAGCTGTGATTGGACACAGCTGGTCACATGGTAAAGGGCCTAGGTCAGTAGACTCTTTACAGAGATCGGAGATGCTTTGTGTCAGAGTGACACGCCGCAGCACCGATCGCCGCTCTGCGTGCCCCCGGGGGTGCACAGAGCGCATTATCCTGCCGCCGCAATATGACATCCGGTCAGGATAAGGCAACCACTTTCCCGCCGTGAAACGCCTATAGGGCGAGCGGGAAGTGGTTAAAGGTACCCTGTGCAGTCCTTGCATTAGAGTACTATCACCTTCTAAATGAAAAAGGAGCCCCAAAAACTAAGGCATTTATTGTGAAAATGTTTCAGAATCTTCACACTACATAAAAAAAAAAAAAAAAGAAGAAAAAACATAATAGAAAGTATTTCCTGACCTGGATGAACAGCACATGCAGATATGCCATGCCTCTCCACCTGTCGAGCCAATTCCTGGGTAAAGTAAACATTTGCCAGTTTGCTCCTGCAGTATGTAAAAAGTGGCACTATGTTGTAGTTAAGGTCTGTGAAGTCCAGCTTCTGATATTTGTGTATGTTAGAAGTGACATTAACGATACGGCTTGGTGCACAATGCTTGAGACGGTCCAACAGTAGATTAGTGAGAAGAAACGGTCCAAGGTGGTTGACTCCGAAACACATACTGAATCCGTTATCGGTCCAGTCCAGCAGAGCTGGTACTCCTGAAGATTAGAGTAAGAGTATAAAACAAACAAAAAAATGCAGCACAATTCATTGTAGAATGCTTTGCTTGCCTTTTTATTTAGTCTTTATTTTAGGTTTTATGCAGCATAAAAAAAAAGACAGCAAATGCTATATAAAGATGCATCATAAAGAACTAACCAGAAGGAAAAGAGCTGGAACACATTATTAAAAAGAGAAGTGTGGACTTTGTAAAAATACAAACAGCTATACTCACCTCCATGCTGCAGCTGTCCCCTGCTGGTTCTAAGCCTGAGAACTGAGCAACCACGTCACTGCTGATCACTCTGTCCTCCTGTAGCAGAGTGTGGTGACTGTCAGTCACCGCTCTCCATTCTGCCCCTAAAGTGCTCACTGGAGCACCAGGCTGGAGAGGGGTTTGGCACAGCTAGCTTTCTGTTCTCAGCCACGCACTGAGAGCCGAAGGCAGCCGTAAATTAGGAAGCTGGGTGGATCCTGATGATATGGTCCAGATCCTTTCAGAGCCTGGTGTGGCTCTGTGATATCAGCCAACAGCAGTCTTTACCCCGCTGTTGGCTGACTCTGGGTCGCAGGAGAGCAAAAGGAAGTGCACTCCTCTGACCCTGAAGAAGCTTTGGCCATACTTCTCTTTTAAATCAGGAAACCAAACACAAAGCTAATATTTATGTTACAAAGAGCTACTGTTCTGCGGCTTCTTTGCACAGTGCTGTGGCAGTTCATTGAGAACTACAAGCTGACAGCCGCAAAGGATGTCAGGGCTTGTAGTTCATTCATACACAGAGCTGTGTGAATAAATGATGTAGCCGTGTGGGCAGAGCCTCGCCCGGATTTTAAAAAGTGACAGCTAGTACTGGGAACTTCTCCCCATACTGCTGTCATGGGGGGGGGGGGGGGGGAGCCACAGCATTGGGAACATGTTACATGTTCCACCCTAAAAACGGGCAGAACATGGAAGATGTTCCTAAAGGTGAACTTATCCTTTAAAGACTGAAGTCAAAGATGTCGGTTTGAACTTTAGGCCCATTAATCGTTACAACACACAGGCTACAGGCAGGCAAAAATAAATTGCTGATTTTTCCTTAACTGAGCTATCCTTTCTATATCACTGTGATAAAGCTGTTCAATTATGTGACATCCATTAATTTCATCATCCTGCCAACCCAAGTCCTGATGAACACACAGTCGTAAAATGACTGCCGGCGTTGAATAAAATGATCAATGGGCTTATTTAATGAGAGTGCAATGAGCAATGGTGTGCAACATTCCATTGCACCCAACCAGATTTTAGCAATCTAGTTATAAAAGCTAATTTCTTGCTGGTCTCTGAAGGCTGCTTACTGCAAAAAATGATAACTGTACTCAAATGCACATCAAAATTCAAGTTTATTTTTTGTTCAGGCCCTTATTATTAGGAGTTACAGCTAAAAACTTATAAATGGTTTCTTCATAAACTCATTCTCTTTTTGTGCGAACATCTCATCCTCATTACCAAATGATAGGCCAAGGAGAAAATAGCCAGGACTGGCCATATTTTAGGCCTGCAACTAAGGTAATCACACTTAAAATTAAATAGTTTTATAAGCTGCAACATACAGTGCATCCTGAAAGTATCCACAGCGATTCACTTTTTCCACATATTATGTTACAGCCTTATTCCAAAATAAATTAAATTCATTATTTTCTACAGAATTCTACAAACAATACCATATGACAATGACATGACAACGTTAAAGAAAGAAAATTGTTTAAAATCCTTAAAAATGTATTAAAAATAAAAAACTAAAAAAAAAAATCACATGTGCATAAGTATCACAACCTTTGCTCAATACTTTGTTGAAGTACCTTTGGCACCAATTACAGCCTCAAGTCTTCTTGAGTATAATGCTACAAAGCTTGCCACACCTATTTTTGGGCGGTTTCTTCCATTCTTCTTCGCAGGACCTCTCAAACTCCATCAGGTTGGATAGGGAGCGTCAGTGCACAGCCATTTTTGGATCTCTCCAGAGATGTTCAATCGGGTTCAAGTCTGGGTCACTCAAGGGCATTCACCGAGTTGTCCTGTAGCCACTCTTTGTTATCTTGGCTATGTACTTAGGGTCATTGTCCTGTTGGAAGATGAACCTTTGCCCAGTCTGAGGTCCAGAGCGATTTGGAGCAAGTTTTCATCAAGCATGTCTCTGTACATTGCTGCATTCATCTTTCCCTCGATCCTGACTAGTCTCCCAGTTCTTGCTGCTGAAAAAACATCCACACAGCATGATGCTGCAACCACCATGCTTCACTGTAGGGATGGTATTGGCCAGGTGATGAGTGTTGCTTGGTTTCCTCCACACATGATGCTTGCCATTCAGGCCAAAGAGTTCCATCTTTGTTTCATCAGACTAGAGAATTTTGTTTCTCATGGTCTGAGAGTCTTTCAGGTGCCTTTTCGCAAACTCCAGGCAGGCTGTCATGTGCCTTTTACTGAGGAGTGGCTTCCGCCTGGTCCACAGAGAAACACTGGAGCTCTATCACAGTGACCATTGGGTTCTTGGCCCTTCTCACCTGATCGCTCAGTTTGGCTGGGCGGTCGGCTCTAGGATAAGTCCTGGTGGTTCAAAACCCCTTCCATTTACGAATTATGGAGACAATTGAGCTCATTGGGACCTTTAATGCTGCAGAAATGTTTCTGTACCCTTCCTCAGATCTGTGCCTGGATACAATCTTGTGCCGAGGTCTACAGACATTTCCTTGGACTTCATGGCTTGGTTTGTGCTCTGACATGCAATTTTAACTGTGGGACCCTTTATAGACAGGTGTGTGCCTTTCCAAATCATGTCCAATCAACTTAATTTACCACAGGTGAACTCCAATCAAGTTGTAGAAACATCTCATGGATGATCAGTGGAAACAGGATGCACCTGAGCTCAATTTGAGTGTCACGGCAAAGGCTGTGAATATTTATGTACATGTGATATTTTTCTATTTTTAATAAATTTGCAAAGATTTCAAACAAACTTCTTTCATGTTGTCATTATGGGCTATTGTTTTTACAGCCGTGTCCAAAATTTTTGAGAAGGACACAAATATTAAATTAAAAAGTCTGCTGCTTCAGTGTTATTAGATCTTTTTGTCAGATGTTACTATGGTATACTGAAGTATAATTACAAGCATTTCGTACGTGTCAAAGGCTTTTTTTTAAAATTACATTAAGTTTATGCAAAGAGACAATATTTGCAGTGTTGACCATTCTTTTTCAGGACCTCTACAACTAGCCCTGGCATGCTGTCAATCAACTTCTGGGCCACATCTTTACTGATGGCAGCCTATTTTTGCATAAACAATGCTTAGAGTTTGTCAGAATTTTTTTTTTTTTTTTTTTTTTTTTTACCCACCTCTTGAGGATTGACCACAAGTTCTCAATGAGATTAAGGTCTGGGGAGTTTCCTGGCCATGGACCCAAAATTTCGATGTTTTGTTCCCCAAGCCACTTAGTTATCACTTTTGCCTTATGGCAAGGTGCTCCATCATGCTGGAAAGGGCATGGTTTGTCACCAAACTGTTCTTGGATGGTTGGCAGAAGTTGCTCCCGGAGGATGTTTTTGTACCATTCTTTACTCATGGCTGTGTTCTTAAGCAAAATTGTGAGTGAGCCCCCTTGGCTGAGAAGCAACCCAACACATGAATGGTCTCAGGATGCTTTACTGTTGGCATGAAACAGGACTGATGGTAGCACTCACCTTTTCTTCTCCAGACAAGTTTTTTTTTTTCAGAATGCCCCAAACAATCACCAAGGGGATTCATCAGAGAAAAGGACGTTACCCCAGTCCTCAGCAGTCCAATCCTTGTACCCTTTGCAGAATATCAGTCTGTCCCTGATGTTTTCCTGGGGAGAAGTGGCTAGTTTGTTACCCTTCATGACACTCGGCCATCCTCAACAAGTCTTCGCCTACGGTGCGTACAGATGCACTCAAACCTGCCTGCTGCCATTCCTGAGCAAGCTGTCAATAGTGGTGGCCAAATCCCACAGCTGAATCAACTGTAGGAGACGGCCCTGGTGCTTGCTGGACTTTCTTGGGTGCCTTGAAGCCTTCTTCACAAATGCAGTGGAAATGTTTATGGGTTTAAGTTCATTCTTATGGCAAAGAGGGACTTTGCAAATAATTGCAATTTATCTGAGCACTCCTCATAACATTCTGGAGTATATGCAAATTGCCATCAGAAAAACTGAGGCAGCAGAGTTTGTGAAAATTAATATTTGTATCATTCATAAAACTTTTGATCTGGATTGTAGAATGTTGAGGAAAATAATACAATTAATCCATTTTGGAATAATGCTGTAAAATGTGGAAAAAATGAGGCGCTGTGAATACTTTCCAGATGCATTGAATGGTACATAAACTGATGATTTTTTTTTACAAAGGTAGCACAAAGTGCAAAAGGAAGTGGCCCATAGTAAGAAGATTTTAGTTTACTGAAGAAAGAGGAATATAAAAATAAAATTTCCTCTTTCACCACCTTGTATAACCAGAAAATACAGATGCTTTAACATTTTGTCTGAGTCTACCTTACAGGTCTTTTCTAGAGTACACAGCATGGCATAAAAAACAAAAAAGTCTACCGCTAAAAATGTTAGCCTTTCAATATAGCAATACATATTTTTTATTCCAAGATAATACACTTAATAGGAGACGACCATGAAATGCAGTTGTTCTAGATATAGTCAGTCATTCGCAACATAATCCACAGCTCCATCTAGTGGATATTATTATAAATGCAGCACACTTTGGTAGTCAATTTAATGAAATTAATTAATTCTGCGGAAGGCACAGTTGAAAAAGGTTTTCAATTAAAAACACATAGAAGATTCACTTGATTTAAAATGCTAAAGAATGCCTTTACACGCGTCTTCAGGGCAATTTCAGTACAACCTATTTTAAATGAATACTCTGAGGCAATTACTTCTTCTGCACCATATTTTAAAGTAACCACATTATTATGTACATTGGAATAATTAAAAAAAACATGCTACCGCATGCTATTATGTACTAAGGGTGTTTGTATTTAATGTATACGATATTATATATATACCCAAGAGCTTTCTGTTGAATCTCATATATAGAGACGAAAAAAAAAACAGCAACCAACCCATGACCTAAATTAATGTATAAAAACGTATGCAGCAGCACCAGGCACTGTTTCTTTATGTTCATTGTACAAATATTATGTCACACACTTAACTCCTTACGGGCGACAACTTCTTTTTTACACCCTATGCAGGGGCAACCATGCTTCCAACTCTCTTCCCGAATCCCCATTGTCACTATCTGCATCCACTTCCAACTCTCTTCCCGAATCCCCATTGTCACTATCTGCATCCACTTCCAACTCTTTTCCCGAATCCCCATCGTCACTATCTGCATCCACTTCCAACTCTCTTCCCGAATCCCCATTGTCACTATCTGCATCCACTTCCAACTCTCTTCTCGAATCCCCATTGTCACTATCTGCATCCACTTCCAACTCTCTTCCCAAATCCCCATCGTCACTATCTGCATCCACTTCCAACTCTCTTCCCGAATCCCCATTGTCACTATATGCATCCACTTCCAACTCTCTTCCCGAATCCCCATTGTCACTATCTGCATCCACTTCCAACTCTCTTCCCGAATCCCCATCGTCACTATCTGCATCCACTTCCAACTCTCTTCCCGAATCCCCATTGTCACTATCTGCATCCACTTCCAACTCTCTTCCCGAATCCCCATTGTCGCTATCTGCATCCACTGTCTGATCTCGGACTACAGTGCAGCGTAATGATGTAATTCGATCATGTGGCACATTCCCTTAGTGACTTTACACATCATTTATCATGTCACCAGCACCGCATAGTCTGCCCCTCTGCCTTGGCTGCTGTACACTAAATCATGCCAGTGTGGCTGCAAAGGGCACTCCCTCTTAGGAGACGTCCCATTGCAGGGAGAAATGTCATTGAATTCTGGAAGCTGTAATTTATACCCTATCCCTGTCCTGCCTAGAAGAGTAGAAGAACCAGATAACCCCACCTCCATGTTGTATTAACGACCTATTCAAAATGAGTGGGCTTCCTTAAAGTGGTTGTAAACCTCAGACATGAAAAATAAACAAAGCATATCCCTCTATAGCATGTACTTGTCTTAATTAAGAGCACTAGGTGTCATTTCTGTCTGCTGCCCTGTTCTGCTATCAACAGGAGTCACTTCTGACAAGTTTTCTGACACCAAGAGAAAAATGGTGACAAGGGGAGGGAGCTCCAGCACACAGCCTGTGATTGACAGCCTCAGCTATGTTCCTGTGCTGTGTGGAGGGGGTATGTCCTTTACCTAAAATCAGCTCACTAAGCTCTGCAGTGTGTTAACTTCAAGCGATTGGAATGTCTCTTTTTTTTCAATAAAAATAACAAACATGTTACACTTACCTGCTCTTTGCAGTTGGTTTTGCACAGAGCAGCCTGGATCCAACTTTTTCGGGTCCCTCTTCGGTGATCCTGGCTCCTCCCTCCCTTTGAGTGCCCCCACAGCAAGCAGCTTGCTATGGGGGCACATGAGCAGAGGCACAGCTCCCTCTTCATTGACTAACTGACTCTGACAGCAGTGGGATCCAATGGCACCGTTGCTGTGTCTTAGCCAATAAGGAGGGGAGTTGATGTCAGAAGCGCATCGGCCCTTGCGCTCCACGGTACGTTCTACCGGCTGCTCCAGCTAGTTAAGGCTGAGGTTAGATGCCGGTCTCGGATCACACGGGAGCCCTGGATCCATTGGATTGATGCCTTTGCCACGCTTGACCTCACCCATGTACCTCCATCTGGCATCTATGCTATTATTAGGGATGCATCGATCCGATATTCGCATCGGATTTCGGCCCCGATACTGGCAAAATAGCTGGATCGGGGATCGGTAAAATTTAGCAGACCCACAGGCCGATCCGTCGCTACTCTCCAGGCTTCTGACCCTCCCTCAATCACTTCAATAGGAGAAAAAAAAGCTTTTACTCATCCAATTCTACAGTTGCATGCATTCTTTCTTTCGGTATCCACATCACTGGCTGTGTGATGTGGACATCTCCTAGGTATCTGCCGATCCCGATCCGGAAGTATTATTTTGTTTTAAGCTCACAAAACAGTACTTCCGGATCGGCGATTTTACAAAGCAAAAGATCGGGATCGGGCCAAAAAAGTCGGATCGGTGCATCCCTAGCTATTATAGTGACTTATACTCACCTTGGAACACCAGGTGGAAGGAGTCCACTTATCGGGATCAGGAGAGTGGTGAGAAGCCCTAGGGCTCCCCTAGACTATAGGTCTTTCATGAATCTCTATATGTGTGACCTGGCTTAAACTTTTGAACTGAATCATCACTGTATCAGTAGCCAGGGGTGCCTTTATATTAAGCACAAGTGAGACCTATGTACTGAGGTGCCTTATGTTACTGTGTCTTGTGGATGTGGGTCGGCTGGTTCACCACCTGGACGAGGTGGCTTCATGTTATCAGCAGCCATGGTTTCAACATATTTATCATGAAGCACTCAAAAGGTCACAGATGACCCAATGTGATCCTGCATATTTAGTTCCTTTATACCGGCGCTAGCTTTGGAGCCATTTTTTTCAAGCCTCCTTTCAATTTGTACATCTGACTATTTCTGGACCTGCTGAGTTGATTCCACAGTAATGTGGACTTCTCCTACTGTGTGATGGATAGATTTTTCACAGTTTTTATATCTATATTCAAGGATTGAAGGCAGTTTACCGGTGACATGCACTTTGGAATGAATGAGGGCCGTATGAATGCTTTGTTTGTATCAATGCGGTCTGTTTGGTTTTATTGGTGTCTGGGCATTTATCCTATTTCCATGTGTATATACTTTTTTCATTAAAGATTTGTGATTTGCAATTTACACTGTAGTGTGTGCTCCTTTACAACTTCTTCCCCTTAGTGCCCCCTTCTCTGGGCAACCTTTGGGGGTTTTCCTTTGTCCAGAGTGTCTGCCCCAGTTGTGGAGGTACCCTGTCCTATTTAGGATGAATAGGTGAATTTGCAGTCCTTATACTGGCATATCAATTAGATGGTAAGGCCACTGTGTGTTTTCACATTTCTCCAATTTAAATAAGGAGGGGAGTCCCGGACAGCTGAGACATTTGCAGACAACGCTGGATCGAGAGAGAGCTCAGGTAAGCATTATGGGTGGCTGAGGAGGGCTGCTGCACACAGAAGGTTTTTTAGGCCTCATGCACATAGGACGTTTTTGGAGCTGCTGTCAACAGCGTCAGTCATTTTTTTTTTGCAGCTGCAGAACGCCCATCCATGTTATTCTATGGCCTCATGCACACATAGAGCTTTTAGGAGCTCCAAGTGGCATAGGCGTTTTACAGCTCCAAAAAAAAAAAAAAAACAGGAACTGTGCATTCTGGAGCTGCAGCGTCAAGCTGTAAAAACGTCTTATGCTGCTAAAGGCTGAAATACGTTTTTTTTCTTCCATTCAAAATCAATGGTTCCCTATGGGAGCCTATTAATTTTAATGGAAGGCGCACCGCAAGTTGGATCAGGATGATCTTGAGGGGGAACTCCACGCCAAAATGGGGAAAAACACGGCGTGGGGTTCTCCCCAGGTTCCAAACCAGGCCCTTCGGGTCTGGTATGGAATTTGAGGGTAGCCCCACACCAAAAAAATGGCGTGGGGTCCCCCCCAAAATCCATACCAGACCCTTATCCGAGCATGCAGCCCGGCAGGCCAGGAAAGGGGAGGGGACGAGCGAGCGGCCCCACCCCCCCTGGACCATACCAGGCCACACGCCCTCAACATGGGGGGGTGTGGGTGCTTTGGGGCAGGGGGGGCTCTGCACCCCCCACCTCAAAGCACCTTGCCCCCCTGTTGATGAGGACAAGGGCCTCATCCCCACAACCCTGGCTGGTGGTTGTGGGGGTCTGCGGGCAGGGGGCTCATTGAAATCTGGAAGCCGCCTTTAACAAGGGTGGCCCCCCCCAGATCCCGGACCCCCCTCCCTATGTGAATGAGTATGGGGTACATTGTACACCTACCCATTAACCCCATAAAAGGCAGTGTATGTAAATAATGACAGGAGACGTTATGAAAAGTTTATTAAAAATCTTCATCCAGTCTTCTCCGCTCCGGTCTTCTCCTCTCTGCTCTTCTCCCCTCCGCTCTTCTGCTCTTTTGCCTCTTCCTCGTCGGCGACGTAAGGGGGCGGGGCCTCCCGGTGATGTTACTGGTAGGCCACGCCCCTAATGGCTATATAATAAGCTGCAGAGACCGGCATAATCACCGAGGACAGCGTCGGAGGAGGACTTGAGGAGGCAAAAGACCAGAGGAGCAGAAGACCAGAGGAGCAGAAGAGCGGAGGGCAGAAGAGCGGAGGGCAGAAGAGCGGAGGGCAGAAGAGCGGAGGGCAGAAGAGCGGAGGGCAGAAGAGCGGAGGGCAGAAGAGCGGAGGGCAGAAGAGCGGAGGGCAGAAGAGCGGATGAAGATTTTTTAATAAACTTTTCAAAACGTCTCCTGTCATTATTTACATACACTGCCTTTTATGGGGTGAATGGGTAGAGGTACAATGTACCCCATACCCATTCACATAGGGAGGAGGTCCGGGATCTGGGAGGACACCCTTGTTAAAGGGGGCTTCCAGATTCCAATGAGCCCCCTGCCCGCAGACCCCCACAACCACCGGCCAGGGTTGTGGGGATGAGGCCCTTGTCCTCATCAACATGGGGGCAAGGTGCTTTGAGGTGCGGGGTGCAGAGCCCCCTCTGTCCCAAAGCACCCACACCCCCCCATGTTGAGTGCGTGTGGCCTGGTATGGTCCAGGGTGGTGGGGCCGCTCGCTCATCCCCTCCCCTTTCCTGGGCTGCATGCTCGGATAAGGGTTTGGTATGGATTTTTGGGGGGACCCCACGCCGTTTTTTTCGGCGTGGGGATACCCTCAAATTCGATACCAGACCCGAAGGGCCTGGTTTGGAACCTGGGGGGGGAACCCCACGCCGTTTTTTTCCCCATTTTGGCGTGGAGTTCCCCCTCAAGATTCTCACAGCGCAAGTCGGATCATCATGATCCGACTTGCGGTGCGCCTTCCATTCAAATCAATAGGCTCACATAGGGAACCATTGATTTTGAATGGAGGCAGAAAAAACGCTGCCAAAAGCTACGTGGCCAAACGTGCAATAACACAAATGGAAAAAGCTACTAAAAGCACGTTTTTACAGCTGCTTTTTCCTGGCGTCAAGAAACAGCTTTGGAGCTCGTTTTTAGGATGTCCTGTGTGCATGGAGCCTTAATGCACAAAATGCATTAAGATTAAAAAACCTTCTGCTTTCACACCCCCTTTTAGCTTATTCCCCTTTTTGTTATTACAGCTCAGAACTGTGATATAAATTCTGCACTTTAAACAGCTGTAGAGAAGAGAATATTGCAGATAAAACAGGAACAACTTATGTAGGTGGATTTGCTTCATCTCTGTATCACCTGGGGCCAGTCATTTTAATGGGCCTATGAAACGCAACACTCGTTAATGCTCATGCAGTAATGCACCACAACAGTCATAAAGGTCTGAATGTGACATTAACCACTTGTCAACCAGCCACCACAGATTATACGGCCGCAGGTCAGCAGGTTCCCGCGAATCACTGTACCTGTACAGCGGTCCGTGGGAGGGATCCTGGGGGCGGGTGCCCACTCGCCAGCGGGGAAGCCGATCCATGGGGCTGGTGGCCGTGATTGCTGCCGGGGACACCTGTAATCGCTCCCCATGAAGAGAGAACAGCAGTCTGCTGTCGTAAAAACAGCAGACCGTTGTTCTCTCAGGAATCAATACAGAGCTCCTGTGTTCCTCCTATTTAGGATCACAGGTCTCTGTATTGATTTCACAAACCCATCCCCACCACAGATAGAAAACACCCACTAGGCTCACACTTGACTCTCTGATCCCCTCTGTGTTAACCCCTTCTTTGCCAGTGTCATCATTACAGTAACAGTGCACATTTTTAGCACTGATTACTGTAGTAATGTCACTGGTCCCCCCAAAAATGTCAGTTAGCGGTCAGATCTGTCCACCACAATGTCGCAGTTCCACTAAAAATCGCTGATCACTGCCATTACACGTAAAAAAAAAAAAAAAAAAAAAAAAAAAAAAAAAAAAGACAAATCTTTCCCCTCGTTTGTAGGCACGATAACTTTTGCGCAAACCAATCAAAATACACTTATAGGGATTTTTTTTTACCAAAAATATGTAGCAGAATACAAATTGGCCTAAAATTATGAAAAAATTTGATTTTTAAATTTTGGATTTGGGAATGTTATATAGTAGAAAGTGAAAAATATATTTTTTTTTTAGAATTGTCGCTTTTTTGTTTATAATGCTCAAAAAAATAAAAATAAATTAAAAAAAAAAAAAAAAAAAAAAAAAAAAAAAAATCACACAGGTGATCAAATACCCCCAAAAGAAAGCTCTATTTGTGGCAAAAAAAGGACTTCAATTTTATTTGGGTACAGCGTCACACAGCCGCGCAATTGTCCGTTAAAGTAATGCAGTGCCGAATCGCAAAATATGGCCTGGTCATTAACCACTTTAAGACCTTTAAGACATTTGGGGGGAAAATCTTTCGGTCCAGAAGTGGTTAATGGAAGCTCAGAAATATCAATAAATTAAAAGAGTTTGCAATGTGGGAGTAATGATATCAAATTATATTGTACTAGACATTAAGCCTGTTAAATTAACGGGCGCTAGAACATATGTGATCAAACATTTGTAAAAACAGACTTGTTCCAGTAAGGCGTACTTTGCTACTAAAGTCAGTTTGCTTATAAATGTCCCTTTAATAGCGTTTCTATGTTCTGCAATTTTTTTTTTTACAGTAATGCACTTTATATTAAAAAAGAATAGCGTGCAAATGCAAAAGAAATTACTACCAAATCTGAAGAGAGTCCATAAATAAAAATGGGGGTTTGGTCCCACCATATGGACTTATCGTGCTCAAGCCCACTACTGCGTCAAAGTACCCCATTATCAGTGGGTCCTACACTATCCATGAAAAAGAGATGAATCCAGCCTTTCTAACCCTTGGAGATAATACTCCTTGCTGGGAGAGATGTGCAAATGCACTACAGGGGACTCCTCCTATATCCACTTGATGGTGGACACTGATTGAGTACAGGTGTGTGTGTGTGTGGGGGGTGGGGAGGGCTGCTCAACCTCGTAGTGCATTTGCACATCTCTCCCAGCAAGGAGTATTATCTCCAAGGGTTAGAAAGGCTGGATTCATCTCTTTTTCATGGATAGTGTAGGACCCACTGATAATGGGGTACTTTGACGCAGTAGTGGGCTTGAGCACGATAAGTCCATATGGTGGGACCAAACCCCCATTTTGATTTATGGACTCTCTTCAGATTTGGTAGTAATTTCTTTTGCATTTGCGCACTATTCTTTTTTAATATACATGTCTTTTGGTTCATAGCTGCAGCAGCTTTGGAAATACATGGGTATGCTCCCCCAAATTTTTTGCCTGTTTATTATGTATTCGGTCTGACCAGACTATCGAGGTTGAGCAGCCCTCCCCACCCCCCACACACACCTGTACTCAATCAGTGTCCACCATCAAGTGGATATAGGAGGAGTCCCCTGTAGTGCATTTGCACATCTCTCCCAGCAAGGAGTATTCTCTCCAAGGGTTAGAAAGGCTGGATTCATCTCTTTTTCATGGATAGTGTAGGACCCACTGATAATGGGGTACTTTGACGCAGTAGTGGGCTTGAGCACGATAAGTCCATATGGTGGGACCAAACCCCCATTTTGATTTATGGACTCTCTTCAGATTTGGTAGTAATTTCTTTTGCATTTGCGCGCTATTCTTTTTTAATAGTAATGCACTTACAGTGGTAGATTTCAATCAGACCATGTCCATTTAACAGCGTTTCTACAGTCGCAGATTTGCTTTGCTGAGTGTGGCAGTTCTTTTCTTCTGTTTAAATGATCCTTTTCCTGACAGAAACAGCTTTTTTCCTTTAAAAATTAATCATGGCTCTATTCGCTTTTTTTACCACAATAATTACAGTCAAAGGGTTTGCCAAGTATAAGTTTCCTCATGCAGTTCCAAGTATAAGTTTCCTCATACAATGTCCTTATAATATCTTTAAGTCTCTCCCTCATCAGCCTCCTTGTCCGACCTGTCACGCACTTCTGTTTCTCTAGCAATCCAATCTAGTGTCCCCATCGGAGGGCCTCCTTACATCAGTGTCCCCATCGGAGGGCCTCCTTACATCAGTGTCCTCATCGGAGGGCCTCCTTACATCAGTGTCCCCATCGGAGGGCCTCCTTACATCAGTGTCCCCATCGGAGGGCCTCCTTACATCAGTGTCCCCATCGGAGGGCCTCCTTACATCAGTGTCCCCATCGGAGGGCCTCCTTACATCAGTGTCCCCACTGGAGGGTGCTCCCTTACATCAGTGTCCCTTTATGTGTCCGGGTTAGAGTTCCCCTGTATGAGCCCCGGTTAAAGTGCCCCTGGTCAGAGTCCCCCTTTAATAATGCCGTCAGAGTCCCCCTTTAATAATGCCGTCAGAGTCCCCCTTAATAATGCCGTCAGAGTCCCCCTTAATAATGCGGTCAGAGTTCCCCTTAATAATGCCGGAGTCCCCCTTAATAAGGCCGTCGGAGTCCCCCTTAATAAGGCCGTCGGGGTCCCCCTTAATAATGCCGTCGGGGTCCCCCTTAATAATGCCGTCGGGGTCCCCCTTAATAATGCCGTCGGATTCCCCCTTAATAATGCCGTCGGATTCCCCCTTAATAATGCCGTCGGATTCCCCCTTAATAATGCCGTCGGAGTCCCCCTTTAATAATGCCGTCAGAGTCCCCCTTTAATAATGCCGTCAGAGTCCCCCTTTAATAATGCCGTCAGAGTCCCCCTTTAATAATGCCGTCAGAGTCCCCCTTTAATAATGCCGTCAGAGTCCCCCTTTAATAATGCCGTCAGAGTCCCCCTTTAATAATGCCGTCAGAGTCCCCCTTTAATAATGCCGTCAGAGTCCCCCTTTAATAATGCCGTCGGAGTCCCCCTTTAACCACTTAAGCCCCGGAGGATTTGGCTGCTAAAAGACCAGGGGGTATTTTGCGATTCGGCACTGCGTGACTTTAACGGACAATTGCGCGGTCGTGCGACGCTGTACCTAAACGAATTTGAACGTCCTTTTTTTCCCACAAACAGCTTTCTTTTGGTGGTATTTGATCACCTGTGCGATTTGTTGATCACGCGCTATAAACAAAAAAGAGCGTCAATTTTGCAAAAATAACAATACTTTTCACATTTTTTTATATGAAATTCCCCCCCAAAAAAAAGTAAAAATCAAAATTTTTTAACATTTTCGGCCAATTTGTTTTATGCTACATATGTTTGGTTAAAAAAAAAAAAAAAAAAAAAAAAAAAAAAAAAAAATCGCAAAAAGCTTATTTTGATTGGTTTGCGCAAAAGTTATTGCGTTTACTAACAAAGGGAAATATTTTTGTCATTTTTGTTGGTTTTTTTTAACGCGTAATGGCGGCGATCTGCAATTTTTTGCGGTACTACGACATTGGGGCGGACAGATCGGACCCTTGACTGACATTTTTGACACTTTTGGGGTTACCAGTGACATTTCTACAGTAATCAGTGCTATATATATATATATATATGCACTGTTACTGTAAAAATACACTGGCAGTGAAGGGGTTAACTTTATTTGAGAGGGAGGGGCTGTGTGTGTCCCTAGGGGCGTGATTCCAACTGTGATTGGCTGTGGCTTGAGGTGTAGTTACACTGATCAACGGTCCTACATAGTAGAACCGTATGATCAGTGTTTCTACACAGGCGAGAATGACAGGCAGCTTGTTTACACAAGCTGCCTGCCTTTCTCCCTCTCCCCCGACGATCGCAGAGTGAGCGGCGGACATCGGGTCCGCCGGTCACACGCGCGTGGGGGGGGGGGGGGTCCGTGACCGCGTGGGAGCGCGTGCTCGCTCCCCAGAGCCTCACAGGCTAGTGACGTAAATATACGTCACTTTGCCTGTGAGGGGCTGACTCCTGCAGTAAATCTACTGACGGCAGTCGGCAAGTGGTTAATAATGCCGTCGGAGTCCCCCTTTAATAATGCCGTCGGAGTCCCCCTTTAATGTGCCCCGATAAGAGCGGTGTTTGTGTTCTCTAATCAGACAATATACATAGTACAAAATGTCAGCTTCACAGAGTAATGAGACGCCTCCTACTGTCGCTCTCTCTACTTATCTGCTATGTAACCCTGATGGTGTACACAGAGCATATGTGTGCTACTGAGCAGATAACTTCTACTGTCTGATTGGTAGGTGGGAGTGGTTTACGCAAATTACCCACAGAACTGCAGAGCTGATCACATGCTGAAGTGCCATGCTGTATTTATTCGTTTCGAATATATATATATATATATATATATATATATATATATATATATATATATATATATATATATATATATATATATATATATATATTGTGCAGAATAAAATGTAAAGTCTTTAATATATATGTGCATTATGAAGTACATTGAATACAACATTTAAATGGCTTTTATTATTCATGACAGAATTCATCACCGTAATGTGAAAAAGGCAGTTGTTATGGGCTGGCAGCAGTGACTGCCAGCTATTCACTCAGATGCAGCTATGGTTTGCCACCCACAGTTTGGGAAGTCCTGCCCTAACTGACTGAAGTAGGGCGGGGCGAAGTGTCTGCACTCCCAACGGCTGTCTGTGGGGCACATGCGCAGTAGCGTAATACCACGGACACAGGGACAGGATGCAGAGACGCTTGGATTTTATTATTATAGATTTACCAGATATTGAAAAACCTTTATTGTTTGTTCAGTTTTTTCATCAAGTTTTATCATATTTAATTGGAAAAGCTTATGTTTGTGACAGGTTTAAATAGTTAGGTTTAAATCCAGACTGGCCAATGCAATGTGCGCAATTGCCTATGTATATAAAAAAAACACCCGATTTTTGAAAATACTTTTACTGCTTATTGGAACAGTATACCAAATGCCTGCTGATTTTTAGACTAAATTGGCTAGCTACTATATTCTAAGTGTTATTCGGGACTCTAGAGGGTTACATTTTTAGCCCCAGGCCACTGCTATAATATGTTGCCTGAAGAACATGGCAATCAACAAGCGTGAAAGGTGAAACCAAAAATAGACATTTACGGCACAATACTTACCATCATAGTTTATAAGGATATCAAGGCGTTTTTCAGCCTTCAGAAACTCTCTGCAAAAGTTACGAATGCTTTGCAGGTTTGCCAAGTTCAGACACCAGAATCGGACGTTCATACTTGAACTCTCTTTCTTAATCTCTCGTACAGCAGCCTCTCCTTTTTGTCCATCATGACATGTAATATAGACACGGGCACCACGTCTTGCCAAAGCAATGGCTGTCTCTTTTCCAACACCAGAAGTCCCACCTATTGTTTTAAAACAAGCACATTTAGTTTGAAAGCAAGGAGGATCTGCATTGCCGACAATTGCTTATATAGAAAGGGACATCTTAAAACATCACGCCATCCTAAGAGTCACCAACTTGTCCTCAAGTCCTGTGAACAATCCATGTTTTGTGGATACCTACACAGTTAAAGTGGTATTAAACCCAAAAGAAAACATTTATTGAAATAACTCATTGCAGACCGCACACTGTAGTTTTACTGCCAGAGTGTGTGTATATATATATATATATATATATATATATATGCATATACATACATATATACATACATACACACGCGATTCAGCATTTCTGGGTAGGGGGCGCAAACACCCACTTGTGCTGTCACTGGCCCTGGCACGTAGATACATATTCGCCAGCACAACAAGGATCTTGCAAAAGCAGTCCAAAAAACTTTATTAGATAAGATCACATCAGAAAAATATAGTGCAACGTTTTGGAGCCGCACAGGACCCCTTCGTCAGGCATGTGAGCCTACAAACCAGGAAGGTGTGCGATAGGAATATGAACTATACTGGCCCTGGCACGTCGATCAGAAGTTCACGGCCAACGATTTATGGCCAGGATCCCCCAATCATCAAATTTAATGACAGGAAAGAGCTTTGTGTATGTAAACAATACAAAGCTCTCTTCTGATAGCGGCGATGTATTGGTTTTTATTTCCCTGCAAAGCAGGGAATAAAAACTGCCACATCCGTTAGTAAAAGCACCACACAGTAAACATTGTTAGGTACACATTTAACTCTTTGATTGCGCCAGATGTTAACCCCTTCCTAGCCAGTGTTATTAGTACAGTGACAGTGCATATTAGCACTGATCACTGTATCAGTGTCACTGGAGAGGTTAGTGACAGTTAGTCAGTCCCACAAAGTGTCAGTTAGGGGTTTATTTACTAAAGCTCGAAAGGGCAAACTTAATTAGTCACAATTCCAGAGAAACCAATCCACTTCTAAACTCAACTGGTTTAATTAGGCTTCAGAAATAAAACCTGGAAGCGGATAGGTTTCTCTGCAGAATTGTGACTAATTTTTCCCCCTCTAGCTTTAAAATATAAACCCTTTGGTGCCAGATTGCCCGCTACCCTGATGATCACCGCCATTACTAGTATATAAAAAAACAAAAAAATTGCAGTAGCAGATGCTATTAACGTTCACACAAATCAATATAATACCATTTATTGGGATTTTTTTTACCAAATTCATGCAGCAGAATACATTTTGGCCTAAATGTATTAAATTAAATTTTTACATTTTTTTTTATTGGATAGGTTTTATATCAGACAGTAAAAAAATATTATATTTTTTTTCAAAATGTATTTTTTTTTTTTCGTTAATATCGCAAAAAAAAAAAAAAAAACAAACACTGTGGTGATCAAATACCACCAAAACAAAGCTCTACTTGTGGGGAAGAAAACTATACAAATTTCGTCTGTGTACAACATTGCATGACCATGCAATTGCCAGTTAAATTAGCACAGTGCCAAATAGCAAAAAATGGCATGGTCATGAAATGGTAAAATCTTCCGACGCTGAAGTGGGAAAAGTTTACCAATTCTTAGATGTGATGGTTGTGTTCGTTTTTATTTTTTAAGCGTTCTCTCTAATTTTCACCTGATGATATGGCTAGTAAGTCTGTTGTTTTAAAACAGAACAAACTGTCCCCTAAAGATGTAGCAGTTAGAGCAGTGGTTCTTAACCTGGGTTCGATCGAACCCCAGGGGTTCGGTGAGTCAGTCTCAGGGGTTCGGCGGGGGGGCAACAGGGAAATTGCTCCCCCCGAGAAAATATTACTGATTGTGAGGCCAACCCCCCCCCCCCCCCCCCAGGAAATCAGAGCTGCGGTCGGGACGACTCACAACCATTACACAGACACTTGACGCTCTGCCCCCTGTACCTCCCCCAGCAGGTTTCCAGCCTATCTCCTGCAGGCTGCTTGCTGCTTGAGTGGGCGGGATGGGGATGTACCTGACCACGGAGATCGCGCCCACCTGGAAGAAGGAAGTATGAGCAGCTGAGCAGAGGGAAGCGAGTGAATGTTCCTGGAGGTAGGCTCAGCTAGCTGTACATGGTGGATTAGTTTGCAAGCACCTCTATGCTAAGTCTGCTGAGTTACTGCAGCTTAGCATAGAGGTGCTGTTAGCTGACAAATGGAAATGCATGTCCTTTTCATTTAGCTCAATAAGCATTGTGAATTCCCCCTGGTGTGTGCCCTCCTGATACCCCATGGCATGCCCTCCCAACACCTCCCCCCCAGTGTGTGTCCTCCTGACACCCCATGGTATGCCCTCCCAACACCTCCCCCCAGTGTGTGCCCCCCTGACACCCCATGGTATGTCCTCCCAACACCTCCCCCCAGTGTGTTCCCTCTTGACACCCCATGGTATGTCCTCCCAACCCCCCCAGTGTGTGCCCTCCTGATACCCCATGGTATGCCCTCCCAACACCTCCCCCTAGTGTGTGCCCTCCTGACACCCCATGGTATGCCCTCCCAACCCCCCACCCCAGTGTGTGCCCTCCTGACACCCTATGGTATGCCCTCCCAACCCCCCACCCCAGTGTGTGCCCTCCTGACACCCCATGGTATGCCCTCCCACCCCCCCCCAGTGTGTGCCCTCCTGATACCCCATGGTATGCCTTCCCAAACCCTTCCCACCAGTGTGTGCCCTCCTGGCTCCCCCAGTGTGTGCCCTCCCAGCCACTGATGTGTGCCCTCCTGACACCCAGTGTGTGGCCTCCTGACTCTCCACTGGTGTGTGCCCTCACTACCCTCCCCCACAGTGTGTGTCCTCCTGACCCTCCCCCCAGTGTATGCCCTTCCAACCCCCTGGTGTGTGCCCTCATAACCCCCCGGTGTGTGCCCTCCTGACCCCCCCCCAGTGTGTGCCCTCCTGACCCTCCCCTGGTGTGTGCCCTCCCAGCCCCCTGGTGTGTGGCTTTACTGATCCCTGTACACTGTCCTATCCTCTGTCCTGGCAACTCCTGTCCTCTGCCCTATTCTCTGTACACCGTCCTACAGCCTACTGACCACTCTATCCTTCCCTACAATCAAATGACCCGTATACACTGCCATACATGCTACTGGCCTCTGTACACTGCCCTACATCCTACTGACCATTCTACACTGCCCTACATGCTACTGACCTCGCTACACTGCCCTACAAACTACTGAGCACTGTACACTACCCTACAAACTACTGAACACTGTACACTACCCTACAAACTACTGACCACCGCACGCTGCCCTACAGCCTACTGACCTCTGTACGCTGCCCTACAGCCTACTGACCTCTGTACGCTGCCCTACAGCCTACTGACCTCTGTACATTTTACTTTGTATGATACGTTTAATTCAGTTCTGTAAACAACACCTTAGTTTCTGGCAGTGCCCCTCCCGAGACTAGACTCATAAAATCATATTTTATTTTTCCAATTAAGAAGGGTTCGATGAATGCGCATATGAAGCTGGTGGGGTTCAGTACCTCCAACAAGGTTAAGAACCACTGAGTTAGAGGGTTGAGACAGACTATTTAAAACAGAAGTATGGGTTAAAAAAAAGAACAACAATAAAAAAAAACAAAAAAAAAAAACACTGTAGCCAAACAAAATGTATGTCCTTTTTTTCCACACAAATAGAGCTTTCTTTTGGTGGTGTTCGATCACCACTGTCTGTTTATAGCCCAAAAAAATAAAACCGACAAAAAAAAAAAAAAAAAAAGAACCCAAAACAATATTTTTACTTTCTTCTATATAACATATCAAAAAAAAAAAAAAAAATCTGATTTTTTTCGTCAATTTAGACCAATATGTATTCTGCTACATCCTAATAAGCATATATTGATTGGTGGGGCTGCGGTATTGTGGCAGACAGTCGGGACACTTGACACTTTTTGGGGACCAGTGGCACTATTAAAGTAATCGGTGGTGAAATCTATGCACCGTCACTGTACTAATGACACTGGCTGGGAAGGGGTTAAACATCCGGGATGATCAAAGGGTTAACTGTGTGCCTAGCCAGTGTTTTCAAACTGTGTGGAAGGTGCTTTTACTAGGGGACGGCATTGATCCTGCGATCCTGAAATTAACGCCTTCCCTACTGACAGAGAGATCTGCCTAGTTTACATAGGCAGATTGCCATTCTGCTGTGTACCGGACGATAAGTAGGCGGGAGTAGGACCGGCTGATCAGCTCCGGGTGAGTAGAATCACAGCGGGAGTAAGCCACCGGCGGCGCGTACTCACGCCCAATACCCGGAAGTACAGGATCACGTAGATATACATGGTTCTGCACAGCGTGGCGCCCTGTAGCAGTAAAACTGCTATGGGGCGTTCAGCAAGTGGGTAAAGGATCATTGTGCTAAAATCAAATCATCTCTTAAGGTAATGGTTGTACAGGAAAGCAGAAGAAAAAGACGTAGTGTAACATAATGGTAGAACAAATAGAGGGATCAGTAAAAGGTTTTGAATGACAAAAAAAAAAAAAAAGTGACACCTTTAGGATGGTGGAAAAGGGTGGAAGAGGAGAAAGGAAGTAGTGGAAATCAGTAACTCAGGAGCCAGATAGGATGGGGATTAGCGAAAGTCAAGTACAATAGGTGATAAATACCAGGCAGAGAAGATTGTAAGCAGAAATCAGGAGCAAAGGAAGAAAAAAAGCATAAACCACACACAAAGAAGGGCACAGGCTGAAAAAGGTCATAACAGGGGGTGAGGGGAGTGGGGCTGGTAGTCCAAACACAACATGTACTAAACTTGATAAGAAGGTGTTCATTTTAATGTCATAGCAAAAACAACATGAGGACATTCTTATGTCTGGAGGGTTAACCTTCACATATAGAAAGGATTCTTCACAGTAAGAGCTATGAAAATGTGGAATAGACTTCCTCAGGAGATGGTTCTAGATAGATTTTTGGTTTAGTAACACTACCTGCAGATGGGTTTTGCATTTGCATTTTGCCAAGTGGAATTCAAGTCAGTAGGAGGTCAACTGTAGGTGAAATGCACCAATCCATGAATTCTGAATGATCTGATGTCAAATCTGATGCCATCAACACAAGCCCAAAGCCCGTTTACAATGGCCCTAAGTTTGTGACCAGATTGTGACCAGATTCTGCCAGTATACTGTACCATCCTGATGTAGATAAAGCATCACATAAATGCCATTATGGATGCTTATTTATTATATTACTCAAAGCATATCATAAACCTAAAACAAAAATGTAATACGATGCACCTTAGCAATCCTTAGATGAGGTGTATGCATTGGTTTTCTTTTCCAGGGTTGTTTCCTTTATTTTTACTTTCCTGCGAATAACACACTTCCATTTCTGGGCACTTATTATTGTTTCTATAGATAGAGCCATATCTGTCACCCAGACTGGACTCGCTTTTTGTCCATTAGGTGAGAGTGGGGGATTAGTCCTTTACACAAAGAAGAGAACACTGTTTGCGCTTTCAGTTCACAGGAAGTGACAAGGACACTGTATTTCTGGCAAGATAAACAGGTATGTTTTGTACTTGCTATTCGGGATCGACCGATTATCGGTGGGGCCGATATTCACTTTTTTCTGAAGTATCAGTATCGGTCACAAACTTGCCGATATGGCAAATATTGCTTCAAGTGGCCATACCGGAGTGATGCCTGCAGCTACAGTCATCACTCCGGCACCGTTTTTTGGAGCCGACAGTCAGCTTTCTTGTAACAACAACCAATGCAACTAATCAGCCACTCGGCTGTTATTAAAAGCAGCAGGGGGATGGGACATCCCCTCCCACTGCCTTCAGCTGCTCCACCTGGGTCTCCCGTCCTAACGGGAGGCCCAAGCGAGCAGCCGACACGTCCACGGGCTGACCGAAGACTGGAACAAAGCCGGAATCGGCTCGGATCTGGTCTCAGATGTAGTAACCCGGAAGCGATATCATGAAATAACTCCCGTTTCTGGAGCATTTAAGGCGCCAGATTAAATTGAAAAATTACAGTATTCAAAACAGCCAAACTTGGCATTTTGAATGCTTTTAAAGTGCAGAGGGGTGGTTTGAGGTCTTACACACCCCCAGATCCCCCCAAAAAGACTACCTGTCACTGCCTTTTTTACCTGTTTACATTCCTTGTGACAGCAATAAAAGTGATCAAATAAATAAACAAATAAAAAGGACAGTGTAAAAAAAAAAAAAACCTTAAAATGTACAGAATATCAGCAACTAATATTGGCTATCGGCCTAAAGGGTGGCCCTGAAAAAGTGATATCAATCGATCTCTACTTGCTTAAAGCGGAGTTCCACCCATTTTTAATACGTTGGATTACATAGATGTATGTAATCCCCTTTAAAACTACTTTTACCAATGGAAACTTTTTTTTTTTTGCTAGTAAATACCTTATTTTCTTGTTTATTCCCCCTCTCCTCACTTCCGGGTCCGATCGGCGATTACGTCATTCGGCGATTCGCAGTGTGTGCTGGGATGTATTCCTTGCCAGAAATCTCGCAGTATTACCCAGGAGCTGAGCTGTACTGTGTGTATTCAGGCCGTGACCTGCCCCGCCTCCTCTCAGTGAGTTGTACTGTATGCATTGTATTCAGGCCGCTCTCTGCCCCGCCTCCTCTCAGTGAGCGTGGACTGAAAGCATTATATCCTCACTGAGCTCACTGAGAGGAGGCGGGGCGGAGGCGGGGCAGAGCACGTCCTGAATACAATGCATACAGTACAACTCACTGAGAGGAGGCGGTACAGAGAACAGCCTGAATACACACAGTACAGCTCAGCTCCTGGGTAATACTGCGAGATTTCTGGCATGGAATGCCAGCACACACTGCGAATCGCCGAATGACGTCATCGCCGATCGGACCCGGAAGTGAGGAGAGGAGGAATAAACAAGAAAATAAGGTATTTACTAGCAAGAAAAAAAAAAAAAAGTTTCCATTGGTAAAAGCCGTTTTAAAGGGGATTACATACATCTATGTAATCCAACGTGTTAAAAATGGGTGGAACTCCGCTTTAAAAGTGCTTAAGCTAAAAAACTAAAACAAATGCAGCTAATACATTTAATGACGTGTGCCCTGCCACACATTACAGTTTTTTACTTGGGTTTAAATATCCTTTAACTTATGAAACACAAAAATGGAAATACAATCTCACAGCCCCTAATCTTGTTCTTGCAAATGTAATGACTACTACTAACAAAAAAAAAAAAAAGCAGCATACACATAATGAACTAGCAGCCTGCAGAGAAGCAAGGCCAGGAGATGCCACATCCTCTGTGGGGGTGGACAGGTTTGAGGAAATGCCAGAAGTCACACAGAGACCAGGTGGCACAGCTAAAGCTTCCTTTTGAAAATCCAGCTACTTATGACTGTGAGTAGTGAATCTTTTACAGGCAACTGAACAGTCAGCTGGACAAAAGCACCTCTTGGAAAAAGTTTTGGTCATTTGGCATTTCTGCAAGTCGTGAAAGCCAAATCACAGCATGGCCTTCTGTAAATATGCACTTCTAGTAGCACACGCCAAGAGATTCATGGCATGAAGTGAGAACGCCTAATGAGAGATGAAAACATGTCCGCATCAAAATAAAGACGCTGGGTCATCCATATAATAAAAAAGGATGATTTACTTTTATTCTCTCTAAGTGGATTAAATTCAAATTAATATGTTCTTAAAAAAGATGATAAGCATCATGCAGTCTTGGCAACTGTGCTACTAAATGGTGGTTTAATTCAAATGCACCATGAAATCTCTGAATAAAGTGCAATACACTGCAAATTATTGCTGGAATATTAAATATGAAGCCCACCCAGAATAAAATTGGATTTTTGACTTCCTGTAAAAAAAATCATTTCTCTGATGTTCATTGACGGCTTGGGACCATTGGGTTATACTGTGCCCTACAGGAGTAGGACACTAGGCAGAAAAAAAAAGTCTGGCTATGCCTATGGGCAGTCTCAGGGGGTATACTTCCTCTCTCTGCTATAGGTACTGTTACAAGCAGTGTCAGAAGAATTACAACTCCACAGAGGGGTGGGTGCTGTGTCCGTCAATAAACATCAGAGAAATAGATTTTACGGTAAGTCAAAAATCCCATTGTCTCTTTCGTTCATTGACGGACACAGCTCCTGATCTTCTTAACCATTGGGATGTCCCAAAGCAGGGGTGGGAACAGAGAAAATAAACTCCCAAGGCTAACTATAGCCAATCAGGTAAACAGGAGCTCAACCAAAACAACTAGAGCTCACCTGAAAAAAACAATACACCCTCAAAGAGGACCAGGTCCTCTAAACATCAGCCTGCAAAAGCTTGCGGTCAAAGGAAGCACCCGCAGATGGCAACACATCCACTTTATAGAACTGTGTGAAAGTGTGCACCGAGGACCAGATGGCCTCCTTGCAAACACTAATGCCTGATGACGGAAGGCCCAGGAGGGACTGAGCGCCCGAGTAGAGTGCACCTTGACAGGGTAAGGAGGAACCTAACCCCTGATGGAATAGGCATGAAGCACCATATGTCTGATCCATCTAGTAATGGTCGCAGAGGAAGCAGACAACCCTTTCTGAGGCTCATCCCTGAGCACAAATAGGGAGTTGGACTTCCTAAAAGACTCCGTAGCTGCCAGGTACACCCTAATTGCCCGGTCCACATCTGAGGCATGCAAAGCAATTTCCTTCGGATGTGTTGGCCTGGGACACAGGGAAGGCAACACAATGTCTTTATTCAAAAGAAAATCAGAGACAACCTGAGGAAGGGACGACGGACAGGGGCGAAGAAGCACCTTATCACTGTGAACCACCAGTAAGGTGAACGATAGGATAATGCTGCCAATTCCGACACTCTGCGCGCAGAGGTGAAAGCCATCCAAAAAGACCACATTCTGGAACAGTGTAAGCAGGGGAATTTACCAAAGATTCCCAAAAGGAGGCTTCTGGAGGACTGAGAGCACCAGATCTAAGGTCCCAAGGTGGCAACAGAGACCGCAAGGAGGGGTCAAGTGCCAAACTCCCTGAAGAAAAGTACGCACAACGACTCGTACTTACAAACGGAGGGTTACAACAGGAAGTGAGGAGAAATCTACCACTAGGAAGGGAAATTCACTCCAGTAAAAGTTATCATGGGAAAAAGGTGTCTCCACTGAAGCTTTATCCCCAATCCTGGTTTCCACAACAATCCAAAATTTTCAAAATCCAATTGTCATAGGGACAGAAAGTGAGATGAAATCTTCTGAACAAGGGTAGAGACATCAAAACAAATGGTACAGGGGAGTTAACCCTTCCCTATGCTATCCAAAAAACCTAAAAAATATTCTTTTGGGCTGGGGCTACACTTAAAAAAAATATACCTGTTCTGACTTACAAAAAATTTGACTTAAGAACAAACCTACAGATCCTATCTTGTTTGTAAGCCGGGTACCGCCTATACCCTTAAATAATTAGGCAAATTATTGAAGAATCTATGGCACAGATATCCAAGGGCCAGTTCACACCATATGCAGTCCAGTGCGTTTTTTGTTCTGCATCAAAAACGCATTAGTACTAGCTATGGTTTTCAATAGCATAGTTTGTTTACAACAGTGCGATCAGTTCAGGAGAAAAAAAAAAAAAAAAAGAAGGAGGTAGAACATGCTGCATTTTATTCTGCACTGGACTGCACTGGAACGTGATAAAATGCATCAAAATGCACTAAAACATACATGTCCTTTTTTAAGGTAAAAAAAAATGGGGAAATAATGCACTGGACTGCATCCAAAATGCATCAAAATCCCACTGAAACGCATCAAAAACGCGCATGCAGAAAAGCATCTGAATGAGGTTTCTATGGTGTGATCTTGCCCTAAAGCTGGCCCTAGATGTAGAAGTTTTCTTGGTAGCAGGAAAGAAAATTGCTTGAAATCACTCTAGCTGAGCCATTTGGGGAAGGGGGAGGGGCGCAGGGAGTCTTCCAGACTCGGAGAACACACCATGATTATTGCTATAGGCTATAGCCATTGGCAATAATTGCATTCAAATTCCAACATGCCGGTTGGACCCAAGTTTATCACCTACCCACACATGGTTTGAATCTTGGTTGGTCCCTGCTGAACTGGCCAAGATTTGGAACCGGTTTTCAACCAGAGTGCCTTCTGGGCTTGTTAGGGGTGTCTCGCTGCATCCTAGATTTCTGCAGAGTCATGCATTTCCGTGATATAGACGGGCCAGTTGAGGAGTCTGATATGAAAGTGGGGGGGCTGAAGACTCTAATGTGAAGGTGGGGGGGGGGGGGGAGACCGAGGAGTCTAATGTGATGAAGGAACCCCATTTTAGACTGAGGTGCCTACAAATTTTACATACTTTTAAAGGAAGCAGTGAACAAAAAAAAAAAAAAAAGAAGGGTTGAGAAACACTAAGGCAATATATAGTCAGCCATTCCTAATACTTCCTTTAAAAAAAAAAAAAAAAAAAAAAAAACACGTTAGCTGCCTATCTTTTACACTGATCCAGTGGCTTACATTCTGGGGGAATTAACCAGGACCTCGGATATTGGCCTGACTTCCTAATCTGCATGTTTGTTCCTGATCCATTACTTGAAGCAATAAAGCCAGAGACTGTCCCCACAAATTAGCTTTAAAGTGGTTCTAAAGCCTAAACATGTTTTACCTTAATGCATTCCTTGGCTCCCAGTGCTGTCAACCAAAGCCAGTGACAAAAGAGTTGGGGGCAGGGCGCTTCAGCTCCAGAGGAGGGTGATGAAACATTGGAGGAAGATACAGATTCCTTGGAGGCGCTAAGTGAAGCGGCCTGTCCAAAGATACTTTGGAACAAGGGACTAAATCACCTAGATACAGGCTCTCACTTGAGGAGGTGGATACCTTATTGGGCATGATTTATGAGACCTTGGAGATTAAGAAAGAACAAGCTTCTCTGTCCCTCTATGATCAGATGTACCAGACCTTGAAAGAGGATCAAGGTAGGCTATTTCCGGTACACAGCGTATTATCAGACTATCAAAAAGGAGTTGGTGGAGCCTGAGAAAAATATATTTTCCTAAAAGCTTAAAGAGAAGACTCCCCCTTAGTGAGGATCGCCCCTGCGTGCGGAACAAAGTTCCAAAATTGAACACAGCTTTTTCCCAGTGTGCTAAGTCAAGGGACCTCGCGTTTGAGGAAATAGGGGTCCTTAGGGAACCCACGGACAAAAGAATAGAGGTGTTATTTAAACCATCTTGGGCAGTAGTTATGGCTAACCTAAAGCCTGCAGTGGCTACAACAGTGGTAGCTCCCAATTTGGAGGTCTGGATAGACCAGCTAGAGGCCCATCTAGAAAGTGGGACCTCACGGAAGGAAACCCTGGATTCCCTACCAATGTTACAGAAGGCCGCAGGTTATATGGCAGATGCCTCAGCAGAATCTGTCACACTCTCAGCCAAAACCGCAGCCTCTGGTAAATTCTTCTTGCTGGGCTCTTTGGTTGAAATCCTGGTCTCGGGATCCGGCCTCAAAAATAAGACTTTGTGGCATTCCTTTCGACGGGGGACGTATTATTCGGACAGGACCTGAAGGAACCCCATTTTAGACTGAGGTGCCTACAAATTTTACATACTTTTAAAGGAAGCAGTGAACAAAAAAAAAAAAAAAAGAAGGGTTGAGAAACACTAAGGCAATATATAGTCAGCCATTCCTAATACTTCCTTTAAAAAAAAAAAAAAAAAACACGTTAGCTGCCTATCTTTTACACTGATCCAGTGGCTTACATTCTGGGGGAATTAACCAGGACCTCGGATATTGGCCTGACTTCCTAATCTGCATGTTTGTTCCTGATCCATTACTTGAAGCAATAAAGCCAGAGACTGTCCCCACAAATTAGCTTTAAAGTGGTTCTAAAGCCTAAACATGTTTTACCTTAATGCATTCCTTGGCTCCCAGTGCTGTCAACCAAAGCCAGTGACAAAAGAGTTGGGGGCAGGGCGCTTCAGCTCCAGAGGAGGGCGATGAAACATTGGAGGAAGATACAGATTCCTTGGAGGCGCTAAGTGAAGCGGCCTGTCCAAAGATACTTTGGAACAAGGGACTAAATCACCTAGATACAGGCTCTCACTTGAGGAGGTGGATACCTTATTGGGCATGATTTATGAGACCTTGGAGATTAAGAAAGAACAAGCTTCTCTGTCCCTCTATGATCAGATGTACCAGACCTTGAAAGAGGATCAAGGTAGGCTATTTCCGGTACACAGCGTATTATCAGACTATCAAAAAGGAGTTGGTGGAGCCTGAGAAAAATATATTTTCCTAAAAGCTTAAAGAGAAGACTCCCCCTTAGTGAGGATCGCCCCTGCGTGCGGAACAAAGTTCCAAAATTGAACACAGCTTTTTCCCAGTGTGCTAAGTCAAGGGACCTCGCGTTTGAGGAAATAGGGGTCCTTAGGGAACCCACGGACAAAAGAATAGAGGTGTTATTTAAACCATCTTGGGCAGTAGTTATGGCTAACCTAAAGCCTGCAGTGGCTACAACAGTGGTAGCTCCCAATTTGGAGGTCTGGATAGACCAGCTAGAGGCCCATCTAGAAAGTGGGACCTCACGGAAGGAAACCCTGGATTCCCTACCAATGTTACAGAAGGCCGCAGGTTATATGGCAGATGCCTCAGCAGAATCTGTCACACTCTCAGCCAAAACCGCAGCCTCTGGTAAATTCTTCTTGCTGGGCTCTTTGGTTGAAATCCTGGTCTCGGGATCCGGCCTCAAAAATAAGACTTTGTGGCATTCCTTTCGACGGGGGACGTATTATTCGGACAGGACCTGAAGGTGGTCTAAAACCGAACTGCAGATAAGAAGAAAGCCTGTCCGATCAAAACCAAGAAGACTAGAAAGGATTTACTTTCACTGCCATAGGTCGCAGGGGCAGGCCCCTAAAGTACCTGCCACTAAGAAGCAGTGGGAGGCGGGAGGGTAAAACAGAAGGATGGCATCCTTTTTTCCACTCATAAGAAAACCCCAAAATCCCAATGACTTGGTACCGGTGAGAGGGAGATTTAGGCGGTTCCTCCCACAGTGGGAAAAGGTTACTCAAAATGGGTTCATACTGAAGATAATCAGAGAGGGCTATCGAATTCAGTTCAAGGGCACTCCACTCGCAAGGATGCTCTTAACCTCCCCTCCCAGAGATCCTCAGAGGGCGACATGGTAGACCATTCCGGTGCCGCAGCAAGAGACAAACCAAGGTTTCTATTCACACGTTTTTGTGGTTCGGAAACCATTGGACAAATTCCACCTAATTTTGTACTTGAAGTCTCTGAACAATTGGGTGGTCTACAAGGGGTTTCGAATGGAAACAATCTTTACGGCAAAATCTATTCTTCCCCCCAAATTGCTTTAGGACTTCCCTCGATTTGAGGGATGCTTATTTGCACATCCCGATCCACGAAGAATTGCAAATATTTTTGAGAGTGGCAATCAAGTGGGGGAAGAAAGTCTGCCACCTCCAGTTCAAGGCTCTGCCGTTTCTCATCCCCCAGGATTTTTACGAAGGTCCTGGCAAAGGGACTAGCCCCTCTGAGACTAAAAGGGATCTTGGTCATCCCATATTTAGACGACCTTTTAAATTTTGCCCCCTCCTCGCCCCAATCACAAGGGGACCTGCGGGTGGCAATTCCTTTGCCGCAAGATTTGGGGTGGTTGATAAACAGAAATCGAACCTGACCCCTGCACAGGACCTATGATACCTAGGTTACAGGGTAAACTCGGTAACGCAGAAAGTCTCAAAAATCTCACGGAGGAGAAGGTAGAAAAGGTAAAGGCTACAGTACTTTTCTTTCAAAGCAATCTAGCGTTGATCGCCCCAACAGCCATGTCGGGTCTAGGTCTCTTGGCAGCAACGATCCCAGCAGTTCCGTGGGCAAGGGCACATTTCAGGTGTCTCCAGGCCAATACCCTGGGTAACTGGAACAGAAGACAATCACTGGATAAGACATTTCTATTATCTCTAAAGACCAAGCGGTCTCTGTGGTGGTGGAGGGACGAAGAGAACCTCTTGCAGGGTCTTAAGTGGTCCTTTCCAGTGTCCGTATCACCATGGACACCAGTGCTTGGGGTTTGGGAGCCCACTGGGGGTCAAAAGTGGCCTAAAGGCCCTTTTACACGGGCTTTCCGATCAGGTCCACCTGTCAGTTTTTCAGACGGACCTAATCGGATGCTCCATGCACCCCTATGGGGCAGGGGATGTCAGCGGCCGGTGACATGTCCGCCGACAACCGCTGCTATCCGATCCGATCCTGTCCGTGAAATCCAGGTGGATGGAAACACTATTTTCCATCCGTCTGGAGGATCAGATGAAAACGGACAGGCGGTCCATTTTCATCCGATCTTCCATAGAGGAGAGCAGGTATCTGACAAGTCTGTCTCTGCAAAGTAAGCGGAGACGGAGCTGTCATACGCCTGCTCAGTGGGGATCAGCAAATCGATCCCCGCTGAGCAAAAAACGGATTCCCCGGGCGGAAAGCCCATGTGAAAGGACCCTTACTCTCTTGCAGAGATCAGGTGTCACAGCTAATCAAATCTACCAGGTGTGTCAGATAGCATATTTTACAGTAATGTGGCAGCCAGTGGCAGTATCCTCAGTGACACGCTACCGAACACCCCTGAAAAAACGTCAGTTAGCTGTGAAACCTGGAAAAAAGTAAAGAATTCACTTACTGCATGCAGGATAAGTATAAATCTTTTTCCTTTAAATAATTTCTTTGCCTGGATTTTTTACACAAGTGACAGGGTCACTTTAACTAAACGTAAGCCAAACTCTGGACTTTCCAATCAAATCTCTCACTCCATGCATAGTTTTTGCCATTTGTTTTTAGGGTTTAAGTACTAATATATTTTAATATTACCAAGTTCTGTACTGCATTGGGAAAAAGTAACAGACATGGGACTGAGCCCCAATAAACTAAATGACATTCTCTTACTGGGTGGGGCTGGGGAGGATTGGTTTTAGGGGTTATATATTTATCTATTTTTTTATATATATATATATATATATATATATATATATATATATATATATATATATATATATATATATATATATAAAAAAGATGAAAAGGTGACAAAACTAAAAGAAAAACAGCAGACTTTGCCAACTTTGTAATATTTCTGCTATTTAAAAGTTAATATATATTGTATACTGTATGTTTTGTCATCCTTTGTTATAAGATGACTGCATTTTCTTCCATCTCTGGTGTAGGTCACAAGCTGTAGTATTAGTTGTATGATCTAAAAATCATTTTGATGCCAGATGCTTGCTTTTAAAACGCAAACAGAACTAATGATTAGGCAACCCCCACACTTGCTCTTTATAAGATACAGAATTTCCTGCTATCTTGTAAACACCGCCTGTCTCCTCTATTGCTTCCTACGAGTTCCAGAAAACATGCTATGGCTAAACCGATCAGAACAGTTTTTTAATCTCACTTTGTGAACCCTAGGCATAAAGAGCTCCAGAATTAGAGGCTGCTTCTAGTAGTATCATGGCATCTAAAGGACTATGAAGTATAACCATGTACCCACGCATGGTCAGCAATTCACTGCCTATGTTTCTATTTTTAAGAAAGGATAGCTAAAAGATGTAAAAAGACCCGACATGAACATAGCAAAGGATAGCCAAATATTATATAGCAGTTTTTCTTTCAAATTAACTGGATGTAAAGTATGCTAGAATCTGCATACTACTGCATGGAAGATGTACCTCTTATTTTACACCATCCTTACTAGACCTAACTAGTTGGTTCAGCGAGGGAAAATGCCACAAAAATAGGCAGATTCAAGTGTCTAAAAAAGGTTGACATTTAGATGGACAGATCGTACAAAAAAAAAAAAAAAAATGTTGCTTAGACAAAAGACAATTCAAACACATATGCAGACTTCCTGACACCAAGGATGGGATTATCTAACTAGAACTAGAGTGGTTCCACAGTTTTCACAACTCTGCTTTTTTTCTTGGACAATCAACAGCTTCCTTGACACATTCAATGACTGTATCAAGGTGTCTGTGCTACCTGTATCAGTGAGGTAGAGTCAGGTCCATAAATATTGGGACATCGACACAATTCTAATCTTTTGGGCTCTATACACCACCACAATGGATTTGAAATGAAACAAACAAGATGTGCTTTAACTGCAGACTTTTAGCTTTAATTTGAGGGTATTTACATCCAAATCAGGTGAACAGTGTAGGAATTACAAAAGTTTGTATATGTACCTCCGACTTTTTAAGGGACCAAATGTAATGGGACAGATTAACAATCATAAATCAAACTTTCACTTTTTAATACTTGGTTGCAAATCCTTTGCAGTCAATTACAGCCTGAAGTCTGGAGCGCATAGACATCACCAAACGCTGAGTTTCATCCCTGGTGATGCTCTGCCAGGCCTCTACTGCAACTGTCTTCAGTTCCTGCTTGTTCTTGGGACATTTTCCCTTCCGCCTTGTCTTCAGCAAGTGAAATGCATGCTCAATCGGATTCAGGTCAGGTGATAGACTTGGCCATTGCATAACGTTCCACTTCATTCCCTTAAAAAACTCTTTGGTTGCTTTCGCAGTATGCTTCGGGTCATTGTCCATCTGCACTGTGAAGCGCTGTCCAATGAGTTCTGAAGCATTTGGCTGAATATGAGCAGATAATATTGCCCGAAACACTTCAGAATTCATTCTGCTGCTTTTGTCTCATCATCAATAAATACAAGAAGACCAGTTCCATTGGCAGCCATACATGGCCACACCATGATACTACCACCACCATGCTTCACTGATGAGGTGGTATGCTTTGGATCATGAGCAGTTACTTTCCTTCTCCCTACTCTTCTCTTCCCATCACTCTGGTACAAGTTGATCTTGGTGTCATCTGTCCATAGGATGTTGTTCCAGAACAGTGAAGGCTTTTTTAGATGTTGTTTGGCAAACTCTAATCTGGCCTTCCTGTTTTTGAGGCTCACCAATGGTTTACATCTTGTGATGAACCCTCTGTATTCACTCTGGTGAAATCTTCTCTTAATTGTTGACTTTGACACACATACATCTACTTCCTGGAGAGTGTTCTTTATCTGGCCAACTGTTGTGAAGGGTGTTTTCTTCACCAGGGAAATAATTGTTTGGTCTTTCACTATAGTTGTTTTCCTTGGCCTTCCAGGTCTTTTGGTGTTGCTGAGCTCACCGGTGCGTTCTTTCTTTTTAAGGATGTTCCAAACAGTTGATTTCTCACACCTAATGTTTTTGCTATCTCTCTGATGGGTTTGTTTTGTTTTTTCAGCCTAATAATGGCTTGCTTCACTGATAGTGACAGATCTTTGGATCTCATATTGAGAGTTGACAGCAACAGATTCCAAATGCAAATAGCACACTTTAAATTAACTCTGGACCTTTTATCTGCTCCTTGTAAATGGGATGAGGGAACAACACACACCTGGCCATGGAACAGCTGAGCAGCCAATTGTCCCATTACTTTTGGTCCCTGAAAAAGTGGGAGGGACTTATACAAACTGTTGTAATTCCTATACCTTTCACCTGATTTGGATGCAAATACCATCAAATTAAAGCTGAAAGTCTGCAGTTAAAGCACATCTTGTTTGTTTCATTTCAAATCCATTTTTAGAGAGCCAAAAATATTAGAATTGTGTTGATGTCCCAATATTTATGGACCTAACTGTGTATTATTATTATACAGGATTTGTATAGTGCCGACAGTTTATACATACGTAATGCAGTAGGAATCAAAGAGCCTTGCTCGTTAGAGCTTACAATCTAAGGAGGAGGGTCAAGAGATAAAAATGGTAATAGCTGTCGGGTAAGGACTGATGGAGGAAATAAAAGTACAGTTAGGTGGGGGCCAGATAGGCCTCTTTAAAGAGATGAGTTTTCAGGGATCTTTAAAGAGATGAGTTTTCAGGGATCGTCAAAATGTGGACAGAGTAGGAGATATATTGGACAGATTAGATTAGGGAGTTCCAGAGGCTAGGATAGGCTCAGGAGAAGTCCTGGAGGTGAGCATGGGAGGAGGCGACAAAGGAGCTAGAGAGCCGGAGGTCTTGGGAGAAATTAAGACAACAATTAGGTTGGTATTTTGAGAATATGTTAGTTATATATCTGGGGGCAGAGTGGTTGAAGGCAATGTAAGTTGTTGTTAGTATTTTGAATTTAATTCATTGGGTGAGCAGAAGCCAGCAGAGGGATTAGCAGAGAGGGATAGCAGGCAATGAGTGGTTTGTAAGGTAGATGAGCCTGGCAGCAGCAGTCATGACGGACTTAAGGGGGGATAGCATATGTAAGGGTAAGCCAATGAGGAGGAAGCTACAGTAGGGTATATTCCAGATGCTCATTAGAACTGAAGAGGTGGCATGGATAAACTAGGACATGTCATCAACATTAAAGAACAAGTTCCGGTTGAATGTGACTAACTGCTACTAGCTCTACCATGACCTGGATAATGAGAACGGTCACAGACAGACAAAAGTGAAAACCCTGTTATGATACCAGTCTTTCAATGGAAATGCTTGTCGTAGCTTTGACAAGAATCTAAAAAACTCTGGGACATTATTGTGCTGAACTCTACTTTACTTTAAAAGCTTAAAAAATGCCCACTGCGTGTACCTATCCAAATTTTGTAATCCTACAAATACATAAAATGCCAAGAATAATTTGTGTCCATTAGCCACCTGAGTTATTCTTTTCTGCCAAATGAAATTTATAACAACAGACACTGTGGTATTAAGAGACCACTATGGTGGTGTTACAGCGAAACCCAAGATCTGAAAAGACATATTGAGGGTAGGGTTAAAGCCAGTTTAAGAAGAATACAAGACACCGCTTTTAGAAACATCGGAGGGAGGAATGGTCTCTGTAGCCCTCAGAAACAATCATACACTTAATTTGTACTATTATGTAACAGAAGTGTGACAGCAAGGCAGACAAAGAGAATACTTCTTTCACACATAAGAGGTAATGTGATAATTCAACTACAGGAATAGTTGTATTCAACCACCTGGTAAATGTATTTAATATTTGGTGCAAAAATAAAAACTAGGAACTAACATGCAATCTAAATAAAGCAAGAGATTTAAGCAAATCCTCAACCAACTACTGCACTAGTAAACACATACGATGTAGGCATAATTTGGATCAGCTTTAGACAAGAATGAAGGAGCTATTTATGTAAAAGTAACTCACCAGTAATGAGGACAGTTTTGCCATCCAGTCTTTTTGCATCAAGACATAGGCGTCTGCTCTTAAACCACTTTAAATAAAGAGTTAAAAATAATGCCACCAGCACAGTGACCAGCACGTACATGGTGTCCTCCTGCAACAAAAGCAAACATCTAATCAATTATACTTTTACACATTATTACTCTGTATAGGTAAAGCAGTGTCTCCTAAACCTGTCCTCAAACCCAACAGTCAATGCTTGCTGAGGCAAGAATAACTCCATCTGTGCATGTGTGAGGCTAGCTTTTATTTATCCACTTTTGGTGGGCAGGTTTAAGAAAAACTAGTGTTTACTACAAAGATCAGTTTGGAAGTTGAAACTTTTTTTTTTTTTTTTATTTTTATTTTTTTTATTAAAGAAAGGTACATTACCAAAAGTTTAATTCTGTAAGGAACTGGAATACATCTAGTGGTAAAATGACTGACTTGGCAAATTCTGAGTATCAGGATTTCAAGAACTGAAACCCTTAGGCCCCTTTATAACACAAGCAAACCGTTCAGATCCGTCTGTCTGTTTTTCAGGCGGATCTGAATGGATGCCGCATGCATCTCTATGGGGCATTGATGTCAGCGGAGACATGTCCGCTGACATCCGAATGGATGGAAACCCTATTTTCCATCCGCCTGGTGGATCGGATTAGAACGGACAGACGGTCTGTTCCCATCTGACTCCCCCATAGAGAAGAATGGGGACCTGACAGCTCTGTCTCTGTACACAGCTGCCATCCGCCTGCTCAGCGGGGGATTGGCGGCTTGATCCCCCGCTGAGAAAACGGAATCCGCCGGACTACCGCGTGTTAAAGGGGCCTAACTTATGGCAGAAAAAAATTATATAAAATAACTTTCTCCATGTTTCGAGCATAAAAAAGTTTTTGCACATACCATAAAACCCTTTTCTTGGGAGCACAAGTGACCAAACAAGTCTTACACCTTTGGATTATATTGCCATGGACTGGCTACTTTCAAACAGAAAAAGCTGTTGCCCATCCTAGGGTATAACCACTCACAGCATGCCTCAATTTTGGAGCAAAGCAGTACCAAGATCATGATTATATATATATATACAGAGGAGTGTTCCTCAATGGATTCCAAGAAAAAGATTGTATGCCAAGTACAAATACCCTTAAATCTTTGGGATTTCCAAAAGCAGTCCAGTTGAGGGGTAGGCAAGACAGCATTGAGTTACTAACAGGACAAACAAACCCCATGTACCTGGGACAGCCTGCAGCTCAAAGACCTGCCTGAAGGACCTACACACAAAGATAGCATCAGATGAGGCATAGATGTCTACCCGGCAGAGGCAGAACATGGAAACAGAAGACCAGGTGGCAACCGTGCAAATTTGGGAAACAGAGGACCAATGCTGTAAAAACCCAAGAGGCGTTCACTGCCCTAATGGAGTGAACCTTAACTGAAAAGGGAGGAATCTGATCCTTTAGACCTGTGGTCCTCAACTCCGGTCCTCGGGGCCCACCAACAGGCCAGGTTTGCAAGATAACTAAATTACATCACAGATGATCTCATTGACTGCTCAGTGATTGTAGTATTCTAGTCTGCATCTCCCCAAGGTAATACTTAAAATCTGGCCTGTTAATGGGCCCGAGGACCAGAGCTGAGGACCACTGCTTTAGACCATAAGTCTAAATGATGGGTTTGTATAGGTGTAGCACAATTCCCAGGCATTTTGCTGGATATGGGTCCCCTGGGTTACTTAAGCATGTTTCTTCAAGTGTGAGCACTGAGACAATGACCAGTCCAGTATCTATGGTTTTTTTTAAATTTATTTAGGAACTTGGATGGGAGAAGGGATGAGTGGAATACTCCTTTAACTCAAGACAAAAAGAGAGAGAAGACCAAGCGCCAATCTAAGTGTAGCAATGCAGTTGATTTATTAGCAATTTAAAAGAGTATTACTCACAAACGTGCGTTAAAAACAGGCATCTCAAATAGTACAGGGCATCTGGGCGCTATTCATCCAGGGTGTCATTCCGGATCCCTTGTGGAGCTGGCGCTGTGGGGGATGAGCGGCGATCTCCTGTTGTGAGGCAGGGGACGTGCAGATCCTTCGGCGGTGGTGTAGCAGCGTGGGTCCTTGGGTCCTTGGGTCGGAGGGCTATGACATCACTTCCTGGGGATGCTGGTGCGTAGAACAGCGACGCGTTGCGGAGCATGCGCTCCTTCTTCAGGCCGACTCAATCATCTGCATTTTTGCCCATATCTAGATTATCGCAGCAGCTCGTGTAATCCGATTGCGCCAATCTCCCCCCCTTTTTTTACTCCTTTAACTCAACTATGCACAATTTGGCAGAGACACCTAAGAAGTACTGTTTGACGCTGACTGAATGCCTGCCAATGCGGACTTGACGCTGGTTAACGCTGGCCGGATGCCAGTTAATGCTGAGCTATTCTTGTAACTGAGCCTCAACTAAAGAGATCTTCTCTTAGGTGCCTCAGGTACTCCTTCCTGAGGTAGCTACTTGTAGACTTTTTCTGCACTGCTGAACGCTTCAGGGCCCACACTGGCGCCCCCTTTCACTCCCTTATCTTCAGGGCTTAACACTTGGCACCCCCATTCTATGCCACAACTACCAGTTAGCTGGATCCTGGATCCCCGTGACCTTCTGGAGTGGCCCCCTCTCTTAGGCAGACCCCTGGGCAGATTTTGAGTACTCACAACACTGTTTTTCCTGGAAACTCCTGCCAAGGAGCTCCACTTGGATCCCTTTCTGCAGCCCAGCTTAACCTCCGGTCCTTCAAGCCGACTGCCCAGGACACCTTCACTCGCTCTGACAGGAGGAGAGACAGCCGTCAGCCTCCTCCTGGGACTCTGCTTCCCGCCAAATACGCTCTATCACATGCTCCCGCCAGGTTTATACACAATCCCAGGGTGCATTGCGGTGAACTCTGCCCACTGGGACAGCTATAAACCCTGGCACGCTATTGCTCAGGTTTCCTCCACTGTCCAACAAGAGCCCTCATTGGATACAGTGGGGATACTCCCCAGACTCAACAGACTCCACCTGGAAACACATGACATCCTCACTAACTGATCAGGCCCCCCTGATAAGCAGACAGGGCCACACATATACGTCTCCTAGCACCTACCTAGGAGGGTGCTACATTAGCTATATAAAGAATGTGAATCGAGAACCCGGAGCATCCTTTGTTAGTCCAGGATCTGCTCTACATCTGTTAATGCAGGGAGATGTTTTGTTCCTCCCTAACTGGTATGAATCACTGCCATGGTGTTGTCAGACTGGAACCAAATGAAATAGCATTCCAACAGGTTGATCCATCCATATTGCCCAAAGCTCTAAAAAGTTTTGCTTTGGAGATGAAAGTGTTCCTTTGGCGACCAGGTCTCCAGTACTGATAAAGTGCTTGGGACTTCCCCTAAGCTGAACAGGCTGGCATTTGTTGTCAGAAATCTCCAGAACACAGGAAAGATTTTCCTAACAGCAACATCAGATCTCAGAGGCACCAAGCCAGGGAAAGCCTGGTCCTAGGTTTTATCCTGATGTCCATGCACAGACAGCACAAAATTGTCCCGCAATGACAGATTGTTGTTTTGCAGGTGTCTGGATTGGAATTGGACAAATAGAACTACCTCAAAGGAGTTTACCATCATCATGCAGAAGCAGAGGGTCGGATTACTTCTAGGCTGAAGAAGACGGACTTGTTGACTTAAAGTGATTGTAAAGCTTTAATTTAAAATAATAAAAATGTTCTACTTACCTGCTCCATGCAGTGGTTCTGCACAATGTGGCCTGGATCCTCCTCCTCTTGAGCCCCACGTTAGCACTCCTGTCGGGTGTCCCCAAAGCAAGCACCCGAGCCGCTGCTTTGTGTGTCCATTCACACACGGAGCTGCAGTCTGGCCCTGCCCCCTCCATCTCCTGATTGGCTCACTGGCTGCGATTGCTGCCAATAGCCAATCAGGAGTGTGAATCCCCTGAGAGGCAGGGCTCTTGTGGACATCGCTGAATGGAGAGGGGGCTCAGGTAAGTATAAGGTGGGCTGGGAGGGCTGAGGCACACAGAAAGTTTTTTTATCTTAATGCATAGAACGTACGTAAAAAACCTTGTGCCTTTACAACCACTGTAAGACTTGCAGACCTTACCATCTGAAATGTATCCTGGGAAGTGTCACATTCGAGAAACTTCAAGTAATGAAGCAGAGTCAACAATCATTTTGAAAGTTCAGGGTCTACACGAACCTCTGCAATGTCTGGACAGTCAGAGACACGTCCTTCAAAGACTTTGCTGACTGTTTTCACAACTGAAGGCCATCCAATTATCCTACACTTGGAATATCCCAAGAGCATAACAGGGCTAACATTGGATCAAGCACCTTGGTGAACACCTGAGAGGCAGAAGACAGGCAAATGGAAAAGTAAAAAATTGCAGAGGTCCGACAGCAAAAAGAACAAAGTGTGGATGAGCTGGAAAGATGGGCACATTTAAAGCGGAGTTCCACCCAAAAGTGAAACTTCCACTCATTTGCCCCCCCCCCCTCCCCCGGTGCCACATTTGTCACCTTTCTGGGGGGAACGGGTACCTGTTTTTGACAGGTACTCTTCCCCACATTCGGGAGACAGCGCCGCAGAGCTGTCCCTCGGAAGTTTGGCTCCCTCCTCCTTCCCCCTGCCGCCGAGCCAATCCGAATGCACAGCGTGCTTCGCGCATGCACAGTAGGAACCTGCCCGTGAAGCCGCAAGGCTTCACTGCCGGGTCCCCTTACTGACAATGGCGGCGGCAGCACCCGACAGCCGATGGAAACATCGGCTGCAGTGCCGACATTGCTGCACTCCAGGACAGGTAAGTGTCCTAATATTAAAAGTCAGCAGCTACAGTATGTATGTGTAGCTGCTGACTATTCATTTTTGGAGGGGGAGGCTGGAACACCGCTTTAAGTATGGTATTTATGGTGTGAAAGGAAGCGATGAGAGATCCAGTTGAATTTATCCATAATTTGTGGAACCCAATGTAAACATTCCGGGCCTTGAGGCTGAAGATGGGGTGAAAATCCCCTTTGAGTTTTGGGGCAGTGAAAAGATTAGAGAAAACCCCATGAAATTGTTCTGCACCAAGGACTGGGGTTATGACTCCATGGTCCAGAAATTTAGTAAGTGCCAGATGAACATCTGAAAGGGGGGGACACAGGGAGATTTGACGTTAGAAACCGTGGAGGGGGCATGGAACGAAACTCTAGTTTGTAACCCTGAGACACCACCTCTTGCACTCAGGCATTTGGAAGATATCTTCCCACTCTGGAAAGTGGGGGCACACAGTCATGCTAAGGATGGTTTGTCAGTGCATTGGGCAGCTTTGGAGCCCTAGACGGATGGACAGGGATTCAAACTTGGGAAGCCTCTAAGCTGAAGCTAGGGTGGGCTAAATTGGAAAGTGACAGTAGTTCTACTGCAAATGTGTGGCACAGGCAGGCATGTTGCTAATTTGCTTCCAGGTTTGGGTCACGCATGCGTGCGCCCCTTGCCAACCCGCGCTGTGATTGGACACAGCACGACTTTTGGCAGCTGATTTCAGCAAATGATTTTGGCTGTGGCCAATCACATACACAGAGTTCTGTGTTTAAGAAAACACAGAACTCTGTGTACTGTAAACAGCGATCTCACTGTTTCTTCTCCCTGCACAGCAGCAGGAAAAAACAGCTAGATAGTAAAGTAAAAGCAGCACACAGTTAACCCTTTGGTTGCCCCTAGATTTTAACCTCATCCCAGCCAGTGCCATTAGTACAGTATTAGCACTGATCACTGTGTTAGTGTCACTATTGATGTCAGTGTACCTCCCAGCCAGTGTTAGCTAGCTCCAGATAGCCTGTCACACTAAGTCGCTGTTCACGCCATCACTAGCATAGTGTCATAGCTGTGTAAATTCCAGTTCCTATACCATAAACTGTAGACACTAGTACTTTCACAGAAACCAATTATACAATTACTGGGATTTTTTTTTTTTTTAACCAAAGAACTGTAGCAGAATACATGTTAGCCTAAATTTACAAAAAAATTTACATTTTTAGATTTTTTTTTTTTATTGGCTGGATTTTATAACAGAAAGTAGAAAATATTGTTTTTTTTCCCCTCAATATTTTAATTTTCTTTCCCCTCAAAATTAGCTTTTTCCACATTTTTATAATAAAAAATAGAAATCCCAGTGGTGATCAAATACCACCATAAGTGCCCATTCACACTACCGCGACTTTTCAGGCGACTGGACAGCCTGACAAGTCGCGGTCCATGCAGTGCTACGGGAACCGTTCTAATAGGAGCGACTCAAGTCGCTCCGACTTAGAAAGTAGTTCCTGTACTACTTTGGTGGCGACATCGGAGCGACTTGCATTGACATTCATTATATGAAGTCCGTGCAAGTCGCGCCGAAGTCGCGGTGCATGCGACTTCACAGGTCGCCCCCGAAGTCGTGCTGTGGTAGTGTGAACCGGCACTAAGAGAGCTTGATGTATAAAGTTTGAGTACAGTGTTGCATTACCGTGCAATTGCCAGTTAAAGTAACACGGTCATGAAGGGGGCCAAATCTTCTGAAGCTGAAGTGATTAGTGAAATGTCATTTTGTGGCACTTCAATAAAGTTAAAAAAAAAAAAAAAAGTAAAGCGATGCACTGAAAATGTGAATTGCACTTCCCCCTCACTGCTAGGCCCCTTGCCTACATGGTTTTTCATTTTTTTTTGTCATTCATCATTTTCTCATCAGCTGCTCTTCAGTTTTTTTACATCCACTACTAGTGCAAAAACAGAGCGTTTGTCCGTTTACATTACTTTTTCGTCCATTCTGTTTTTTTAAACAGAACAAAAAAAGGGTTTTGATCTGTTTAAAAAAAAAAAAAAAAAAAGGATGTTGACGGATGCGGATGTAAACTGATGTAAATGGATGATCATCTATTCACATTTGTTTTTTCTATAGCGATGCATTGATGTCTGTTTTTCAAACGTCGATGGATGGATGAAAAACAGTTCGCAAGTGTGAAAGGGGCCTTAGGTTAGTGAACGGGGTATAAATTTGCTTTGCAAAAATAACCCAATCACGAGCAACAAAAAAAAAAGAAAACAGTAATTTTGCTTGTACATGATTGGATGATGGAAGACAGCAGAGCATCAACTCATTCACTAAGCTAAGGGAAAATTCCCCTGCAAAGTGAACAGCTTACTTGCCTTTAGTAAGTGTCCATTCACACTACCGCGACTTGTTAGCCTGACAAGTCGCGGTCCCTCGCGGTCCATGCAGTGCTACAGGACCCGTTCTAATAGGAGCGACAAAAGTCGCTCCGACTTAGAAAAAGGGTCCTGTACTACTTCGGACGACCTCAGAGCGACTTGCATAGACATTCATTATGTGAAGTCCGTGCAAATCGCGCCGAAGTCACGGTGCACGCGACTTCACAGGTCGCCCCCGAAGTCGGAGATACCTAGTGTGAACCGGCACTAAATCAGTCCCTATTAATCATAAACAATTGCAATGGATACTTGTGTTCACCTGCCGCTACTTTCTGTCTACATGCATGTACTCCAGCAATGGTTACATGGGACTTCTCAGGGTGGGTTTCCCTGACAGTGACAACAGTGATTTAGGCCTATTTAATGTATAGGGAAAATAGCCACTTGTCTCCAATTTTCTATGTGACAACGTAAGTGTAAAATTGTGGGACAGGGACAGAGCGTTGTCACCCTGTAATGAGAAGTGCTGAATATGGATTGCAAGAACACCGGGTATTGCTGTGATTAAAAAATGTAGATTTTAATGACATTACCATGGTAACCACTTGCGGACCGCCCACCGCCATTTACCGCAGCAGAGCAGCAGCTCCATGCCAGATCACACACCAAGTACGTGATTTGACACTTCCGGGTCTGGGGCACATGCGCACCACTGGTGACCCACTCCAGCAGCGCAGGAGCGGGTACCACGGACTTAATATTAGATGGCACCCGCCGATTATACAGCACAGAGGCAAAACGACAATCTGCCTATGTAAACAAGGCAGATTGCCATTCTGTCAGGAGGGAAGGTAATGATCCTGTGTTTCTGCGAAGCAGGGACACGGATCTATGCCTTCCCCTAGTCAAAATCACCTCCCCCACAGTGAGTAAGCACAACTTAGGCACACAGTTAGCCCTTTGATTACCCCTGATGTTAACACCGTCCCAGCCAGTGTCATTAGTACAGTGACAGTGCATATTTTTTAGCACTGATTGCTGCATTAGTATCACTGGTCCCCAAAAAGTGTAACTTAGGTGTCAGATTTGTCCATCGCAATATTGCAGTCCCGCTATAAGTCGCTGATCGCCGCCATTGCTAGTTAAAAAAAAATTAAATTATATATATATATATCCCATAGTTTGCAGATGCTATAACTTTTGCACAAACCAATCAATATATGCTTATTGGGGGGTTTTATTTACCAAAAATATGAGGCAGGATACATTTTGACCTAAACTGATGAAGAAAAAAAGATTTTTTACATTTTAGTATTGGATAGGTTTTATAGCAGAAAGTAAAAAAATATTGTTTTTTTTTCTTTTTAAAAAAAATTGTCATGTTTTTTATTGTTTATATAATAATAAAAAAAACAAAAAAAAAACAAAATCGCAGAGGTGATCAAATATCACCAAAAAAAAAAAAAAAAAAAAGCTCTATTTGTGGGGGAAAAAAAAGGTCAATTTTACTTGGGTACAGCGTCGTATGACCACGCAATTTTTAGTTTAAGTAACACAGTGCCATATCGGAAAAAATGACCTGGTCACGAAGGGGGGGGGGGGGGGGGTAAATCTTCCACAAGTCAAGTGGTTAAAGCTTATATGCAGGTCTCCATGCACCTAATTTAGAATATTAGTTGTGTAGCAGTTATATACACAGGGAAGGGGGAATTTACTAAACTGGAGCAGCTGCTCATTAAGTAACCAGCCGACTTCTAGCTTCAGTTTGCTCAGTAAAGATTTGGAAATGAAAGCTAGAAGCTGATTGGTTGCCATGGGCAGCTGTCTTAGTAACCCCCCCCCCCCCCCCCACTGTATCTAATGAGGAAAGTGGAGCTGTCCTAATGCGACGAGTACTGACTAGGAGGAGAGATTACACATTCACACAGCGAAATCTGCTCATTTTCCAGTGATGTCAGTCACCTCCTCCTCCTCACTGTATAGAATCAGCGATCCCCGGCTCCGTCCGCCACCTCCGCCCGCTCTGTGCTGTCACTGTACACACCGACACCATGTCCTGTCTCTGGACCGCAATTACACACTCTACTTCCGCTTCCTCATACTTCCTATTGGGCGTCCTGAGGCCCGCCTCTACCACGTGACAGCCTTCCAGTGGTGAACTAGGATCGATACACGTCTCTGAAAAATGTCACAAGCAGCGGCCATTTTTCTGGAGTTCAAACAGTGACAGTCTACAGACACATTGAGGATTAACCAGTTCAGCTCCGGAAGGTTTTAATCCCTTAATGACCAGGCCATTTTTTGCAATACAGCACTGCATTATTTTAACTGTCAATTTTGCGGCTGTGCGATGCTGTAACTTGATGTCCTTTTTTTCCCCCACAAATAAAACTTTCTTTTCGTAGTATTTGATCACCTCTTCGTTTTTTTTTTTTGTTTTTTTTTTGCGCTATGAACAAAAAAAGAGCGACAATTTTGAAAAAAAAAAAAAAAAAAACGTTTTTTTTCTTTCTGATATAAAACATATTCAATAAAAAAGTTGTAAAAAATCCAATTTCTTGTAGGCCAATATGTATTCTGCTACATATGTTTGGTTAAAAAAAAATCCCAATATGCTTAAATTGATTGGTTTGCGCAAAAGCTATACAAACGTATCTACAAACTGTGGGATATTTTTTGGGGATTTTTATTTATTTATTTTATATTTTTCTATATTTATTTTATTTATTTTTTACTAGTAATGGCGGCGATCAGCGGTTTTTAGGGTGCCTGCAACATTGCGGTGGACAAATCCAACACCATACTGACAATTTTGACACTTTTTTAGGGACTAGTGACATTATTACAGTGATCAGTGCTAAAAATATGCACTGTTACTGTACTAATGACACTGGCAAGGAAGGGGTTAACATGAGGGGCGATCAAAGGGTTAAATGTGTCCCTAGGGGGTGCTTTCTAACTCCTAAAGGTAACTCTCCTGCGCTCAGGTGTTATGCTTTAGGAGAAGTGTATCTTATACTTCGTTAGTAGCACATAGAGTCTTGCTGCCCTCTCAGGACCATGGGTATCCACAGGAGCTAGAAAGATAACGAAAACAAGAAAAGGTCACACCGACCTAGTGCAATTCAAGTAAACATTTATTGAAAAATATAACAAACATCATACTCATACATCATACTCACAAACGCGTGTAATCAGTACGCATGTCAAAGCACTGAATTGACAGATATCCTCCAGGACATGGACTGTTCCAATGCTGCAAGGAGGTCAGATGGCATGTATACAGGTAGACTGACGTATTTCAAGGGAGAACTTTCTTGCTCAGAGCCAAAGACACAAATTACCCACTACACAAATATATACCTACACGTTGGACTGCCCTCATTGTTTAGTCCCGCCCCTCAGATATCATCAATAGTGATGGGCCGAACAACCCCTTGTTTCGGTTTGCACCAGAACATCTCCAACAGGGGAAAAGTTCTAGCGAACATGCAAACTCTATTAAAGTCTATGGGACACAAACATTAAAAATCAAAAGTCCTCATTTTAAAGGCTAATTTGCAAGTTATTGCCATAGAAAGGGTATGGGGACCCGGGTACTGCACTGGGGGACATGTATCAATGCAAAACATTTTTTTTAAAACAATAATTTTTACGGGAGCAGTGATTTTAGTAATGCTTAAAGTGAAACAATAAAAATTAAAAATTCCTTTAAATATTGTGCCGGGGGGGGGGTCCCCTTAATGTACCTGCAAAGTGGCGCATTGGTAGGATGTAAAGACCTTGCTGCAGCAATACTGACATTTCTAAAGGAAAAAATTTAATTAAAAACTTGCTCGTGGCTGTAATGTATTGTCAACTCCCAGCAATACAGACAAAAAAAACTGAAAAAAAAAAACGGCGTGGGCTCCCCCAAAATTTATTCCAGGCCCTTATCCGAGCATGCAGCCTGGCAGGCCAGGATGGGGGGGGGGGGGGCGAGCGAGGGCCCCCCCTCCTAAACCATACCAGGTCACTTTCCCTCAAAATGGGGAGGGTGCTTTGGGGTGTCCTCCAAAGCACCTTGTTCCCATGTTGATTGGGACAAGGGCCTCTTCCTGACAACCCTGTGCTGTGGTTGTGGGGGTCTGCAGGTGAGGGGCTTATAGGAATCTGATAGCCCCCTTTAACAAGGGGTCCCCCAGATCCTGTCCCCCCCCATGTGAATGGGTATCGGGTACATCATACCCCTACCCATTCACCATAAAAAATGTGAAAAAGGAAAAACCACAGAACACAGTTTTTGAAAAGTCTTTTATTAAAAAGAAAAAATAAATAGTGTCCCGCAATGTAAATCCATCGTCAATCACGACAAAAAATAGAAAACGGTTCAAAAACGCTTTGCGTCTTCTGAGGTCCATGCAAATGGTGTTCGCAGCACAGGGAAATAGAATCACATTGCAGAATGAAGCTCTATTTCCTCACAGAGCTCTTTAGGTGTCAAGGATCCTAACGTGAAGATCCAGAACGCTTCTCTATGCAAAGCTCCCTGTATGTTCTACTATAATCTAGATCCTTCCCTAGTGCCTCAATGACAAAGGCAAAAATAAACAAAAAAAGGGCGCACTCAGTGGCTCTGAGGAAGAGGCTGAGCCTCGAAACGCGTCAGCCGCCATCTTAACAGGATTATGGACTAATACATGGACTATTCCTGATACTGGAGCAACTGAGCTTGATATGATTATTTTCCACCTGTGTTTGTGAGTAGCTATTTTATATGTTACTTTAATAAAAAGCCTATTATTGAGGATAATGGGCTAGGTCGGTGCGCCCTTTTTTTGTTTCTTTTTGCCTTTAGTATTGTTGGACTACCCCAGTCCTTTTTGGGCAGCAAGACCTTAGCAATCCGAGATGCCATTTGTGAGTCCCGTGGGGAGTGTGGTCGAGGAGCTTGGATTCTAAGCACAGGAGAAGGGTGGTATCACCTTATTGTTTTGGATCCTCAATGACAAAGACCTTTGGCCTTCTGAGCTGCTAGTATGTACATCTGCAAAGTGCCAAGGAACTGAATAGTTGTCTTTCTTAGTAGTGATATTGCTCCTATGCACCTATTCTTACACTGGACGTGACGTACAACCCACGCATAAGAGCCCACAAGGGCACAGTAGACCATAGACCGCAAGAAGATGTCACAATTAATAAAATGTTGAATTGTATGCACCTTCCCATTTATTGCAGTCACTTATTTTTTGCGATGACACATGACTACACAGGTGCCACAGTTACTTACTCCACACCTGTAGCTAACTTTTTGATCAAAAATGGTGGTCCATGGGCCGCTTAGTGTGCTCTTCCTGACTTTTTTAATCCTGCTTGGTGCTACCATACTCCTCAGGTCTTTTGGTTTCACTTCCGGTCTACGGCCGAGACCGCAAGTATCGGAACGCACCGCATCGGCGGTATCCTGCAGTATTATTGAACGGATTCTATCCTGATTTTAAATGTAAGCGTAATGTATTTTGGATTTATTAAAATTAATTGATATACTACACTATGAGAGTCCCCCCTGTTTATCTTTTGTGAATGAGTATCCCAGGAACACTGCATTGGTTGCCGCCTATATGATGACCCTATAGAAGATAATTGAGTATCCATTGGGCATTTCCATATACATGAGGATTGTATAGCGATTACTTAAGTCTCTCAGTGGATCGGCGATTATTCTGGAGGTCCCTCAGGGTGATTCATCATATCCAAATGCTCTATTGAGTGTGAATGGAGGTGAGCGGCCATTACACTTAATGTTGGATTTCAAGCTCACGAAAGATCGCACTGGTTGTCACCGGAAGTGTTTTGTGTCACCCAGTCACATATGAACTGTTGTCATCTTCATTTTTTACATTATTGCACTTTTTGCACATTTTTTTGGGACTTTGTGATTTTATGCGATTAATATCCAAAATTATTGTTTTTATGTATTTATTTATTGGGTATTATTAAGCACTTTAAGTGATCTGCTTTCACTGAATATCGACTGATATTTGCACTTGCACTTGATTCTGTTATTTAGATAACCACTTGCACTTGATTCTGTTATTCAGATAACCACTGTTGCAACCTGAAGTTGCAGTTTTTTCCCTTTTCATCATTTAGCAACTATTAAGTTGCAGTTGATCATTCTTTCTTTTATTTTGGGCATTGATCACTTCATCTTTATATTACCATTTGGGCATTTTCTATACTGGGTAAAGAAGATCACCACCTATATACTTATCACTTGTAGCATTTTCCTGCATTTATCCGTATTTATTATTGAGCACAAGAGCACTTGATTGATCACTGCTATTGCACTTTATACATTATTTTATTGCTGTACTATTTTGCATACAAGATTATTATGGCTTTTATCTAGAATGTATATGTTCATACTTCTCCATCAGTGATTTATTTATGGTCCACCAATTTTAGAGATCTAGCACTGATTCTCTCCTCTTTCTCAATTAGTTTAGTATTTGGTGACACTACTGAATTAGCAGCTGATTTCTGGTGCTCCAGTACATCATTTATTTTTCACATTTCTTTACCCCACTGGTAGCGCATAGGTTTATTTCTTTTTAATTAAACTCACTTGGTGCCTTGCCTGCATGAAGTTTATCTCAGAACCTGTGTAATTAATATGTGTTTGGGTTTAAAGGGATGAGGTGACCAAACTTCATGCAATGGATCTATGGCACGGCAGAGGAGCCACACTTGCGCTGACCTGCTTTTTTTTCTGTGCGTTCATGTGTTTCAAAGCACATTAACTAGTGATGAGCTCAGGTGCATTCAGACACAAGTCCAAACTTGCCTGACTTGACCTCCAGAAAGCTGTCAAAGACGACAACCATTCTTATGAGGTGCCCCGCAGCCACACATATGCAAGGGGAGTGTATATGTGCAGCTACAGGACAGGGAATGCTTTCGCTGCCTATGATTGGCTGGTGGGCAAGACAGCTTCCCAGCAGGATAGCTTAGGCAGGTTTTGGCTAGTTTCCAAACCCACCTGAGCTCATCACTGGCAATAACCATGCATTGCTTTGTGCTAAAGTAATGCTTGCTCTACTTTTTTTCCACGGCACACCAGCACATAGTAGAGCAAGGCACCAGTGTGAAATGCTTCCATTCATATAACTTAATTTTCACAGGAGCTTTGCGCTGTCATGCAGTAAAAATGTATTTTGTGCCCTTGGGAGGTGATTGGTACAACCTTGGACAAGAAAGGAAGGGACACCAACACAGAAAGATAATAAATCTTTTTTGGGCACATTCACACCAGACTGCAAATTAAAACATGTATGCTGGTGTATATTGTGTAGTGGCAGTGAGGGGCAACGCAATATGTTTTTTTTTTTTCTATTTCAAATTTTTTTTAGGGTCATTAAATATTTCATTCAAGTCTCGTGCTTCATTTTTATTCAGCACTCTTCACTGAGTGCAGTAGTACGGTGTGTACAGGGCACTGTCAGGGACTGAATTTGAACCCAGAAACTCTGCTGGGTCAGGCAATGTCTCTTCTTGTTAAGACATCTGGAATGCTAGCGCATGTCCTTAACAATTCTTTGGATGATCCTGGCTTGAACCTTGAACTCTTTGCTCCTGCCATAAATTTGCTCATTTAAGCCATGTCTCTGCACTTTCTGTTTGCCAGATTGTTGTGCTTTCTTCAGCCAGTATTTCGGTCACGTCTTCCCTGCTGCCGTCCATATTTTGCTACCACTCGTTATTGACCCTATTTTGCTACCACTCGTTATTGACCCTTGGTTTGTTCCTCGACTACGCTTCTGCCTGATCCCAACCTGCAACTACCCATTCCTGACCTTTGGCCTGTTTACTGACTAAGTTTCTGTTTGATCCCTATCTGCTTATCCGCTACTTGCTCACCTCCTGGTGGGGCGATCCTGAGGACTGCGACCTGGTACTAACATGCAGCAAAATCTAACTCCACCATCAGGAGCTCTGATGAACACTGGTTAGTACTTAGACCCCGCACCTCAGGTGAGCCCGCGTCATCTGCCAGGGTGACTGCCTGTGTACCTATCCTGCTGGTCGGTGGTAGTCCTGCTACTGCTATAGCAACTGGTTTTTGAACCTAACCCCTGATCATGACAGGCACGTAGAAAACAATCATGCCCTTGTGTTGAGCACAAAGGTAAGTACAAGTTGTCCTTTAAAGCGGAACTTTAGTGTAAATGCAACCATTTGTGAGAAGGCGGGTTTAAAGGCCAACTCGAGGAATTGAAAAAAAACACTCTTGCTGCCTCCCCCTCCCTTCCCACTACAAGGGCTTAAACGTATGCAATCTTATTTGAGCACCACAGTGGATTTTTTTAAATTCCAGAAGCTGGCCTTTAATTATAACAGAACAGACAAAGAATAAAGGATTCTTACATTCCTCTTCACGAATGTCTCCCATGCGCAGCTCAATGTAAAATGTCAGCATTTGCTAGGGGTATGGCCCTGCTACCCCAAGTGCAGCCCATTTTACCTGGTGCTTACATTGGCCCCCCTTTCAGTAATCTTCACTGTGCAGCCCAGCTGGAAGCTGCACAGCCTACCTTCAGAAGGCCTTCTCACCAGCTCCGCTTCATGCTGGCACATTCAGTGCTGTTGGGAGAACCATACACATGGCTGACATCAGTGGTCCTGTAGAGTACAGCTCTTCCCATAGGAATGAATGGAGCTACAGAGCACACATGCAGAATGAAGAGGACCCAACAAGAATGTTTTGTGAAGCTCACAGAAATGCAGGAGGAGATAAGCATCGGTACAAAAAAATGGCAACCACCCCAACCTATAGGTAGCCTTTGCAGCAAGGAGAACATGGAAGGGCAACGCACATCAAAAAACAAACAAAAATTCCCAGCCCACTTACCAGCTACCCTGCAACAAAACCAAATTGATCCTGTCTAACAGTTCACGTTAAAACAAGGTTTTAGGCCTCATGTACACTGGACGTTATCATAGCGTCAGTAGAAAGCTGTAGCTGTAGAAGGAGTTTTTCAGCTTTTTTGTTTTAGCGTTTTTCAGCAGTTTTTAGCTTTTTTCAGCTGTAGCGTTTTTTTTTTTTTAGCAAAGCTATACTCCCACAAAAGCTTATGGCTCAAAAACATTGATAAATGCAGAATAGCCGCGTTTTCTGCATTTTGTGACGTTTTTCAGCGTTTTTAAGCTTTTATCAGAGTTAGAGCATTTTTACAGCTGAAAAACACCTCCTAAAACCCAATAGTTTTGTTTTTTTTTCAGCCAGAAAACACCTGTGCCAAAAACTGCTGATAACAGCCTATGTGTGCATTGACACATAGGATAACATGCTTGGGAGTTTATTGGCTGCAGAAAAAAACGTCTGACGCCAAAAACAGCAGCTGTAAAAACTTCCAGTGTGCATGAGGCCTAAGTTGCACACATTTGCAAACATATTTGTAAGCTGCAGTGGCCACATCAAGTCACCCCAGTGCACTATGGTCTTAACTCTATAATCTCTCAACTGTAACAGAGTAACTGACTCTTAGGGACCGATCAGAGCCATTAAGGAATGATGACAGCTATCTTGGCCTACTTAACTATTGTTATCAGTTTCCTTAAAGTAAGTGGAGGTGTTTAAATACCACCCTTTTAGTTCAATATTATGGCCTAAAAAGTGGACTCCTGTGGGACTGGCCTCATATTGCAACAAAATGCCTAAAGAGTTATCGTTCAAGCATTCCATAAACTCAGTCAACAATTCTGTACTCTCATCCCATAGGAGAAGAACGTCATCTATGTACCTCCCCCAGAAAACCAACTCAGGTCTCCTGTCGACATAGACAACTTCCTCCTCCCACTTCGCCATAAACAAGTGAGCCATACTTGGATATTGATAGTGCTGTATTTCACTCGCTATTGTTGAGAGGTAATATTTATTTATTTATATTTATTCTTATTTTTTAACTCTAAGATTATATATATATATATTGGGTGCAACCACCAGGGGGTTGTACCTATAAATAAGAACTTTCAGGTGGTGATTTATGGACCCTGTAATGGGGTTGCATTTTACATATAGCTGGTGGGCAATTAATAAAACTCCTCTGAGGTCTGTTTGCCCAGTATTAAAATTCAGTGGGGAGTCAGCCTCAAGAGGGGCTCCACTATTTCTTTTCCTTGTTTAGGTATACCTTAGGATGGTTAGAATGCTTATGGGAGGCAGCTGGCAGTATGCACATGAGAGCCTTGGGTCTTGTTGGTGACTTCTGGCCTCTCTTGGTTAGCTGCTTTTGGGCCGCTGGAATGCACTGGGTAATATGGTGCAGTTCAGATGGCAATATCCGGTTAACGTTAGTTCTGGTTTCTTTAATTTATATGGGCATACTTGCGCCATTAGGCTATGCATCTGAAGAAATCGAATTGGATGAAACGCATCAGTCAGAACACTGAGACACAAGTACGCTACGAGCCTCAGTTCTCTGTATATTTATGATGCTCATACTTTATTTACCTTTGTAAGTACATTTCTAAATAAACTCCTTGTGATTTTATACGGACCTTCACTATGTCCTGTCTTTTTGTCTCTTCTTGGTGGCATCACCTTTGTGTGTGAGATTTTACATTGATTTATCCAGCATAACAGTGGGGTCTGTATGGAGGAAGGCTTTTAAGGATTCCTGCCAATTGAAGGTGTCTGATGTAAAGCTGCTCATCTGATGGTTGATGATGACCACACGGGGGGCCGGATTTAAAGAAACTGCAGCTTCAAACCTCTATGACGTGTTTCAGTTTCGCCGCGTTCAAATCAATTAACTGGCGCTGCGGCGAATTGGCGAGTAAAACAGCAATAATGAATTCCGCCGTCAGCGGGATTCACTTACGATCGCGGCTTCGCCAATTCGCAAACTTATGTCTTCGTGCTTATAGCAGTTTCACATAGCGATGTGGGCTAGTGGATTAGTGCACACATCACATGTCTGTAATTCATCTCCCTCTGCTGTAGGTTCGAGGCTTACCATCTCCACCTACTTTTTTTATTTTCTTTTTTTGTTTATATTGCTAAAATGTAACGGATTACATCATATATATTGCTAAATAATGTTACACTCAGAAGCGCTTGCAAGCTTACACCATTTTAAGTGTTTTTTTGATCTTGTCTGTGTGTCGAATCGATCTTATGAAGGAAAGTACCAAAGGCAAGTGACCAAACCCCTACCCTACTTCAGGGCAAGATGAAACCTCACAATTTTACCATGGTCTTCTTCCCACATTCCATACAATGTTTAGTTCTTTAGCTATATGTGCTTTTTAGCCTTAACACACTCCATTTTTTCCACCATACAGCTTTATTCTGCACAATAGCTAAGTGCTTTGCAACTTCACTGCAGTTCACAACGTCATGGGTTCAAATCACATCACTACACTTGGGATCTCTTTTCACTCTCATTTTTTTAAACAGTTTTTTTAAACTATCTTGAATTTGGGGGGGGAGGGGGGTGTCCTACCCAAATTTCAAGCACATCAATGGAAACAACACAATTTTGATTTTATGAGTGTGGTCCTAGTTTTATCGAGATGCAATTCTTTACATATTTACCATGGTTCTTACAATTTCTTGACCAATAAACATAGGTGTCTGATATTGGACTCTCTCCATATTTCAACAACACAGACCCTCATAGTCCAACACTACATTTGCCTCACACCTCAACACAACACTGTCACATCCCTACTCTACATTACAACCCCTCACATCACCAGTACAAGCAGCATGCAAAGTGCAAAACTCCGGCCTTGGCAGCTTAATGGGCCATACACTAACAATTTGTCTAGACTTTTTCCTGTAGACTTAACCAAACCATATAATAGAAGCTCAAACCTCAACACTTTCAATTTGGATGCAATCAGGCAGGCCCTTGCACTACATAGAAAATGTCAATCGGAAGGATAAAGTCTTCTCTAAATCTTACAGTGTGGATGGCCCTTTTGTCTGTAGGCACCCACACAAAACAAAAAAACACATGTTCAATTCTAATGTATTTATTTATTTGAGAATGACAGCAGAAGGAGGGATGCAGCAAAAGAATATTGTCACTCTCCAGTCCGTGTGCCTTTACAGCGCCAGACCACGATCTTTGCTCCATGGCTACGGGATTCTGATGTCTTCCACAACTTCCGGCAGAGTTCAGAATCCATTCTGCACCTCTACCAGCTCATAGGGGACAGGCATGGCAAGGTTGCTGGGCAGCTTCCAAGCCACTTTCAAAGTTCCAGGGTGTTCATGTTGGTCATTGGCCATGTGCCTTACCAAATATCCACTGACCACAAAAGAAAATGAGTGGAGTCCATCAAGGTGGGTTTCTACCACCTACACCCGCAAGCAGTACCACTCCTGGAAAAATAAAACAAAGGATAAGACATTTCATAATGAAAATCACATCTTAATGCCTGTTTGCTTCATTCTGAACTTCATTTAATTTCGACATCACGAGTGAAATAACACATTTTATGCCAACTTACACAAACCAGAAATCATTAATGTAAACATTTGAATACACACCTGTGACGCCAGACAGCCCATCACCACAGGCTTCCCATGGTACGTGCCATGATTCCAAGATGTTGATGTTCTGGAAAATTACAACACCATAAGATACCAAGCAGCCGTTCATGTTATCAATAACTACACAGGTGGCATAGACACAAATAAACACCTGCCAGCTCTTCTCAGCCCTTTACACTATTCACAATACCAACATGTTTATGGTTAGAGGTGCATGTTTTTGCTCAAGTAACACAATTTTACCAATGTTTATCACACACAATGGCAAGTGTCATTGGCAGATGATAATCACCCTCTGTCTCCCTGTGAGTGGCACCTCTGCTAACTAGCTAATTAATACACATGCCCTATCTTGACCGGTTACAGTACTTACATGTAAAGTGGCTAGCAACCAGGGTATTCCGGGTGGCCATACCGGCAGCGGTGCTCCGCCGCCTGGGGGCCGCCGGCTGACGGACCTCTGGCTCCCTCTCCTCCGTCAGCTCCCAAGAATCATCCCGGGCAACGCACATGTTGTGCAACACGCAGCACGCCAGGATGATCTTGGAAGCCTTTGTAGGAGAGTACAGGAGTTCACCCCCAGGCCGGGCCAAGCAGAGAAACCGGGACTTGAGAAGACCTATGGTCAACTCAATGATACTCCGGCTTCTCCGCAAGGCCCTGTTGTAATTCCTCTCTGCTGGGCCCTGGGGGTACCTGATTGGAGCCATCAGCCACGTCAGCTGCGGGTAACCAGCATCCCCTGAAAAATAAGAAAAATATACATTAGTTATTCATATCATGTGACTTTAGATGACTCCTCAAAATGGGAGACAATTAGGCATTTTACTAAACAACCTGCTCGTCTGTTTGCAAAAAATCATATGAAACATCTCAACTCTGTCTAACTGCCTAAATCACTAATACAAATGGGAAAAAGGACACACAAAGTGGTGGGTTTCTCTTGCAAGTTTCAACTTGGCCCCTATTTTGTTCCTATTACATTAGCCTAGGTCTTACTTCTGGAATATATCTGCAACTAGAGTGAGGAAACCAATATTGACTCACTTATGCAAAGTACTTTGGGGATATGGCAATACCATTGGAATCATTTGTCGGTTTTCTTTGGGTGGCTAGAGGACACCATTTACACATTGGTTAACCACCTTCATTGGACTCAAAGACAACTTTGCAAATCTTTCTTTTGTGAGCTGCTAAGCTGCTGATCTGGTTGTGTGTGAACAGCCTGACAACTCCTAACACATCCATTTTAGGTAGGCTTTGCTTAAATCAGGGTGTACACCGATGTAGCTTATTCCTATGTCTATGTAATCTTACAGTTTATGTTGTTAAGACAAAATACTTTACCAATAAGCCACCCTTCGGGCATTTGTCCACTTTCAAACACCTCGTACAGAGTACTTGTTCTTAACATACTGGAATCATGGCACGACCCTGGGTGACCAGTGTTGACACTCATGATGCGCTGTTTGGCGTCACACACTAATTGGACGTTCACGGAGTGGTACTGCTTGCGGTTCCGGTATTCACTTTCGTGGCTCCTTGGGGGCCTAATGGCTATGTGGGTGCCATCGATTGCCCCTAGGATTTGCGGCATGTGTGCCCGCCGGTAGAAACCCAACTTGACTTCATTCCACTCATTTTCATTCTGTGGCCAGTGGATAAAATTGGGCACTATATCCACTATGGCATTAATGACCAACATGAACACCCTTGAAACTGTGGGCTGGCTAATGCCCATGATACTTCCCGAAGTGGCTTGGAAGCTGCCACGCCCTAAAATATACAAAGTGGCCAGCAATCTGGCCATGCCGGGCACCGCATGGCCGCGCTGTGTGTCCGGGTCAATTTTCTCTGCTATGAGCTGGTAGAGGTGTAGAATAGTTCCTCGCTCGAGCCGGAACTTCCTCCTGACATCAGAATCCCGCAGCTTGTCCAAATAGATCCTTGGAGCAAAAATGCGTGGCTGGCGAGGTAAGGGCACACGGACTGGAGGTGCTGCTGCTGGAGGTGCTGCTGCTGCTGCTGCTGCAGCTTCCCCACCTTCTGCTGCCTCCTGTGCCAGGGCCTCCTCAAACAAGGCACCAATAAATGCCAGCATTGCACCATCTAATGCGTCTGGGATATCGTCCTCAATTTTGAACGCGCAAATTCGCGAATGCGCAGATATATATAGAAACGGCCGCTAATTATCACACCTGTGAGCCAGCTATAAAAGGAGCACATGGCCAATATGGCTGCTGGATGTTATAGATCGATGTTTCTTATGTGCTAGCAAGACCCTGTGACCCACAACCTACATTATCTGGAGGTAAGACAATTGTATCTCTCTCTCCCAAAAAAAAGGAAGGAGACAATTTGTACTTATCTTGGGTGTGCTTAAGTTGTCTATGGTGAATCCCCTCCAACCCACAATAGCTTGGGAACCCCTCAAGTGTCTTTTAATCATTGGCAGTTGGCCCCATGTGCATGTGGTTTGGACATGTGTTTTCTCATGTTTGTTAAAGGTGTGCAGTCTAGATTTGGCATCTAAACCTGCCCCCTTACCTTCCCAGCTTCCAAAGACACAATTTTTGCTTTCCTGATAACTGTAATTTATTATGTGCACGTATGTAGGTCATGCGATTTCTCATGTATGTTTAATGTTTGCAGCCTCCTTTTGCCTATAAAGGATTACACCACCACCACCACCACCACTGTGTTTGTGCCATTAGGTAAGTGTTTGGAGGGCCTCGTGTGATTTGTACCCCTATGAGTTTTCTTATGTGTTTTTTTTTTCCATTTCTTTGCAGCCTCTTCTGCTCTTTGCCACCACCACCACCACCACCACCACCACCACCACCACTGTGTTTGTGCCATTAGGTAAGTGTTTGGAGGGCCTCGTGTGATTTGTACCCCTATGAGTTTTCTTATGTGTTTTTTTTTTACATTTCTTTGCAACCTCTTCTGCTCTTTGCCACCACCACCACCACCACCACCACCACCACCACCACCACTGTGTTTGTGCCATTAGGTAAGTGTTTGGAGGGCCTCGTGTGATTTGTACCCCTATGAGTTTTCTTATGTGTTTTTTTTTCCATTTCTTTGCAGCCTCTTCTGCTCTTTGCCACCACCACCACCACCACCACCACCACCACCACCACTGTGTTTGTGCCATTAGGTAAGTGTTTGGAGGGCCTCGTGTGATTTGTACCCCTATGCGTTTTCTTATGTTTTTTTTTTTTCCATTTCTTTGCAGCCTCTTCTGCTCTTTGCCACCACCACCACCACCACCACCACCACCACTGTGTTTGTGCCATTAGGTAAGTGTTTGGAGGGCCTCGTGTGATTTGTACCCCTATGCGTTTTCTTATGTGTTTTTTTTTTCCTTTTCTTTGCAGCCTCTTCTGCTCTTTGCCCACTACTACCACCACCACCACGACCAAGTCTGTTTGTGCCATTAGGTAAGTGTGTTCTGTAACTGTTCACTAATTATACTGTATATGAAGAGCAATCTGCAAATCCTGTTTTTTCTGTTTTCTCTTTTGTCATTTCAGATTTAGGAGTTTGGGGCTCTTTGCTGCTGCTGGACAGCCAGATTCTCTGCCCACCTCGTGCTCCCATGGCCCCACCCACTGGAAGGATGAGAAGGGGCAGGGTGGCCAGGGGGGCCAGGGGGGCCAGGGGGGCCAGGGGGGGCAGGGGGGGCAGGGGGGGCAGGGTGGGCAGATCGTCTGGCTCTGGTGTGAGGGAGGCTCCAGCTGTATCCATGAGGGAGTCCACCATCCCCATCCCGGAGGAGGAAGCCGGGGGAGGTGTTAACACACCAAGTGGACAAGCTGGCTCTTCTGACAGTAGTCCTGGAGCGGGTCCGTCCACCAGAGTCAGCTTGTCCACATTACCCCGGCTTCCCCGTTTCACCCACAATCAGTGCTGTGCCCTGGTCCACGCCTATATGGCCAGATATCAGGCGATACATGGGACCAGGGCCGCGTCTTACTCAGTAACAGAGAAGAACAGATTGTGGGATGAAATCCGGGATGCTGTAAATGCACTGGGTGAAGCACCTCGCCACCGTGACAGTGTGCGGAAGAAGGTCAACGACATCTGTGGGTCCGTTCGGAAGAAGCTAATTGCATGGGCTGCGGAGGGTCTTTATGACCGTCAAGGTCGGCTGGATGAACGTGCACGAAGTTCTCTCTGGGATTATCAATTACCTTTCTTGAACATCATAGGACCCGATACCATCTTTCCCAGAGAGGACTTAGATTCGGATGCTTTGCACCGAGGTAGGATATTATCTTGGATGTCAATTGTGTGAGTTGTTTGGAAAAGATTAACTACTATCCTATGTGTGACATTAAGAGAATGTGATACTTGCCCTTCCAATTGTCCTTTTTTTGTTTTCCCCAACCTGCAATTTGTTCATCTGTAGCACGGATCTCAGCCCCTCCACAGCCCATGCAGCTTGGCGAACCAGACGGACTCACAGGTGTTGACATCAGTGCTGACCCTCCTCCTGGTAGGTCCAATATCATACTGTGCCAAACAATGTAGATGTTTTTTTTTTCCAAGATAGCTCATATTGCTATGTCCTTTACAGAAGATCCGCAGCAGGGAACACACCCAGTGCAGCTAGGCCTGGAGGAAGGTGTTGGTATGTCTAGTCAAATAATGTTTTTTTGAATCTTATTAACCCCATTAACACACATGTTTTTTCTTAGGAAAGAGTGTTGCCTTTTAGATGTTTACCCTGCAAAACACAGTTGACAGCATTAATGGGTGCCGTCATTAGTAGGCAGACCAAGCCTTCTTAACCTTTGGGAGGGTTTAGCAAGTGTCCTATGAGCCCAGGAAAGCACTTTTGAATGTTTGGCCTCAATGCTTCATTCATGAAGCTAGGAGGGCAATCTGGCCATAATCATTACTGACTAAGGTTATGTACTAAACATGTTTTTTTTTTTTTTGTTTTTAAAAGAACATCAGGCCCCTCTTGACGTTGCAGCTGGAGTTGGATCAGGAGCTGGCGACGATTCTGCATCCAGTGCTGTGGTATGTGATATAAGGGAACAAGGTGCACATGTAACATTTCAATGGTAGCATTGATTTTGGACTAGATGTGGCTTACATTGTGTGTGTTAAATTAGTGCTATGACATTCTGACGATGCACCAGCACAACAAGAGTTCTATCTTGAACATCAGGGAATTATGTTATAATTTGGTGTGCCACTAATGTTCCAAAAACATCCAGGATCTTTAAAGTCCGGCCCGTCTTTGATTTTCCAGGTCCAAATTCATGGGTATCGTTTGTTTGGGTTGTCCTGTAGCCGATTGATGGCAAGATTTTAGACAACATACGTAGATGTATAAAGTCATTGGTGTAGTAACAGATTTACCAAAAGCATAAACAACCTACCACACCAGGGTTAATTGGGAACACCTTCATGTTGAATCTTTTTTGCCTTTGTCATATTAGTCACACCAATATAATATGTACCCATTATCAGAAGTGTTGCTAGCTTGGATAATCTTACAATGAACAAGTACTCATTAGAAGCACATCAAACTTTTCAACGTTCTGCTTGGGGTGTTAAGTTGTCAAACTAATCTGAAATATTTAGTCATGATGTTTGATAATGATTTGGTCTATTTCTTCTGCTTTCAGGTAGCCTTAGATGCAGAGGGATTGTCACCTACCCAACTTCGTCCATCTATGCTGGATGTAGCCGAGAGGCTGCTTGATGAGTATCAGGTCCAAAATGAGTTAAGGAGGCGTACTCAGCAATCTACTGAGGCAGTACGTCTGCTCGGGCTCATACAGGAATCTGTAGCAACAATGGTACAGGTTCACCAGGATATGTTACAGGTTCAACAGGATATGCGTAACAGCTTGGTAAGTTTAGCAGACCAGCATCAACGGGATCGGCAAAGTGTTGACACTCAGGTGCTGGCCACACGCCAATGCCTGTTTGGATCTGAAGATGCCCCATTGGCAGAGCCCTCCCAAACATCTCACTCACCTGCCACTGCAGGTTGTGGTAGTGGGAGGGTAATGCCAGTGTTGGCCACTTGTCAGGCAGCTGGGGATGGGACAATTCCTCCTGTAGCCACTCCTAGCACTTCACACTCCGTTCGGACTCCCACACCCCTCAATGAGCAATCCTCCTGCACAACCTCAATGCGCACTGGTTCCACAGTACCCCTTCCACCTGACTACATTCCCTCCACACCTTTATCACTTCACTCCTCCCCAGGCCGTTCTTCTTTTTTGTCACCAATGCGACATGTCGTTTGCCCCCGCACCGTGGACCACAACAAACAATCAACCACCACTCCCCACACATCTTCACAACCCTTGCACCACCAGCAGCATCAAATAGCCTTGGAGCAGCAACGATCCCATCTCATGGTAATGGCACACGTTGCCCAAATGCTTAGGCTGACCCCAGAGCAGATGACACTATTGGCCGAACATCTTCTGTCTGGGACATTTCCAACGTTCAACACCCTGCATCATCAGCAGCCTCAGACAGAAGATATGATCCTAATGGGCCACTTGAGCACAACTCTACAGTTAACCCCAGACCAGATGGAACTCTTGGCACACCATTTGATGGCAGGAAACTTAACAATGCTCACCACACTGCTTCAGGCACGACCACCAACTTGATTTTTTGTTTTTTTGTTTAATTTGGTTTAGTTTTGTTAATGATTTACATTGGCCAATTTTTTGGGCCATTTTTTTTTTTAATTTGAGGGTGGCACAATATGATTTATTATAGTGCTTCTTTTGGGGATGAAATAAAATTTTATGCAAAATGATTAGTTTGTGTTTGCTCTTTGGTTTTTTAGGAGTGTTGGTGGCCAAGTAATGGCCCTGGTTAATGTAGGCATTTATACACACGTGCTTCTCTATCTCCAAACATATGATTTCATGTAAATTTAGATAACTCAATGTTCACATAACGACCCAAGAAAAGGTCTCCCTTCAAATGTAGCTTCAAAACAAGTCTCAAGGCTAACATAAACCAAAGCCAACATACTAACAATTACAGACCACACCACTCAAGTAAACAAATACAACACAAAAGACATTCGATGTGTACACCAAAAAGAAAACTTGGGTAATAAAATAAATGTTTTAATAACACATGTGGGTGTCTACCAACTGTAGCGTACAAAAAATATATTACAATATATAATAGAATGAACTAAATTGCCAATGTAACATTTGTGTTGCAAAGAGCAACATACTTAAATTTAATTTAGATAAACATTTTAAACATTTTTTATGTTTTGACATCATTTTTTGGAAGGTTTTCACAAAAACAATTCTTTTTTGTAAACATTTGTGGTTTTTTCCGTTGCCATAAAAACAACAAGGCTTATTTGTAAACATTTGTGGTTTTGTCGGTTGCCATAAAAACAACAAGGCTTTTATGTAAACATTTGTGGTTTTGTCGGTTGCCATAAAAACAACAAGGCTTTTTTGTAAACATTTTTGGTTTAGTTTGTTACCAAAAACAACAAGGCTTTTTTGTAAACATTTGTGGTTTTTTCCGTTGCCATAAAAACAACAAGGCTTATTTGTAAACATTTGTGGTTTTGTCGGTTGCCATAAAAACAACAAGGCTTTTTTGTAAACATTTTTGGTTTAGTTTGTTACCAAAAACAACAAGGCTTTTTTGTATACATTTTTGGTTTTTTCCGTTGCCATAAAAACAACAAGGCTTATTTGTAAACATTTGTGGTTTTGTCGGTTGCCATAAAAACAACAAGGCTTTTTTGTAAACATTTGTGGTTTTGTCGGTTGCCATAAAAACAACAAGGCTTTTTTGTAAACATTTTTGGTTTAGTTTGTTACCAAAAACAACAAGGCTTTTTTGTAAACATTTTTGGTTTAGTTTGTTACCAAAAACAACAAGGCTTTTTTGTATACATTTTTGGTTTTTTCCGTTGCCATAAAAACAACAAGGCTTATTTGTAAACATTTGTGGTTTTGTCGGTTGCCATAAAAACAACAAGGCTTTTTTGTAAACATTTGTGGTTTTGTCGGTTGCCATAAAAACAACAAGGCTTTTTTGTAAACATTTTTGGTTTAGTTTGTTACCAAAAACAACAAGGCTTTTTTGTAAACATTTTTGGTTTAGTTTGTTACCAAAAACAACAAGGCTTTTTTGTAAACATTTTTGGTTTAGTTTGTTACCAAAAACAACAAGGCTTTTTTGTAAACATTTTTGTTTTTTTCCGTTGCCAAAAACAACAAGGCTTTTTTGTAAACATTTTTTTTTTTGGTTTGCCAAAAACAAGGCTTTTTTTTTTTTTTTTGTTTTTTTGGGTCCCAAAAAAAGGGTTTTTTTAAAATTTTTATATTTTTTTGGTTGCCAAAAACAAGGCTTTTTTTGTTTTTTTTTGTTTTTTTGGGTCCCAAAAAAAGGGTTTTTTTTAAATTTTTATATTTTTTTTGGTTGCCAAAAACAAGGCTTTTTTTGTTTTTTTTGTTTTTTTGGGTCCCAAAAAAAGGGTTTTTTTTAAATTTTTATATTTTTTTTGGTTGCCAAAAACAAGGCTTTTTTTGTTTTTTTTTGTTTTTTTGGTTCCCAAAAAAAGGGTTTTTTTTAAATTTTTATATTTTTTTTGGTTGCCAAAAACAAGGCTTTTTTTGTTTTTTTTGTTTTTTTGGTTCCCAAAAAAAGGGTTTTTTTAAAATTTTTATATTTTTTTTGGTTGCCAAAAACAAGGCTTTTTTTGTTTTTTTTGTTTTTTTGGGTCCCAAAAAAAGGGTTTTTTTTAAATTTTTATATTTTTTTTGGTTGCCAAAAACAAGGCTTTTTTTGTTTTTTTTTGTTTTTTTGGTTCCCAAAAAAAGGGTTTTTTTTTAAACTTTTTTTGATTTTTTTGTTAGATTTTTGTTTATAATGGGCAACAATTACAAATGTGACATTTCTTTGTGTTGCAACGTGCAACATAAGTAAACAAACAACAAAAAAAAAATACTAGGATCTTTTTAAAGGTGTGACATTCCTAACGAATGGCTCCTTAGGGTCTGGATCCACGCCACAAAGGTGTTCCAAATAGAGAATTCGGTCTCCGCACCACCTCATATAATCCAGGAGGACCTCGTAGGTGAGGTGGGTGTGCCCTGGGTAGAAAAAAACATGACAATTAGTTTTAGGCAAAATGATCCAAACAAGGATTGTAATTAATGTGCCTCAACAAATATGCTTAGGAGTCTATTGGTTGGCTTTTATCAACACTCTGAAGCAAATATGCTAAATTGCTGTTGTAAACCTTAAACTCAAACTTTCACAGCAAATTGTTCAAAAGGTTACATAAGATGGCTTGGAATGTTAGTAGCAGTTCCACCAAAGCTAAGTAAAATGCTTTTCTGCATGTAAACACAAGCAATCATTTTGAAGAATGTAAGGTGTTTTGGGTTCAATTGGTCAACACGATACATGTGCACACATTTATCTCTATCACCATTGGAATCTGTGGAGCGTTCTCTCTCCCTCTTACTGTCTATAGATTGAACCTGACACATAGTAGAGACTCACCCTTAGGAATTTTGAGGGCCAGTTCTGGACGGAGCAGATGTGTCTGCTCCCCTGATCTCCTTTCCGCCATCCCAGCTGTGTTAAGAGAGAAGAAAAAGTTTATCAACAAATGGACTCACGCTAACTGTAGGTTACGCAGTCATGAAAACGCTCTAACACCCACTCATTACCCCTCCACATTTCCCTGAAAGTTTTATTTAGACATTGATATGGTGGTGATGCAGATTTGTACAGTGCAAGCGTCATTCTTCTGGGTGAAGCTTGTAGCGTTAAGGATACGTACTCCCTGCTTTTGTGCTGATTGTGTTTTTCAGATGTTTTTGGTGCCTCAGCCCTGCCTGTTCTAAGTGTTGGAAACATATCATTTTGGGAGGGCTGCGGAAAACTAATCAGGTTAGACTTACACTCTCTAGGTTTTTGGGGACAAGAGAAATAACAATCCTCCTTTTTACATGGCCCCTGTACACACCTCTAGGCACCTCCCTCCTGTTGTTTGACCCCACAGCAGGCAGCTTGCTATGGAGGCACATGAGATGAAGCCAAGCACCCTGTGCCTGTTCAGGCACTAGGCTGTGAGCCAGCCTTGCCCCCCTCCCTTCCAATGGTCTCAATGATTAGGAGTGACAGCATCAGGAGGCAATATTGGCATGCTGTCACCTCAGTTAAGGAGGAGGGGGAGTCTGTTCCAGACAAGTATTAGTGCAAAAATTTGGACCGTAAAAAATGGTCCCAGTAAGTCTTAGGGGGAATATGCACACCTATCACTTGGAATACTAATGCATAGAATGCATTCACATAAAGAACCCGCTGCCTTTAGAACAACTTGAAGCCTGAGCGGGGACATACACAGTTAGCATTTCTCCACTTACTAAGTAGACACATTACTGGAAAAGCACACAACTTACCATCATCAGGTTTTTTTGGGGCCCCTGAAGTGGATGGCGTGGCTGGCTCTGGAGAAACTGCACAAAAAGAACACAAATTGTGAACTGGAATGTGGTACATTACCGAGGAAGAGTATTTATGAAAGATTGACAAACACACATTTTCAGTGTTGACTAAATCAGGACATGATTAAATTACAATGTCCCCTAAAAATTTACAAGTACAAAGCACACCATTTCCAATGTAGAGAAACTAACACCAATTTAGAATAGGGTGGCTTGAGATAACTTACAAAAGATAACATGTCCTGTAAAGCTCCCCAAAACCACCTTTCAAACATGAAGGTTAAGCAAGAGTGTTTCATGACCAACCTTCCTGTCACATATAGCAAAACTACACTTGCTTTGACTCCAACTTAGATTATCCTAGATACACATCATCCTAGCACACACAATTCATGTGAGAATCTAATTTTAGGTACTTACAGACTAGTTCAGGGGAGCCTGGAGTGGGGGAGGATGGGGGAGACCCTACATGGGGGGATGGTGTCCCTTCATGGGGGGATGGCGTTGTATCTCCTAGAAACACAAAGACACAAATACAATCCTTGAACAAAAGCTATTTGATAAAGGCACACAGAAAGTAGTCTGGAAACATTGAAGGTAGTAGTTACAGTGGACTGGGTAAGCAGTGGCCCCTCTTCCCCAGTCCTCCACAACAAACATCCTCAATGTCAGCTGCTACAAAACCCCAATGTCAAAATATATATATTACAGCCCTTATATTTACCAGGACACATTGAACACACAAACACATGTAGAATACTTACTTCCCCTTTGAGGAGAGCCCAGGTCCTCATCCGAGTCGGACCAATTGGCCTCTTCTTGGCCAACAGTTTGTTCCTGGCCCGGATCCAGGCGACTTGGCCCTGCCTGAGGCTCCTCTCTTGCTGAAGTTACATCAACCACAAAAGAAAACAAAACAAACAATCATTCCTCCAAGTTCGACCTAATACACAACACACCAGCACATCCACATTACTTACAGGGGGCCTGAGAAGGCTGAGCCTCCACATCCTGATCACTGGTTTCTAAAATAAAAGAAAAACATTATATATTATTTATGGACACAAATAGGCAGTAACCTCTCATCATGCTAGCACCATACTCAATGCCCCTACAATTCAGAACATAGAAGTGCACTTACACCAATGAGATGCATTGACCATGTTTTAAAACAGGAGGGCACCATGCAAATTAAGCGGGCGCCTAAGGCCTCGCACCTACAGGGGCCTTGCGGCCAGTGGCGGAGCACCAACATTTCGAAGGGCGCAGTCAGGGAAATCTCCCAAGTAAAAGATTGCTTTCAATCCTCGGATCAAAAAGTTGCAGCAGTGTGCTGCAGTCCCTTCACTGCGTCTGCCAGGTGTCTGTTGTCCGCTGACACTTACTCCTCCTTCTCTGCCTGGGGATTGGCCGTCTGATCATGTTATCCTAAGATGTGGAGGAATCGGTAGGTGTGTACCTGCACCAGTAGGAAGTGACTGGCCGGTCAACTCACTCTGCTATCATCAGTTGTTGCTCTGGGAGGAGAGCTCCGCCCTGGACCCGGAACATACAGGTAACCAGGCCCAGACTTGATATTTTGCAGGCTGGTCATAGATTTGTTGTGTCCACTATGCAAAGTGGTTGAGTAGCCCCAGGGAAGTTGGAAGAGTCTGAAAATGGTTGGTGGAGGAGGAGGAGAAGAAGGCCCTGGGTGGCTGGGGGACAAGGAGAGGGCCCCTGGGGGTTTTCTAGAGGAGGAAAGATCCACAATGACGCCAGAGTCAATTGCCAAGGAAGAGAGTGGAGCTGAGCAAGTCCTGCCTATCTGACATGAAAGCCAAACATGGTGTAGATGGAGCCCTTTGCCCTACACAATGACAGCACCAGAGGTGGAAGGTGAGTGGTAGCGGGTCTTTGACATTATAGAGCATATGGACTCTGTCCATTATTGGTAGTTTTGTTTGGAGTTGTCCTTTAGATGTTTAACTGTGTTGTTTTTGACCCGAGCTGTGAGGGACTGAGGTATGACAGCCCACTATGCTGAGACTTATAGTGCCCTAGAATGTTGAGGACTGAGGAATCCTTAGTCCCTAACAGAGGGCACTACAAGTCTTAGCATAGCAGGCAGTATTTCCTCATTCCCCTACAGAGAGGATTACAAGTCCAAGCAGGTAGCCTTCTGCAGTGGGACTTGTTGTGCCCTTGACTGTGGTGGACTGAGGAAGGGAAGTGTAAGAGGGTCTCTGTAAGCTCAGATGTATGGGGGAGCTTTGGGGAACACAGAGTTCCCTTTTACACCAGAGTCCCCAGCTTCCCCCCTCAAATAATGGTTCCCAAACTCTCCTTATATCAGAGTCTTCACACTTCCCTCTTACAGTGTAGTAAGTCTGGAGACTCCGATGTAAAGGGGGCTCTGTAAAATGTGATTAGAGATTAGAAATTTCTAACATTTTTATTTTCTACTTACGATCCACAATTTTCAGCTGCTCAAATGGCTCGCTGCCTCTGATTGCATATTGGAGTGTGGCCGTCCTCCTCCTCCCCTTCTTCACCAAAAGCACAAGAGGGTGCCGTCCGTCCGCTTTGGCTAGAAGCAGAAGAAAAAAAAAAAACATAAAAAATACGAATGTACATAGTAGTATTAAAGGTTGTGAAGAGACACTTGATGGAGGTAGGAAAGGTAGGAGCGAGAGGGAGGGGGGGGGGGGTGTTGGTATTAGTGTTGTTGCATAGCTAAACACATGTCCACCTACCCAAAAAATTGTAACCTATCTGGTCACATGTAATGTATATTTTTACTTACCGGAGATTTGCTCCACAGCCTTTAGCAGGAGCTTGGGTGAGCGCCTTTTGGCATCACTCCAGGCCCGCTGCAGATCCACTATCTCAGGCAGAAACTGAAATCTCCGCTGCAGCCTCATCCGGAGACGACACATCATCTTGTGCTTTTGGTGAAGATGCGTATAAACTTTATCATACCCCCAGAGGAGGAGGAGCTGTGGAAAGAGCAGTGTATGTTTGAGTCCAAGTATGTCCAAAATAGTACAGTCTTCAAATAACATGCTAGGTCGTCTTTGAGATATTGTAGAACAAAGAATTCCATTTCTGGTGATACATATACATCGATGTCCAAATCTACCTCCATGACATAGGTTGCCCCACACTGGTGATTTCCTCTACATGATATAGCCATTTTCTCAATTGGCCTTTCATGACACACCCAGGGCCGCCATCAGGGGGGGACAGGCAGTCACTGTATTTACAACCTTATTGCTGTCCATTTAGCAGGGTGCAAGTAACTTTACACACATGTAGCATAGGTATCAACTTTTGTCACCATGTTAAAAGGACAGCAGTATGGGTAGCATTACAGTGACTGTTATTAGTCCAGGCTCACTAAACTAGCCAATGCTTGGAAAAGCAAGCCATGCAGATTGCTTTTCAGGTCCCTTTTAACACGAGCTGTCTGATTGGGTGTGGCTGTTAATTTTTGACGCAGACCTGATAAGCCCCTCAATTCTCCTTTATGGAGTGTTATATGTAAATGGGATTGCTTCATTTGAGATGCAGATTTAAACTGTGTATGGCCAGGCTGAAGGTACCCAAGTTGATTGGTCGATCACCTGGAGGACAACGTACAACCAGTCTGTCAGATTTTACACACACTTATCGCTAGCATCTCTTGTAGCCACTAGCAATAATCACTGTGTTTTCCTGGCAGGGGCAGCACCAGGAGAACACAATGGCTCCGCAGGAGGGTTTCCCCTGTCTGTGTTGATGGTGGAATCAAGGCAAAATGTTTTTCCTGCAAGCCACGGGACAAACAAAGATAGTTTTTTAATGAATCCATGATTTTGCCAAAATGGAAAAAAAAAGATGTTTGCTTTGTATATTCTTAAGTTTGCTACATAACTAGAACATGTAACAGTGTTATATCATTGCAGGAGATTTCCCTTCACTTCCTGTCTTGGTGTCACCAGGACAGGAAGTGAGGGAATCTCCCGTGGGGATACAGCCAGCAATTCTTTCCTTTTATATATACTATGGACATTATAAGGCAACAATTGCAAGCTATTTCCCCACAGTGATATTCCCCTCACTTCCTGTCTTGGTGACACTAAGACAGGAAGTGAGGGAAAATCTCATGCAATGATATCACCCTACTAGAAATTGTAGTTCCGTCTAAAAAGTATACATAAAGTAAGCACTTGGTTTCCAAAGTGGCAAAATTATGGAGGAGTTAAAACCCCATAGTGTGATCGGGTAATCTGACGGTGTGTTCCTACACTCCTCAATGTGTCTGTTCATTAAGCTGTGCTGAATTATCCTTGATTCACAATTCCTGCAAGAGTTGCACATGGTATGTGGGAGATGCAAATTTAAGGTGGCATAATTATCCACACAATCACACATAATCCTTTTTAAAGGTCCCCAGCAGAATTTGATGGCATAGTGGTTCACAGCAGTGCCATCATATTCCAGTTAGATCTGTAAATTAACAAAGCAATGTGATCTGGGGGTGTATTTAACTTGCAATGGACACCCCCATTCATTATCATATGGCAGTGTGAGATGGGTGTGTTGGGAATGTGATCCATTGAGACAAGTGATTATACACTCATGTGTTTCTTTTAGAGGTGATTTGTTCAAGGCAATCCTTTGAAGACATGACCATTCCAGATTTTTGTGATCACTGATTCCATCTCAGGTGAACCAATTAGCTGCTGTGTGCAGATCCAGCTTATGATGGTAAGAGTGTCAGACAAGACAAACGGGGCCGAGCTTGCAGTGTGTATGGATGTATGTAAGGCAATAATTTTTGGCATTATGCATTTAGGGAATATAATGTTTCTAATCTTGCATATATGAAAAGGGTCAATACATTTGTCTTTATCTAGATAGATTCCAAAGCGTCAGAGCAATCTGTCACAGATAATTGGGTTTCATTTTGTGTAAAAGTTGAAACGAATCAAATCTATCTATATACAGGCATAGCCCACTTTAAGTACACAATGGGACCAGGGCATGTATGGAAACTGAAAATGTACTTAAAGTGAAGCAATCCCTTTTTTCTTTTCTCGATGCATGAAAATACACCAGCTCCATTGTAAATTTTGGCCACATTGACATAGCCTTACTCCCAAACCATGTGGGAGCATGTTAAGGGGATCCAGGACTATGACATGATAGATTACCTAGGCAAGCTGGCCAGCCACAAAATGGATATGGTGTAGTCCTGGGTACCTGGGTACCCTGTCGTTGCTCCCTAAGTTTGTTATCCCTGTCACTTATGGTTTGTGAGCAGTGTCATGGCAAGCTGAACAAGCTGTGTCCTTAATCACGATTGTATATAAAGTGAGTGTACTTAAAGCAGGGTATGCCTATCTATATCTATATAGAAAGTTCAGAGATGTGAACCTGTTCCCTATTATATACACTAATATATGGTATATAACATATTCTATAATGTATCTAATGTATATATATTGTATATAATATATACATAGTATATATATTGTCTAATATATATATTTTGTATAATATATATATATATATATACACATACATACATATATAATATATATACATATATATATACATATAATATATACATATATATATACACATATATACATATATATATATACATATATATATATATATATATATACATATATATACATATATATATATACATATATATATATACATATATATACATATATATACATATACATATATATATATATATATATATATATATATATATATATATATATATATACACATACACATACACATACACATACACATATATATATATATATATATATATATATATATATATATACACACATACATATATATATATATATATATATATATATATATATATATATATATATATATATATATATATATATATATATATATATAGGGAACAGGTTCACATCTAGGAAGTTTCTATAACAGGAAGCTTCTAGATCACGTCTAATAGGCAGAAAGTGCATGCGCAGATCAGCAGACCAAAAGTTTCTTGCACACCCGCTAGATAAGCGACCCACCCAGCCACCATCCCCCATCCCCCATCCCCCATCCCGCACCCTGCACATTCACACCCCCTCCTTACCTTACACACAAATGCCACTATTTCGGCTGTAAACAGTGCAGGAGCCATGATGCACACTTACGACAGGGCCTGGACAATTTCCGGAAACGTGTGCACGCACCAAAAGTTTCGTTTCCGGTTTCATGTATAAATGTGAGAACGCGGTTTTGTATATTCGCGAATTCGCGAATAGTGAACATACACAACCATTAAGCAGATTTAACTTAGAAAAAGAAATACAAATACATACATTTGTGGACACCAGAAAACTTTATTTAGACACATGAAGACATTTTAAAAAAAAAATTGGAAACATGCTGTTTATTACATTTGTATTTTTCAAACCAAAACAACCTTTGTACAACATTTAGACCATATACATCGACAAAGAGCCCATAATCAACAGATGCATGTGCAGATTGACAGAATTATGTTAACAGCAATAAATACTTACAGAGAGTCAACACACAACACAGCCAAATCTCACCTCCATAAATAACAAAGGGCCAAAAATGTTACCCATAAAACATGTGACACACAAATATATTGGACCTCTTCGTAGGTCAAATCTTTCCTGATGTCTGAGTGAGCTATATATAATCCAAGCAAACACACCCAGAATGGTAACGCCCAGTCCAAAAATTAACTGTGTGTATCCTGTGTGTTTTGGAGCATGCTCAGTTGCCAAAACAAGGGAAATAGAAATGAGGAATAGAAATGTATGTAGGTGTGTATAGTATATGTGAATTGAAAAAATTCTCTCTTGAAGTTTGCTAGTCATTATTTAGAATGTTTAGATACAGGAATACATACATATATATACAATTACGTGAGAGAGAGAGAAATATATATTTAGGGAAACAATTGAAACACACCTTTTGGGATTTGAGAAGTGAGATTGTGACGATTGAACAGATATGTAAGCCAACAATCTGACTCATCACTCATGAACATCCCTAAATTTGGCGTGGCAATTATATCAGGCGTTCTTATGTGCATTTTGGCTGGCGTTTTCACAGGCGTTTTGACATGCATTTTTTGGGCAGGCATTGTTATATGAAATCACCTACAAAAGCCCCAAAAACAGACCACAAACACGTACATGTGAACGTAGCCCGTTTGGGGGCGTTTGAGGGGGATTTGTCCAGCTCAAGGATCAGCTCCCAAAACAGGCAAAAAATCCAATCCTATTCAGTTCAATGGCCCCTGTTCCCATGTGAGCATTTTGACGGCATGAGGAAAACACCCAACGCTCACTGAGAAATAGCACAATGATTAGGGAGTCTGCCTTCCTGCTGTAGGTTTGTAAGTTCGAATCCGGAAGGTGCCCTCTGTATGGGCAACACTTGGATATCTCCAATCCTCCAAATGTTGACATCATTAATTTTGTTCATGTTTGAAAAAGGCATGTGTATCAGCAAACTTTTAATCCAAAGACATGAACAAAATACAAAAGATGCCCCATAAAGTCAATATGTAGCAATATTGTGAGCTAAAGCTCTATTTGTTTGTTGGGCATACTTTGCTAATTAGCCAAGTATAAGGGATATATATATATACCTTCAGTTAAATGTGTAGTAAAATGGTAACACTTGGCCATACCCATATGGAAGAAAAGGTAGTATTTGCAATATATTTCTAAAAACATTCTTTGGAAACACATAAAATATTGTCAAAATTGTGACATTTCCTTGATATGTGTGAAATGCTAATAATCTTTCTTTGAAATATGTTTTACATCTATTTTTTTTCTATCTGACGACCAATTCCCCAATGTAATATTTTGTGGGTTTTTTCAGAGAATGTGGAGGTTCTATATAAACACTGTAGATTTGACTGCTATGATTTCGGAGTTAGCAGGAAAGGTGTATGGAATGTGATGGTGTTTACTAAAGGATCCCTTGTTGGAAGTGTGCATGTTTTTCCAATTCCGCCGGTTTTTGCCATTTTCTATGGGCGAGACAGCGGATTTGCAAGCGGTATTCAAAAAAAAATTGACACAAAATCGCGCTGGCGAAATTTTTTGAGCCAATTTGGCGTTGCGCATGCGCACATTCGCGAGTTCGCAGCTCGCGGCTGGAGGAGCTGTTTAACCTTTCCACACTTTCGCAGATATCTCTCTTTCTAAGTCAGTTTTTGAGATTTTTTAAACGCAAGTCATCTCCAAATTGACTTCCACACCTTCCACAGTGATTTGGGATTTTTGGGGGTACAGGGGAAAATTTGGCTAAACTTTAGTCGAGCTTTTAGCTGGCGTGGTTTTAAGTCGCGCTCTGACCATATTGCATCTTAATGAATCTCACACTAGGTGCTATTTTCCGCCCGCCGTTCTTTGAATGCCAATTTCAGACTTAAATAATCGCCGCTTCGCAAAATCACGCCGAAACGCCAATTCGCCGTACTATGAATCAGGCCCATAATCTCATATATATGCCTATGTTCTTCCTTTGCTCTGGTACAGAGATTTGATTGGCACTGTGGTGTTGTGTGCTTCTCATTCACACTGAAGCTGGTGTTGGGATCTCATCTTTTCTTTTCATCATTGAATACGGACTATTATGCATTTCATTTGTAGCGCTGCATATGGATTTTATATAACATTACTAAGCTGGTGTAAATCTCAGGGGCATACCAATTTGAATTATACAAATCATAAACCTAACAGCTTAAAAAAATAAATAAATAATAGTTTGGACTGTGATATGCTTAGTGGCAATAGTGAAAATAAGAATGTTGAGAAAAAGGCATGAATATAGGTAATAACAAATAAGTTACATTTCATAAACTGGAAAAGGTATGTCTGCTAAGAGGTATAAAAGGCCCAAAAATATTTTTACAGAAGTGATTATATAAATATAATGAAAGGAAAAAAAGAAAAAGTGAGAAAAAAAGGGGGATTACAAGAAAATTAGAAAATAAAATAAGAAAGAATAAAAAAAAGGGACGGGTTCTTTCTTTTCTTCTTTGTAAGGTGGGGCTTGTAGGCCAGCTGCTCTTTACCAAAAAAAAAAAAAAGGAATATAACCAAGTGAAATATCTGAGGTCAAAAGCTCTACTTAGTCACATCTCTAGATCATAAAGATGGAGAAATTTATGCATTCCATAAAATGTATCCAAGGAGACCAGATTTTCTTAAACTGAGGATGTCGATCATGTAGTAGTGCTGATTGCTCCTCCATTCTCACAAGGTTACTCAACTCAGACAACCATTCTGTTATGGAAGGTGCTAACTGGGATCTCCAATGCATTGCTATAACTGCCCTGGCAGCCACTAAGAAAAAAACTGAAAATTAATTTATTGACTCTAGATATAGTTTTTGAAAATATTAATAACAGTGCTATTTGTTATTCTATAAATCTTGTCCCTGCGCCTATAATGGGACAATACCACCACATATGTTGCAAAGTGCCTTCATGAGTTAAAACAGCACCAACAGCGATTGGATACAGTTGGAAACATTTTATGTAAAAACATAGGGCAACAATACCATCTTGTAATAGCTTTATAATTGTGCTTCTGTGCCACACTTGCAATAGAAAGTTTATGGGTTAGAATGCATGATTTTTGGACTTTTTTCCTCTGTGAAAGAAACACAGAGCTCTCTTTCCCAGTCTGCAAAATAAAAAGGTTTAGTGGGAGAAACCTCTGATAATAACTGGTTATAGAAAAAAGACACAGGGCCGGATTTAAAGAAACTGCAGCTTCAAACATCTATGACGTGTTTCAGTTTCGCCGCGTTCAAATCAATTAACTGGCGCTGCGGCGAATTGGCGAGTAAAACAGCAATAATGAATTCCGCCGTCAGCGGGATTCACTTACGATCGCGGCTTCGCCAATTCGCAAACTTATGTCTTCCTGCTTATAGCAGTTTCACATAGCGATGTGGGCTAGTGGATTAGTGCACACATCACATGTCTGTAATTCATCTCCCTCTGCTGTAGGTTCGAGGCTTACCATCTCCACCTACTTTTTTTATTTTCTTTTTTTGTTTATATTGCTAAAATGGAACGGATTACATCATATATATTGCTAAATAATGTTACACTCAGAAGCGCTTGCAAGCTTACACCATTTTAAGTGTTTTTTTGATCTTGTCTGTGTGTCGAATCGATCTTATGAAGGAAAGTACCAAAGGCAAGTGACCAAACCCCTACCCTACTTCAGGGCAAGATGAAACCTCACAATTTTACCATGGTCTTCTTCCCACATTCCATACAATGTTTAGTTCTTTAGCTATATGTGCTTTTTAGCCTTAACACACTCCATTTTTTCCACCATACAGCTTTATTCTGCACAATAGCTAAGTGCTTTGCAACTTCACTGCAGTTCACAACGTCATGGGTTCAAATCACATCACTACACTTGGGATCTCTTTTCACTCTCATTTTTTTAAACAGTTTTTTTAAACTATCTTGAATTTGGGGGGGGGAGGGGGGTGTCCTACCCAAATTTCAAGCACATCAATGGAAACAACACAATTTTGATTTTATGAGTGTGGTCCTAGTTTTATCGAGATGCAATTCTTTACATATTTACCATGGTTCTTACAATTTCTTGACCAATAAACATAGGTGTCTGATATTGGACTCTCTCCATATTTCAACAACACAGGCCCTCATAGTCCAACACTACATTTGCCTCACACCTCAACACAACACTGTCACATCCCTACTCTACATTACAACCCCTCACATCACCAGTACAAGCAGCATGCAAAGTGCAAAACTCCGGCCTTGGCAGCTTAATGGGCCATACACTAACAATTTGTCTAGACTTTTTCCTGTAGACTTAACCAAACCATATAATAGAAGCTCAAACCTCAACACTTTCAATTTGGATGCAATCAGGCAGGCCCTTGCACTACATAGAAAATGTCAATCGGAAGGATAAAGTCTTCTCTAAATCTTACAGTGTGGATGGCCCTTTTGTCTGTAGGCACCCACACAAAACAAAAAAACACATGTTCAATTCTAATGTATTTATTTATTTGAGAATGACAGCAGAAGGAGGGATGCAGCAAAAGAATATTGTCACTCTCCAGTCCGTGTGCCTTTACAGCGCCAGACCACGATCTTTGCTCCATGGCTACGGGATTCTGATGTCTTCCACAACTTCCGGCAGAGTTCAGAATCCATTCTGCACCTCTACCAGCTCATAGGGGACAGGCATGGCAAGGTTGCTGGGCAGCTTCCAAGCCACTTTCGAAGTTCCAGGGTGTTCATGTTGGTCATTGGCCATGTGCCTTACCAAATATCCACTGACCACAAAAGAAAATGAGTGGAGTCCATCAAGGTGGGTTTCTACCACCTACACCCGCAAGCAGTACCACTCCTGGAAAAATAAAACAAAGGATAAGACATTTCATTATGAAAATCACATCTTAATGCCTGTTTGCTTCATTCTGAACTTCATTTAATTTCGACATCACGAGTGAAATAACACATTTTATGCCAACTTACACAAACCAGAAATCATTAATGTAAACATTTGAATACACACCTGTGACGCCAGACAGCCCATCACCACAGGCTTCCCATGGTACGTGCCATGATTCCAAGATGTTGATGTTCTGGAAAATTACAACACCATAAGATACCAAGCAGCCGTTCATGTTATCAATAACTACACAGGTGGCATAGACACAAATAAACACCTGCCAGCTCTTCTCAGCCCTTTACACTATTCACAATACCAACATGTTTATGGTTAGAGGTGCATGTTTTTGCTCAAGTAACACAATTTTACCAATGTTGACTACACTTTATCTACAATGGCAAGTGTCATTGGCAGATGATAATCACCCTCTGTCTCCCTGTGAGTGGCACCTCTGCTAACTAGCTAATTAATACACATGCCCTATCTTGACCGGTTACAGTACTTACATGTAAAGTGGCTAGCAACCAGGGTATTCCGGGTGGCCATACCGGCAGCGGTGCTCCGCCGCCTGGGGGCCGCCGGCTGACGGACCTCTGGCTCCCTCTCCTCCGTCAGCTCCCAAGAATCATCCCGGGCAACGCACATGTTGTGCAACACGCAGCACGCCAGGATGATCTTGGAAGCCTTTGTAGGAGAGTACAGGAGTTCACCCCCAGGCCGGGCCAAGCAGAGAAACCGGGACTTGAGAAGACCTATGGTCAACTCAATGATACTCCGGCTTCTCCGCAAGGCCCTGTTGTAATTCCTCTCTGCTGGGCCCTGGGGGTACCTGATTGGAGCCATCAGCCACGTCAGCTGCGGGTAACCAGCATCCCCTGAAAAATAAGAAAAATATACATTAGTTATTCATATCATGTGACTTTAGATGACTCCTCAAAATGGGAGACAATTAGGCATTTTACTAAACAACCTGCTCGTCTGTTTGCAAAAAATCATATGAAACATCTCAACTCTGTCTAACTGCCTAAATCACTAATACAAATGGGAAAAAGGACACACAAAGTGGTGGGTTTCTCTTGCAAGTTACAACTTGGCCCCTATTCTGTTCCTATTACATTAGCCTAGGTCTTACTTCTGGAATATATCTGCAACTAGAGTGAGGAAACCAATATTGACTCACTTATGCAAAGTACTTTGGGGATATGGCAATACCATTGGAATCATTTGTAGGTTTTCTTTGGGTGGCTAGAGGACACCATTTACACATTGGTTAACCACCTTCATTGGACTCAAAGACAACTTTGCAAATCTTTCTTTTGTGAGCTGCTAAGCTGCTGATCTGGTTGTGTGTGAACAGCCTGACAACTAATAACACATCCATTTTAGGTAGGCTTTGCTTAAATCAGGGTGTACACCGATGTAGCTTATTCCTATGTCTATGTAATCTTACAGTTTATGTTGTTAAGACAAAATACTTTACCAATAAGCCACCCTTCGGGCATTTGTCCACTTTCAAACACCTCGTACAGAGTACTTGTTCTTAACATACTGGAATCATGGCACGACCCTGGGTGACCAGTGTTGACACTCATGATGCGCTGTTTGGCGTCACACACTAATTGGACGTTCACAGAGTGGTACTGCTTGCGGTTCCGGTATTCACTTTCGTGGCTCCTTGGGGGCCTAATGGCTATGTGGGTGCCATCGATTGCCCCTAGGATTTGCGGCATGTGTGCCCGCCGGTAGAAACCCAACTTGACTTCATTCCACTCATTTTCATTCTGTGGCCAGTGGATAAAATTGGGCACTATATCCACTATGGCATTAATGACCAACATGAACACCCTTGAAACTGTGGGCTGGCTAATGCCCATGATACTTCCCGAAGTGGCTTGGAAGCTGCCACGCCCTAAAATATACAAAGTGGCCAGCAATCTGGCCATGCCGGGCACCGCATGGCCGCGCTGTGTGTCCGGGTCAATTTTCTCTGCTATGAGCTGGTAGAGGTGTAGAATAGTTCCTCGCTCGAGCCGGAACTTCCTCCTGACATCAGAATCCCGCAGCTTGTCCAAATAGATCCTTGGAGCAAAAATGCGTGGCTGGCGAGGTAAGGGCACACGGACTGGAGGTGCTGCTGCTGAAGGTGCTGCTGCTGCTGCTGCTGCAGCTTCCCCACCTTCTGCTGCCTCCTGTGCCAGGGCCTCCTCAAACAAGGCACCAATAAATGCCAGCATTGCACCATCTAATGCGTCTGGGATATCGTCCTCCATTTTGAACGCGCAAATTCGCGAATGCGCAGATATATATAGAAACGGCCGCTAATTATCACACCTGTGAGCCAGCTATAAAAGGAGCACATGGCCAATATGGCTGCTGGATGTTATAGATCGATGTTTCTTATGTGCTAGCAAGACCCTGTGACCCACAACCTACATTATCTGGAGGTAAGACAATTGTATCTCTCTCTCCCAAAAAAAAGGAAGGAGACAATTTGTACTTATCTTGGGTGTGCTTAAGTTGTCTATGGTGAATCCCCTCCAACCCACAATAGCTTGGGAACCCCTCAAGTGTCTTTTAATCATTGGCAGTTGGCCCCATGTGCATGTGGTTTGGACATGTGTTTTCTCATGTTTGTTAAAGGTGTGCAGTCTAGATTTGGCATCTAAACCTGCCCCCTTACCTTCCCAGCTTCCAAAGACACCATTTTTGCTTTCCTGATAACTGTAATTTATTATGTGCACGTATGTAGGTCATGCGATTTCTCATGTATGTTTAATGTTTGCAGCCTCCTTTTGCCTATAAAGGATTACACCACCACCACCACCACCACCACTGTGTTTGTGACATTAGGTAAGTGTTTGGAGGGCCTCGTGTGATTTGTACCCCTATGCGTTTTCTTATGTGTTTTTTTTTTACATTTCTTTGCAGCCTCTTCTGCTCTTTAACACCACCACCACCACCACCACCACCACTGTGTTTGTGCCATTAGGTAAGTGTTTGGAGGGCCTCGTGTGATTTGTACCCCTATGAGTTTTCTTATGTGTTTTTTTTTTACATTTCTTTGCAGCCTCTTCTGCTCTTTGCCACCACCACCACCACCACCACCACCACCACCACCACTGTGTTTGTGCCATTAGGTAAGTGTTTGGAGGGCCTCGTGTGATTTGTACCCCTATGAGTTTTCTTATGTGTTTTTTTTTTACATTTCTTTGCAGCCTCTTCTGCTCTTTGCCACCACCACCACCACCACCACCACCACCACCACTGTGTTTGTGCCATTAGGTAAGTGTTTGGAGGGCCTCGTGTGATTTGTACCCCTATGAGTTTTCTTATGTGTTTTTTTTTTTACATTTCTTTGCAGCCTCTTCTGCTCTTTGCCACCACCACCACCACCACCACCACCACCACCACCACCACTGTGTTTGTGCCATTAGGTAAGTGTTTGGAGGGCCTCGTGTGATTTGTACCCCTATGAGTTTTCTTATGTGTTTTTTTTTTACATTTCTTTGCAGCCTCTTCTGCTCTTTGCCACCACCACCACCACCACCACCACCACCACCACCACCACTGTGTTTGTGCCATTAGGTAAGTGTTTGGAGGGCCTCGTGTGATTTGTACCCCTATGAGTTTTCTTATGTGTTTTTTTTTTTACATTTCTTTGCAGCCTCTTCTGCTCTTTGCCACCACCACCACCACCACCACCACTGTGTTTGTGCCATTAGGTAAGTGTTTGGAGGGCCTCGTGTGATTTGTACCCCTATGCGTTTTCTTATGTGTTTTTTTTGTACATTTCTTTGCAACCTCTTCTGCTTTTTTTGCCACCACCACCACCACCACCGTGTTTGTGCCATTAGGTAAGTGTTTGGAGGGCCTCGTGTGATTTGTACCCATATGCGTTTTCTTATGTGTTTTTTTTTTTTCCTTTTCTTTGCAGCCTCTTCTGCTCTTTGCCCACTACTACCACCACCACCACGACCAAGTCTGTTTGTGCCATTAGGTAAGTGTGTTCTGTAACTGTTCACTAATTATACTGTATATGAAGAGCAATCTGCAAATCCTGTTTTTTCTGTTTTCTCTTTTGTCATTTCAGATTTAGGAGTTTGGGGCTCTTTGCTGCTGCTGGACAGCCAGATTCTCTGCCCACCTCGTGCTCCCATGGCCCCACCCACTGGAAGGATGAGAAGGGCCAGGGGGGCCAGGGGGGCCAGGGGGGCCAGGGGGGGCAGGGGGGGCAGGGTGGGCAGATCGTCTGGCTCTGGTGTGAGGGAGGCTCCAGCTGTATCCATGAGGGAGTCCACCATCCCCATCCCGGAGGAGGAAGCCGGGGGAGGTGTTAACACACCAAGTGGACAAGCTGGCTCTTCTGACAGTAGTCCTGGAGCGGGTCCGTCCACCAGAGTCAGCTTGTCCACATTAACCCGGCTTCCCCGTTTCACCCACAATCAGTGCTGTGCCCTGGTCCACGCCTATATGGCCAGATATCAGGCGATACATGGGACCAGGGCCGCGTCTTACTCAGTAACAGAGAAGAACAGATTGTGGGATGAAATCCGGGATGCTGTAAATGCACTGGGTGAAGCACCTCGCCACCGTGACAGTGTGCGGAAGAAGGTCAACGACATCTGTGGGTCCGTTCGGAAGAAGCTAATTGCATGGGCTGCGGAGGGTCTTTATGACCGTCAAGGTCGGCTGGATGAACGTGCACGAAGTTCTCTCTGGGATTATCAATTACCTTTCTTGAACATCATAGGACCCGATACCATCTTTCCCAGAGAGGACTTAGATTCGGATGCTTTGCACCGAGGTAGGATATTATCTTGGATGTCAATTGTGTGAGTTGTTTGGAAAAGATTAACTACTATCCTATGTGTGACATTAAGAGAATGTGATACTTGCCCTTCCAATTGTCCTTTTTTTGTTTTCCCCAACCTGCAATTTGTTCATCTGTAGCACGGATCTCAGCCCCTCCACAGCCCATGCAGCTTGGCGAACCAGACGGACTCACAGGTGTTGACATCAGTGCTGACCCTCCTCCTGGTAGGTCCAATATCATACTGTGCCAAACAATGTAGATGTTTTTTTTTGGCCAAGATAGCTCATATTGCTATGTCCTTTACAGAAGATCCGCAGCAGGGAACACACCCAGTGCAGCTAGGCCTGGAGGAAGGTGTTGGTATGTCTAGTCAAATAATGTTTTTTTGAATCTTATTAACCCCATTAACACACATGTTTTTTCTTAGGAAAGAGTGTTGCCTTTTAGATGTTTACCCTGCAAAACACAGTTGACAGCATTAATGGGTGCCGTCATTAGTAGGCAGACCAAGCCTTCTTAACCTTTGGGAGGGTTTAGCAAGTGTCCTATGAGCCCAGGAAAGCACTTTTGAATGTTTGGCCTCAATGCTTCATTCATGAAGCTAGGAGGGCAATCTGGCCATAATCATTACTGACTAAGGTTATGTACTAAACATGTTTTTTTTTTTTTTTTTTAAAAGAACATCAGGCCCCTCTTGACGTTGCAGCTGGAGTTGGATCAGGAGCTGGCGACGATTCTGCATCCAGTGCTGTGGTATGTGATATAAGGGAACAAGGTGCACATGTAACATTTCAATGGTAGCATTGATTTTGGACTAGATGTGGCTTACATTGTGTGTGTTAAATTAGTGCTAGGACATTCTGACGATGCACCAGCACAACAAGAGTTCTATCTTGAACATCAGGGAATTATGTTATAATTTGGTGTGCCACTAATGTTCCAAAAACATCCAGGATCTTTAAAGTCCGGCCCGTCTTTGATTTTCCAGGTCCAAATTCATGGGTATCGTTTGGTTGGGTTGTCCTCTAGCCGATTGATGGCAAGATTTTAGACAACATACGTAGATGTATAAAGTCATTGGTGTAGTAACAGATTTACCAAAAGCATAAACAACCTACCACACCAGGGTTAATTGGGAACACCTTCATGTTGAATCTTTTTTGCCTTTGTCATATTAGTCCTACCAATATAATATGTACCCATTATCAGAAGTGTTGCTAGCTTGGATAATCTTACAATGAACAAGTACTCATTAGAAGCACATCAAACTTTTCAACGTTCTGCTTGGGGTGTTAAGTTGTCAAACTAATCTGAAATATTTAGTCATGATGTTTGATAATGATTTGGTCTATTTCTTCTGCTTTCAGGTAGCCTTAGATGCAGAGGGATTGTCACCTACCCAACTTCGTCCATCTATGCTGGATGTAGCCGAGAGGCTGCTTGATGAGTATCAGGTCCAAAATGAGTTAAGGAGGCGTACTCAGCAATCTACTGAGGCAGTACGTCTGCTCGGGCTCATACAGGAATCTGTAGCAACAATGGTACAGGTTCACCAGGATATGTTACAGGTTCAACAGGATATGCGTAACAGCTTGGTAAGTTTAGCAGACCAGCATCAACGGGATCGGCAAAGTGTTGACACTCAGGTGCTGGCCACACGCCAATGCCTGTTTGGATCTGAAGATGCCCCATTGGCAGAGCCCTCCCAAACATCTCACTCACCTGCCACTGCAGGTTGTGGTAGTGGGAGGGTAATGCCAGTGTTGGCCACTTGTCAGGCAGCTGGGGATGGGACAATTCCTCCTGTAGCCACTCCTAGCACTTCACACTCCGTTCGGACTCCCACACCCCTCAATGAGCAATCCTCCTGCACAACCTCAATGCGCACTGGTTCCACAGTACCCCTTCCACCTGACTACATTCCCTCCACACCTTTATCACTTCACTCCTCCCCAGGCCGTTCTTCTTTTTTGTCACCAATGCGACATGTCGTTTGCCCCCGCACCGTGGACCACAACAACCAATCAACCACCACTCCCCACACATCTTCACAACCCTTGCACCACCAGCAGCATCAAATAGCCTTGGAGCAGCAACGATCCCATCTCATGGTAATGGCACACGTTACCCAAATTCTTAGGCTGAGCACAGAGCAGATGGGACTATTGGCACAAGATCTTCAGTCTGGGACATTTCCAGGGTTCAACACCCTGCATCAGCAGCAGCCTCAGACACAAGATCTGATTCTAATGGGCCACTTTACCAGAACTCTAAGGCTAACCCCAGAGCAGATGGGACTATTGGCCCACCATTTGATGGCAGGAACCTTTCCATTGCTCACCACACTGCTTCAGTCACCACCACCACCACCAACTTAATTTCTTTTTTTTTTTTTTTTTTGGGTTTTGTTAATGATTGTTACATTGGCCAATTTGTGGGGCCATTTTTTTTTTAAATTTGAGGGTGGCACAATATGATTTCTTATAGTGCTTTTTTTGGGGATGAAATAAAATTTTATGCAAAATGATTAGTTTGTGTTTGCTCTTTGGTTTTTTAGGAGTGTTGGTGGCCAAGTAATGGCCCTGGTTAATGTAGGCATTTATACACACGTGCTTCTCGATCTCCAAACATATGATTTCATGTAAATTTAGATAACTCAATGTTCACATAACGACCCAAGAAAAGGTCTCCCTTCAAATGTAGCTTCAAAACAAGTCTCAAGGCTAACATAAACCAAAGCCAACATACTAACAATTACAGACCACACCACTCAAGTAAACAAATACAACACAAAAGACATTCGATGTGTACACCAAAAAGAAAACTTGGGTAATAAAATAAATGTTTTAATAACACATGTGGGTGTCTACCAACTGTAGCGTACAAAAAATATATTACAATATATAATAGAATGAACTAAATTGCCAATGTAACATTTGTGTTGCAAAGAGCAACATACTTAAATTTAATTTAGATAAACATTTTAAACATTTTTTATGTTTTGACATCATTTTTTGGAAGGTTTTCACAAAAACAATTCTTTTTTGTAAACATTTTTGGTTTTGTCGGTTGCCATAAAAACAACAAGGCTTATTTGTAAACATTTGTGGTTTTGTCGGTTGCCATAAAAACAACAAGGCTTTTTTGTAAACATTTTTGGTTTTGTCCGTTGCCATAAAAACAACAAGGCTTTTTTGTAAACATTTTTGGTTTAGTTTGTTACCAAAAACAACAAGGCTTATTTGTAAACATTTTTGGTTTTGTCCGTTGCCATAAAAACAACAAGGCTTATTTGTAAACATTTTTGGTTTAGTTTGTTACCAAAAACAACAAGGCTTTTTTGTAAACATTTGTGGTTTTGTCCGTTGCCATAAAAACAACAAGGCTTTTTTGTAAACATTTTTGGTTTAGTTTGTTACCAAAAACAACAAGGCTTTTTTGTAAACATTTGTGGTTTTGTCCGTTGCCATAAAAACAACAAGGCTTTTTTGTAAACATTTGTGGTTTTGTCCGTTGCCATAAAAACAACAAGGCTTTTTTGTAAACATTTTTGGTTTTGTCCGTTGCCATAAAAACAACAAGGCTTATTTGTAAACATTTGTGGTTTTGTCCGTTGCCATAAAAACAACAAGGCTTTTTTGTAAACATTTTTGGTTTAGTTTGTTACCAAAAACAACAAGGCTTTTTTGTAAACATTTGTGGTTTTGTCCGTTGCCATAAAAACAACAAGGCTTTTTTGTAAACATTTTTGGTTTAGTTTGTTACCAAAAACAACAAGGCTTTTTTGTAAACATTTGTGGTTTTGTCCGTTGCCATAAAAACAACAAGGCTTTTTTGTAAACATTTTTGGTTTTGTCCGTTGCCATAAAAACAACAAGGCTTATTTGTAAACATTTTTGGTTTTGTCCGTTGCCATAAAAACAACAAGGCTTTTTTGTAAACATTTTTGGTTTAGTTTGTTACCAAAAACAACAAGGCTTTTTTGTAAACATTTGTGGTTTTGTCCGTTGCCATAAAAACAACAAGGCTTTTTTGTAAACATTTTTGGTTTAGTTTGTTACCAAAAACAACAAGGCTTTTTTGTAAACATTTGTGGTTTTGTCCGTTGCCATAAAAACAACAAGGCTTTTTTGTAAACATTTTTGGTTTTGTCCGTTGCCATAAAAACAACAAGGCTTATTTGTAAACATTTTTGGTTTTGTCCGTTGCCATAAAAACAACAAGGCTTATTTGTAAACATTTTTGGTTTTGTCCGTTGCCATAAAAACAACAAGGCTTTTTTGTAAACATTTGTGGTTTTGTCGGTTGCCATAAAAACAACAAGGCTTTTTTGTAAACATTTGTGGTTTTGTCCGTTGCCATAAAAACAACAAGGCTTTTTTGTAAACATTTTTTTTTTGGTTGCCAAAAACAAGGCTTTTTTTTTTTTTTTTTTGGTTTTTTTGGTTCCCAAAAAAAGGGTTTTTTATAAATTTTTATATTTTTTTTGGTTGCCAAAAACAAGGCTTTTTTTGTTTTTTTTTTGGTTTTTTTGGGTCCCCAAAAAAAGGGTTTTTTATAAATTTTTATATTTTTTTTGGTTGCCAAAAACAAGGCTTTTTTTGTTTTTTTTTTTTTTTTGGGTCCCCAAAAAAAGGGTTTTTTATAATTTTTTATATTTTTTTTGGTTGCCAAAAACAAGGCTTTTTTTGTTTTTTTTTTTTTTTTGGGTCCCCAAAAAAAGGGTTTTTTATAATTTTTTATATTTTTTTTGGTTGCCAAAAACAAGGCTTTTTTTTTTTTTTTTTTTTTTTGGGTCCCAAAAAAAGGGTTTTTTTTTAAACTGTTTTTGATTTTTTTGTTAGATTTTTGTTTATAATGGGCAACAATTACAAATGTCACATTTCTTTGTGTTGCAACGTGCAACATAAGTAAACAAACCACAAAAAAAAAATACTAGGATCTTTTTAAAGGTGTGACATTCCTAACGAATGGCTCCTTAGGGTCTGGATCCACGCCACAAAGGTGTTCCAAATATAGAATTCGGTCTCCGCACCACCTCATATAATCCAGGAGGACCTCGTAGGTGAGGTGGGTGTGCCCTGGGTAGAAAAAAACATGACAATTAGTTTTAGGCAAAATGATCCAAACAAGGATTGTAATTAATGTGCCTCAACAAATATGCTTAGGAGTCTATTGGTTGGCTTTTATCAACACTCTGAAGCAAATATGCTAAATTGCTGTTGTAAACCTTAAACTCAAACTTTCACAGCAAATTGTTCAAAAGGTTACATAAGATGGCTTGGAATGTTAGTAGCAGTTCCACCAAAGCTAAGTAAAATGCTTTTCTGCATGTAAACACAAGCAATCATTTTGAAGAATGTAAGGTGTTTTGGGTTCAATTGGTCAACACGATACATGTGCACACATTTATCTCTATCACCATTGGAATCTGTGGAGCGTTCTCTCTCACTCTTACTGTCTATAGATTGAACCTGACACATAGTAGAGACTCACCCTTAGGAATTTTGAGGGCCAGTTCTGGACGGAGCAGATGTGTCTGCTCCCCTGATCTCCTTTCCGCCATCCCAGCTGTGTTAAGAGAGAAGAAAAAGTTTATCAACAAATGGACTCACGCTAACTGTAGGTTACGCAGTCATGAAAACGCTCTAACACCCACTCATTACCCCTCCACATTTCCCTGAAAGTTTTATTTAGACATTGATATGGTGGTGATGCAGATTTGTACAGTGCAAGCGTCATTCTTCTGGGTGAAGCTTGTAGCGTTAAGGATACGTACTCCCTGCTTTTGTGCTGATTGTGTTTTTCTGATGTTTTTGGTGCCTCAGCCCTGCCTGTTCTAAGTGTTGGAAACATATCATTTTGGGAGGGCTGCGGAAAACTAATCAGGTTAGACTTACACTCTCTAGGTTTTTGGGGACAAGAGAAATAACAATCCTCCTTTTTACATGGCCCCTGTACACACCTCTAGGCACCTCCCTCCTGTTGTTTGACCCCACAGCAGGCAGCTTGCTATGGAGGCACATGAGATGAAGCCAAGCACCCTGTGCCTGTTCAGGCACTAGGCTGTGAGCCAGCCTTGCCCCCCTCCCTTCCAATGGTCTCAATGATTAGGAGTGACAGCATCAGGAGGCAATATTGGCATGCTGTCACCTCAGTTAAGGAGGAGGGGGAGTCTGTTCCAGACAAGTATTAGTGCAAAAATTTGGACCGTAAAAAATGGTCCCAGTAAGTCTTAGGGGGAATATGCACACCTATCACTTGGAATACTAATGCATAGAATGCATTCACATAAAGAACCCGCTGCCTTTAGAACAACTTGAAGCCTGAGCGGGGACATACACAGTTAGCATTTCTCCACTTACTAAGTAGACACATTACTGGAAAAGCACACAACTTACCATCATCAGGTTTTTTTGGGGCCCCTGAAGTGGATGGCGTGGCTGGCTCTGGAGAAACTGCACAAAAAGAACACAAATTGTGAACTGGAATGTGGTACATTACCGAGGAAGAGTATTTATGAAAGATTGACAAACACACATTTTCAGTGTTGACTAAATCAGGACATGATTAAATTACAATGTCCCCTAAAAATTTACAAGTACAAAGCACACCATTTCCAATGTAGAGAAACTAACACCAATTTAGAATAGGGTGGCTTGAGATAACTTACAAAAGATAACATGTCCTGTAAAGCTCCCCAAAACCACCTTTCAAACATGAAGGTTAAGCAAGAGTGTTTCATGACCAACCTTCCTGTCACATATAGCAAAACTACACTTGCTTTGACTCCAACTTAGATTATCCTAGATACACATCATCCTAGCACACACAATTCATGTGAGAATCTAATTTTAGGTACTTACAGACTAGTTCAGGGGAGCCTGGAGTGGGGGAGGATGGGGGAGACCCTACATGGGGGGATGGTGTCCCTTCATGGGGGGATGGCGTTGTATCTCCTAGAAACACAAAGACACAAATACAATCCTTGAACAAAAGCTATTTGATAAAGGCACACAGAAAGTAGTCTGGAAACATTGAAGGTAGTAGTTACAGTGGACTGGGTAAGCAGTGGCCCCTCTTCCCCAGTCCTCCACAACAAACATCCTCAATGTCAGCTGCTACAAAACCCCAATGTCAAAATATATATATTACAGCCCTTATATTTACCAGGACACATTGAACACACAAACACATGTAGAATACTTACTTCCCCTTTGAGGAGAGCCCAGGTCCTCATCCGAGTCGGACAAATTGGCCTCTTCTTGGCCAACAGTTTGTTCCTGGCCCGGATCCAGGCGACTCGGCCCTGCCTGAGGCTCCTCTCTTGCTGAAGTTACATCAACCACAAAAGAAAACAAAACAAACAATCATTCCTCCAAGTTCGACCTAATACACAACACACCAGCACATCCACATTACTTACAGGGGGCCTGAGAAGGCTGAGCCGCAACATCCTGATCACTGGTTTCTAAAATAAAAGAAAAACATTATATATTATTTATGGACACAAATAGGCAGTAACCTCTCATCATGCTAGCACCATACTCAATGCCCCTACAATTCAGAACATAGAAGTGCACTTACACCAATGAGATGCATTGACCATGTTTTAAAACAGGAGGGCACCATGCAAATTAAGCGGGCGCCTAAGGCCTCGCACCTACAGGGGCCTTGCGGCCAGTGGCGGAGCACCAACATTTCGAAGGGCGCAGTCAGGGAAATCTCCCAAGTAAAAGATTGCTTTCAATCCTCGGATCAAAAAGTTGCAGCAGTGTGCTGCAGTCCCTTCACTGCGTCTGCCAGGTGTCTGTTGTCCGCTGACACTTACTCCTCCTTCTCTGCCTGGGGATTGGCCGTCTGATCATGTTATCCTAAGATGTGGAGGAATCGGTAGGTGTGTACCTGCACCAGTAGGAAGTGACTGGCCGGTCAACTCACTCTGCTATCATCAGTTGTTGCTCTGGGAGGAGAGCTCCGCCCTGGACCCGGAACATACAGGTAACCAGGCCCAGACTTGATATTTTGCAGGCTGGTCATAGATTTGTTGTGTCCACTATGCAAAGTGGTTGAGTAGCCCCAGGGAAGTTGGAAGAGTCTGAAAATGGTTGGTGGAGGAGGAGGAGAAGAAGGCCCTGGGTGGCTGGGGGACAAGGAGAGGGCCCCTGGGGGTTTTCTAGAGGAGGAAAGATCCACAATGACGCCAGAGTCAATTGCCAAGGAAGAGAGTGGAGCTGAGCAAGTCCTGCCTATCTGACATGAAAGCCAAACATGGTGTAGATGGAGCCCTTTGCCCTACACAATGACAGCACCAGAGGTGGAAGGTGAGTGGTAGCGGGTCTTTGACATTATAGAGCATATGGACTCTGTCCATTATTGGTAGTTTTGTTTGGAGTTGTCCTTTAGATGTTTAACTGTGTTGTTTTTGACCCGAGCTGTGAGGGACTGAGGTATGACAGCCCACTATGCTGAGACTTATAGTGCCCTAGAATGTTGAGGACTGAGGAATCCTTAGTCCCTAACAGAGGGCACTACAAGTCTTAGCATAGCAGGCAGTATTTCCTCATTCCCCTACAGAGAGGATTACAAGTCCAAGCAGGTAGCCTTCTGCAGTGGGACTTGTTGTGCCCTTGACTGTGGTGGACTGAGGAAGGGAAGTGTAAGAGGGTCTCTGTAAGCTCAGATGTATGGGGGAGCTTTGGGGAACACAGAGTTCCCTTTTACACCAGAGTCCCCAGCTTCCCCCCTCAAATAATGGTTCCCAAACTCTCCTTATATCAGAGTCTTCACACTTCCCTCTTACAGTGTAGTAAGTCTGGAGACTCCGATGTAAAGGGGGCTCTGTAAAATGTGATTAGAGATTAGAAATTTCTAACATTTTTATTTTCTACTTACGATCCACAATTTTCAGCTGCTCAAATGGCTCGCTGCCTCTGACTGCATATTGGAGTGTGGCCGTCCTCCTCCTCCCCTTCTTCACCAAAAGCACAAGAGGGTGCCGTCCGTCCGCTTTGGCTAGAAGCAGAAGAAAAAAAAAAACATAAAAAATACGAATGTACATAGTAGTATTAAAGGTTGTGAAGAGACACTTGATGGAGGTAGGAAAGGTAGGAGCGAGAGGGAGGGGGGGGGGGGGGGGTGTTGGTATTAGTGTTGTTGCATAGCTAAACACATGTCCACCTACCCAAAAAATTGTAACCTATCTGGTCACATGTAATGTATATTTTTACTTACCGGAGATTTGCTCCACAGCCTTTAGCAGGAGCCTGGGTGAGCGCCTTTTGGCATCACTCCAGGCCCGCTGCAGATCCACTATATCAGCCTGGAACTGAAATCTCCGCTGCAGCCTCATCCGGAGACGACACATCATCTTGTGCTTTTGGTGAAGATGCGTATAAACTTTATCATACCCCCAGAGGAGGAGGAGCTGTGGAAAGAGCAGTGTATGTTTGAGTCCAAGTATGTCCAAAATAGTACAGTCTTCAAATAACATGCTAGGTCGTCTTTGAGATATTGTAGAACAAAGAATTCCATTTCTGGTGATACATATACATCGATGTCCAAATCTACCTCCATGACATAGGTTGCCCCACACTGGTGATTTCCTCTACATGATATAGCCATTTTCTCAATTGGCCTTTCATGACACACCCAGGGCCGCCATCAGGGGGGACAGGCAGTCACTGTATTTACAACCTTATTGCTGTCCATTTAGCAGGGTGCAAGTAACTTTACACACATGTAGCATAGGTATCAACTTTTGTCACCATGTTAAAAGGACAGCAGTATGGGTAGCATTACAGTGACTGTTATTAGTCCAGGCTCACTAAACTAGCCAATGCTTGGAAAAGCAAGCCATGCAGATTGCTTTTCAGGTCCCTTTTAACACGAGCTGTCTGATTGGGTGTGGCTGTTAATTTTTGACGCAGACCTGATAAGCCCCTCAATTCTCCTTTATGGAGTGTTATATGTAAATGGGATTGCTTCATTTGAGATGCAGATTTAAACTGTGTATGGCCAGGCTGAAGGTACCCAAGTTGATTGGTCGATCACCTGGAGGACAACGTACAACCAGTCTGTCAGATTTTACACACACTTATCGCTAGCATCTCTTGTAGCCACTAGCAATAATCACTGTGTTTTCCTGGCAGGGGCAGCACCAGGAGAACACAATGGCTCCGCAGGAGGGTTTCCCCTGTCTGTGTTGATGGTGGAATCAAGGCAAAATGTTTTTCCTGCAAGCCACGGGACAAACAAAGATATTTTTTTAATGAATCCATGATTTTGCCAAAATGGAAAAAAAAAGATGTTTGCTTTGTATATTCTTAAGTTTGCTACATAACTAGAACATGTAACAGTGTTATATCATTGCAGGAGATTTCCCTTCACTTCCTGTCTTGGTGTCACCAGGACAGGAAGTGAGGGAATCTCCCGTGGGGATACAGCCAGCAATTCTTTCCTTTTATATATACTATGGACATTATAAGGCAACAATTGCAAGCTATTTCCCCACAGTGATATTCCCCTCACTTCCTGTCTTGGTGACACTAAGACAGGAAGTGAGGGAAAATCTCATGCAATGATATCACCCTACTAGAAATTGTAGTTCCGTCTAAAAAGTATACATAAAGTAAGCACTTGGTTTCCAAAGTGGCAAAATTATGGAGGAGTTAAAACCCCATAGTGTGATCGGGTAATCTGACGGTGTGTTCCTACACTCCTCAATGTGTCTGTTCATTAAGCTGTGCTGAATTATCCTTGATTCACAATTCCTGCAAGAGTTGCACATGGTATGTGGGAGATGCAAATTTAAGGTGGCATAATTATCCACACAATCACACATAATCCTTTTTAAAGGTCACCAGCAGAATTTGATGGCATAGTGGTTCACAGCAGTGCCATCATATTCCAGTTAGATCTGTCAATTAACAAAGCAATGGGATCTGGGGGTGTATTTAACTTGCAATGGACACCCCCATTCATTATCATATGGCAGTGTGAGATGGGTCTGTTGGGAATGTGATCCATTGAGACAAGTGATTATACACTCATGTGTTTCTTTTAGAGGTGATTTGTTCAAGGCAATCCTTTGAAGACATGACCATTCCAGATTTTTGTGATCACTGATTCCATCTCAGGTGAACCAATTAGCTGCTGTGTGCAGATCCAGCTTATGATGGTAAGAGTGTCAGACAAGACAAACGGGGCCGAGCTTGCAGTGTGTATGGATGTATGTAAGGCAATAATTTTTTGCATTATGCATTTAGGGAATATAATGTTTCTAATCTTGCATATATGAAAAGGGTCAATACATTTGTCTTTATCTAGATAGATTCCAAAGCGTCAGAGCAATCTGTCACAGATAATTGGGTTTCATTTTGTGTAAAAGTTGAAACGAATCAAATCTATCTATATACAGGCATAGCCCACTTTAAGTACACAATGGGACCAGGGCATGTATGGAAACTGAAAATGTACTTAAAGTGAAGCAATCCCTTTTTTCTTTTCTCGATGCATGAAAATACACCAGCTCCATTGTAAATTTTGGCCACATTGACATAGCCTTACTCCCAAACCATGTGGGAGCATGTTAAGGGGATCCAGGACTATGACATGATAGATTACCTAGGCAAGCTGGCCAGCCACAAAATGGATATGGTGTAGTCCTGGGTACCTGGGTACCCTGTCGTTGCTCCCTAAGTTTGTTATCCCTGTCACTTATGGTTTGTGAGCAGTGTCATGGCAAGCTGAACAAGCTGTGTCCTTACTCACGATTGTATATAAAGTGAGTGTACTTAAAGCAGGGTATGCCTATCTATATCTATATAGAAAGTTCAGAGATGTGAACCTGTTCCCTATTATATACACTAATATATGGTATATAACATATTCTATAATGTATCTAATGTATATATATTGTATATAATATATACATAGTATATATATTGTCTAATATATATATTTTTTAGATACACATACATACATCTATATATATACACATAATATATATATATACATATAATATATATACATATATATATATATATATATATACATATAATATATATACATACATATATATATATATATATATATATATATATATATATATATATATATATATATATATATATATATACATATAATATATATACATATATATACATATAATATATATATATATATACATATATATACATATAATATATATATATATATATATACATATAATATATATATATATACATATAATATATATATATATACATATAATATATATATATATACATATAATATATATTAATATATATATATATATATACATATAATATATATATAATATATATTAATATATATATATATATACATATAATATATATTAATATATATATATATATATACATATAATATATATTAATATATATATATATATACATATAATATATATTAATATATATATATATATACATATAATATATATATATATATATATATATATATATATATACACATATAATATATATATATATATACACATATATATATACACATATAATATATATATATATATACACATATAATATATATATATATATATATATATATATATACACATATAATATATATATATATATATATACATATACACATATAATATATATATATATATATATACATATAATATATATATATATATATATACATATAATATATATATATATATATATATATATACATATAATATATATATATATATATATACATATAATATATATATATATATATATATACATATAATATATATATATATATATATATACACATATAATATATATATATATACACATATAATATATATATATATACATACATATAATATATATATATATATATATATATACACATATAATATATATATATATATATACATACATATAATATATATATATATATACACATATAATATATATATATATATATACATATAATATATATATATATATATATATATATATATATATATATATATATATATATATATACACATATATATATATATATATATATATATATATATATATATATATATACACATATATATATATACACACATACATATATATATATATATATATATATATAGGGAACAGGTTCACATCTAGGAAGTTTCTATAACAGGAAGCTTCTAGATCACGTCTAATAGGCAGAAAGTGCATGCGCAGATCAGCAGACCAAAAGTTTCTTGCACACCCGCTAGATAAGCGACCCACCCTGCCACCATCCCCCATCCCCCATCCCGCACCCTGCACACTCACACCCCCTCCTTACCTTACACACAAATGCCACGATTTCGTCTGTAAACAGTGCAGGAGCCATGATGCACACTTACGACAGGGCCTGGACAATTTCCGGAAACGTGTGCACGCAGCAAAAGTTTCGTTTCCGGTTTCATGTATAAATGTGAGAACGCGGTTTTGTATATTCGCGAATTCGCGAATAGTGAACATACACAACCATTAAGCAGATTTAACTTAGAAAAAGAAATACAAATACATACATTTGTGGACACCAGAAAACTTTATTTAGACACATGAAGACATTTTAAAAAAAAAATTGGAAACATGCTGTTTATTACATTTGTATTTTTCAAACCAAAACAACCTTTGTACAACATTTAGACCATATACATCGACAAAGAGCCCATAATCAACAGATGCATGTGCAGATTGACAGAATTATGTTAACAGCAATAAATACTTACAGAGAGTCAACACACAACACAGCCAAATCTCACCTCCATAAATAACAAAGGGCCAAAAATGTTACCCATAAAACATGTGACACACAAATATATTGGACCTCTTCGTAGGTCAAATCTTTCCTGATGTCTGAGTGAGCTATATATAATCCAAGCAAACACACCCAGAATGGTAACGCCCAGTCCAAAAATTAACTGTGTGTATCCTGTGTGTTTTGGAGCATGCTCAGTTGCCAAAACAAGGGAAATAGAAATGAGGAATAGAAATGTATGTAGGTGTGTATAGTATATGTGAATTGAAAAAATTCTCTCTTGAAGTTTGCTAGTCATTATTTAGAATGTTTAGATACAGGAATACATACATATATATACAATTACGTGAGAGAGAGAGAAATATATATTTAGGGAAACAATTGAAACACACCTTTTGGGATTTGAGAAGTGAGATTGTGACGATTGACCAGATATGTAAGCCAACAATCTGACTCATCACTCATGAACATCCCTAAATTTGGCGTGGCAATTATATCAGGCGTTCTTATGTGCATTTTGGCTGGCGTTTTCCCAGGCGTTTTGACATGCATTTTTTGGGCAGGCATTGTTATATGAAATCACCTACAAAAGCCCCAAAAACAGACCACAAACACGTACATGTGAACGTAGCCCGTTTGGGGGCGTTTGAGGGGGATTTGTCCAGCTCAAGGATCAGCTCCCAAAACAGGCAAAAAATCCAATCCTATTCAGTTCAATGGCCCCTGTTCCCATGTGAGCATTTTGACGGCATGAGGAAAACACCCAACGCTCACTGAGAAATAGCACAATGATTAGGGAGTCTGCCTTCCTGCTGTAGGTTTGTAAGTTCGAATCCGGAAGGTGCCCTCTGTATGGGCAACACTTGGATATCTCCAATCCTCCAAATGTTGACATCATTAATTTTGTTCATGTTTGAAAAAGGCATGTGTATCAGCAAACTTTTAATCCAAAGACATGAACAAAATACAAAAGATGCCCCATAAAGTCAATATGTAGCAATATTGTGAGCTAAAGCTCTATTTGTTTGTTGGGCATACTTTGCTAATTAGCCAAGTATAAGGGATATATATATATATACCTTCAGTTAAATGTGTAGTAAAATGGTAACACTTGGCCATACCCATATGGAAGAAAAGGTAGTATTTGCAATATATTTCTAAAAACATTCTTTGGAAACACATAAAATATTGTCAAAATTGTGACATTTCCTTGATATGTGTGAAATGCTAATAATCTTTCTTTGAAATATGTTTTACATCTATTTTTTTTCTATCTGACGACCAATTCCCCAATGTAATATTTTGTGGGTTTTTTCAGAGAATGTGGAGGTTCTATATAAACACTGTAGATTTGACTGCTATGATTTCGGAGTTAGCAGGAAAGGTGTATGGAATGTGATGGTGTTTACTAAAGGATCCCTTGTTGGAAGTGTGCATGTTTTTCCAATTCCGCCGGTTTTTGCCATTTTCTATGGGCGAGACAGCGGATTTGCAAGCGGTATTCAAAAAAAAATTGACCCAAAATCGCGCTGGCGAAATTTTTTGAGCCAATTTGACGTTGCGCATGCGCACATTCGCGAGTTCGCAGCTCGCGGCTGGAGGAGCTGTTTAACCTTTCCACACTTTCGCAGATATCTCTCTTTCTAAGTCAGTTTTTGAGATTTTTTAAACGCAAGTCATCTCCAAATTGACTTCCACACCTTCCACAGTGATTTGGGATTTTTGGGGGTACAGGGGAAAATTTGGCTAAACTTTAGTCGAGCTTTTAGCTGGCGTGGTTTTAAGTCGCGCTCTGACCATATTGCATCTTAATGAATCTCACACTAGGCGCTATTTTCCGCCCGCCGTTCTTTGAATGCCAATTTCAGACTTAAATAATCGCCGCTTCGCAAAATCACGCCGAAACGCCAATTCGCCGTACTATGAATCAGGCCCACAGTATGCTTGGGAGGAATAAGTTGCCTACACATTGACTTAAAAGTAGAAAAAGGACAATGAGGGTTTCCTTGGTTTTTCAAAGAAACATAAATGTTCCGAATTGGAAAATCTTTTAACCACCTACCCAGGTACTGAGGTAGGAGATCAGTCAGTTGTGTCAGAGGTTTCACATCAGATGAACCTAAAAAATTGGCTAATGAAAGACGATCTGCAGATGTGGAGGAATATAGGGCATTTAAAGTTAGTCCTGGGGGGAATTCTGGATTACCTGTAAAAGGAGTTAAACGGTCCACATAGGAGGACAGCAGGAAGGTAGGAAGGTTCAAAGCAGACGTTCCCAAACTCTCATAAAGTGAACTTGGTGTACAGTTTTTCACCTTAAGGTCATCACAGAGGACAAGGGGCACTCTTTATGTCTGGAGGAAAAGGGATTTAATCTCCTAATACAAAAAAAGGCTTATTCACAGTAATAGACTCCCTAAAGAGCTGGTTCTGGCCAGCTCAGTAGATTGCTTTAAAAAAGGCCTGGATTTTTTTCCTAAATGTACATATTATAACTGGATTCTAACATTTATAGGTAAGGGTTATCCAGGGAATATCCGATTGCTTGTTGGGGGATCAGGAAGGAATTTTTTCCCCCACCAGAGCAAACTGGATCATGTTCTATTGAGCTTTTTTTTTTGGCCGTCCTCTGGATCAACTGTGGGTATAGGATTGTGTATATTGAGGTTTTCTATGTTTGAGGTTTTCTATGTTTTTCTGTGTTGGTTGAACTGGATAGACTTGTGGTTTCTTTTTTCAACCAAAACAACTAAGTTAATCCGGCTCCTGAAGACGCAATGCCATGCGAAACAGCGTTGGGATTAGCTGTTAAGTTAACTGCTTGAGGTTATGCTGCCATCCTCTGGAGGATTGGCTGCACCTGATGTAAGTGATATATGCAGCATTTGTATTATTGTTTGGTTTTAATCTTTGATGTTTCTATACTGTATTTACACTTAAAATCACCATTAAACTACTGCACTATGATCATTTTTTCTTATGGTTGGTGACTCTTTGTGGATGAAAATATTCATACTGATCCCTGGGGGGACCACCTATGGAGAGAGAGAGAGTCCGTGATGGATACCACAAAACAAGGCAAATGAGATGGAGGGCACTCTGGATAACCAGGACTTGACCAGAGATGACAATCCGCAGTATTAGTAAGGTGCAAAACAGACAGATGAATGTTCTGAACAAACACTCGAGCAGCACTTCATAAGAGGCAAGCAGTTCTCTGGTAAGGATAAAGCACATACAGAAGGTGCTTCTAAGTACAGTAAAAAACAAGACTTTATTGCTCAAAAAGAAAAAACACTACAAATGAAAACAGGCTCATCAAAACACATATGTTGGCCATCCGTTTGAAGTCCAACGGATAGCCCAAATTGCAGCACTAATGGATAGATCCCAGCCAACCAGCAGTGGGGAGCCACATGGAGAAAAATCCAGAAAGGGCAGCCGTACTGCCGGGACCAGCATGGAATGCAGGTACCCGGTTTTGACGTCAAAGGGGGCAGGGCGTGTTTCGGTGCATGCATCTGTCTATATTTATATCCTTGTGGTAAATGCGCAATTTACTATATGGTGAAGGATTGCTGCGATGGGTGCTACTTAATTTCATGGTGAAAGTTCAAGTAGGACTCTTGGAATATATTGCTTTACTGGAAAAACATCATGTTCACACTTTATGCTGTGATACTTTATTAGAAAGAGTGTCTTTCTTTACTATTGATTGGATCATGTATGGATACTAATTATCCACTCGCCTAACTGTAAATGTACGTCATTAATTTGAGGATAAATACTGGGGTTATGGCTGCAGCTAGATACCATAACCCGGTATTTTTCCTCAGGTGGTCAGCTTTCCCATAAAAGTGATCCCAGTGGTGGATTCTGTGCGAGATCCCTTTTAGAAGCAGCGGACGAAGCACCCCCATCCATGCGTGCTTGTGTGCAGTAGTGAACCCATTTGTAGGTCCCGCGCACATATGTAAATGGTGTTTGCACCCCACATGTGAGGTATCACCTCGAATATCTGAGCAAGAGCAATAATTCTAGTACTAGACCTCCTCTGTACCTCTAAACTGGTAACCTGTAGACCATTTTAAAGCGTCGCCTATGGAAAATTTTAAGTACCATAGTTTGGCGTCATTCTACAAGCGCGTGCAATTTTAAAGCATGATGTTAGGTATCTATTTACTCTTGGCGTAACATCATCTTTCATATTATATAAAAATATTTGTAGTATATATTATGTTTTATTTTTTTAAATTGTATATTTTCCCAATAAATTGCAATTTAAAAACCGCTCTGCAAAAATTGTGTGATATTTCGTGTGAAAAATTTCAACACCCACCATTTTATTCTCTACGGTCTCTACTAAAAAAATGTATATAATGTTTGGGAGTTCTAAGTTATTGTCTAGCAAAAGGCCCGGTCAGCAAGTGATTAAATTACATAATTTATATATTTATAAATTGAGTGCTGCAATCAATTTTTAATATGTAACTATGTCACTGTATAAGAGTTTGTGAAACGCTCAAAATATTGAGCTTGCGCCCGATGGTAGTGAAGGCAGAATCCACGGTAGGGATGTAAGAAAAGAAAGCTGTTCCTCATTTGGACCCATTGTTTCCTAGGAGAATTATGAAACCAATCCAAGATGCGAGTAAGATGTATTGCCTTGTTGATAGCATGTTTTAATAATACGCTTCAGCTTCATTTGAGTTTAAAAATATGGATGAATCATTGTAGAATTTATAAAACATTGGCAATGGAAATAAAATATTATACCTTAACAAAACAGAGTGGAGTATTTACCAGTTATCTTTAATATGTGAATCACATTTAGGCAGACCTATATTTATACAGCGTGCAGATTCTCAGCTACATTTAAATATGAAATTTTGTGGATGAATCATCAACCACATATGTGCACTGATCTTTTCAAAATATTTTTTATTTTCGATAAACACATTAGTGTCAATCAAAGCCATTTATAGTACACGTTGATTATTAATATAAAACAGTGTTATTTAGTGAATCAGCATATTCATTTATGGAATATTTCCTTGTCTTTAAACATCCTTTTTATAACTTTTCAGGGCTTAGGAGTTGCCTGCCTCTGCTATTTAGTACTACAGTATAATGTTTTCTATCTTTAAACAGTTTAAGCCTCATTCACACAGGCGAACCTATCCGTACACCTATACGAAGGGCCATTTTTGCCCATGCAGGATGCACAGGTGTTCCTTGCCACCACGTGCAGGCAGTTGTGCGGGTGTGTTCGAGGACCCGCACCCACTTGGATGTCAATATGGGACCAGTGACTGTGTTTTCGTGCAACCGTTACAAATAGACATAATTGGGATAGCCTGCTGCAGATGCATTGAACACCTGTGCAAACCATGCAGGGTGTACAGAGAGGTACGTTCATGAGTAAATGAGACCCTGCATGTTTACTTCACTTATTCCCTCCTCTTCAGGAAACCACACAGGGCAGCAAGGTGGCATAGTGGTTAGAACTTCTGCCTGGCGGGATTGAATTGAATCCCAACCATGACACCACCTGCCTGGTGTTCGCATGTTCTCCTTGTGCTTCCATTGGTTTTCTGTGGACACTCCAATTTCCTCCCACACTCCAAAGAAATACTGGTAGGATAATTGGCCCCGGTATTTATATCATGGCTACAGTAGGTTATCTGAACTTTTTTAAAAATAAAATAAAATTATATGTAGAAGTAATCAGATATTATCCAGTTTTTTAACATATACAATAGCTTTACCCCAAGGTCTGTCAGAACTGATATTCTGAAGTTACCTATAGAAGATCATTTCTCCAGCTCCAGCTTAAAATGGCTTTATCCGAGGCCTGATCTCCCTGATGCCATGGATGAAAACACACTTGAATTGAAACGTTCCTGCATAATGCTGACAAGAATTTAATCTCTTGGTTTGTCAATTTGTCGCTTCCATACTGTAGTAGGCACTATCCCTACTGCAGTTCCAGAGAGCTGTAAAGACTTTTAAAGCAGAAACTTTACCTCAATTCGTTTTATAAAAAATAATGTTCTTTAGCTGTTCTTTAGCAAGGAACATACATTCCACATAAATAATTATGCCACCAAAATTAGTGTGTGCTGTACATTGCCTCCAGCATTTCTCCTGTTTCTTCTTCGGAGGCTGCCATTTTGCTGAAGCCCAAAACCCCGGAACAGCAGTAAACCTTTAGGCTGTCAGCAGATCAGCCTCTTTAAATTCTGCAGGCATCAACCCGGCACAGTTTTTTAGAGGCGGCGGTCAACTTTATAGTGATAACAACCGATGCGGCTTAGCAGCCCCTCGGCCATTATCCCAGCGAGCGGGAGGGGACATTCCCCCCTTTTCCCACTGCCTTTCAGGGCTCTGCCCGGGTCTCCCATCCCACCGGGAGACCCAAGCAACCAGCCGGCACGTCCGCTGGTTGGAGTCCTGAATGAAGCCGGATTTGGCTTCGATTGGGTCTCTGATCTTGTAATTGGGAACCTATGCAACAACGTCACTTCCGGTTTACTCGGCTGCCAATCAGGCGCCGATTTAAAAAACTGTCAGTATTCAAAAATGCCAATTTGAATATTTTGAAAATATTTTGAAGTGCAGTGGAGAGGTCTGGGGTCTTTTAGACCCCAGATCCCTCCTTAACCACTTGCCGACCGCCGCACGGCTATCTACGTCGGCGGTCAGCCCCTCACAGGCAAAGTGACGTAGGGCTACGTCACTAGCTTGTGAGGGTCTAGGGACCGAGCGCGCGCTGCCGGAGGCGCGCTCCCGCGTGGTCACGGACCCCCCCGCGCGTGTGACATCGGGTCCGCCGGCCACTCTGCGATCGGCGGGGGAGAGGGAGAAAGTCAGGCAGCTTGTGTAAACAAGCTGCCTGTCATTCTCCCCTCTGTATGAGAGATGATCATATGGACCTACTATGTAGATCCGTTGATCACTCTGCATACAGCTGAAGCCACAGCCAATCACAGTTAGAATCACGCCCCTAGGGACACACACAGCCCCTCCCTCTCAAATAAAGTTAACCCCTTCACTACCAGTGTATTTTTACAGTAACAGTGCATATGTATAGCACTGATTACTGTAGAAATGTCACTGGTAACCCCAAAAGGGTCAAAAATGTCAGTCAAGGGTCCGATCTGTCCGCCGCAATGTCGCAGTACCGCAAAAAAATCGCAGATCGCCGCCATTACGCGTTAAAAAAAAACCAACAAAAATGACAAAAATCTTTCCCTTAGTTAGTAAACGCAATAACTTTTGCGCAAACCAATCAAAATACGCTTTTTGCGATTTTATTTTACCAAACATAGGTAGCATAAAACAAATTGGCCGAAAATGTTAAAAAATTTTGATTTTTACTTTTTTTTTGGGGGAATTTCATATAAAAAAAAGGGAAAAATATTGCTATTTTTGCCAAATTTACGCTCTTTTTTTTTTTTATAGCGCGTGATCAAAAAATCGCACAGGTGATCAAATACCGCCAAAAGAAAGCTCTGTTTGTGGGAAAAAAAGGACGCCAAATTAGTTTAGGTACAGCGTCGCACGACCGCGCAATTGTCCGTTAAAGTCACGCAGTGCCGAATCGCAAAATACCCCCTGGTCGTTTAGCAGCCAAATCCTCCGGGGCTTAAGTGGATAAAGAGTACCTGTCACTGCCTATTACTGTCACAAGGGATGTTTACATTCCTTGTGAAAGCAATAAAAGTGATCAGATATATTTATTTTTTTAAAAAAAAACAGTGTTAAAAAATAAATAAAATAAAATAAATAGGAATTTTTTTTTTAAAGTGTCCCCGTGAGCTCGTGTGTGAAAGAAAACACATACGTATGTCGCACCCGCAAATGAAAACGATGTTCAAATCACACATGTAAGCTATAGCTGCGATCTTCAGAGTGGGAGCAATAATTCTAGAAAAAGACCTCCTCTGCAACTCTAAACTTGAAACCGGTAAAAAATTTTTAATCTCTCCTATGGAGATTATTAAATACCGTAGTTTGTCGCCATTCCATGAGTGTGCGCAATTTTAAACAGTAACATGTTAGGTTTTTTTTTTTTTTTTACTGAATGTGACATCATCTTTCACAATATACAAAAAAATTAACTTCACTGTTAAGTTTTTTTTTACAATCCAGTGAAATGTATTTTTCCACAAAAAATGTAAAAGACCGCGGCGCAAATATTACAATGACCGCCATTTTATTCTCCAGAGTCTTCACTAAAAAAGAAAAAAAAAAAATATATATATACCATATTTTCCGGCGTATAAGACGACTGGGCGTATAAGACGACCCCCTAATTTTCAAGTTAAAACATAGGTTTTGGGCTATACTCGCCGTATAAGACTACCCCCCTTCCGAAGCAAGGCAACACCATTGAAAAACATCAGATTTCTCATAGATCTCCAAGGTACCCTGGTACTGTAATACATTTAATCTCTCATAATATCTCCAAGGTACCCTAGGTATAAGTAATACCGGTAGATGTAATCTCAAGACGCTGGCTGGGCGGGAATCCTGTACCGGTATACCGTATGTACCGTAGCTTCGGCTACATACAGTATACCGCGCTGAGCCAATCACGGAGAGCGATGTATTCTTTTATTTAATGCAAATCCTGCTTGGATTGGCAGAGTCAGAGAGGCGGGCTGATGTTACTCTGCCAATCCGAGCAGGCTTTGCATTCAATAATAGAATACATCGCTCTCCGTGATTGGCTCAGCACGGTATACTGTATGTAGCCAAAGCTACGGTACATACGGTATTCCGGTACAGGATTCCCCACACAGCCAGCGTCTTGAGAGATTACATCTACCGGTAATACTTATACTTGGGGTACCTTGGAGATATTATATTCGGCATATAAGACGACTCCCCATTTTTGGAGGATTTTTTTGAGGTTCAAAAGTAGTCTTATACGCCAGAAAATACAGTATATATATATATATATATATATATATATATATATATATATATAAATATATATATAATGTTTGGGGGTTCTAAGTAGCAAAATATACTGATTTTAACTTGTAAACAACATGTGTCAGAAATAGGCCCGGTCCTTAAGTGATTAATGTTGTATGTAGCTATAGCTGCAAAAGGGACAAGCCTGAAGTGATCTAGCAGGACTTCATTTTCTCACTGTTTATTCAGAAGTGATATTTAGTTATATGTGGAACTTAGTGGGTTGAGTTAGCTATAAAAATTGGCGCTGGTGTGTTTGGGATCGTAGTCCCAACCCACATGTCCGATACCGCCAGGAAGCTGACACTGCACACCACCAATCACAGGCAGTGGGACATTTCCCTGACCGCAGCTGCAGGAAATGTATCACTGCCTGTGATTGGTGGTGTGCAGTGTCAGCTTCCTTGCGGGATCGGGCAGGTGGGTTGGGACTAGGATGCTGAACACGCCAGAGCCCATCCCTAATTAGCGACTGCCTTCTAAAATGTCCTATATTCTGCACCAAGGAGATCCCTGTTCCTGTCTATCTAAGAATTTTGCACATTCTCCTTTGTGTGTTTCAGTTCCACCTGCTGCATTCTTAAAAATATAAAATGGTTCTTCCACAGATGCTTGCAGATCCAAGAACCCAACAAGCAGGGATCTCAGCAACAGAGAACCTTAAAGATGTTAAAAAAAACTGACCCCAAATGCTCTTAAAGAACAGAACAAAAGAACCTGAACTGGTCAACAGGGTTGCCATATTTGGGTTCTGGGAAAATTGAGCAGATGGCTGCACATGAAACCTGTAGCATCAAAAGTGGGTGTGGTTTATTTAATTGGGTGTGTCTCATTATATTTAAACCAATGTGGTTTAATTATAATTAGCATGATATGGTTTCACCTAGCGATCCAGCCAGTAGGTCTGTCAGTAACACTGGTGCTTACAATGGTCAGCTTTATAAAATATTTATTGATAAAATGTTAGCTGGAGTTTGGATTTAATTGGTTAGTAAAGCCCATCTAAATCGGCTAGTGCATCTAACATTACCCTCTTCCCCAGATTAACAGCACTGTCCAAAGGTGTCTCCATTGCTCCTCCATACAGAGTGGATCACCAGGTGAAAATAAGGGAAAAAAGGACTAAAAACAAAAAGCAAATGCAGCGACCATATATAAGGATATTTAGTATGCAATGTATTAATTTCTTTTTGTGGGTTTAACCACCTGACCTCCGGAAGGCTTACCCCCCTTCCTGACCAGCACTATTTTTTTGCAATATGGCACTGTGTTATTTTAACTGACAATTGCGTGGGCATGCAACACTGTACCCAAATAAAATTAATGTCCTCTTTTTCCCACAAATAGAACTTTCTTTTGGTGGTATTTGATCACCTCTGCGGTTTTTATTTTTTGTGCTATAAACAAAAAAATGTCAATTTTGAAAACAAAACAATATTTTTTACTTTCTGCTATAAAACATATCCAATAAAGAAGATGTTTTAAATCAAATTGCTTCATTAGTTTAGGCCAATATGTATTCTGCTACATATTTTTGGTAAAAAAATCCCAATAAGCGTATATTGATTGGTTTGCGCAAAAGTTATCGCATCTACAAACTATGGGATATATATATGGATTTTTTCTTTCTACTAGTATTGACGGCGATCAGCGACTTATAGCAGGACTGCATTATTGCGGTGTACAGTCGGGACACTAACTGACACTTTTTTGGGAACCAGTGACATTATTACAGTCATCAGTGCTAAAAATATGCACTGTCACTGTACTAATGACACTGGCTGGGAAGGGGTTAACATCAGGGTCGATCAAAGGGTTAACTGTGTGCCTAGCTGGTGTATCAGTGTAGTGTGGGAGGTTCTTTTACTAGTGGAAGGCATGGATTGGTGTCCCTGCTTTACAGGAACACAGGATCCATGCCTTCTGTACTGACAGAATGGCAATCTGCCTTGTTTACATAGACATATGGTCATTCTGCCTGTGTACAGAATGATCAGCGGGTGCTAGCGGACATTGGGTATGTATGTGATCCTGCGCAGTGCAGCCGTCCTGTAGCAGGAAAACTGTTATAGGGTGGTCGGCAAGTGGTTAATACAGATTTAAGCTTAGCAGCTTATAACTCCTCAGTCTGCAGGGTAGTAAAATCAATGCCTAGGAATAAGGGAAAAAATTATAAATAATAAGGGCCCTTTCACAGGGGCTTTCCGATCAGGTCCGCCTGTTAGTTTTTCAGGCGGACCTGATCGGAGGCTCCCCTATGGAGCGGGGGATGTCAGTGGTGGGATGTCTCCTGACACCCGCTGCTCTCCGATTCGATCCTTTCTGTGAAATCCACACAGATGGAAACCCTATTTTCCATCCTTCTGGAGGATTGGATAGGATCAGATGAAAATGTACAAGTGGTCCATTTTCAACCGATCTCCCATAGAGGAGAGCGGCGATCTGACAGGTCCGTCTCAGCATAGAGGGCGGAGACGGACCTGTCATCTGCCTGCTCAGCGGGGATCAGCAGGTCGAACAAATGGAGTCCGTCGGGCGGAAAGCCTGTGTGAAAGGACCCAAAGTGGTGAGCAGTTCTGCTTACATTGAGAGAATGAGCCTATGTTTAGGAAAAAGTGGGCCATGGACAGGCACATATTGAGAGAGTCATCAGTGAGTCACACGGTTATGGCTGCCATACTTCCAGCTCAAAGTAGTAGGCCAAGGGTGGGCATAGACTGAGTGATTGGTCTGTGAGACATTAAGCTGTGGCCAGCACATACTTCTAGAAGTGGGAGGGTTACAAGCTTCAGAAACATGGCGCCCATGAAACCAATAACACCGGGCTTTACCAGAGGAAGGTATTTAACCAGACAATGGTTTCCAAAACCAGACTAGTGGCAACGCTTTGGGTCATCTCATCCAATATCTTCAAAAAAGACTTTAGCTACTCACTTTATTGAGGAAGCCACAGTAAAAGAGTGTAGCTTGTCAGGCATTGCTAGACAAATAGCACACAGATGCATATGTCTGCCATACATACAATGTACAGAAAAATAATCAAATCAGTCAAGACCCTTGGACATGAGCTATCTATAAAAGTATAGAAGCGTCATAAATATTCCTAATGAAACATGGCATTATTTCACAGGAGCGCAAATATTTTTTCTAATTAGCATTTAACTCCTAAATAACAAGCCACAGAATAAACCTAGTACATTGGGCTGTCATAAAGATAAATTACTCAGTGATAATGAATTTATTAAGAATGGTAAGCCCTGCTTAGATAACACCTCTTTTGTCATCTAAACGCAGAGGCTTTGAACAGTTAGTTAGAGCCTGTCAAGAAACCCATTGAGCTATAGGTCAGTTTTAAAATATAACATCAGCATGCAGCCTGATTACATGCCATAAAAGAAAAATAAGACGGAGATGAAGGAAATAAGAACTGTTAGCCTTAATCACGTCTTCCACAAAGCACAAGGACTGGGTGCTATTTGCAGATAACTTACCCGTTGAAAGCACCATCAACAATAGCAGTGGCTGATGATCAGGTGATTTGCATATGATTGGAAGGTACAAACATAGCCTGCCATCCAACCATCAATCTTGCAGCAGATGTCCAGCTAATGATATGTGCTCTCCTTATGAAGCTCCTTACTGCTGTACAATTTGTTGTAATCTAATTATTCTGTGAAACATGGCTCTGGAGGTGGCAGTAGGAGTAAAGGCTCATTATGATTTTTCTTACATTCGCTGTTTCCTGTTCTAATGGAAAGCATGTTTTCAGATACTTCTATCTTCCTTCGATCTTGAAATTCAGTGGGTGTATGCTTATTGTTATGACAAGTGATTTATCTTCTAGACAAATATAGGCTAATATAAGAAAATTGTTTTGCTTAGACATGGGAGAGATTTTCTAGTTCTTTTTTTTTCTAACTATTTTTCATTTATACTTCACTTCTTAGGCTGGCCATAGATTATTCTTTTTTTTTAAATCAACCAGTGGATTGAATGAAAAAAACAACCCCAATTTTTTCCAAAAACCCCAAGAGTGTGAATGGGGGAATCCTCCCCAATGTGCCTTTGTATTCTGACAGTGGGGAGACTTCCCCACCATCAGAATAGACTGATCAGCTCTGTTGGGTATAGGAATTTTTCCAACAGGCTGGTTGAACAGAAGCTGATCAGTAGATAGACTTCTGTTCAGTCACAGTGGCCATACATGGATCGAAATTCAGCAGGTCTCTGCTGAACCAGACAAATTTCGATCCATGTATGGCCATCTTGTTCAAACAATACTACTTGACTTGTCCAAACAATACAACTTAAAGTTGTTCTAAACAAAAAAACAAAAACAAAAAAACAAACATGTTATGCTGGTTTTTCAAAGAGCAGCCCAGATCCCCTTCTTTATGAGTCCCCCACTAATGGTCCTGGCTCCTCTTCTCTGTGGAGTGCCCTGAATAGCAAGCCGCTTGCTATGGGTGCACTCTAGCAGGTTTGCTCCCAAGCCACGCTCCTGTGAATGGACATTATCTATACACAAAATGATCATGGCTTGGTCCCGCCCCCTCTATCTCTCCTCACTGGGTCATTGGCTGTGATTGACAGCAGCAGGCAATGGCTCTTGCTGCTGTGTGAGCCAGTGAGAAGACAGAGACCTGGAAGAGCCACTGCTCTTATGCACATCACTGGATCAAGATAGGGCTCAGGTAGTAAAAGGGGGGCTGGGGGGAGGAGCTGCAACCCAAAAGGTTTTTTACCTTAAAGTGATTGTGAACGATCACCTTGTAAAACAAGCCATTCATTTTAAAATAGAAATGAAAGGCAAAACATTTTTTGTATAAATATAAAAAAAAACATTATAAATATCGTTTTACCCTTTTTTTTATACTTGATCACATTCCCTCTGTTCTGAGCTGGGGGAGGAGAAGCAACAGCACAATGAGCTTGCCAGTGAAAGGTTGTGCAGTGGGGGCGTGTCAGGACAAGTCTAATCATTGGAGTAGAGCAGGCAACATAGCTAGGGAACTGACCACGATGCTTGGTGCGGTCAGTCTTTAATAGTAACTATAGACCGGTCGGCCTAACATCAGTAGTCTGCAAGATTTTGGAGGGGATGTTAAGGGATTATATACAAGACTTTAGTAATGAAAACGGTATCAATAGTAGTAATCAGCACGAATTAATGAAAAATCGTTTAACCTTCGACGATGAAGTGAGCTGCCACCTAGATAAAGGTAAGCCTGTGGATGTCGTGTATCTGGACTTTGCAAAGGCATTTGACACAGTTCCCCACAAATTCTTACTGTACAAACAAAGGTACGTAGGTATGGACCATAGGGTGAGTACTTGGATAGAGAACTGGCTCCAGGGCTGAGTCCAGAGGGTGGTGATAAATGGGGAGTACTCGGATTGGGCGGGTGTGGAAAGTGGGGTCCCCCAAGGATCTGTCCTGGGACCAATCCTGTTTAATTTATTCATAAATGATCTAAAGGAGGGGAAATCTAGCGCAATCTCTGTATTTGCGGATTATATTAAACTAAGCAGGGCAATAACTTCTATGCAGGATGTGGAAACCTTACAAGCAGACCTGAACAAAATAATGGGGTGGGCAACTACATGGCAGATGAGGTTTAATGGTGAAAAATGTAAAGTAATGCACTTGGGCTTCAGAAACACGAACACAAGCTACTTGTTAGGGGGGGGGGGGGAACCTCTGGGTGAATCTATGATGGAAAAGGACCTGGGGGTTCTAGTGGACAACAGGCTTGGCAGTGGCATGCAATGCCAAGCCGCTGCAAGCAAAGCCAACAGAATACTGGCATGTATTAAAAAGGGGAAAGAGATTATTCTCCCACTTTACAAGACTCTGGTCTGGCCACATCTGGAGTATGCCATCCAGTTCTGGGCACCGGTCCTCAGAAAGGATGTGCTAGAACTGGAGAGCGTCCAGAGTAGGGCAACAAAAATAATTAGGGGAATGAAGGATCTCAGCTCTGAGGAAAGACTACAAGTGTTGAACTTATTCTCTCTGGAGAAGAGACGCTTGAGAGGGGATATGATATCAATGTACAAATACTGTACTGGTGACCCTAGCATAAGGAACATACTTTTCAGAGAAAGGGAATACAAGAAGACATGTGGCCACTCACTAAAACTAGAGGAAAAATGGTTTAACCTTAAAATACGTTAGGGGTTCTTTACTGTCAGAGCAGTAAGGATGTGGAATTCTCTTCCACAAGCAGTGGTATCAGCAGGGAGCATCGATAGTTTCCAAAAACTATTAGATGGGCACCTTAAAGACCACAACATAAATGGGTATACAAAGTATGGTATACAAAGTAAGGTTAACAGCAAACACGCACACACACATCATAGGTTGAACTGGATGGACTGGTGTCTTTTTTCAACCTCACTAATTATGTAACTATGTAAAGCAGAGGCACTGGTGGGAACACCAGGGATTTCACACAAAGGAAGCAATACAAAGAGAACAGGGTACTTTCTCATACAAATACATGGTACAGCAGGCACATATCAGGAATATGAAGTGTTAATATAACAAACACTTAATTGCATAGAATGCATTAAGGTAGAAACATTCTGCCTTTGGAACCACTTTAAGTACCTGTTAAAAAAAGATCATTAGTGCTTTAAATAAAATGTTTTCTGCAAGAGCCATACTCAGGGGCGGACTGAGCGGTCAGACATTTCGGACGGGGTCCGAGGGCCCGGCCAGGGAGGGGGGCCCAGCCGGGAATGGGGCCAGCCGCCCAGTACAGAATTAACTCACCCGGTGTTGTCTCAGAGACAACATCGGGCTATCTTGGCCTGGCGATACGTAGGTGGGATGAGGGGAGGGGCCCCGCGCTTCTTCTGTGGGAGGAGGGTCCCAGCTCTGGGTTTCCATTGTGTCCTGTGAGCGGGGGTGCGTTGGCGTCACATACTGATGTGACGTCAACATGCACCACCTCCACAGGCCGTGATACGGGGTAACCTTACCGGAGACGAGTTCCTGCTTGCTGATGTAATGCCTTGCGAAGGAGTAGTTCCTCTTCCTCAGATCCCTTGTTTCTGTTTGATTGTGAGTAGTTCTTTTGTATCATATAGCCTCTATTTGAAATCTAGCTCCACTCAATGGTCTCTCCTCTGAGGAATAATGTGTACATTTGCATTATCCCACAAAATTTTAATAAAAATATATGATTCATTTATTTTTCATATATTTTTATTAAAATTTGGTGGGATAATGCAAATGTACACATTATTCCTCAGAGAAGAGACCATTGAGTGGAGCTAGATTTCAAATAGAGGCGATGAGCCATACATTTATATAAAAACACAAGATTAGGTGCAGCATGGCTTATAAGCAATAAGACCCATCTTCATAATGCACCATTTTATTCATTTTGTTAAAACTAAATCAGTTAACCTGTTCCGGACCGCCCGCCACAGATATACTGTGGCAGGCAGCCCCTCCTGCGTGAACCGACGTAGCCCTACGTTGGTCGTGTGCCTGCTGCTAGGGGGCGAGCAATCCCGCCCCCAATTCAGCAGTGGAGACTCTGATGCACGGGGCATTGCTGAGAGATCCCCGCTGAGAGAGAAGGACGGGCGGCTATTGTAAACACAGCTGACTGTTCTTCTCTCTGGAATGATCACAGAGCACCTGTGATCCTGCTATATAGGATCACAGGTCTCTGTGATTATTCAAAAAGCCCATCCCCCAAACAGTTAGAAACACTCCCCTAGGCTTACATTTAACCCCTTGATCACCCACTGTGTTAACCCCTTCCCTGCCAGTGTCATTATTACAGTAACAGTGCATATTTTTAGCACTGATTACTGTAGTAATGTCACTGGTCCCCCCAAAAGTGTCAAAATGTCAGCTAGGGGTCTGATCTGTCTGCCGCAATGTCTCAGTCCCGCTAAAAATCGCAGATCGCCGCCATTACTAGTAAAAAAAAAAAAAAACAATAAAAAATGACAGAAATCTTTCCCATAGTTAGTAGACGCGATAACTTTTGCGCAAACCAATCAAAATACGCTTTTTGCAATTTTTTTTTTTTAGCCAATGATATGTATTAGAAAAAAATTGGCCTAAAATGGTAAAACATTTAGATTTTTAATTTTTTTGTGGGGGGGAATGTTATAAAGCAGAATGTGAAAAATACAGTTTTTTTCCCCAGAATCATCGTTTTTTGTTGTTGTTTATAGAGCAAAAAAATAAATAAAATTGCAGAGGTGATCAAATACCACCAAAAGAAAGCTCTATTTGTGGGAAAAAAGGACATCAATTTTATTTAGGTACTGCGTCGTGTGAAGCATGTAGGTAGTTCATCTGATTTTAGAAATTCTGTTTATCATGAGGCACAGGTAATGCACTTTACTTGGTTTGCCTGTTCATTATTGTTAATGCACTTGTCTTGGTTTGTGCATTTGTTATTTATTTTGCACAGTTTGGTTTTTGCATTCGTTATTTATATTGTACTTGTTTACAAATTATTGCACTTTTTTTCCTTGTGTCTAAAGATTGTGTAGGGCAGGGGTGGGGAACCTAAGGCCCAGGGGCCGTATGCGGCCCTCAAAGTCATTTGGTCCGGCCCCCCGTGCAGCTGAGTCTCTCAGCTAATCTTTCAAAATGGAGCCGATGCTTCCTGTATATTTCCAGCTCTGTTCTGACAGTCTGAGTGAGGCACAGCGGAGTGACCTCAAATGAACTCCGCCTGTGACCAATACAGGAAACATTGCCTCTTCCTCCAGCGCGGCACCGCTGCTTGCCATCATTTCCCGCCAGCAGCACACAGAAGTACCAGCCAGAGCCAGCAGTACCAGCCAGAGCCAGCAGTACCAGCCAGAATCAGCAGTACCAGCCAGAGCCAGCAGTACTCACAGCAGTACCAGCCAGAGTCAGCAGTACCCACAACAGTACCAGCCAGCAGTACCCACAGCAGTACCAGCCAGCAGTACCTACAGCCCAGTACCAGCCTGAGCCAGTAGTACCAGCCTGAGCCAGCAGTACCAGCCAGCAGTACTAGCCAGTAGTACCAGCCTGAGCCAGCAGTACCAGCCAGCAGTACCTACAGCACAGTACCAGGCTGTGTCAGCAGTACCCACAGCAGTACCAGCCAGCAGTACCCACAGCACAATACAAGCCAGCCGTACCAGCCTGAGCCAGCTGTACCCACCAGCAGTACCAGTCAGCTGTACCCACCAGCAGTTCTTTTCAAAACTTACCACCACAAAGAGACGAGTGCGCTCCAGACTGACCGACGCAAACATGGAAAACCAATTGCGAGTAGCATCATCATCATCAATACCAGCTAACATCACACACCTCACCAAAGAGAAGCAGTTGCAGCCATTACATTAGGGGTGAGTTAATTAAATGTTTGACCAAATATAACAGGCACATTTTTAAGTTGATAATTTTATACGGCCCCCGAATGATTTTATAAATACCCAAATGGCCCTTAGCAGAAAAAAGGTTCCTCACCCCTGGTGTAGGGTATGGCTGGAGGCGTGATGTGGGTGTGGCTGGAGGTGTGATGTGGGTGTGGCATGATGTGGGGCAAGGGTGTGGCTGGAGGTGGAACATGGGTGGGGCCTGGAACAGGGCCCTTGATTTATTTTGACTGGGGGCCCTGAGGGTTCTCAGTCCGCCCCTGGCCATACTTTACTCCTGTGCAGGTTATTGTGGATCCATCTCTTGTAATAGATTTTTTAAGAGATGGATATAATAACCTGCACAGGACTTTACTCCTGTGCAGGTTATTATATCCATCTCTTGTAATAGATTTTATTTTGAACCTGAGTTGTCAAGTGTACATTTTCCATTTGTACATCCTTCCTTCGTGTAAGTTGCAATGTCAGCATATGGCAGTGGCTGAGTGGTGAGAGCTATTTCAGTGCAGTAATTCAGTTCCCTGTAAGAGCAATGACTACATGGAGCTGGTCTACTCCACCCTGAGATTTTTTATGAGGATTCATTTCACATTTTATGGCCAGTTTTTGGCACCAGGAGCATGGCACATGATATTTTAGGGCTTTATAAGGGAATTATTCATTATATCATTAGTCAGTGGACCCAGATTATGATATCATTACTGAAACTGCAAGAGAATACACAAACACATCAAAATGTGTATAAAGCTATTTCCCTTTATTAAAGATGTGAGGTTTTTTTTATAGACAGTAAATGAGTCCTTGGTTAACCACTTAAGCCCCGGAAGATTTTACCCCCTTCCTGACCAGGGCCTATTTTGCGATTCGGCACTGCGTGACTTTAACGGACAATTGCGCGGTCTTGCGACGCTGTACCTAAACAAATTGATGTCCTTTTTTTCCCACAAACAGAGCTTTCTTTTGGTGGTATTTGATCACCTGTGCGATTTTTACTTTTTGCGCTATAAACAAAAAAACAGCCTAAATTTTGCAAAAATAACAATATTTTTCACATTTTTTTATATGAAATTCCCCCCCAAAAAAAAGTAAAAATCTAAATTTTTTAACATTTTGGGCCAATTTTTTTTTTTTACTATATGTTTGGTAAAATAAAAATCGCAAAAAGCGTATTTTGATTGGTTTGCGCAAAAGTTATTGCGTTTACTAACAAAGGGAATGATTTTTGCGGCAGACAGATCGGACCCTTGACTGACATTTTTGACACTTTTGGGGTTACCAGTGACATTTCTACAGTAATCAGTGCTATACATATGCACTGTTACTGTAAAATTACACTGGCAGTGAAGGGGTTAACTTTTTTTGAGAGGGAGGGGTTATGTGTATCCCTAGGGGCGTGATTCTAACTGTGATTGGCTGTGGCTTGAGGTGTAGGAACAGTGATCAACAGTCCTACATAGTAGAACCGTATGATCACTTGTTTACATCAGCCGCCTGCCTTTCTCCTTCTCCACCCGACGATCGCGAGTGACCGGCGGACATCAGGTCCACCGGTTCACACGCGCGGGGGGGTCCGTGACCACGCTAGCGACGTATCCCTACGTCACTCTGCCTGTGAGGGGCTGACCGCCGACGTAAATAGACGTGCAGCGGTCGGCAAGTGGTTAAATAATACAACAGAAGGGAAATGGGAACCTGTGGTTAAAAACACAATAGATGACAACAGAAGGAAAGTCAGTTTAGCGTTGGGATGCGCTATCCAACACTATTCACACACTGCAGCTTGGCATTTTGTTCCAACTTTTTTTGAAATACCTGTTAAGGCTTGTGTCAGTTGCATAAACGCACGCAATAAGATAAACAACTCATGTTTTTAGTATTTAAAGAATATAAAATGGAAGTTAGCTAGAAAATGGCTGCACTCCAGTATTAGCAAAGCTCATTAACCCTTCAAGTTCAATGCCAAAAGGTAGGTATAAACAGTATAAAGTAACCATTTACATTCTTTGTATATTCCTTTAGAGCCGGTTCACACTCATGCGGCTGCGGCGTTCGCATGTAATGTCGGAGTGCACTGCACCTTCATTACATGCGATCGGCTGTGCGGTGCGAGTTTAGCCATACACTTTGTATGGCTAAATTCGCACCGCACCCGCAGCAAACACGCACAGGACCCTTTTTGGCAGCCGCATCAGGATCGGATCGCACAGCGGTTCACACTTGTGCGATCCGATCCTGTGCGAACTGCAAGATCGCACTGCGATATGCGATCAAACTGGGGGTGTCGTTAAGATTACATTGACACCCCCTGCGTATCGCATATGGCAGTGTGAACTGCCGGGGGTGCGTTTGCGATGCGGGAACAGGCTGCGGATTCGCAGCCTTCCCGCATCGCATAAGTGTGAACCGGGGCTTAAAAATGATTAAATACATTTTTAACATACCCAAGTCTGTCTTTATATTAGTCTCCTGTCATCCTTTGCAAAGAGGTTAAAAAAGATTTGATTAGCTGTTGTCAGTTTGTCCAAGACTTGTGATAGATGCACAGGGTGTTCAGTAGGACTAAACATGGCAATGTTATCCAGCTAGGCAACAGCGAATGCTTCCAAACCTTCTAGTATTTTGGTATCCCAAACAGCATTACGAAAACTCGAAAAAAAAATGAACGGGATGATAAAGGCTGATTAACCACTTAAGCCCCGGAAGATTTTACCCCCATTCCGACCAGGGGGTATTTTGCGATTCGGCACTGCGTGACTTTAACGGAGAATTGCGCGGTCGTGCGACGCTGTACCTAAACGAATTTGGCGTCCTTTTTTTCCCACAAACAGAGCTTTCTTTTGGCGGTATTTGATCACCTGTGCGATTTTTTGATCACGCGCTATAAACAAAAAAAGAGCGTCCATTTTGCAAAAATAGCAATATTTTTCCCTTTTTTTTATATGAAATTCCCCCAAAAAAAAATGTAAAAATCAAAATTTTTTAAAATTTTCGGCCAATTTGTTTTCTGCTACATATGTTTGGTAAAAAAAATCGCAAAAAGCGTATTTTGATTGGTTTGCGCAAAAGTTATTGCGTTTACTAATTAAGGGAAAGATTTTTGTCATTTTTGTTGTTTTTTTTTTTAACGCGTAATGGCGGCGATCTGCGATTTTTTTTGCGCTACTGCGACATTGCGGCGGACAGATCGGACCCTTGACTGACATTTTTGACACTTTTGGGGTTACCAGTGACATTTCTACAGTAATCAGTGCTATATATATGCACTGTTACTGTAAAAATACACTGGTAGTGAAGGGGTTAACTTTATTTGAGAGGGAGGGGCTGTGTGTGTCCCTAGGGGCGTGATTCTAACTGTGATTGGCTGGGGCTTCAGCTGTATGCAGAGTGATCAACGGATCTACATAGTAGATCCAGATGATCAGCTCTCATACAGCGAGGAGAATGACAGGCAGCTTGTTTACACAAGCTGCCTGACTTTCTCCCTCTCCCCCGCCGATCGCAGAGTGGCCGGCGGACATCGGGTCCGCCGGTCACACACGCGGGGGGGTCCGTGACCACTCGGGAGCGGGAGCGCGCCTCCGGGGGCGCGCGCTCGCTCCCTAGACCCTCACAAGCTAGTGACGTAGCCCTACGTCACTTTGCCTGTGAGGGGCTGACCGCCGACGTAGATAGTCGTGCGGCGGTCGGCAAGTGGTTAAGGCTGATAAAGGCTGATTAGGTGTTGGTGTTAGATGTTGGAGGAATTTTTCAATACCCCTTGGTCCATAATTGTTGGAATAGAAGGCAGCAACAGTATTAGTGCTGGTGTTCAGTTTCCTGTAGTTCAGGTGAACTACTGGTGATGGCTAATAACATCCACCTGCACCCTCATAAAAGCTTTTTCATTTAAGGGCAAGGCAAAGGTTGTAATGGAGCCCTGTGCATATCTACTGTCTTGCACGCTCAATGGTAGGTAACATAGGACTGTCAGTAGTTGGCTATGTCAGTGAGCATGTTAGGCTAGAATAAATTATGTATCACTCTGAGCCTGGTCTTAGTGATTCCCAAGTAACCCTTTAGGGGAGTTTCAAGTGCTATCTTCAACAACTGTCCTCCAACATGTCTCTTACCTATTTCTGTTTCACTGCCTTCTGTGGGCAGATCGCCGTACAGTTTCCTTTTGTCTCAATAAATATTTTGTTTGTCTCTTTCAGCAAGGAGTTTAGAAGCCAGACTTTAGAGCCTCTCCAGGCTTTTGTCAGTCTGTAGTGATTGCTTAATGGCTGCACTAAGTCCAAACAAACTGCCACTGGGTAAGAGCAAAGAAGGGGGCTATGAGTACTATCCCCTTGCTTTACACTGCCATTTAATCCAGCAGTTATATTTTTAACCTTAGTTTTACACAAATTGGGTATTTATGTAGGCAAATTGGTTAACCTATCCTTCCCTAGGAGAACTAAACATTTCTAACCATCTTCCCTGCTTCCTCTGTCTGTCCTCAAGTTGCCCAGATGTCCCCCCACCGGTACTTTGGTATGTCCGGACAGGCAGGCTGTTATAAGAAGGCACATAATACGAGACCACAGTCCCCAGATCCGTGCCTAACAGAACTGATGTGGAATTCTCGTTCAAGACTTCAACCTCTCTTATCCCATGATCTCCCAATGAAAACTCATCGACCAGCTCAGGGTGAATGAGCGTGACTTCACTTCCATCATCCCAGAAACTAGTCATCGTTCTGTTACCCACAATGACAGGTCATAAAGAAATGAGTGCTAGCTGGCTGGTCATACGACAAATGCTCCTGGATAGGGATGAGCGGAACGTTCAAAAGGCACATAATATGAGGTCAGACTCCCCAAATACAGTGCCCAGGCACCCTGGGATGCCTTCATGGGTCCCTAGACAACATGTCCAAGGGGTTCAGCTAGTTTTTAAGGCACGCTGTGGAATGGGAGAAAGAAGAGACAGAGGGGATATGATAGAAACTTTTAAATACATAAAGGGAATCAACTCGGTAAAGGAGGAGAGCATATTTAAAAGAAGAAAAACTACCACAAGAGGACACAGTTTTAAATTAGAGGGGCAAAGGTTTAAAAGTAATATGAGGAAGTATTACTTTACTGAGAGAGTAGTGGATGCATGGAATAACCTTCCTGCAGAAGTGGTAGCTGCAAATACAGTGAAGGAGTTTAAGCATGCATGGGATAGGCATAAGGCTATCCTTCATATAAGATAGGGCCAGGGACTATTCATAGGATTCAGATATATTGGGCAGACTAGATGGGCCAAATGGTTCTTATCTGCCGACACATTCTATGTTTCTATGTTTCTATGTTTAATGGAACTGGTCCTAGGGACCCAGCCTGGAACCACAATGATTATTGCAGAGGCTCCTCCCCAGCCTGTTGGGAGGTAGATGCCAAGGTGTGAAATGTGGAACAGCTGGTGGAGAGAGACGGCACTCATTGTCGCCACCCTAAAATTACTCTGTAGTCAGTATTGGGACAGGTGTCACTGACAGGTAAAATGTTATCCTTCTGTATGTGGGGCTGGTGAGTTGATATAACCTTCAACCATGAGAGGCACAGAACCCACACACTAACAATACCTTTCACTCAAAATGATTGTGTCTGCACTCCATTTACTAGATAAATCTGAATGACAGCACAACACAGAGCAAATATGGAATTGCCCATTACTAAGATATGATGAATAGACTGGCTCTAATTTTGTAATTCTTGCACGTGTGTCTGCTGGTTGGAGGCTTAGAAGCAATAATAAACAGGCAGATCTTCTTTTAACAGAAAGGTATTTTTTTGTAGAATGGCTGCGAGCTTATGTTATATGGCCAGTTCAGAATCAAATAATGCTGAGCGGAGGTCTATAAGAAATAATGCATAAACAAAATCTGTCCCTTGAAATGATGCTTATCACTATGTGAACTAATCTACATCAACGTCATGCTTCAGCAGGTTAATGCTCTCTAACCTATTTCTTTTTTCTTTATTATTCTGGAGCTATAGATAGAACAGTAATAATATTTTACTGCAGTAGTAATGATAATGTAGGCAAACATGTGCTTGTTTTCCCAGATTGCAAGATAACTCTCCTAAAATAATGAGTTAGCCATAATATCAGTGCAACTAGATAAAACAGATTCACATTTATGTGACATAAATCATATTAAATATATCTCAGCATCAGTATAAATTATTGGTTTGCAGTTTGAAAGGTTGCTTAACTTATCTGGTATTATAGCTGTATGGCATATATCACTGTGTCATCAATGGTAGTGAATTAAATGAGGCACTTAGAGTATGCAAAGATCTTTGATAGCTTTCCATAAGGCGTTATTTGCAGAAGCTAATGGGGGTCATATAGAAGGTTGGACCTCCCAGCAAGGCTTATGCTCATTCTTAGTGTAGCCAGGTGCTGGGCTACTGCAATATGGAGAAGGAGACATTCTGCCTTGGTCAGTAGGGGGAAGAGCTAAAGCCAAGCAAGACCATAGACTTCTATGCAGAACTCTGGCAATCCTGGGTGTTGAAGTTTGAGATGGCAGCCATATAATGGGACGAATAGACTCCTTACACTACAGATCCCAAAATTCACTGGGCAATAGGAGGAATCGAGAGATGATTTTATTAACCACATCTGGGCCAGAAGGTTTTCCCTCTCAATGACCAGGCTGTTTTTTGCGATTCGGCACTGTGTTATTTTAACTAACAATTGCGCGGTCGTGCGAGGCTGTACCCAAATAAAATCGATGTCCTTTTTTTCCCACAAATAGAGCTTTCTTTTGATGGTATTTGATCACCTGTGCGACTTTTATTTTTTTGCGCTATAAACAAAAAGAGCGACAATTCTGAAAAAAAAAAATTACAACTAGGGGAAAGATTTATGTCATTTTTATTTATTTTATTTTTTTTACTAGTAATGGCAGCAATCAGCGATTTTTAGCGGGACTGCGACATTACGGCAGACAGATCGAACACCTAACTGATATTTTAGACACTTTTTGGGGGACCAGTGACATTACTACAGTAATGAGTGCTAAAAATATGCACTATTACTGTACTAATGACACTGGCAGGGAAGGGGTTAACACCATGGGCAATCAAAGGGTTAAATGTGTCCCTAGGGGGATGGACTTATGGAATGAACACAGGGACCTGTGTTTCTAAATAGGAGGAACACAGGAGTCGAGTGTTCATTGCTGACAGAACAGGGGTCTGCCGTGTTTACAACGGAAGACCGCCGTTCTGTCTCCACGGGAGATAGAGCCGGCGGCCCCGCAGATCAGCTTCCCTCTGACGAATGGCACGTGCATGGCTCCGGCAGCTCATGCGCACCTCCACAAGCGCTCCTGCGAAGCGACAAATGGGTGCGTCCTTTCGCGGGAACCTGACGATCTGCCACTGTATATGTAGGATGGCTGGTCAGCAAGTGGTTAAACTGTCTGGAAAAGTTCTTCCTCTTGGCAAGCCAGGAAGCCAATGCACACCATCACACCAGGATTGCCACAGAACAACGAGGAAACAGAAGCAAACTAAGTGAAAAGCACAAGTCCAGACTGCTGAGCCCACTCTAAACAAGTTCCCTGATCAAGTGGTGGCTCCATACAGTGGGGGCACCTAAAGTTTCAATTTAAGTAAAAGGAGTCTACACCAAGGCTCTATTGGACATGGTGGCACAAGTGATGTTACTGTATTGAGGCTTTTATGACAAGTATCTCCTAGAAGACTTGAAGATTTGGGGTATTTGAAAGCAGAAGGTTCCATACAATGGGTACCGCCCAAATTGACTGATGTTTGGCCCTTCTGCAGTTGGGAAAACAGAGACAAAAACAGAACTCTTTGCAAATAGGGAAAACACCAATCTAGTGAGAAGACTACTCACCACCATAGTCATGAAGAGTGACTCATCAGTCAGAGTTGTTCACCCTCAGCTATGTCAGGCCTGCAGCAGCTGAAGGCCCCAAAGGAAGGGGTTGGGAAAGCTCTGGAGACTTGACTCCTGAAGAAAGAGTGCTGCAACCCAGGGAAATAGCTTGCTTGTGAGCCACTATCAAGTTAACCTGGGACCAGCCTGGGCCCTTTGGTGTCCTTGAAGCCAATTCTCATGTAGAGGACACTAGGTTGGAGCTGACTGTCGACTAAGACCTTGCAGTAAAATCACATAAAGATCCAGTATCCAAAACAATTTTGATCTCCCAGTTAAGCTAAAACCTTGGACATTGCTTAGGCAGTTGAAAACCTCTACTCCAGTGGACCACCTGGTCTGGTGGGAGGAGCTACAGAGGAAATATCAGAAGACAGGTTCTACCTTCAAAACTCCCCATTATCGACTGAGTGGAGGAAGATAGTCAAGGGATGGCTTCTGAAATGTTGGAGATGTTCTCGAAGAACGATCTGGGCTGTGCTAAGAGTACTTAGCACAGTACTTAGCACAGAATTTGACTTCAAGGAAAGAAACCTTTCAGTGAGAGAGCTTGGCGAATCCTATTGGGTCACCTAGAAGATCAATGTTGAAGCGGATGGATTATCCGAGAGTCGAAGAGCCCTTTTGCCTCCCCCCCTGGGTGGTAAGGTAGAGGAATGGCTCCCTCAGAATGTGCATTGATTATTAAACAATTAATTAGAGAACACCCTAATTTGTGGGGTGCTTGGATGCATGCTGGGTCAGTGATGTTAAAAGGGGGCGTTGCTAGGTTGCCCTGCCCCCTTACCTATATAAGAAATAACAAACGGTGGAGCAAGTAGTCGGCGCGTAGCCTTCGTCGTCCAGTGGCGGCAACAGGCGATGTTCGGGCCGAACTTTTGCTTGGTCCGAACTGCTACTCACCATAGCCAAGCTAGAAGTTACTAAGAACCGGTAGTTGGCTGCTCTGTCTGGGGCCCAATACAGCCGGAAGTATCGCCCCAGAGCCAGAAGCAGGGAAGATGCTCTCTCCAGAAGGTCTTGTGGTTCAGATGTCCCCACAAACAGCTGGATGCAAATAGCTCTAGAAGGAGTACTGGGGAGGAGAAACGCGCCAAAGAGGCGGCAGGAGCTGTTGGTTCACCATAGCTGACGTTACCTAATAGGACTGTGACCCTTCCCAAATAAAAGATTAGGCTTGCCCAGGTTGTCAAAGAAGGATCAGCATAAAGACCAACAAGAAGATCCCCTCTGCAATTGCTGAAAGCACTAGAGAGTCAAAATCCACACTTGCTACTAGCAGGTACCCTGAATGAAGCATCATTAGTCTACAGGGAGTGGACTTGGCTGCATTTGAGAGATCTGATGACAGATGAAACCAGAAAAACACACAGAGACCGTATTAACAGTTTTACATAATGAGCATGGCCACCCAGGCTCAGAGAGGACTTTCCAACTAGTCAGAGACTGCTTCTGTTAGCCTTGTATGCGAGCTAAAGCCAAGGGCTACTGTCACCGTATCCCAAGGCGTATTCAGTGAAAGACTTTAGCTCGCCAAAAGACTGTTAGATCTGCCTGGGTATTTAGAATTCCAGAGCAACCCCCATCATCCACAAGGGGACCCCAAGCTGGAATGATTTAACTACACCCTACTAGGTATGCCTTTTAACTCTCTAAGCCGAAAAGCAACACCATTGTAGTAGACACGTTTCAGCTGTAGAACACGCTTATAATAGCACTAATAATGGTGCTATGGGCTACTCACCATACCTCTGATGTTCGGGGGGAAAGCTCAACTACCTGTAAATGTGGCCTTTGGCACTTTCCTTGATCAGGCATCAATAACATTTCACTGGGGATTTGTAGATCACTTAAGAATGAGATTTTAAAAACAGTGTAAGAAAAAGCTCTGGGGGGGCCTTCATTGCCCCAGGTCAAAGGAACAAAAAGATCTTTGACCTAAACTAAGAATACAAGACTTAAAGCCTGGGGACAGAGTATTGTTGGGAAATCTGGGTGTTCAGCAAACTAATTGACCAGGGGAAGTTTCAACTTTTTAAAGTCTGCAAGCAGTTACCCAGGCTGCCTGGCCTATCAGATCCGTCCAGATAAGAAGACGAGCCCATTAAAGATATGGCACTGGAATCATCTCTTGCCAATAGCAGAAGAAGTTTGAATGTCCTCAGAAACTGATGCTAGCCACACTCAGACGGTTTCTTGTAGACCCTGCCTACTAACTCGGTCTGTAAAGGTATAAGTTGTTCATTAAAGTTAAAAATAAAGTCCTAGCACAACATTTGGATTGGCTTTCTTTATTAATGGATACAGATGTAGCCGGGAGCGGACTACCATTATCTGACAATGCAGACTTACTTTCTGCTCTCAGACTGTCTCTATGAACCCCTAGTGTTGGTCTCAGGTTTCATGAATCATACTCTTGAAACTGGAAGAAGGCATTGTGTAAACTGTAGTCTTCTATAAGGATGTTACTACATTGCTTAACTGTTTAAGAACTGTACTTCCCAGCAAGCCACGGGCTCCTGGAGAGAATTTTGGGGGAGACTATAAAGGGATCTGCTGAACAGGCCCACGATCTCTTGCTTCCCAGGATCCATTGTGTGTGCATCAGTCTGGCACAGAGGGAGCAGAACCTGGCCTACTGCACACCACCCAGCTATCTGCAGACTCAGCCCAGGTGGGACGGATGACCATTGCTGCATCGCAGACATCCCTACAGTATTGCTGATCGAGTGGAGTCGGCAGGCCTCACTGAGACAGCAGAGCGCAGCCATCTCAGTGTCTCACAGCGTGGAGAGTTGCCGCTGCCTGTTCCAGGACTCATAAGAAGGACATCAGGATTGGTAAGAAAGCACCTGCTCAGAGTCCAGTTGCCAGTTACTACAGTTTCTCTTAGACACTGAACACAGACACTCTACATCTGGATCATTTAGTGGATCATTGATAATCAGGACCAGCTATTCTACATTGCCTGTTTCACACTGTGCTACACTGGGGAATCATTTGTTCTTTGAGATCCAACTGCTGGTGAAGAGCTTAGTAAGGCCTTGCAAATTGAACATTGCTACATTATTGCTCTTAAAGGGGTCACGTTACTGATATCTAGATTACTCCATTTGTCATTAGGAAACAGGTATAATAGGCAGGCCCGGGGTTCTCCTTTAGTAAAAGCATTTCTTATAGCAATGTATAGCTTTCAGAGAGATTAATTCGCTTACTGCAAGATACTGTGTATATTTGGTGTATAATAATGGTTATTCACTGTTCTTTAGTGTTATTTCATCTGAGCGCTGGCTGTTTATCCAGGGCCTAGTTGAATAATACTCTTTTCAAGTCTTTTCCTTGAGTAAAGCTGAACTAAGGAGTTAAAATCTATTTGCATTGTGTCAGAGTGTCATTTAAAGGTATACACAACATGTTTGAACCTAGAGTGTCAGGAGGGCTGGATGGTTCAAAGCGGCACAGGGCTTGTGTTTGAGACCTGAGGACAAGATCAGCGGTTACAGGGCTATCCTCCATTCAGCATGGAATGGGACTTCTCACTGCCAGGAACTGTGGTGTGGCGTTGGAACTCAGAGTCAGCCTACCTGATGATACACAGAGTTCAAACAAATCCTCCTACATTAGTTTTCCTTATTTATCTGCAGTCTTCTTCTTTCTACACCCCTTCAAAAGTGTAGATTGTGTTAAAAACATTTATTCACCTGTCAGCAGCACAGAGCAGAGGGCGGAGAGACTGCAGGTAGAGTGTGTGAGAGCTGATTGGAGGAAAGAAACACACCCCCCTCCACACAGCAGAAGAACTGTGTTCTGAATAGACAAACTCTGTTCTGAGCTCTCCCTCCCCTCCCTCCCGACACAAATGTATCTCGTGTGTTGGAAAAACTTCTCAGAAGTAACTCATGCTGATAACAGAGGAAGTAAGCACCAGAGAGAAACAACACTCAGAGTTTAGGAGAGAGAAAAGTAAGCATTACAGGTATATCTGCTTTACTAAGATTCCATGACTGAGTTCTACAACCACTTTAATATATACGCCTATATAAAATTAAAATGCATGTGCAAAAACAGCAGGTGTACTAGCAATAAACAAAATGGCGTAATCGGGATCAATGACTGTCGCGCATAAATGAAAAAATGATGATTTCAGACTACGTGCCTCACCCTACTGCATGATTGTCCCTGAGGTTGATGTATATATTGCAATAATTTTTTTTTTTGATAGATTGGTCAAGGATTATAACTAGTGTTGAACGAACACAGACTGTATTATTCGGGTCCGTACCGGATAATTGGATTTTTGTTACCCGGACACGGACCCGAAAACTTTACTGTATGTTCGGGTTTAAAATCCGTGTTCGGTAATTTTATTTCCTGTTTTGTATGTAATGGCGCGCTTTTAATGGCGGGCTTTCAACAGCCAATCAACAAGCGTTTAACTGGTGTGCGCCATCACAGCCATGCCTACTAATGTATTAGGAGCTGTGATTGGCCAGCTGAAGCATGTGACCCAGGTCTTTATAAGCTCGAGAGACACAGCACGGTGCGTCAGTCTGCTGTAGTGTAGGGAGAGAGCACACAGAACGGTGCTGGCTGCTGCTGATTAGGGACAGACAGGGAAAAACAACATTGTGCTGAAAAGAATGCAGGGACAGGTCGGAGTGTAGGCAGGGAAAGATATTTGAGCATTTTTAGGGACAGGCTGGAGAGATTAGGCAGGCTTCCATTATGCCCCCAATTACCTTTCAGGAGGGATGGGCCACCTCCAGGCTCACCTGCCCCCTATCTATCCATTAGCTTGCATGTGCTCCCACTGTGGAGACTCTTTAAAATTCATTAGAGTTAGGACTGCAGGTAACAGGGAGCCTTGACGTGGCCCTGCAGCTTTCACATGCGTTTGCAAATGTGTGCTAACTAAACCCCTGTATTGACGCAAACTGTTAGACAGGCCAATTTGGTTGGTAAGCAGACTGGTTGGCAAATTGAACTGGGAATTTTATCTTTGTTTGTTTCATGTGCGTTGCCCTTCCATGTGTTCTTTGCTATGAAGGCCAGTTATAGGTGGGGGCAGAGGCCATTTTCTTTGTTGTATATGTGTACTGGTGAGTGGACATACTGGGTGCCTTTGCTGTAATACTATCAGCTGGGCTTCCATTATGCCCCCAATTACCTTTCAGGAGGGATGGGCCACCTCCAGGCTCACCTGCCCCCTATCTATCCATTAGCTTGCATGTGCTCCCACTGTGGAGACTCTTTAAAATTCATTAGAGTTAGGACTGCAGGTAACAGGGAGCCTTGACGTGGCCCTGCAGCTTTCACATGCGTTTGCAAATGTGTGCTAACTAAACCCCTGTATTGACGCAAACTGTTAGACAGGCCAATTTGGTTGGTAAGCAGACTGGTTGGCAAATTGAACTGGGAATTTTATCTTTGTTTGTTTCATGTGCGTTGCCCTTCCATGTGTTCTTTGCTATGAAGGCCAGTTATAGGTGGGGGCAGAGGCCATTTTCTTTGTTGTATATGTGTACTGGTGAGTGGACATACTGGGTGCCTTTGCTGTAATACTATCAGCTGGGCTTCCATTATGCCCCCAATTACCTTTCAGGAGGGATGGGCCACCTCCAGGCTCACCTGCCCCCTATCTATCCATTAGCTTGCATGTGCTCCCACTGTGGAGACTCTTTAAAATTCATTAGAGTTAGGACTGCAGGTAACAGGGAGCCTTGACGTGGCCCTGCAGCTTTCACATGCGTTTGCAAATGTGTGCTAACTAAACCCCTGTATTGACGCAAACTGTTAGACAGGCCAATTTGGTTGGTAAGCAGACTGGTTGGCAAATTGAACTGGGAATTTTATCTTTGTTTGTTTCATGTGCGTTGCCCTTCCATGTGTTCTTTGCTATGAAGGCCAGTTATAGGTGGGGGCAGAGGCCATTTTCTTTGTTGTATATGTGTACTGGTGAGTGGACATACTGGGTGCCTTTGCTGTAATACTATCAACTGGGCTTCCATTATGCCCCCAATTACCTTTCAGGAGGGATGGGCCACCTCCAGGCTCACCTGCCCCCTATCTATCCATTAGCTTGCATGTGCTCCCACTGTGGAGACTCTTTAAAATTCATTAGAGTTAGGACTGCAGGTAACAGGGAGCCTTGACGTGGCCCTGCAGCTTTCACATGCGTTTGCAAATGTGTGCTAACTAAACCCCTGTATTGACGCAAACTGTTAGACAGGCCAATTTGGTTGGTAAGCAGACTGGTTGGCAAATTGAACTGGGAATTTTATCTTTGTTTGTTTCATGTGCGTTGCCCTTCCATGTGTTCTTTGCTATGAAGGCCAGTTATAGGTGGGGGCAGAGGCCATTTTCTTTGTTGTATATGTGTACTGGTGAGTGGACATACTGGGTGCCTTTGCTGTAATACTATCAGCTGGGCTTCCATTATGCCCCCAATTACCTTTCAGGAGGGATGGGCCACCTCCAGGCTCACCTGCCCCCTATCTATCCATTAGCTTGCATGTGCTCCCACTGTGGAGACTCTTTAAAATTCATTAGAGTTAGGACTGCAGGTAACAGGGAGCCTTGACGTGGCCCTGCAGCTTTCACATGCGTTTGCAAATGTGTGCTAACTAAACCCCTGTATTGACGCAAACTGTTAGACAGGCCAATTTGGTTGGTAAGCAGACTGGTTGGCAAATTGAACTGGGAATTTTATCTTTGTTTGTTTCATGTGCGTTGCCCTTCCATGTGTTCTTTGCTATGAAGGCCAGTTATAGGTGGGGGCAGAGGCCATTTTCTTTGTTGTATATGTGTACTGGTGAGTGGACATACTGGGTGCCTTTGCTGTAATACTATCAGCTGGGCTTCCATTATGCCCCCAATTACCTTTCAGGAGGGATGGGCCACCTCCAGGCTCACCTGCCCCCTATCTATCCATTAGCTTGCATGTGCTCCCACTGTGGAGACTCTTTAAAATTCATTAGAGTTAGGACTGCAGGTAACAGGGAGCCTTGACGTGGCCCTGCAGCTTTCACATGCGTTTGCAAATGTGTGCTAACTAAACCCCTGTATTGACGCAAACTGTTAGACAGGCCAATTTGGTTGGTAAGCAGACTGGTTGGCAAATTGAACTGGGAATTTTATCTTTGTTTGTTTCATGTGCGTTGCCCTTCCATGTGTTCTTTGCTATGAAGGCCAGTTATAGGTGGGGGCAGAGGCCATTTTCTTTGTTGTATATGTGTACTGGTGAGTGGACATACTGGGTGCCTTTGCTGTAATACTATCAGCTGGGCTTCCATTATGCCCCCAATTACCTTTCAGGAGGGATGGGCCACCTCCAGGCTCACCTGCCCCCTATCTATCCATTAGCTTGCATGTGCTCCCACTGTGGAGACTCTTTAAAATTCATTAGAGTTAGGACTGCAGGTAACAGGGAGCCTTGACGTGGCCCTGCAGCTTTCACATGCGTTTGCAAATGTGTGCTAACTAAACCCCTGTATTGACGCAAACTGTTAGACAGGCCAATTTGGTTGGTAAGCAGACTGGTTGGCAAATTGAACTGGGAATTTTATCTTTGTTTGTTTCATGTGCGTTGCCCTTCCATGTGTTCTTTGCTATGAAGGCCAGTTATAGGTGGGGGCAGAGGCCATTTTCTTTGTTGTATATGTGTACTGGTGAGTGGACATACTGGGTGCCTTTGCTGTAATACTATCAGCTGGGCTTCCATTATGCCCCCAATTACCTTTCAGGAGGGATGGGCCACCTCCAGGCTCACCTGCCCCCTATCTATCCATTAGCTTGCATGTGCTCCCACTGTGGAGACTCTTTAAAATTCATTAGAGTTAGGACTGCAGGTAACAGGGAGCCTTGACGTGGCCCTGCAGCTTTCACATGCGTTTGCAAATGTGTGCTAACTAAACCCCTGTATTGACGCAAACTGTTAGACAGGCCAATTTGGTTGGTAAGCAGACTGGTTGGCAAATTGAACTGGGAATTTTATCTTTGTTTGTTTCATGTGCGTTGCCCTTCCATGTGTTCTTTGCTATGAAGGCCAGTTATAGGTGGGGGCAGAGGCCATTTTCTTTGTTGTATATGTGTACTGGTGAGTGGACATACTGGGTGCCTTTGCTGTAATACTATCAGCTGGGCTTCCATTATGCCCCCAATTACCTTTCAGGAGGGATGGGCCACCTCCAGGCTCACCTGCCCCCTATCTATCCATTAGCTTGCATGTGCTCCCACTGTGGAGACTCTTTAAAATTCATTAGAGTTAGGACTGCAGGTAACAGGGAGCCTTGACGTGGCCCTGCAGCTTTCACATGCGTTTGCAAATGTGTGCTAACTAAACCCCTGTATTGACGCAAACTGTTAGACAGGCCAATTTGGTTGGTAAGCAGACTGGTTGGCAAATTGAACTGGGAATTTTATCTTTGTTTGTTTCATGTGCGTTGCCCTTCCATGTGTTCTTTGCTATGAAGGCCAGTTATAGGTGGGGGCAGAGGCCATTTTCTTTGTTGTATATGTGTACTGGTGAGTGGACATACTGGGTGCCTTTGCTGTAATACTATCAGCTGGGCTTCCATTATGCCCCCAATTACCTTTCAGGAGGGATGGGCCACCTCCAGGCTCACCTGCCCCCTATCTATCCATTAGCTTGCATGTGCTCCCACTGTGGAGACTCTTTAAAATTCATTAGAGTTAGGACTGCAGGTAACAGGGAGCCTTGACGTGGCCCTGCAGCTTTCACATGCGTTTGCAAATGTGTGCTAACTAAACCCCTGTATTGACGCAAACTGTTAGACAGGCCAATTTGGTTGGTAAGCAGACTGGTTGGCAAATTGAACTGGGAATTTTATCTTTGTTTGTTTCATGTGCGTTGCCCTTCCATGTGTTCTTTGCTATGAAGGCCAGTTATAGGTGGGGGCAGAGGCCATTTTCTTTGTTGTATATGTGTACTGGTGAGTGGACATACTGGGTGCCTTTGCTGTAATACTATCAGCTGGGCTTCCATTATGCCCCCAATTACCTTTCAGGAGGGATGGGCCACCTCCAGGCTCACCTGCCCCCTATCTATCCATTAGCTTGCATGTGCTCCCACTGTGGAGACTCTTTAAAATTCATTAGAGTTAGGACTGCAGGTAACAGGGAGCCTTGACGTGGCCCTGCAGCTTTCACATGCGTTTGCAAATGTGTGCTAACTAAACCCCTGTATTGACGCAAACTGTTAGACAGGCCAATTTGGTTGGTAAGCAGACTGGTTGGCAAATTGAACTGGGAATTTTATCTTTGTTTGTTTCATGTGCGTTGCCCTTCCATGTGTTCTTTGCTATGAAGGCCAGTTATAGGTGGGGGCAGAGGCCATTTTCTTTGTTGTATATGTGTACTGGTGAGTGGACATACTGGGTGCCTTTGCTGTAATACTATCAGCTGGGCTTCCATTATGCCCCCAATTACCTTTCAGGAGGGATGGGCCACCTCCAGGCTCACCTGCCCCCTATCTATCCATTAGCTTGCATGTGCTCCCACTGTGGAGACTCTTTAAAATTCATTAGAGTTAGGACTGCAGGTAACAGGGAGCCTTGACGTGGCCCTGCAGCTTTCACATGCGTTTGCAAATGTGTGCTAACTAAACCCCTGTATTGACGCAAACTGTTAGACAGGCCAATTTGGTTGGTAAGCAGACTGGTTGGCAAATTGAACTGGGAATTTTATCTTTGTTTGTTTCATGTGCGTTGCCCTTCCATGTGTTCTTTGCTATGAAGGCCAGTTATAGGTGGGGGCAGAGGCCATTTTCTTTGTTGTATATGTGTACTGGTGAGTGGACATACTGGGTGCCTTTGCTGTAATACTATCAGCTGGGCTTCCATTATGCCCCCAATTACCTTTCAGGAGGGATGGGCCACCTCCAGGCTCACCTGCCCCCTATCTATCCATTAGCTTGCATGTGCTCCCACTGTGGAGACTCTTTAAAATTCATTAGAGTTAGGACTGCAGGTAACAGGGAGCCTTGACGTGGCCCTGCAGCTTTCACATGCGTTTGCAAATGTGTGCTAACTAAACCCCTGTATTGACGCAAACTGTTAGACAGGCCAATTTGGTTGGTAAGCAGACTGGTTGGCAAATTGAACTGGGAATTTTATCTTTGTTTGTTTCATGTGCGTTGCCCTTCCATGTGTTCTTTGCTATGAAGGCCAGTTATAGGTGGGGGCAGAGGCCATTTTCTTTGTTGTATATGTGTACTGGTGAGTGGACATACTGGGTGCCTTTGCTGTAATACTATCAGCTGGGCTTCCATTATGCCCCCAATTACCTTTCAGGAGGGATGGGCCACCTCCAGGCTCACCTGCCCCCTATCTATCCATTAGCTTGCATGTGCTCCCACTGTGGAGACTCTTTAAAATTCATTAGAGTTAGGACTGCAGGTAACAGGGAGCCTTGACGTGGCCCTGCAGCTTTCACATGCGTTTGCAAATGTGTGCTAACTAAACCCCTGTATTGACGCAAACTGTTAGACAGGCCAATTTGGTTGGTAAGCAGACTGGTTGGCAAATTGAACTGGGAATTTTATCTTTGTTTGTTTCATGTGCGTTGCCCTTCCATGTGTTCTTTGCTATGAAGGCCAGTTATAGGTGGGGGCAGAGGCCATTTTCTTTGTTGTATATGTGTACTGGTGAGTGGACATACTGGGTGCCTTTGCTGTAATACTATCAGCTGGGCTTCCATTATGCCCCCAATTACCTTTCAGGAGGGATGGGCCACCTCCAGGCTCACCTGCCCCCTATCTATCCATTAGCTTGCATGTGCTCCCACTGTGGAGACTCTTTAAAATTCATTAGAGTTAGGACTGCAGGTAACAGGGAGCCTTGACGTGGCCCTGCAGCTTTCACATGCGTTTGCAAATGTGTGCTAACTAAACCCCTGTATTGACGCAAACTGTTAGACAGGCCAATTTGGTTGGTAAGCAGACTGGTTGGCAAATTGAACTGGGAATTTTATCTTTGTTTGTTTCATGTGCGTTGCCCTTCCATGTGTTCTTTGCTATGAAGGCCAGTTATAGGTGGGGGCAGAGGCCATTTTCTTTGTTGTATATGTGTACTGGTGAGTGGACATACTGGGTGCCTTTGCTGTAATACTATCAGCTGGGCTTCCATTATGCCCCCAATTACCTTTCAGGAGGGATGGGCCACCTCCAGGCTCACCTGCCCCCTATCTATCCATTAGCTTGCATGTGCTCCCACTGTGGAGACTCTTTAAAATTCATTAGAGTTAGGACTGCAGGTAACAGGGAGCCTTGACGTGGCCCTGCAGCTTTCACATGCGTTTGCAAATGTGTGCTAACTAAACCCCTGTATTGACGCAAACTGTTAGACAGGCCAATTTGGTTGGTAAGCAGACTGGTTGGCAAATTGAACTGGGAATTTTATCTTTGTTTGTTTCATGTGCGTTGCCCTTCCATGTGTTCTTTGCTATGAAGGCCAGTTATAGGTGGGGGCAGAGGCCATTTTCTTTGTTGTATATGTGTACTGGTGAGTGGACATACTGGGTGCCTTTGCTGTAATACTATCAGCTGGGCTTCCATTATGCCCCCAATTACCTTTCAGGAGGGATGGGCCACCTCCAGGCTCACCTGCCCCCTATCTATCCATTAGCTTGCATGTGCTCCCACTGTGGAGACTCTTTAAAATTCATTAGAGTTAGGACTGCAGGTAACAGGGAGCCTTGACGTGGCCCTGCAGCTTTCACATGCGTTTGCAAATGTGTGCTAACTAAACCCCTGTATTGACGCAAACTGTTAGACAGGCCAATTTGGTTGGTAAGCAGACTGGTTGGCAAATTGAACTGGGAATTTTATCTTTGTTTGTTTCATGTGCGTTGCCCTTCCATGTGTTCTTTGCTATGAAGGCCAGTTATAGGTGGGGGCAGAGGCCATTTTCTTTGTTGTATATGTGTACTGGTGAGTGGACATACTGGGTGCCTTTGCTGTAATACTATCAGCTGGGCTTCCATTATGCCCCCAATTACCTTTCAGGAGGGATGGGCCACCTCCAGGCTCACCTGCCCCCTATCTATCCATTAGCTTGCATGTGCTCCCACTGTGGAGACTCTTTAAAATTCATTAGAGTTAGGACTGCAGGTAACAGGGAGCCTTGACGTGGCCCTGCAGCTTTCACATGCGTTTGCAAATGTGTGCTAACTAAACCCCTGTATTGACGCAAACTGTTAGACAGGCCAATTTGGTTGGTAAGCAGACTGGTTGGCAAATTGAACTGGGAATTTTATCTTTGTTTGTTTCATGTGCGTTGCCCTTCCATGTGTTCTTTGCTATGAAGGCCAGTTATAGGTGGGGGCAGAGGCCATTTTCTTTGTTGTATATGTGTACTGGTGAGTGGACATACTGGGTGCCTTTGCTGTAATACTATCAGCTGGGCTTCCATTATGCCCCCAATTACCTTTCAGGAGGGATGGGCCACCTCCAGGCTCACCTGCCCCCTATCTATCCATTAGCTTGCATGTGCTCCCACTGTGGAGACTCTTTAAAATTCATTAGAGTTAGGACTGCAGGTAACAGGGAGCCTTGACGTGGCCCTGCAGCTTTCACATGCGTTTGCAAATGTGTGCTAACTAAACCCCTGTATTGACGCAAACTGTTAGACAGGCCAATTTGGTTGGTAAGCAGACTGGTTGGCAAATTGAACTGGGAATTTTATCTTTGTTTGTTTCATGTGCGTTGCCCTTCCATGTGTTCTTTGCTATGAAGGCCAGTTATAGGTGGGGGCAGAGGCCATTTTCTTTGTTGTATATGTGTACTGGTGAGTGGACATACTGGGTGCCTTTGCTGTAATACTATCAGCTGGGCTTCCATTATGCCCCCAATTACCTTTCAGGAGGGATGGGCCACCTCCAGGCTCACCTGCCCCCTATCTATCCATTAGCTTGCATGTGCTCCCACTGTGGAGACTCTTTAAAATTCATTAGAGTTAGGACTGCAGGTAACAGGGAGCCTTGACGTGGCCCTGCAGCTTTCACATGCGTTTGCAAATGTGTGCTAACTAAACCCCTGTATTGACGCAAACTGTTAGACAGGCCAATTTGGTTGGTAAGCAGACTGGTTGGCAAATTGAACTGGGAATTTTATCTTTGTTTGTTTCATGTGCGTTGCCCTTCCATGTGTTCTTTGCTATGAAGGCCAGTTATAGGTGGGGGCAGAGGCCATTTTCTTTGTTGTATATGTGTACTGGTGAGTGGACATACTGGGTGCCTTTGCTGTAATACTATCAGCTGGGCTTCCATTATGCCCCCAATTACCTTTCAGGAGGGATGGGCCACCTCCAGGCTCACCTGCCCCCTATCTATCCATTAGCTTGCATGTGCTCCCACTGTGGAGACTCTTTAAAATTCATTAGAGTTAGGACTGCAGGTAACAGGGAGCCTTGACGTGGCCCTGCAGCTTTCACATGCGTTTGCAAATGTGTGCTAACTAAACCCCTGTATTGACGCAAACTGTTAGACAGGCCAATTTGGTTGGTAAGCAGACTGGTTGGCAAATTGAACTGGGAATTTTATCTTTGTTTGTTTCATGTGCGTTGCCCTTCCATGTGTTCTTTGCTATGAAGGCCAGTTATAGGTGGGGGCAGAGGCCATTTTCTTTGTTGTATATGTGTACTGGTGAGTGGACATACTGGGTGCCTTTGCTGTAATACTATCAGCTGGGCTTCCATTATGCCCCCAATTACCTTTCAGGAGGGATGGGCCACCTCCAGGCTCACCTGCCCCCTATCTATCCATTAGCTTGCATGTGCTCCCACTGTGGAGACTCTTTAAAATTCATTAGAGTTAGGACTGCAGGTAACAGGGAGCCTTGACGTGGCCCTGCAGCTTTCACATGCGTTTGCAAATGTGTGCTAACTAAACCCCTGTATTGACGCAAACTGTTAGACAGGCCAATTTGGTTGGTAAGCAGACTGGTTGGCAAATTGAACTGGGAATTTTATCTTTGTTTGTTTCATGTGCGTTGCCCTTCCATGTGTTCTTTGCTATGAAGGCCAGTTATAGGTGGGGGCAGAGGCCATTTTCTTTGTTGTATATGTGTACTGGTGAGTGGACATACTGGGTGCCTTTGCTGTAATACTATCAGCTGGGCTTCCATTATGCCCCCAATTACCTTTCAGGAGGGATGGGCCACCTCCAGGCTCACCTGCCCCCTATCTATCCATTAGCTTGCATGTGCTCCCACTGTGGAGACTCTTTAAAATTCATTAGAGTTAGGACTGCAGGTAACAGGGAGCCTTGACGTGGCCCTGCAGCTTTCACATGCGTTTGCAAATGTGTGCTAACTAAACCCCTGTATTGACGCAAACTGTTAGACAGGCCAATTTGGTTGGTAAGCAGACTGGTTGGCAAATTGAACTGGGAATTTTATCTTTGTTTGTTTCATGTGCGTTGCCCTTCCATGTGTTCTTTGCTATGAAGGCCAGTTATAGGTGGGGGCAGAGGCCATTTTCTTTGTTGTATATGTGTACTGGTGAGTGGACATACTGGGTGCCTTTGCTGTAATACTATCAGCTGGGCTTCCATTATGCCCCCAATTACCTTTCAGGAGGGATGGGCCACCTCCAGGCTCACCTGCCCCCTATCTATCCATTAGCTTGCATGTGCTCCCACTGTGGAGACTCTTTAAAATTCATTAGAGTTAGGACTGCAGGTAACAGGGAGCCTTGACGTGGCCCTGCAGCTTTCACATGCGTTTGCAAATGTGTGCTAACTAAACCCCTGTATTGACGCAAACTGTTAGACAGGCCAATTTGGTTGGTAAGCAGACTGGTTGGCAAATTGAACTGGGAATTTTATCTTTGTTTGTTTCATGTGCGTTGCCCTTCCATGTGTTCTTTGCTATGAAGGCCAGTTATAGGTGGGGGCAGAGGCCATTTTCTTTGTTGTATATGTGTACTGGTGAGTGGACATACTGGGTGCCTTTGCTGTAATACTATCAGCTGGGCTTCCATTATGCCCCCAATTACCTTTCAGGAGGGATGGGCCACCTCCAGGCTCACCTGCCCCCTATCTATCCATTAGCTTGCATGTGCTCCCACTGTGGAGACTCTTTAAAATTCATTAGAGTTAGGACTGCAGGTAACAGGGAGCCTTGACGTGGCCCTGCAGCTTTCACATGCGTTTGCAAATGTGTGCTAACTAAACCCCTGTATTGACGCAAACTGTTAGACAGGCCAATTTGGTTGGTAAGCAGACTGGTTGGCAAATTGAACTGGGAATTTTATCTTTGTTTGTTTCATGTGCGTTGCCCTTCCATGTGTTCTTTGCTATGAAGGCCAGTTATAGGTGGGGGCAGAGGCCATTTTCTTTGTTGTATATGTGTACTGGTGAGTGGACATACTGGGTGCCTTTGCTGTAATACTATCAGCTGGGCTTCCATTATGCCCCCAATTACCTTTCAGGAGGGATGGGCCACCTCCAGGCTCACCTGCCCCCTATCTATCCATTAGCTTGCATGTGCTCCCACTGTGGAGACTCTTTAAAATTCATTAGAGTTAGGACTGCAGGTAACAGGGAGCCTTGACGTGGCCCTGCAGCTTTCACATGCGTTTGCAAATGTGTGCTAACTAAACCCCTGTATTGACGCAAACTGTTAGACAGGCCAATTTGGTTGGTAAGCAGACTGGTTGGCAAATTGAACTGGGAATTTTATCTTTGTTTGTTTCATGTGCGTTGCCCTTCCATGTGTTCTTTGCTATGAAGGCCAGTTATAGGTGGGGGCAGAGGCCATTTTCTTTGTTGTATATGTGTACTGGTGAGTGGACATACTGGGTGCCTTTGCTGTAATACTATCAGCTGGGCTTCCATTATGCCCCCAATTACCTTTCAGGAGGGATGGGCCACCTCCAGGCTCACCTGCCCCCTATCTATCCATTAGCTTGCATGTGCTCCCACTGTGGAGACTCTTTAAAATTCATTAGAGTTAGGACTGCAGGTAACAGGGAGCCTTGACGTGGCCCTGCAGCTTTCACATGCGTTTGCAAATGTGTGCTAACTAAACCCCTGTATTGACGCAAACTGTTAGACAGGCCAATTTGGTTGGTAAGCAGACTGGTTGGCAAATTGAACTGGGAATTTTATCTTTGTTTGTTTCAGGGTGAGACACAGGACAGAACAATCGTCCGTTAGCGATCTACATCGATTTTGCTGTGTGGGGGGTGGTGCAGTGAACGATCTTTTTGCCCTCACTTGAGCCCACTGAGGAGGAGGAGGAGGGAGAAACAAATATATTTTTATCAGTCTGTTGTGTGCAACGTTCAGCTATATTTTACTACAGATTGCTGTTCTAATCTTCTATTGAAAAATTACAAATTTTTTTTAAGAGCACTTGCCATGCTCTTAACTACATTTTGCTGCCATTTGCAGCACTCTAGCCCTTTCCATTGTTTTTTTAGAGCCATTTTTGTGCCTGAAAGTTCGGGATCCCCATTGACTTAAATGGGGTTCGGTGTCCGGGTAAAGTTCGAAAAAAGTCCGGGACACGGACCCGGACTTTTTTTTCAAGTTCGGCCGAACCCGCCTAACACGGACATCCAGGTGTCCGCTCAACTCTAATTATAACCTCTTTAATGCTTCTAATGCTGTCTGTGCTCCTGCTAGGGAACTTCCTCTTTATTTGCCTTAGTGACCAATATTACTGAAGCAGCAGTGATGGGAAATTTGGAGTATGAACCGCTTGCCGACCGCCGCACGACTATTTACGTCGGCAGTCAGCCTGCCACAGGCAAAGCGACGTAGGGCTACGTCGCTAGCCTGTGAGGCTCTAGGGAGCGAGCGCGCGCTGCCGGAGGCGCCCTCCCGCTCCTGATCGGTCACGGACCCCCCCACGCGTGTGCCCGGCGGACCCGATGTCCGCCGGGCACTCGCGATCGTCCGTTACACCGGAAAAAAGGCTGGCGGCTAATGTAAACAAAGCCGCCTGTCATTCTTCCCTGTGTAAGAATGGAGATCAGACGGTTCTACTATGTAGGACCGTTGATCTCTGTTCTTACACTAGTAGCCACAGCCAATCACAGTTAGAAACACGCCCCTAGGACACACTTAACCCCTCCCTCTCCAATACAGTTAACTCCTTCACTGCCAGTGTCATTTTTACAGTAACAGCACTGATTACTGCAGTAATGTCACTGGTATCCCCAAAAGTGTCGGAAATGTCAGTCAAGGGTCCGATCTGTCCGCCGCAATGTCGCAGTCCCGCAAAAAAAAAAATCGCAGATCGCCGCCATTACTCGTTAAAAAAAAAAACAACAAAAATTACAAAAAATCTTTCCCTTTGTTAGTAAACGCGATAACTTTTGCGCAAACCAATCAAAATACGCTTTTTGGGATTTTTTTTACCAAACATATGTAGCATAAAACAAATTGGCTAAAAATGTTAAAAAAATTAGAATTTTACATTTTTTTGGGGAATTTCATATAAAAAAATTTGAAAAATATTGTTATTTTTGCAAAATTGACGCTCTTTTTTTGTTTATAGCGCATGATAAAAAAATTGCACAGGTGATCAAATACCACCAAAAGAAAGCTCTGTTTGTGGGAAAAAAAGGACGTCAAATTAGTTTAGGTACAGCGTCGCACGACCGCGCAATTGTCCGTTAAAGTCACGCAGTGCCGAATCGCAAAATAGACCCTGGTCAGGAAGGGGGTAAAATCTTCCGGGGCTTAAGTGGTTAAAGTAGTCACCCAGGCAAGAGATACAGGTAAATATTCAAATGGGGACACCTGTTCCATTGACAACTGTGTAAGAGAAGGATTTCATTCACTTTGGAGAAATTCTTTTCATTTCTTGCTGGGCTCTGGGACAGAAAGTTAGGGGAAATTGGCTCATGGCTCATAAAAATTGAAATTCTAAAGAAAATATGCAATAAAATGATGTAAGTATCACAAGTGAAGTATGGCACGAAATAAAAATGAATGGCAAAAAAAAAAAAACCCCGGAAAGGAACAAGATGAAATTAAATGAAAAACAGGAGCAACAAAAAGGAGGTTTACCAAAAGTCTCAGAAAGAAAAAAGGTGTGCATCTGATCTGCCAGAGGGTAGAGGGGGAGCATCACCACACTAAAAGTGTTAAGTTAATTAGGAGCATGGAGAAACTTATTGTGAATATATGTGCAATTTCATGGAATATCATCCAAAGTGTTGGCTTGTGTTTGGTGCCATATATGGAAGCACAGCAGGCATTAGCTTTACAAGCTCCTTGTGTTTCAAGATGGAATGTAAATTAAACAGTAACAAAGCTGTGTCTACAAGTAATCCACAAGTGCTCCCACATGGACAGGGCAAGATTTGGTTAGGAAAATGTAGAATCAGAAGTGCCCCCCCCCCCAGCTTTGGCATGTGAGGTAGATGCCTCCCTTGCCTATTGGCTTGGCCCTGCCAACAATTAAAAGAAGTATCTAACAGATGAACGTCTAAAAAAACTCAAATTTGCTGATCAACTGATTGCTTATGAATGAACCTGTGTTGTTCTTAGATGTACAGTATGTTGAAGACTCATTTATTTTGTCCAAAATTCTTTTAATACCTATGGGCAACTTTACAGGAACACATAGCATAAAGTAACTATGTGCAGGGCAAAACAACAGGTCCATTTTAATGCGCCCTTTCACAGCAGCTTTATACTCACCTTGCTTTCATTTGCAGCTGCAGGCATCATCCCAGTAAAACTGCTCAAACTCCAGTGACAAACGGGTACATTGCTGGGGCTCAAGTGATTAAAAACATTAGTATGTTTTTTTCTGATAAGTATTAATATTATTGTACAAGACACAGATTATTAAACAGTTACAACACAATTCAATACAAGAGGTTTCAAAGGGCCTACTGTCTACAAAAGAGATGAGATGATGAAGTATGCAAACATACAGTTTGCTGGAGGTGGGATAGGCCTCCTTGGAGGGATGAGTTTTTTAGGGATTGTCAAAAGGAGGACAATGTAGGAGATAGCCAGATGGGGGTAGGGAGTTTCAGAGGATAGGAGAGGCTTTGAAGAAGTCCTGGACAAGAGCATAGGAGGCAGTGATGAGGGAGCTAGAGAGCAGGGGAGGTCTTGGGAGGAGCAAAAAGTATGATTTGGGTGATATTTTGAAATTATATGGGTAATGTCGTTTGGGGTAGAGTTGTGGATGGTTTTGTACGCTGTGGTTCGTATCTTGAATTTTATTTGTTGAGTGAGTGGAAGCCAGCAGAAGTATTGGCAAAGAGGGGTAGCAGACAGTGAATGGTTGTTAAGGTGGATGGTTGGCAGCAGCATTCAAGATGGACTGAAGGGGAGATAGGCTATGTAAAAGTGGGCTAACAATGAGGTGAGAGATACCAAGGTTAGGGGCGTATTTGTCAGGAGGCAAACAAGGCATCTACCTTGGGTGGCATTTATCAGGGGGGCGGCGCGCAGCTTCATGTGTCAGAGGGCAGACGGACAGCAGGCTGGTGTGTATGAGGCCGTGGGCGGGGAGCTGTTATCAGGACGCTGCGAGGTCAACCGGCTAGTCTAGTAATTTACCTTGAAAACAGTGTTGGCGTGTGTGTTCTTGCAACTGATAAGGTTCCTTGGTTAACATATTGTAGTGTCCCGAGACATGAGGGAGGTGTGGTCCAGCTGTGTGTTGTCCACTCAATGCTCACCTACTGTACAGGAGGAAGTCTCTGTTCTACCTAGGAGAGTGCACGCTGGTCTATTCCCATGGGCTTCTCTCTACCCTCTCCATTCCTGGAAACTGTCCTGGCTGTGCCTGGGTAGCAGCTCTTTCTGGGTGTCTTAGCTTGCCTCATTCATCAGGTCACTTCCCGTTGTCCGGCCATTGCCGTGCATTGTTCTGAAGAGATGTAAAAATTAAATGATGTGGGGGAGGTGGTGACTTCCTCTTATGAGAGCTCTAACTGTTTTCAGACCTGTTCTGATCCCCATATGGGGGTGTTCTATGTGGTGTGTATGGGGCTGCTGTCCTCTCCTTATCATGGTGCCATCCATGAGACTTCACATTCCCAAGGAGTCTTCTCATACTTGACCTCTGTAGTTCTGTTGTCTAAACACCCCATTTCTCTCCCTCTGAAGGCCCAGCTACACTTCTCCCTCTCTCTTTTTCACCCCACTTCTCTCTCTCTTTCCCTCCTTCTCTCTCTCACCCCTCTTCTCTATCTCGGCCCCTCTTTCTCTCACACCCCCTGCCTCTCACCTCCCCTCCCTCTCTCTCTCTCTCATCCTCTTCTCTCTCTCCCCTCCCCCTCATTCTCCACCCCTCCCCCTTCCCTCTCTCCACTCTCCCTCTCCCCCTCTTTCCCTTCCCCTCTCTCCTCCTTCCCTCTCCCCCTCTCTAACCCCTGCTCCCACCCCCCCAGAGGTGGAACCTAACGAGGAAGGGGTGGAGTTTACAATTGAAGCGGTAGATCTTTAACATGAAGGGGTGTGGAATTTTAGTTGGGGGGAGTGCTCAATTTTAATCTTGCCTAATGTAGCACAAAACCAAAATACACCACTGACCAAGGTAGTAGCTTTGTGGTCACTGGTAAAATAGGGGGTATTTTAGAGATGTTATGGAAGTTGAGGATGCAAGAGTTGAACACCCAGAGTCCAGGATTACATGTAGCACCTTGGCATGATGAAGGGACTAATAATTGTGCCTATGATCTCAAAAAAGGTCAGGGAAGGGGACCTGGGGAGGTGGGGATAATTGCGGGGGAAGGAAGAGCTCAGTTTTAGGACACAGTTTGAAACAGTGGTGTAACTGCCATACAGATTTGTTAATTAATAAATTAGTGATGCATGAGGAGACTGATGTGATGAGCAGAGGAGTAGAGAGATAGATTTGGATGTTGCCAGTATAGCATTACCATAACGCAATTTTAGTTAGGTCAAAACTAATTTACAGCAATTCACTTTTTAAATATAAAATGCAAAAACAAATATATAATTAAAGCAATGCAGTATGGGTAATGCTGCCGTTTTTACACTGAATCAGTGACTAATTAGCTCCACATTCTTTTCTGGCTGTCTATATCTCCAGAGCATTGCTTTCCTATACAGTCCTAGTTAATGATGTAAGAAAATAGATGAATCAGTCATTGTGTGGATTTTCACAACATTACCCAGGACACTATGCAGTGACCTGCTTTTTTTTTCCGCTACCAATTTTTTTATTTTATCAGGACATATGGTGACCTTTCAACTGCGCCCCTATAAAGGAGGCAAATGGCTCCTTTGATTTAGCTACAGAATGCTCTAAAAAAAGTTAAAACCAGCGGTGCTCTTTGCAAATATTACTTCAAACATTGTTCCTCCAAGGATTTTCAGATCAGAGTGAAGAAGTTAAAAAAAAAATAAAAATTACTGACTAAGCAAGACTGATTCTTTAATAAAATATGTTCCTGTAGCTTGCAGCCTACAGCCAGTTGTAAAAAAAAAGAGCCTTACTGTTTAAATTTGCCATAATTCAAGTTTATTTATAGTCCATGTAGCAGTATAGACAGCATCATGATTTTCGCGTAAGCAGTAAGATTGGTTTGCCAGAATAAGATTAGCCTTCTAGACGTTTGTAGAATAATTCCAGCATGTAAATATTTGAGCTGAATTCAAGTAAGTACATATCCCTAGAGCAGAGCTTGGTATACAATATTGTGTGCAACATTGCAATATTTAGACAATAAATCACCGCTGTGCCCCCGGGTTGCTTGCAAGTAATGGCTGCTTGCTAGTAAGGCAAAATTATCAACACCTTTGTGGTAAGGTTCAGCGGTGCAGTGCTGCAGCCTTATCCAATTAGTGAGCGCTAAATTACAGATTTATTGTCAGCTTCTCCGGGGAAAGTTAATATTGCATCCAATGTTGAAAGTTAAAGTGGAATTCTAGTCAACATTGAAAACTAGCCCACGATTACTATGTTAAATATCTTGAACTTTGATATTATTCATTTTCAGGCTTGCTGATTGTCTAGCATAGAAATACTAATTTAGTAGTGATTTTCCGATATCGGTTTTTCGTTGCCGATACCGATATTTTGGCCAATACATATCAATATCGCCGGAATGTGCCGATATTTATGTACATTTAAAAATGTTTTATTTTTTTATTTTTTGACAGGTACTCTTGTGGAGGGATCTGGGGATCTAAAAGACCCCAAACCCCTCTGCACTTAAAAGCATTCAAAACACCAAGTTTGGCTGTTTTGAATGCTGTCATTTTTTTTAAATCTGGCGCCAGTACCCGGAAGTGATGTCACTCATGGCATCATTTCTGGGTTTTTGCATGGAGACCCGATCAGAGCCAAATGCAGCTTTTATCGGGTCTTCGGTGGCCGTGCAGGCTGGTTGCCCGGGTCTCCCGGTGGGATGGGAGACCCAGGTGAGCCACGGAAGGCGGTGGGAGGGGGGGGGATGTCCCCGCCCGCTCCTTGTAATGACAGCCGAGCGGCTTCTCAGCTGCATTGGCTGTCATTACAAGACAGCCGACCGTCGGTTATGGACGCCAGTACCAGGGTGATGCCTCTAGCTGCAGGCATCACTCCGGTACAAGCACTTTCCCGAAATATTGGCAATATCGGTAACCTCCGGGGCCGATTTTGATATATCGGGAAAAGTGCATATGGGCCCTCGATATATCGACTTTGCCGTTAATCGTTCGGTCCCCCTTTGAGATAGACAATCAGCAGTCTTCTGTTCTTTACCGACAACAGTTTGCCTGCTCAGCTGAAGTTGACAGCTCTCAGGCACTCCCTGAAACTGTTGTCGGTCTCTGTGTGAGAAATCCAGCAGAGGTATGAGTAAACCTGCCCCTGTTCTTCCCAATCCCGCCCAGCACCACCCCCATCCCTCCCAGCCATTGGCAGAATGTGAAGTTTAGCAGGGAAGCTAGTGGAGACTTTTTATCTTCCACCCACACATTTTTTTTTTTTTTTTAGCATTAAATGGCACCTGTCAGTGCAGTTGTTTTTATTCTACTGGTGCGTTACACTCACACTACAAGGAGGAATCATGTGGAGTATTCTGCTTGCGTTACATTCATACTAAGAGTAAAATCATTAACAAACATAAACAAAAAAATGGCTCCTGTCCCCACCTGTTATTGGCCTTCACAACAAGGAGTACATGGAAGGGCAATGCATGCAAGACAAGAACCAGAAACATCCCCAGCTCAAATCACCAAGCAGTCTGATTACAAAACAAATTAACCTGTCCAATAGTATGCGTTAAAACTAAACCCCTGTTTTTAACGCATACTGTTAGACAGAGTAATTCGGTTGGTAAGCAGACTGCTTGTAAGTTGAGCTGGGAGTTTTTCTGGTTTTGTCTTATCATGTGGAGTTTTCTGCTTCTTGTGCGTTACACTCCCACTACAAGGTGGAGGTAAGGTATAATGTTCATTGATTGTGAGCTGAGATTAGACCCCAGAGCACTTTCAGCTACACTAACAGTTCCCCTGCATCTAGCTCCCTTCTCCTGTGGTAGTCTTGATTCAAAGCCCTGCACAGCTATACTATATTTGGGCACTGGACCTCCCAGCCCTCTTGTGTTCTGTGAGAATGGTTCTCTTTTTATTTCCTAATTTTATCATAAATGAAAATGCACAAGCATCCTTATTGATGAGAGAGCACTGACCAGGGAACCTATACTCAGCTCCTTTCATCCTGTATACAACCACTGGCTACACAGGAATAGTGTCAGCTCTAGAATTGATGTCACTAGCCTTCAGTAACCACACCCACTGGCTGCTCCAAAGCTGGCCATACATAATACAATCTTTTTGTTCAGTTTCCTTTAGATTTACTGTACCTTCAACTATGTTGTGCGAAGAGCCTGCCTGAGTGCATGTAAATAGAAAGTGTTTAGGCTTGACTTCATAAAATATCATACCTTCCAACTGTCCTGGATTCGGCGGACCACCCCTGGATTTTACTTGAAGGGATTGTAAAGGCAGAAGGTTTTTTTATCTTAATACATTCTATGCATTAAGATAAAAAAAACCTTCTGTGTGCAGCAGCCCCCTTCAGCCCCCCTAATACTTACCTGAGCCTATCTTTATCCAGTGATGTTGCAGCAGTGTCCAAGCTGCCTGTGAGTCCCCTTCTCATTGTCTGAGACAGTAGTGTGATGCGATTGGCTCCCACTGTTGTCAATCAAAATCATTCAGCCAATCAGAAGAGAGAGGGGGCGGGCCGGGTCATGGCTCAGTGTCTGAATGGACACAGGAAGTTGTGACTCGGCTCGCGTGCCCCCATAGCAAGCTGTGTGCTGTGTGTGCATCTATTTTATTTTATTTTATTATTTATTTTATTTTTATGTTTGGATAGTGGTGGGGTATCAGTGTGTATGTTTTGATAGTGGTGGGGTATCATTGTGTGCGATTGGATAGTGGTGGGGTATCGGTGTGTATGTTTGGTTAGTGGTGGGGTATCGGTGTGTATGTTTGGATAGTGGTGGGGTATCAGTGTGTATGTTTGGATAGTGGTGGGGTATCAGTGGGTATGTTTGGATAGTGGTGGGGTATCAGTGTGTATGTTTGGATAGTGGTGGGGTATCAGTGGGTATGTTTGGATAGTGGTGGGGTATCAGTGTGTATGTTTGGATAGTGGTGGGGTATCAGTGGGTATGTTTGGATAGTGGTGGGGTGTCAGTGTGTATGATTGGATAGTGGTGGGGTATCAGTGTGTATGATTGGATAGTGGTGGGGTATCAGTGGATATGTTTGGATAGTGGTGGGGTATCAGTGTGTATATTTGGATAGTGGTGGGGTATCAGTGGATATGTTTGGATAGTGGTGGGGTATTGGTTTTGGTAAATCTAAAGGAAAATTGTACAAGACAATTTTATGCCGTATGGCTAGCATTAGACTCAGAAGAGAAAGGGACTGAAATCATGCAACAGGCACTGGATACTGTGGAAAAAACAGGTACAAAAACCGTGATTCTTTAATTTTGAGGCATTAGCTTACATTAGGCATTGCATGGGAGAATTTAAGTATTAGGCTTTCCTTCCACTTTAACATTTCAATATATCTCCTTCCAGGAGCATTTTGTTGCATCAACATAGTAAAGATTCCTCTGCAGATTTTCTTGCGCCTGGAGGGGACATATATCTCAAATATGATTTAAAAGAAGCACAGTTAGATCTGTGAATAGAAGGCCGTGCCTAATTTATTTTAGTGGCCTGCCAGCCAGATGGGTATTGGTTTGAAGTGCGGCTTGGGTCATATTTCAGATGGATTTGGAGACTTTCTTTCATGAATAAATGAGGTTGCAGCTACTGCTGATTAATTGCAGTGTTGCAATTGTAAACAACCAACAGCTGAGTATAAAACAAACAGCAAAAAATGAATTATTTGACTGTACAATCAGAAAGACATGATGAGGAAGCAATGTGAGTAGAGAATCACTACGGTCATGCTGTGACATTTCACTTTTTAGATTTGTATATTCAAGAAAAGACACAGATTATCTGTTTTGGAAATATACCATTAAAAATGCATTCTTGTCTCATGTACCCCCTTATGGAATATAGCACTTAATGCTGAAGTTTAGATAAAGTGATTGTAAATCCCTAATTGTTTTGTTTCTTAATAGCAAACATGTTATACTTACCTGCTCTGTGCAATGGTTTTGATTAGAGCAACCCCGATCCTCCTCTCTTTGGGTCCCCCCGCAAGCCGCTTGCTATGGGAGCACTTGTGAAGGCTTGTTCTCAAAAATGTACTACACTATGGAGTGTTGTTCTATGTTTTTTCCTTGCTGAGAAATACTGAATAATGGTTACTGATGTTGGTTGTTTGAATGTGGAATGTTCGATCCAGCCATACATCATCAGGGATATGAAAATTTCTGAGCGCTGGTAGCAGGGCTGCTGATAGGGGGGGGGGCACCGGTTCTCTTATAGGGGGCCCGAGCACACAGGGGGACCCACACAGGGAGGGGGATTCGTGAAGAACAACATTTACAGAAATCCTCCTCCAGCAGCTGAAAGCTGATCTCTCCCTCTCTCCCTGCTACCAGCTTTTATCTGCTGAGTAAGAGACAGTTGTCCCTCACTAATCCCTCTCCCTGTGTGAGCCCCCCTCCCAGCCCTGGCTCTAATGTTAGCTCTGCTCCTGAGTTTGTTATCTCTGTAACTTTGTTTCTCTCCCTGCAGTTCTTCCTATACTCCTTGTCCCAGACTGTATATTTTTTTCGTCCCCCCCCCCCCCCCATTGCATTGTCTTCCTGACACAGTCACAGCTGATCAGCTGTTTTCCCATGGGGTGAAGAATTTACTGTTACACTGGTCCCATAGCTGCCTGTTATATGGTCCCAGTGAAGTTTAGTGTGCTTTATGTAGTTGGGCTTCCCACTTCTCTCCCCCAGACTGCTTCCTGACCTATGCAACTTTACTTTTTCTCCCCTAAACTGTCAGTTCCCTCTGCATCCATGTATCAACTCTGTCTATTTAACCATTTACTAACTGATCTGCCAGTAGTAAACTCATTGTTTCTGGTATCTATAGGTAAGCCTATAATAGGGCTTACCTGTAGGTTCAGTGAATATCTCCTAAATGTAGCAGCCGGTGATAGCACCAGCGCATGTGCACTGCGCTCTCAATGGATGACATAGCATCCATTGAGAGAGCTGTGCTGTGACCATGACAACCGTGAGCATGTGTGAGTTACATCATCGCAGTTTGGCCAAACGACTAGAGCCCAAGAAACAAGAGAGAAGATCAGATGAAGATGGAATCCCTTTTAGTAGTGACAGCACATCGCTGGAGAGATCTGTTTTTTTAGGTTAGAAAAATATAATTAAGGGCTCATTCCCACAGGTACTCTGACTGCATACCTCCCAACTGTCCCGGATTCAGCGGGACTGTCCCGATTTTTCAAGTAAGTCCCGCAGTCCCGCTCATGTGGGCTGAAGTCCCGGAGCAGCAGTGGGCTCCACTCAATGGGGTATGCTCAGTAAATACCTTTTTACACTGACTGTGCCCACTGAAGATTCCAGCATGCCTGTGCCCTCTGCTCCTCTCCCCAACCCCCATACACGTTTCTTTTCCTTGCAGTCATAGTTGCTAGGACCGCTGGCGTCCTGGCAACTAATGACGTGTTGTGCAGGAGAGAAATGACCAATGTATAAGCCGCTTTAGAATCAGCTCCGCCCCCCGCCCAGCTCCACCCCCAACGTAGGCTTCAGCGCTGTATAGAACACTTGTTCCTGCTTCCTGCAGCCCGGCATCTCTCCTCTGGTAAGGGGGCGGGGCTGCTAAGTTATTTTCAAGCTTACATGGCCCCTTTCAGGTTTTACAAGCAGCCGGGGAGAAGAGAAGCCTGCTGAAGCTGCACAGCATGTCTGAATGTGACTGACCTTTCCCAGAGGTGTCCTGACTCCAGCCCTGTGTGATCTCCTCAGGTAAGTGTGTGTCTGTGTATACATGTGTTGTGTGTCTGTGTATACATGTGCTGTGTATCTGTGTATACATATGTGTTGTGTGTCTGTGTATACATATGTGTTGTGTGTCTGTGTATACATATGTGTTGTGTGTCTGTGTATACATGTGCTGTGTGTCTGTGTATACATGTACTGTGTGTCTGTGTATACATGTGTTGTGTGTCTGTGTATACATGTGTTGTGTGTCTGTGTATACATGTGTTGTGTGTCTGTGTATACATATGTGTTGTGTGTCTGTGTATACATATGTGTTGTGTGTCTGTGTATACATGTGCTGTGTGTCTGTGTATACATGTGCTGTGTGTCTGTGTATACATGTGTTGTGTGTCTGTGTATACATGTGCTGTGTGTCTGTGTATACATATGTGCTGTGTGTCTGTGTATACATATGTGTTGTGTGTCTGTGTATACATATGTGTTGTGTGTCTGTGTATACATATGTGTTGTGTGTCTGTGTATACATGTGCTGTGTGTCTGTGTATACATATGTGCTGTGTGTCTGTGTATACATATGTGCTGTGTGTCTGTGTATACATATGTGTTGTGTGTCTGTGTATACATATGTGTTGTGTGTCTGTGTATACATATGTGTTGTGTGTCTGTGTATACATATGTGTTGTGTGTCTGTGTATACATCTGTGTTGTGTGTCTGTGTATACATGTGCTGTGTGTCTGTGTATACATGTGTTGTGTGTCTGTGTATACATGTGCTTTGTGTCTGTGTATACATGTGTTGTGTGTCTGTGTGTGTGTATATATGATTTGTGTGTGTGTGTTTATAAGGTTGCATACCTCCCAACTGTCCTGGAATCCGCAGGACTGTCCCGCAATTTGAAGGGGGTCCTGCGGAGCTGGGCTGAAGTCCCGGAAAATCTGGCCGCCGGTGTCCTTTTAGATAATGCCTCCCATCCATCTCTGCTGCCCTCCTCCCAGCTCTGCCCTCGTCTTCGGCTCCCGATCAGAAGGGTGGACCCGGGGTGCAGAGCAGTGCGCCCCAAGCCCACCCATTGTGTGACAATAGCGAATGAAAATTCGCTATTGTCACACAGATCCTCCTCCTGGCCAATCAAGAAGCGGGTCTTCCTGATTGGCCGAAAGGCAAAACCATGCCATTGGCCGAGGAGGAGGCAGAAGGACTTGAGGAGACGCAGGGGGGACAAAGGAGAAGCCGCTGCAGGTAAGTGCACCGGTCTCGGGTGGGGGGGCACGGTACTCTGGCCATTCTGCATTAAGGGGTCACGCTGGCCATTCTGCATTAAGGGGTCACGCTGGCCATTCTGCATTAAGGGGTCACGCTGGCCATTCTGCATTAAGGGGTCACGCTGGTCATTCTGCATTAAGGGGTCACGCTGGTCATTCTGCATTGAAAGGGGTCACGCTGGTCATTCTGCATTGAAAGGGGTCACGCTGTTTATTCTGCATTGAAAGGGGTCACGCTGGTTATTCTGCATTGAAAGGGGTCACGCTGGTTATTCTGCATTGAAAGGGGTCACGCTGGCCATTCTGCATTGAAAGGGGGCACGCTGGTTATTCTGCATTGAAAGGGGGCACGCTGGTTATTCTGCATTGAAAGGGGGCACACTGGCCATTATGCATTGAAAGGGGTCACGCTGGTTATTCTGCATTGAAAGGGGTCACGCTGGCCATTCTGTATTGAAAGGGGTCACGCTGGCCATTCTGCATTGAAAGGGGTCACGCTGGTTATTCTGCATTGAAAGGGGGCACGATGATCTCTCTGCATTGAAGGGGGGCACGGAGTGTTTGGAGGTTGGATGGGTGTTTGGGATATATAGTGCTAGGGTGGGCATTTGAGGTGGATAGAGCTGCTGGGGGCATTTGGGGTAGATGGGGGGGGGGGGGGTGTATTGAGCTGGGTGGGCATTTGGGGTGTATAGAGCTGGGGGGGGGGGTGGATGGTGCAGAGTCCGACCCCTGCATTCTGTATATTACATACTCCTGTCTCCTGCATTCTGTACATTACATACTCCTGTCTCCTGCATTCTGTACATTACACTCTCCTGCACTATATACACAATACTTTACATTATATACTTCTCACCAAAGTCTTCATTGTCTCAACAGTTGCTGGTTGCTATGCAGTCTCTGACTATTTTAATGAAGTTCTTCTTTAAGGTAGGCTGAGCAATCAAAGCATATTTTATGAGTACTAGGAAGTCTGGGTTTTGTTTACCCTATACCTTAAGCCCCTCCCACTGCTAAGAAATTGGCCACACCCACAATTTGTCGCGGCGCTACGCGCGCCGCAGGTTTTGTTTCTCATTCAGTGTCCCTCATTACGAACTTCAAAAGTTGGGAGGTATGCTGACTGTGTGAAGATGGGGTTTGGGCTGGAGCCACCTGTCATTCTATGGGGATTCAGCGCCTGTACAAGCACATCTGCAGGCCCTAATTGTATAGGGGTTCAGGTGAGTGTCCCCCAAATGCACACTGTCTGTGTTCGGGCTGTACACCTGCATCCCCACTCAACCTGTGTTCATACAGCTCCAGGTGGCTCAAGCCACATAAATGAACCACTGATTCACACTGTACAGACCACAGCACCCATGTGCATGAGCCCCAAGACTAAGGTGACCAGATTTTTAAAATGAAATCCGGGGACATATAATTTTTTTTTACTGGTAATTGCGGCGATCAGCGACTTATAGCAGGATTGCAATATTGCAGCGGACAAATTGGACAGGGGCCTAATTCACTGTACCGCTATTTCGCCTCCGCCAGCCTTTTGGCGCTATTGCAAAATTTAACGTTTGAAATCGGAATTCGCTGTACCGCAGGCGGAAAATAACGCCTAATGTCAAATTCACTAAGATCCAATAACGTCAGGGCGACAGTTAAAAACAGGTCATCTAAAAGTTCGACTATTTCTTTCAAAAACATTGTTTAAGACCCCAAAAAAGCCCAACTGATTGTGGGAGATTTGGGATATCATTTGGAGATTAATGGTTTTTAAACTGTGACAAAAAGTGAAATATAAAGAGAGATTTCTTCAAATGTGTAAAAAATAAAAATAGCTCCTGAAGTCCAGAGCTGGAAGAAGGCACATGTGCACATGCGCAACGCCAACTTTGCTTAAAATTTAACGCTTTGCAAAACGTAAGCATGCGATATAATAAATTAGCATGTAAAACTCGCCTTTTCGCCCATGTAAACTGGAGAGCACTGGCGAAGATGGAAAAATTGCATGTTGTCACTGCACACAGTTTATACTCCTAGCAAGTGCTCCATTAGTAAACACCATCATATTCCACAGATTTTTTTTTTTTTTGAGGGTTTTTTTTTTAAGGGTTTCCTGCTTAACCACTTAAGCCCCGGAAGATTTTACCCCCTTCATGACCAGGGGGTATTTTGCGATTCGGCACTGCGTGACTTTAACGGACAATTGCGCGGTCGTGCAATGCTGTACCCAAATGAAATTGACGTCCTTTTTTTCCACAAACAGAGCTTTCTTTTGGTGATATTTGATCACCTGTGCGATTTTTTGATCATGCGCTATAAACAAAAAAAGAGTGACAATTTTGCAAAAATAATATTTTTCAAATTTTTTTCACATGAAATTCCAAAAAAAAAAAGTTAAAATCAAATTTTTTTAACATTTTAGGCCAATTTGTTTTCTGCTACATATGTTTGGTAAAAAAATCGCAATAAGCGTATTTTGATTGGTTTGCGCAAAAGTTATTGCATTTATTAACTAAGGGAAAGATTTTTGTCATTTTTATTTTTTTTTTTACGAGTAATGGCGGCGATCTGCGATTTTTTTTGCGGGAATGCGACATTGCGGCGGACAGATCGGACCCTTGACTGACATTTTTGACACTTTTGGGGGTACCAGTGACATTATTACAGTAATCAGTGCTATACGTATGTACTGTTACTGTAAAAATGACACTGGCAGGGAAGGGGTTGACTTTATTGGATAAGGAGGGGTTAAGTGTGTCCCTAGGGGCATGCTTCTAACTGTAAAGGGGCGTGGCTTTTCATGTAACAGCAGAGATCTATGGTCCTACATAGCAGGACCGTATGATCTCTGCTGTTACACAGGGGAGAATGACAGGCGGCCTTGTTTACATTAGCCGCCTGCCTTTCTCCCTCTGTAACCGACGATCGCGAGTGACCCGATGTCCACCGGTCACACACGCATGGGGATCACAGTGAGCGAGTGGGGGCGGGAGCGCGCCTCCGGTGGTGCGCACTCACCCCCTATTGGCTCGCAGGCGAGTGACGTACCGGTACGTCACTTTGCCTGCACGGGGCTGACCGCCGCAGTATATATACTTGCGGCGGTCGGCAAGTGGTTAAGCAATTTTTCCCTGGAACAATGTTATATATAGCTTCTATATAGAAAAAAACATTATTTATGATTGGCAAAAAATCGTTATAGAGTAAATACTAGAGTTGAGCGAACACCTGGAAGTCCAGGTTCGGCGGGTCTTGCCGGACTTGAAAAAAAAGTCTGAGTTCGTGACCCGGACTTAACCCAAACTTGACCCCGATCCCGAACCCCATTGAAGTCAATGGTAACCCAAACTTTTGAGCACTAAAATGGCTCTAAAAAACACATGGAAAGGGCTAGAGGGCTGCAAATGGCAGCAACATTTTCTTAAGAGCATGGCAAGTGCTCTGCAAACAAATGTGGATAGGGAAATCACTTAAAATACAATAAAATACATAAAAATAAAAAATAATAATCTTGAATGATGTAGGAGGAGGACGAGGCCCATATGGAGTAGGAGGTTGAGGTGGCGGTGGATATGGCGGTGTAGGTGGAAGCGGCGGCGGCGGTGAAGGAGGAGGACGAGGTAGCCAACACTGGTTTTGGTTTTTAATTAAATTTTTTTTATATGAGGGTACACCACAAAAGAGTAAGAAAGATCAAATACAACAATGGCTGAGTAAGGCCAGTATACATGTCTATTCTGCACAAGGTACGGACAAGTCCTGTGGGATCCATGCCTGGTTCATTTTAATGAATGTGAGCTTGTGCACATTGGCTCTGGACAGGCGGCTGCGCTTGTCTGTGATAACGCCCCAGCCATGCTAAATACACGTTCAGGTAATACACTGACTGCAGGGCAGGCCAGCACCTCCAAGGAGTAAAGGGCAAGCTCAGGCCATGTGCCCAACTTGGAGAAGTTGAAGGGGACAGACCCGTCATTCAGTACGTCTAGGCGTGTGCACACATACTGCTCCACCATGTTAGTGCTGGGTCGTGGTGCTGCTGGTGGAGCTCCTGTTGCAAGGAGAGGACGTGGTCGATCTGTGCCAGCTACACGCACAAGTGAAACACCTTTCTCAGCTGCGTGTAGGCGACAGAACCTGCAGCAGTATTTGGCAGGGCCTAATGCGTCTCTACAATTGTTGAGGCCAGAACAAATACAGGCAATAGTAGATTGGGTTGCTGGCAGTGCCTCCAATTCCTTCACATTGTCTCCCACCCAGTCTTCTGCTGAAAGTTCAGAGTTGGCACCTGCAGCCGATGTCCATCAATCTTTCACCCCCTTGCAAATCAGCCAAGCAGTCTGAGCCCCAAGTCATGCAGCAGTCTCTTCTTCTTTTTGATGACTCTGTTAGCATGGTTTCTCAGAGCCATCCACCTAGCCCTGTCCCAGAAGTGGAAGAGATTGAGTGCACGATGCCCAACCACTTATGTCTCAAGATGAGTACATGGGAGGACCATTGCAGCATGTCTCCGATGATGACGAAACACAGGTGCCAACTGCTGCGGAATTCCCAATTGTGGAGACCGACAAAGAGGGCAGGGGTGAAGACTGGGTGGAAGATGATGTGGAGGATGATGAGGTCCTCGACCCCACATGGAATGAACGTCATGCAGGTGGCCTGAGTAGTTTGGAGGAAGAGGCGGTGGTCGCACAGAGCCACCAGCACAGCAGAAGAGGGAGCAGGGTGCAAAAGCGGAGCGGCCGTGCCCTGGACACTACGCCTGCTACTGCCCAACGCAGCAAGGGACCGAGCACACCAAAGCCAGCTCAAAGGAGTTCCCTAGGGTGGCAGTTCTTCAGACAATGTGATGATGACAGGACACGAGTGGTTTGCACGCTGTGCAATCAGAGCCTGGAGCGAGGCATAAACCTTCTCAACCTGAGCACAACCTGCATGACCATGCATCCAAGTGCAAAGCACGAGCTGCAGTGGAGTGCACACCTCAAAAACCAAGAAAGGTCTCTGGCTCCTCCTGCTTCCTCTTCTGCTGCTGCAGTCTCTGCCTCTTCATCCACCTCTGTAGTGACAGTGGCACCTGCCACCCCGCAAACAGAGGATTTGCCAGCAACACCACCACCTGAGTCACCAACAACTATCTCCACAATATCCTATGGAAGCGTTCAGCTTTCTATCTCCCAAACACTGGAGCGGAAGAGGAAGTACCCCCCTACCCACCCGCGATCCCTGGCCCTGAATGCCAGCATTTCAAAATTCCTGGCCTTTGAAATGCTGTCATTCCGTCTGGTGGAGACGCAGAGTTTTAAAAGCCTTATGGTGGTGGCTGTCTCACAGTACGTCATGCCCAGCCACCACTACTTTTCCAGGCAAGCCATCCCTTCCCTGCACAACCAACTGGGTGACAAAATCAGGTGTGCACTGCGCAACGCCATCTGTGGCAAGGTCCACCTAATTACGGATACGTGGACCAGTAAGCACGGCCAGGGACGTTATATCTCCATAACAGCGCACTGGGTAAATGCAGTGGTGGCTTGGCCTGAGGCGGATTGCAGTTTGGTGCATGTCCTTCCACCACCGGGGATTGCAGAGCGCTTCAGTTTGCCTCCTGTTCCTAACTCCTCCTACTCCGCTTCCTGATCCTCTACCACCTCCTCATCCGGTCAGCGTAACACCTTCACCACCAACTTCAGCACAGCCAGGGGTAAATGACAGCAGGCAGTTTTAAAACTTGCCTGTTTGGGGGAAAAACCCCACACCGCGCAGGAGTTGTGGAGGAGCATGGAACAGCAGACCGATGAGTGGTTGGTGCCAGTGAGCCTCAAGCCCGGCCTGGTGGTGTGCGATTATGGTCGAAATCTCGTAGCAGCTCTGGGCATAGCCGGTTTGACGCACATCCCTTGCCTGGTGCATGTGCTGAATTTGGTGGTACAGAGCTTCCTTAAAAATTACCCCGATATGTCAGAGCTGCTGCAGAAAGTGCCGACCATCTGTGCGCACTTTCGGCCTTCTCACCCTGCTGCTGCTCGTCTGTCAGCGCTGCAGCGTAACTTTGGCCTTCTCGCTCACCGCCTCATATGCGACGTGGCCACAAGGTGGAACTCCACCTTGCACATGCTGGCCAGACTTATTGATTGACTTATTGACTTATTTATTGATAAGCGGAATAGAACAACAGTATCCAGTGGGTGTATCTCACTGTAACATATGCAGACTAGCCCGCAATTACATTTTTTCCCCCAAAATGGATTTTTATTGATAAGCGGAATAGAACAACAGTATCCAATGGGTGTATCTCACTGTAAAATATGCAGACTAGACCGCAATTCATTTTTTTCCCCCTAAATGGGTTTTTATTGATAAGCAGAATACAACAACAGTATCCAATGGGTGTATCTCACTGTAACATATGCAGACTAGCCCGCAATTACATTTTTTCCCCCTAAATGGGTTTTTATTGATAAGCGGAATAGAACAACAGTATCCAATGGGTGTATCTCACTGTAACATATGCAGACTAGCCCGCAATTAAATTTTTTTCCCCTAAATGGGTTTTTATTGATAAGCAGAATACAACAACAGTATCCAATGGGTGTATCTCACTGTAACATATGCAGACTAGCCCGCAATTACATTTTTTCCCCCTAAATGGGTTTTTATTGATAAGCGGAATAAAACAACAGTATCCAATGGGTGTATCTCACTGTAACATATGCAGACTAGGCTGAAATTTATTTTTTTCCCCTAAAAGGGTTTTTATTGCAAAGCGGAATACAACAGCAGTATCCAATGGGTGTATCTCACTGTAACATATACAGACTAGGCTGCAATTTAATTTTTTTCCCCTAAATGGGTTTTTATTGCAAAGTGGAATACAACAGCAGTATCCAATGGGTGTATCTCACTGTAACGTATGAATGAACATTTTTTATTTTTCCCTTTAACCACTTGCCGGCTGCTCACTGAGCTGGTACTGCGGCAAAGTGACTTGTTATCATCCAGCAACATAGACCAACGTCGCTGGACAACGCCCCCTCTTGGCGGCGCGCGCGCGCCTACGGAGGCTCGCTCCCGCTGTATTCAGACACAGCGGGAGTCGGGCCAGGGGAGGAGAGGCGGTGATCACCTCCGCTCTTCCCCGATCGTCAGGGATCGAGTGAGGAAATCCGCCCACTTGTGTAAACAAAGTAGGCGGATCTCCTCTGTGACAGACAGTCACAGATTACAGGATTCAGCATAGCTGAACCTGCGATCTGTGTCTGTGTCACACAATCCCCTCCCCCCACACACGTCAGTAAGCATGAGGCATACATTTATCCCCTTGCTCACCAATAAAGTTAACCCCTTCCCTGCCAGTGTCATTTTTACAGTAACAGTGCATATGTATAGCCCTGATTACTGTAGTAATGTCACTGGTACCCCCAAAAGTGTCAAAATTGTCAGTCAAGGGTTCGATCTGTCCGCCGCAATGTCGCAGTCCTGCAAAAAAAATCACAGATCGCCGCCATTACTCGTTAAAAAAAAACAACAAAAATGACAAAAAACCTTTCCCTTAGTTAGTAAACGCAATAACTTTTGCGCAAACCAATCAAAATACGCTTATTGCGATTTTTTTTACCAAACATATGTAGCAGAAAACAAATTGGCCTAAAATGTTAAAAAATTTAGATTTTTCCATTTTTTTGGGGGAATTTCATATAAAAAAATGTGAAAAATACATTTTGGCCTAAATATATGACAAAATTGAATATATTGGATATTTTTCGACCAGAACACCCGAACTTCCTGAAAGTTTGGGTCCGGATTCCAGAACCCCATTGAAATCAATGGGACCCGAACTTCGGTAATCAAAAAACACTATTTTGAAGCCCTAAAACCCAACAAATGCCCCTAAAAAGTGCCTAGGGTTCTGGGTCATGCCCCAGGGACTATTAATCACACAAAAAAGTTCTTAAAAATTGTCGTTTTTGATAGAGAGACAATTATTGAAAAAATTATTGAAAAAAAAAAAAAAGAGATTTCTTTGGATTTAGTGTCTGGGGGGGGGGGGGGTCTACAAAGTGTACCTGTGAAGTTTCAGCTATGTAGCATGTCCAGAACCAGAAAAAAAGATCATTTTTCTTAGGATTTTTATTAGCGCAGGGATGTGGCTCCGCTCCTATCACACCTATATGTGTGTATGTGTATATATACCTATATGTGTGTATGTGTGTGTGTATATATACCCCTATACAGAAGTTCAGATGTTATGCCTGCCTCCAAAGACGCCCAAAAAATGCCCAAAAAAACGCCTGCAACAACACACCTGGGCGTTTTTGTTGCAGGTGTTTATTGGGCATTTTTTGGGCGTCTTTGGAGGCAGGCATAACATCTGAACTTCTGTATAGGGGTATATATACACACACACACATATATGTATATATACACATACACACATATAGGTGTGAAAGTAGCGGAACCCCATCCATGCGCTAATGAAATTATTTGCAGGGATGTGGCTCCGCTCCTAACACACCTATATGTGTGTATGTGTATATATACATATATGTGTGTGTGTGTATATATACCCCTATACAGAAGTTCAGATGTTATGCCTGCCTCCAAAGACGCCCAAAAAATGCCCAAAAAAACGCCTGCAACAACATACCTGGGCGTTTTTGTTGCAGGCGCTTATTGGGCAGAGTCAGTTCACCCTACACTACACTACGGTCACCCTGACACTTAACACTTTCCCTACAGAAACTAGATTATTGAATCTAACTATAGTGGTATATAGTACCCTAACTACACTAGATGTCCCTTTCCTCACACTAATAATTGCTAAATGATACTTTTGCAGCTCTCTTCCACTCTCTTCCACAGCCCCTGTATTACAGTGCTAGAGATTTGGCGGGGCTATGTAATATACTGGGGGGCGTATTCACTACTGATTGGCCTCTGGACCCCCTAGTCACTCCAATCACATTCCTAGCATCCTCCTGCCCCCTCAATTGGCGTTTACTGATGTTTCTAGTCCAATCACGGGCTTTTAAAGCCCAGTTCTTGTCCCATTGCATTTTGGTCGGTTCTGGTTGCCGAATTCCGAACTTTTTCCGCAAAAAGTCAATGTTCGGGTCGAACCGATGGTCGACCCGAACTGTTCGATCATCCCTAATCTGCATTACCATCACCCAACTCTTCATTGAAACCACAACCTGAAACCAAAAAGAAATGTTGCACAAAAAGTAGATATGTATATATTATCTATAACTCGATATAAACTTACAAGCAAATAAAATATAAATATATATACATCTATCTATCTATCTATCTATCTATCTATCTATCTATCTATCTATCTATCTATCTATCTATCTATCTATCTATCTATCTATCTATCTATCTATCTATCTATCTATCTATCTATCTATCTATCTATCTATCTATCTATCTATCTATCTATCTATCTATCTATCTATCTATCTATCTATCTATCTATCTATCTATCTATCTATCTATCTATCTATCTATCTATCTATCTATCTATCTATCTATCTATCTATCTATCTATCTATCTATCTATCTATCTATCTATCTATCTATCTATCTATCTATCTATCTATCTATCTATCTATCTATCTATCTATCTATCTATCTATCTATCTATCTATCTATCTATCTATCTATCTATCTATCTATCTATCTATCTATCTATCTATCTATCTATCTATCTATCTATCTATCTATCTATCTATCTATCTATCTATCTATCTATCTATCTATCTATCTATCTATCTATCTATCTATCTATCTATCTATCTATCTATCTATCTATCTATCTATCTATCTATCTATCTATCTATCTATCTATCTATCTATCTATCTATCTATCTATCTATCTATCTATCTATCTATCTATCTATCTATCTATCTATCTATCTATCTATCTATCTATCTATCTATCTATCTATCTATCTATCTATCTATCTATCTATCTATCTATCTATCTATCTATCTATCTATCTATCTATCTATCTATCTATCTATCTATCTATCTATCTATCTATCTATCTATCTATCTATCTATCTATCTATCTATCTATCTATCTATCTATCTATCTATCTATCTATCTATCTATCTATCTATCTATCTATCTATCTATCTATCTATCTATCTATCTATCTATCTATCTATCTATCTATCTATCTATCTATCTATCTATCTATCTATCTATCTATCTATCTATCTATCTATCTATCTATCTATCTATCTATCTATCTATCTATCTATCTATCTATCTATCTATCTATCTATCTATCTATCTATCTATCTATCTATCTATCTATCTATCTATCTATCTATCTATCTATCTATCTATCTATCTATCTATCTATCTATCTATCTATCTATCTATCTATCTATCTATCTATCTATCTATCTATCTATCTATCTATCTATCTATCTATCTATCTATCTATCTATCTATCTATCTATCTATCTATCTATCTATCTATCTATCTATCTATCTATCTATCTATCTATCTATCTATCTATCTATCTATCTATCTATCTATCTATCTATCTATCTATCTATCTATCTATCTATCTATCTATCTATCTATCTATCTATCTATCTATCTATCTATCTATCTATCTATCTATCTATCTATCTATCTATCTATCTATCTATCTATCTATCTATCTATCTATCTATCTATCTATCTATCTATCTATCTATCTATCTATCTATCTATCTATCTATCTATCTATCTATCTATCTATCTATCTATCTATCTATCTATCTATCTATCTATCTATCTATCTATCTATCTATCTATCTATCTATCTATCTATCTATCTATCTGTCTATTTTGGCAACCACCCAAAAGTTCCGGGTGTTCAGATATAGCTCTCTCTCTCTTGCAAATTTTCTGCCAGTTCATATCTACTGAGCATGCTCAAACACTTAAGGCCCGTACACACGTACCGATCGTCGTCATACAAACGTCGGCGGACGAAAGATCTGCCGATTGTACGCGTGTTAGTATGGTGCCTCCGACAGCTGTCTGCGCACAATCCGCGGACAAAAGTCTTTCTTGCAAACATGAAAATTTTTGTCTGCGGACACCAGAACGGACGATTGTTCGCCTGTCAGTACAGAATTCGGCCGACACACAGCTACAAATCCCAACACGCATGATCAAACCAAATGAGTTCCCGGAAGAATTTTCTCTAGTAAACTCATCATTTTATTCAGAAAGAACTTTCGGCTCGCGGCAGTCCAAGAAATAGGTGAAATGCGGAGCACATGCTCATCTTGATAAATGTGAGAAGAAGGAAGATGCTGTTCATAATGCCATACTTTTCTAATCAAAAGGCATGTGTTCTGTTATGATGAAGATAATGTTTGTCTATTCTATCTGTTCTATAAAATTTTATAATTAAATAATTTGAACTCTTCACCATTATTATTTTGTAAACAGCAAAGATCTAACTATTGATATGACCCTTTATTCTTGTATGAATTAATGTCTAAAACATATTTTTCAGGTTATGCACAATATTAAACATGTTAACAAATTCAGATAGGCCATTTTTTATTTTCATTTTCTTTATTTTTTGTATCTCAGCAAAAAAAACCAAAGAAAACATCAATACTTTCCGTATAACTAAACATAAAAAAGGTCCATTTGGACAAAATTAAACTAGAAACTGGCAAACAGGGGTAAAATAAATAATAGGGGGTTACAAAAATTAAAGTTGCTGGTAACTGAAATCAGGTTGCCATGAGGGCAGGTTTGGATCCTGCTGGCCATATTGCCACTGGCCATGTGGCATTTGGCGAGGTGGTGGGTGTTGTGGAGGTGGAGGTGGAGGGCACGGGTGCTCCTGGCATGCATGGCTGTGCTCATTAAGGATCCCGTTTTCAGCCTTTTGCAGCACATCGAGGATAATTTTTCTGGCATACTGACACTGCCTGAGGTCCACCTTATCCAAAATTTTTGCCGTCATGTTGCCGAAGGACTCATTGGCCTCCGGTTTCCGACGTAGGGCTATGGTGGCCTCCTGGATAAATTCGTCTGTGATATCATCCACGTGCTTCCTCTTTTGCCTCCGTTTGGCAGGAGGAGGTGGTGGTGGAAATAGTTCCACAGGCTCCTCAGGCTCCGCAGGCTCCCCAGGCTCCTGGCTGCAACCTGGCTCCTCCTCAGTGACACTTCCCTGTTGATGAAATGAACAATTGATTAGAATGTTATAGTGTATATAAAAAGTCATGTTTGTTATATTATTGTGAACAAATAGCAGACTTTACATACAGTGGCGTATCTAGGGTCTCCAGTGCCCTTGTTGAGGAGCTGTATTTGGCAACAACCCCCCCCCCCCCCAAGATCAATGTAAAACTGTAACCCACCCCCCAAAAAAAAAATTAAAGGGCATTAAAAGTTTCTAATTTGCCCCTTGTTTGCCCAGTGTAGAGCTCTCTAGTGGGCAATCATTGTCTCAGGTGTGAAAAAGAAAGAGAGGGTTGAGAGCTAGAGAGAGGGAGAGAAAGAGGGGGTGTGAGAGAGAGAGGAGGGGGTTGCAGAGAGAGAGGGGCCTGAACTTGCAGAGGGCTTGATGTAGGGCATTGAGGGTGAAGCAGTGCAGGGAAACAGGAATAAGGAAGCCACCTGCCTTGCTGACCCAGAGTGAGAGACCAGAGACATGGAAGCAAGGATGGATGGATCATTTGCAGGAGCTGTTAGTTTTGTATTAAAAAAGGTTGAGCCAGAGGAATGCTGAGGCTACAGCAGTGTTTGTTAGGACCAGAGGTGTGCTGGGGATGCAGCAGTGTTTGTAAGACCAGAGGTGTGCTGGGGATGCAGTGAGAGGCAGTCTCAGTCTCCTGGTCTTTTGGCTCAGCTGCTCTCAATGTTTTACACCTGCATGAAGCAGCTCTCAATGTTTTACACCTGCATGAATCCGCCTGCAAACTGGGGGTTCTGGGGTGTGCAGGCTGAGTGGATTGTTAAAATAAACACTAAAACAATGCCAATGTTTTTGTGACCCACCCCCCTTGGCCTGCGCCCCTGGCGGTTGCCTGTCATGCCAACCCCTTGCTATGCCCAATTACATAAAGGGTCAATTATGGTTTAGCTTATAATTTTGTTACATGATTACATTTTAGCAGACAATATATTGTGAAATGCCATACCTGAGTAAAACTCTCCTCCAGGAATTCCTCATCCTGGCTTGGATCTACAGACACTGAGCCCTCTGCCGAAGTCGAAGGCAGCGTAGAAATTGACGGCCTGGATTCCAAGGTGTCTGCCAGGAACCGCAGGTTATCATAGTACCACAGCCGTGGTACATGTACATTCCGTGCACCTGCTCCAGACTGGGTGGAATCTTCTATTTTCTTTACCTCCCGCCTGTAGGCAGTGCGAATGCTGTTTATTTTTTTGCGTATATAATTAAAATTTGCCCCAGGACAGACGGGCTTGTAGAAGGCCACCAAATGTTCCATGGCCTGTTTTTTTAGTTTCTTATTTTTATATTCTGCCGACTTCACTTGCCACAAACACGGCAGTTGCCTGTACTCATCAATGAAACTGATGAGAAAGTTGTGGGTGGTGTAATTGTCCACCATATTGCAGGACAGTATATGCCTGCAAGACACAACACAACACAAAACATATTAAAATAGCATGTATTTTGGCACATAATAAAGATATTCCTAATAAAAGCTGTATAGGGCCCAAAACACACACTTTCTATTAAAAGAGTCGTACCTTTGTTTGTGGGGAAAAGTCGTGATTCGCCGCTCGATCGTGCTCCAACCCTCGATATGTCCGCTAGCGAATCGTCGGCCGAACGAACTTGCGTCCTTTAAATACAGCGCAGGCGTCAACTCCTCCTCCAGTGGCGGGCTTGTGCAGGGGTGTGTACGTGCCGAAGATCAGGCCTACATGCGACACTCACACCTGAAGCAGAGGAACAATCGTTTTTTAATTACGAACCATGTCTCAACAATCTGGGAGCTCAATTAGTGTGGGCCGAAGTGATTGGGCCACCAGAAAATCAAGGGCTACACCCATGTCAAAGCCAGAAATGGTGGAGATGGTCTCCATTTTACAAAAAATGGACTATGATGGCAAGTTGGCAAATTACGATCGGCCCAATGCCAGGAAAGATGGCATCATGGATAAGGTGGTGGCCTGTTTGGTAAAAAAATTCGGTGTGGAGCGATCGAAAGATCAGATTCGTAAACAGTGGTCTGACCTGAAACACCGTGAGCAGGATCAGCTTTCCCAAATCCATAGGATTTTGAAAAAAAGTAAGTTTTATTTATTTATTTTTTTTTTAATCATGCAATATGTTTTTTATAATTTGGTGTATGTTGTATTAACATGTCTAGATTATAATGTCTATGTAAAAAGTTAGATTACTCATTTTAGTTGTCATGTCGTGATTAGATCGATCTATTGTTGATGTTTTAGTATATGACATTAAAAGTCAGGAAGCCATAGTTAAAAATATATGTATTGTGTTGCAACGAACGTTCTTTCCTGCACGAATCTTCTCAGCAAACATTCCTATTAATCACAGATTATTATTCAAACCTTTAAATAGGAGAAAAACGTAAACTCCGTGCCAAACAATGGGAAAGGAGGAGGAGAAGTTTGGCAGCTCCATCGGCAGTTGTGGAAGAAGAGGAGGACATGGGCCCAGATGGTGGCACAGATTCGACTAAAGGTAATTGGTTCCTATGCACTGTCAAACATTAATGTACCATATTTTTCGTAGATAACCATGTACATGTCTTCATATTTGTTACTGAAAGAGCTATCAAGCAGGGCACCATGTCCTAACAAATGTACCTCTTGTGACTTTTATGATATGGCCAATGTTTTGTATTATGTAGATGAAGACATTATGCCTGAGGTGATTCTGGTGGAGCCAACAAGTGACCAGACACCAGAACAACAAGAAGGTTGGTAGTCACAGATTTTTGTGTAGTGGGATCATAGAAATATGTGTATTTGCAATGATTGTTTAACCTTATATTCTTGTATTCCCTTACAAATTTACATTGCAGATGTTGCATCATGCCAGGATGTGGCATCCCCAGCCAGCTCAGAACCCAGATCTCCTGGCAACTTGCCAAGCAGCGTGGAAGCCACTTCCCAAAATCTTGAGGATCCCGGACCAAGTGTCCAAGAGCCAATTGTGTGCCCACGTAGGTTTTTTCAGAATGATTTTTATCAGTGTTATTTTTAGCCTCCAATTTACAACACTAGTTCCCTATGGGAGCCTCTTTATTTGAATGGAAGTCGCACCGTAAGTCGGATCAGGATGCTCTGACTTGCGGGGCCACTTGCGTTGTGAAGATTTTTGAGGGGGAACTACACCAAAAAATTGAAGAACCGACCGTGGGTGTCCCCCCAAGTTCACAACCAGGCCTTTTGTGTGTGGTATTGAGTTTGAGGGTATGCCCACAACAAAAAAACAGCGTGGGTTACCCCCAAAACCCCTACCAGACCCTTATACAAGCATGCAGCTTGTCAGGCCAGGAAAGAGAACGAGCAAGCGGAACAAACACCCCCTGGACCACAGCAGGACACATGCCCTCAACATGGGGGGGTTTTGTTGCTTTGGGCCAGGGGGCCTCTGCACCGCACACCCAAAAGCACCTTACTCCCATGTAGAGGAGGACAAGAGCCTCATCCCCACAACCCTGTCTGGTGGTTTTGGGGGGGTCATGCGGCCAGGGGGTTCCTAGGACTTTGGAAGCAACCTTCAACAAAGGGTGGCCCCCAGATCCCGGACACCAATCACTGTGTGAATGGGTATGGGGTACATAGTACCCCTACACATTAACCACATAAATGGAAGTGTATGTGAATAACGACAGGAGACGTTTATGAAATGTTCTTAAATATCTTCATCCGGTCTTCTCCACTCTGCTCTTTGGATCTTCTCCTCTCCACTCTTCTGCTGTGCAATCTTCTGCTCTTATGTTGTCTGCTCTTTTGCCCTAGGTTCTGCTTCTTCCTCCTGTCCTCATCTGATGCTGTTGCCGTGCATTCTGCCCGTCTCTGGTCTCTGCAGCTTAATATATATACATTAGGACCATGCCCTCACAATGACGTCATCATGCGTTCACACCCCTAATGAATATATAGTAAGCTCAGGAGACCGGCAGAATCATCAGCAACAGGATCAGAGGAGGACAGGAGGAAGAAGAAGAGCCTAGGGCAAAAGAGCATAAGAACAGGGTAGGTATTAACTCGAGAGTAATTAAAAATAACCTGGACACCAAATGTTTCTCTATTATGACCTCATGTAGGTGATTCACATTGACTCAGTTGTATATTTTTTTACAGATCATGATTTACCTACTTGCACTTTAGCAAAACTAACCCGTGAGGCACTCCAATGTTGCTCAGACCTCGAGCAAATCAAGGAAACAGCAACGGCATTGCAATCAAAAATGCGAGATTTTGTCGACATGATTGCCAAATTTTAAAAAGTTTTAAAGACATTTTTTATGTTTTTATTGGTTCCTTTTCTTACAAAAGTTTTTTAATATTTTATGATATCTTGATGGCACTCAGTTGTTAAGAGTGTACCCACGTTTGGGAAAAAAACTTGAAAACACCCTAACCCTAACCCTAACCCTAACCCTGTGAATGTTTGGAAAAAAAAATTTTGTACATTCAACAATGTGTGTTCCATTCTTTATTTGACTTTCGTTGGGGGGGTCGAGATCTAAAGCTGTGTAAAGAAGCATTACATGTATGATGGCTGTCCTATTCCCACATTTACATGTTAATGAAAGCATTTTGGACACTGCCATATGCGAGTTGCTGGAGGTGTCAATGAAATGTTAAAGATCCCAACCGTTTATACGCATATCACAGTGCGATCTGACATTTCATACAGGATTGGATCATACAAGTGTGAACGACTGTGCAATCCTATCCTGATGCAGCTGAATAAATGCATCATGTGCGACTTTTGTGCGAGTGTAGTGCGAATTGAGACACACTTTGTATGGCTACATTCACACTGAACACGCACACAAGTCGCACATGACCCTTTATTTCTGATGTATCAGGATTGGATGGCACAGTTCTTCAGACTTGTGTAATACAATCCTGTGGAAAAAGTAAGTGGTGGGTCACCCTTATGCGATGCAGGAAGGATGCAAAGTCGCAGACTTCCCACATTGCATAAGTGTGACTCAACACTCAAGGTACTAGCAGTCCTAGGATTCAATATGGCATTGATATTGGCAGTGTAGGGAGATCAGTGTAATCTATAGTGTATTGCTTGTTCGTTGCTCTAGTTCACTTTCCATTACTTATATATATAACACTTTGAGATGAACAATGATCAAGTTTCACATAACACTGACATATCCTAACATTGGTGGGCAGTGAGAAGGATGTCATAAATGAACACAACATAACAGGTGTAGGTACGTTGTTAATACCCTAATGTATTATATTAAATATATACTATGGGCAACTTCTGGACAAGAACCACCAATGTAAGGTGACATTAGATGAACCATGGGTGTGACCTAGTTCTCAATGTGACAGGGTTTGTGTAAATTTTGTGGGGTGCAGAAGGCCCTTGTATTTACACCACTGGCTCAAAAATAACACATGGCCATCATCACTTTGGATCAGCTGGTGAGAGACTACAGTAAAGAAACACACTGATGAATGTATTAACCCTTCCAAAGTCACACATATATAACACATGATTAACCCAAATAATTGTGTTTGGCATATGTGCCCAAATGATTAGAATCCACAATACTGAATCATTGCAATTTTTTTTTAATGTGTTGAAAAATAATATATCTCTGACATTTATCTTGTGTGTCCAATCTTTAACAAGATTAATGGGTGTGTGACAGTGATTGCTGCCAGGACACAGCTCCTCTCCCCACGAAATAGTCCAGATATTCCTGGCGGATCTGACGGGCCCTGTGTGATGCCAATGCTGACCGTCCAACTTCCATTGACGTAATGGACTCCACTTGGTTAGAAGGTTGGGCCTCTCCACTTGTACCTGGCATAGCAGGGTCAGTATCCAGTTGCTGCAATACATAATTTTGTGCATTCCTGCGTAGGAAGTTGTGCAAAATGCAGCAACACAAGACCACATTATCCACTTTGTACAGTGCCAGGTTTATGGACGTCAGGAATATCCGGAACCGGTTGGCCATTATCCCGAAGGCATTCTCCACAACTCTGCGAGCTCTGGACAACCGGTAGTTGTAAATCCTTTGGTCTGGGGTGAGGTTCCTCTGAGGGTAGGGCTTCATGAGATGCTCCCCAAGCGCAAAAGCCTCATCTGCGATAAACACAAAGCTCATACCCTCAACAGTTTGCTCCCTGGATGGCAGGTTCAGAGTGCCGTTCTTTAGACGACGAGCGAACTCCGTCTGATCAATAACTCCCCCATCCGAATTGCGGCCATTTTTGCCAATATCCAAAAAAATAAACTCATAGTTTGCATTAACTATGGCTAGCATGACTATACTAAAAAAACCTTTATAATTATAATAAAATGTGCCGGAATTCGGAGGGGGGACAATGCGGACGTGCTTCCCATCAATAGCACCCCCACAATTGGGAAAATTCCACTTCTCCAGAAATTGATCAGAAATCTCCAGCCATTGCTCTGCGTTTGAAGGAAACTGTGGGGAAAAAATAAAAAAAAAAAAATTAGTGCTTGAGCACATCACATTATTAATTACACACACAGTTGTCTGTTAAATGCTTATGCAACTTGCTAAAAAAATAAACAACAGGAAGGCAAAGGTTTGGATATGGGGATGTAACATCTACATACATTTATTTTCAACCTCCTATTGTTCTTATATTGTAAAGGGCCATACACACTAGAAGATTCTCTGAAGACTTTTTCGTGCAGATTTACCTTTTCTATGTAGTGCAAGGGCCTACCAGATTGCATAGGATTTGAAAGTGTTTGTTGGACCTCATATTATTTGGTTTTGGTAAATCGGAAGGATAAATTGTTCTGACAATCTTCTAGTGTGTATGGCCCATTATACTCACCAGCTAGAGCTGAGATTTACAAACTACGGCCCTCCAGCTGTTGCAGAACTACACATCCCATGAGGCCTTGTAATTCTCTGACATTCACAGACATGACTAGGCATGATGGAAATTGAAGTTCGTGAACAACTGGAGGGCCATAGTTTGAAGACCTCTGAACTTGAGCTTTGGTATATGCTGACTTTGAGATTTAGCATGTGGGTGGGGGATGGGTAAGTAAAACTGGGCATTTATACATCAATAAGGGCTTGTGGTCAGTGAAGGTTTTAACATCATTACATAAACATACAGAATCATAGGTGGGAATGGATGGACTGATGTATTTTAGATAAATCATTAACTAGGTACTAAAACATTGGCCAAGGAATAATTGTTTGAGGGAAAGCAATAAAATTTGAAAAATTCGACAGTTAACAGGCAATGCGTTTAGGGACACATAGGAGAGAATGGTGGGGTGGATAGTGGGTAATTTTACAAATGGTTAAAGATAATCTACATCTTTACTACTATGTGCATGCGGACAGAGGGTAGTTTACAAATAATGGCCTGTGTCAATTGCTGTACATCCAAAAACATCATAATTCGGGTGAAACTAGTAATACATGTAATGTAATGTAAAAAATCAAACATACCTTGATATAGTCCTTCTGCAAGACCTTGATGATGGCAGAGCAGGTCTCAGGGATGATGATACCAAGAGCTTGGGGGGAGATGCCTGTGGTGAACTTCAGATCCTGCAGGCTTCTCCCTGTTGCAAGATACCTCAACGTCGCAATTAACCTTTGCTCAGGAGTAATTGCAAGCCGCATACAAGTATCCTGCTTCAGAATATAGGGGGACACCAGGGCAAGAAGACGGTAAAAGATGGGATCCGTCATCCTCAAATAATTCCTGAAGTCATCAGGATTATTTTCCTGGAGCTCCCTCAGCAAGGACATATGAGAAAATTGATCACGGTTAAGCAACCAATTTTTCGTCCAGGAGGTCCGCTTCTTCTTCCTATTGCTCGTACGTCGTCTCAGAGCCAAAACTCCAACACTAACGACAGCAACGGACGAATTCACGGTCGCCATAATAAATTCTCGAACGATGTCTCGGAAAATAGCGAAATGTCGTCAACCAAACAAATGCTACCGAAATCAGCGCGAGATGCCCAGAAGGGTCACGGCCAAACACTCACTTCCTCTTTTGTAGCGGCGAACGTGCGTGGAACGTAGTGACGTCATTTTCTGTCGGAAGACAAATGTCCTGGGCAAGTTTTGAGCACTTTTCAACAGACAAACAACAAACACACCAGCCGCGAACATTTGTAGGACGTTCTGTCGGCCGACGATCGGTACGTGTGTACGGGGCTTTAGACATTTTTGGCAGTGTGTAGATAAACCACGCATGCTCCACCTTTGCAATTGATCCCTGTTATCACATCCCACTCTAATTTGCAGTTGCACTTGTGTAGCTTTTAATCCAGGACACACACACAGTTAATTGGTCTGCTGGGCGTTCCCTTTACTGGGTGTGTGTTGTTTCAGCTCTTTTTTTATAAAAAGCTGGGACATATTATCAATCTCTTGGCCTGGTAAAAGGTCAAATATCTTTCTGTGAGGATCTTTATATATATATATATATATATATATATATATATTTATTCTTTTTTTTTTTTTTTGGGGGGGGGGGTTTGGCTGCTTCGCCTGTCATGTTTAATGACACATACCTCTGGGCTGTATTTGGGGGAATGAATACTTGCCCCTCTGTAATAATTTTTTTGGGGGAAAAATTGTGTTTTTTATTGTCAATGTGTACATTTATATTAATTGTACTGGCTTTGCTCATGTATGTTTGATCTATTTCCTATTGCTGTACTTGTAAGTAGTTTATTTGCTAAGTTGTGTCAAGCTATTATGACTTGAGGCTTGTATATGTTTTTGAAAAAAAAGGTCATATGTGAATCCTTTTATCTGTGCACTGTGCTTTGAAAAAGCATTGGTGGTGGTGGGTGGCCATGTTTCAAATGTCTGATAAACGAATTCCTTGTGTTCAATAAAAATGATTTATGGTCTACACAAATGTTTGTTTTTATTTATCTATGTATTCTATGTAATTGTGTCAGTTAGATGCATTTGTTGTAATTAGGGTTGAGCGAACACCTAGATGTCCGTGTTCGACGGGTTCGGCCGAACTTTAAAAAAAAGTCCGGGTCCGTGTCCCGGACTTTTACCGAACTTTTCCCGGACACCGAACCCCATTGAAGTCAATGGGGACCCGAACTTTAAGGCACTAAAATGGCTCTAAAACACCAAAGGAAAGGGCTAGAGTGCTGCAAATGGCAGCAAAACGTAATTAAGAGCATGGCAAGTGCTCTGCAAACAAATGTGGATAGGGAAATAACTTAAAACAACAAAAAAAAACAGAAAAATAAAACAATGTTCTTCTTCATCTCTGAAGGACGAGGCCCATATGGAGTAGGAGGGAGGTTGAGGTGGTGGTGGATGTGGCGGTGACTAGACATATGCCGGTTTTCGGTAATTCGATATATCGCGGTATTGCATAGCCACGGTATTGTTATTGTGGCATTTTTAAAATACCGAGTTTCTCTGTCAAGTCTGCCTGACTTGTGAATTGATACATTTCAGTGAGCTGGATGACTCATTCACTCACTCAGCTAACACCTTTCAGCATTAAGTCTCCTAACTATAAACAAAAATGATTACATTTGTATCTTTTCCTTCCCTCTGCCAGGGAGAAAGGAAGTTTAACCTCTTAAAGACTGGATCTTTTTCTGACACTTGCAGCTTGCAAGTTAAAATCAGTTTTTTTTTTGCTAGAAAAGTACTTAGAACCCCCAAACATTTTATATATTTTTTTAGCAGAGACCCTACAGAATAAAATGGCGATTGTTGTAATATTTTATGTCACACTGTATTTGCGCAGCAGTCTTTCAAACGCAATGATTAGACTTTAATGAATAAAAAAAAAAAAAAAAACGTAACAGTAAAGTTATCCCAATTTTTTTTTTTTTTGTTACACAGAGAATCGTGAGAGAATCGTGATCTTTATTCCAAGCTAAAAAATCGTGATTCTCATTTTGGCCAGAATCGTGCAGCTCTAATAAATATATATATACACACACACACGCCTAGCAGCCCACATTACATTATTATATAGCCATCAAGCAGTGTCTGGCCTACCTGGTGATGACTGGTCCTGGCGCTCTGATCCGATGGCCTGGTCTTTAAAGGGGCAAATCCTTGCGATCCAGAAGTGGTTAAACCTGCAGGAGGACCGGTGTTTTTATCTATTAATGACTTTACTATTGCTTTAGGCCTGGTTCACATGTATGCGGGTTGGTGGTTCACATGTATGCGGGTTGGCGGTTCACATGTATGCGGGTTGGCGGCCCACATTTGCACAGGCATAGCAGCCCATTGATTTGAACGGGCTGCTATGCCCTCATTTTCCGCAGAAAAAAGGTGCATGCAGCATTTTTTTTAAATTCAGTGGCCTTGAAATCCATCCTGCTTTTGCACCATGCGACTAACCTGCAGTTCCTGCTCTGGCAAGCTTTCTGCATTTTTTGTATACGTGGGCACGGCATTTAAAAATAAACAGTTTGCGTGTGCAGCAACGGCAGGTAAGTCGCATGGTGCAAAAGAAGGATGGATTTCATGGCCACTGCATTTTTTTAAATTCTGCATGCACCTTTTTTCAGCTGAAAACGCAGGCATAGCAGCTCAAGCCCATTCACATCAATGGGCTGCTATGCCTGTGCAAATGTGGGCCCCCAACCCGCATACATGTGAACCAGGCCTAAAGCAATAGTAAAGTCATTAATAGATAAAAACACCGGTCCTCCTGCAGGTTTAACCAATTCATGACTTTACTATTGCTTTAGGCCTGGTTCACATGTATGCGGGTTGGGGGCCCACATTTGCACAGGCATAGCAGCCCATTGATGTGAATGGGCTTGAGCTGCTATGCCTGCGTTTTCAGCTGAAAAAAGGTGCATGCAGAATTTAAAAAAATGCAGTGGCCATGAAATCCATCCTTCTTTTGCACCATGCGACTTACCTGCCGTTGCTGCACACGCAAACTGTTTATTTTTAAATGCCGTGCCCACGTATACAAAAAATGCAGAAAGCTTGCCAGAGCAGGAACTGCAGGTTAGTCGCATGGTGCAAAAGCAGGATGGATTTCAAGGCCACTGAATTTTAAAAAAATGCTGCATGCACCTTTTTTCTGCGGAAAATGAGGGCATAGCAGCCCATTCAAATCAATGGGCTGCTATGCCTGTGCAAATGTGAACCACCAACCCGCATACATGTGAACCAGGCCTAAAGCAATAGTAAAGTAATTTATAAACAACACCTCCTTCAGGTTTAACCACTTCTTGACCACAAGGATTTGCCCTCTTAATGACCAGGCCATCGGATCGGAGCCGAGCGCCAGAACCAGTTATCACCAGTTAGGCCAGACACTGCTTGATGACCTATTTTAGGCCTGGTTCACAGAGTCTGTACTGACTGACTATATAATAATGTGCATAAGTGAACCAAAGCCCCTAAATTCAGCAATGAAATTGAAGTGAGGTGGAAATTTAATAATTTAAATTTAATAATAGAATACCGTGATAATACCGTATACCGTGGCAAAACCTTAATCAATTAATCGCAGCATGAAAATCTGATACCGTCACAAGCCTAGCGGTGACATAGGCGTGCGCACAGGGTGTGCTGGGTGTGCCTGGGCACACCCTAATCACCTAGGGCACATAGCATTGCCAGTGAGGAGATGGGAAAGATCTCCCTGGGACCTGCTCTGCTCTATTTCTCCTTGCCTACAGGTACATGGCCCCGATACATTACTCTCCCTGCTGGCAAACACATGCATGTGTATTTCAACTTTGGGGTGCACACCTTAATGCAATAGGCTGCGCACACCTATGGGCGGTGTAGGTGGAAGCGGCGGTGGAGGAGGACCAGGGCCGGATTAACAGCATCATGGGCTTGGTGCTGAGGATTTTGAAGGGCCTTAAGGGCCGTGCCTTGCCATGCACCCAGAGGAGGAAGGGTGCAGCCATGCATGCCTAATTCAACATGGGATGCTGTCTCTGAAGCCCATAAACACATCCATGCATCGCCAACTGTCCCTCCTTGTCCGGCCTTCACGCTGTGTGGGGAGGTTCTGAGGGTGCTGCCTGGGGAAGCGAGCATAGAAGCCAGACTTCTGTGTTTACAAGTGACAGAAGAGCGGTAACAGTGAATATGGCCAACCCGGGGCCTATATAAAAGGTAGGGGCCTGGAGCTGCAGCTCCAATAGCCCCTACATTAATCTGGCCCTGAGGAGGAGGACGAGGTAGCCAACACTGCTTCTTTTCAAAAATTTTAAATGAGGGTACACCCCAAAAGAGTGAGAAAGAGCAAAAATGGAACAATGGGTGGGTAAGGTCGGTATCCATTGCTATTCTGCATAAGGTACGGAAAAGTCCCGTGGGATCCATGCCTGGTTCATTTTAATGAACGTGAGCTTGTCCACATTGTCTCTGGACAGGCGGCTGCGCTTGTCTGTTATAACGCCCCCAGCCGTGCTAAATACCCGTTCAGATAATACACTGGCTGCAGGGCACGCCAGCACCTCCAAGGCGTAAAGGGCAAGCTCAAGCCATGTGCCCAATTTGGAGACCCAGAAGTTGAAGGGGGCAGACCCGTCATTCACTACATGTAGGCGTGTGCACACATACTGCTCCACCATGTTGGTAAAATGCTGCCTCCTGCTAAGACGTTCCATCTGAGCTGCTGGTGCTGCTGTTTGTTGTGGCGTGCTGACAAAGCTTTTCCACATTTCGGCCATGCTAACCCTGCCTTCTGAGGTGCTGGCGGTGCCCTGGTTGCGTTGGCGACCTCCTCCTCCTCCTCCTCTGCCTTGTGCTTCCACTGTGGCCCCGCTGTCAGATGGGAATGCCAGCAGCATGGCGTCTACCAGCGTGCGCTTGTACTCGCGCATCTTGCGATCGCGCTCCAGTGAGTGAATTAAGGACGGTACGTTGTCCTTGTAACGGGGATCCAGCAGCGTGGCCACCCAGTAATCAGCACAAGTTAGAATGTGGGCAACTCGGCGGTCGTTGTGGAGACACTGCAGCATGTAATCGCTCATGTGTGCCAGGCTGCCCAGAGGCAACGAAAGGCTGTCCTCTGTGGGAGGTGTATCGTCCGTGTCCTCTGTATCCCCCCAGCCACGCACCAGTGATGGCCATGAGCTGGCCTGGGTGCCACCCTGCTGTGAACATGGTTCCATCTCCTCCTCCAGCTCCTCCTCCTCCTCATCCTCCTCATCCTCCAGAACTGTGCCCCTGCTGGACAATTGCGTCCCTGGCGTTTGCGTGTGCAGGAACCCACCCTCGGAGCCCCTTGCGAATGACTGCCCTGAAAGCCTTGGAAATGTTACCTCTTCATCCTCCTCCTCCTCCTCATCCTGTGCCACATCCTCTTCCATCATCGCCCGAATTGTTTTTTCAAGGAGGCATGGAAGTGGGATAGTTAAGCTGAGAACGGCGTCATTGCCACTGGCCATGTTGGTGGAGTACTCAAAACAGCGCAACAAGGCACACAGGTCTCGCATGGAGGCCCAGTTAAATTAAATAGCGGAATAGAAAATATGATCCAAAAAAAGTGTATGTATATCACACGTACACAACCACACTGGGCCCCAATTACTATTGTTTGTACCCCTAAAAGGCTAGATGAGGAGTAGGGGGAGTATGGAACAGGCAGCACCCTCAAACCTTCAGAAGTATGAGATGAACCCCAACAACTTGGAAAGGTGGATCTCTCTCACACGTACCGACACAGACTATCCCCCAATTTAACTGATCCCCAAAGGTTTTTGATTAAATAGCGGAATAGAAAATATGATCCCAAAAAAGTGTATGTATATCACACGTACACAACCACACTGGGCCCCAATTACTATTGTTTGTACCCCTAAAAGGCTAGATGAGGAGTAGGGGGAGTATGGAACAGGCAGCACCCTCAAACCTTCAGAAGTATGAGATGAACCCCAACAACTTGGAAAGGTGGATCTCTCTCACACGTACCAACACAGACTATCCCCCAATTTAACTGATCCCCAAAGGTTTTTGATTAAATAGCGGAATAGAAAATATGATCCAAAAAAAGTGTATGTATATCACACGTACACAACCACACTAGGCCCCAATTACTATTGTTTGTACCCCTAAAAGGCTAGATGAGGAGTAGGGGGAGTATGGAACAGGCAGCACCCTCAAACCTTCAGAAGTATGAGATGAACCCCAACAACTTGGAAAGGTGGATCTCTCTCACACGTACCAACACAGACTATCCCCCAATTTAACTGATCCCCAAAGGTTTTTGATTAAATAGCGGAATAGAAAATATGATCCCAAAAAAGTGTATGTATATCACACGTACACAACCACACTAGGCCCCAATTACTATTGTTTGTACCCCTAAAAGGCTAGGAGTAGGGGGAGTATGGAACAGGCAGCACCCTCAAACCTTCAGAAGTATGAGATGAACCCCAACAACTTGGAAAGGTGGATCTCTCTCACACGTACCAACACAGACTATCCCCCAATTTAACTGATCCCCAAAGGTTTTTGATTAAATAGCGGAATAGAAAATATGATCCAAAAAAAGTGTATGTATATCACACGTACACAACCACACTAGGCCCCAATTACTATTGTTTGTACCCCTAAAAGGCTAGGAGTAGGGGGAGTATGGAACAGGCAGCACCCTCAAACCTTCAGAAGTATGAGATGAACCCCAACAACTTGGAAAGGTGGATCTCTCTCACACGTACCAACACAGACTATCCCCCAATTTAACTGATCCCCAAAGGTTTTTGATTAAATAGCGGAATAGAAAATATGATCCCAAAAAAGTGTATGTATATCACACGTACACAACCACACTAGGCCCCAATTACTATTGTTTGTACCCCTAAAAGGCTAGGAGTAGGGGGAGTATGGAACAGGCAGCACCCTCAAACCTTCAGAAGTATGAGATGAACCCCAACAACTTGGAAAGGTGGATCTCTCTCACACGTACCAACACAGACTATCCCCCAATTTAACTGATCCCCAGAGGTTTTTGATTAAATAGCGGAATAGAAAATATGATCCCAAAAAAGTGTATGTATATCACACGTACACAACCACACTAGGCCCCAATTACTATTGTTTGTACCCCTAAAAGGCTAGGAGTAGGGGGAGTATGGAACAGGCAGCACCCTCAAACCTTCAGAAGTATGAGATGAACCTCAACAACTTGGAAAGGTGGATCTCTCTCACACGTACCAACACAGACTATCCCCCAATTTAACTGATCCCCAGAGGTTTTTGATTAAATAGGGGAATAGAAAATATGATCCCAAAAAAGTGTATGTATATCACACGTACACAACCACACTAGGCCCCAATTACTATTGTTTGTACCCCTAAAAGGCTAGGAGTAGGGGGGAGTATGGAACAGGCAGCACCCTCAAACCTTCAGAAGTATGAGATGAACCCCAACAACTTGGAAAGGTGGATCTCTCTCACACGTACCAACACAGACTATCCCCCAATTTAACTGATCCCCAGAGGTTTTTGATTAAATAGCGGAATAGAAAATATGATCCCAAAAAAGTGTATGTATATCACACGTACACAACCACACTAGGCCCCAATTACTATTGTTTGTACCCCTAAAAGGCTAGGAGTAGGGGGGAGTATGGAACAGGCAGCACCCTCAAACCTTCAGAAGTATGAGATGAACCCCAACAACTTGGAAAGGTGGATCTCTCTCACACGTACCAACACAGACTATCCCCCAATTTAACTGATCCCCAGAGGTTTTTGATTAAATAGCGGAATAGAAAATATGATCCCAAAAAAGTGTATGTATATCACACGTACACAACCACACTAGGCCCCAATTACTATTGTTTGTACCCCTAAAAGGCTAGGAGTAGGGGGAGTATGGAACAGGCAGCACCCTCAAACCTTCAGAAGTATGAGATGAACCTCAACAACTTGGAAAGGTGGATCTCTCTCACACGTACCAACACAGACTATCCCCCAATTTAACTGATCCCCAAAGGTTTTTGATTAAATAGCGGAATAGAAAATATGATCCCAAAAAAGTGTATGTATATCACACGTACACAACCACACTAGGCCCCAATTACTATTGTTTGTACCCCTAAAAGGCTAGGAGTAGGGGGAGTATGGAACAGGCAGCACCCTCAAACCTTCAGAAGTATGAGATGAACCCCAACAACTTGGAAAGGTGGATCTCTCTCACACGTACCAACACAGACTATCCCCCAATTTAACTGATCCCCAGAGGTTTTTGATTAAATAGCGGAATAGAAAATATGATCCCAAAAAAGTGTATGTATATCACACGTACACAACCACACTAGGCCCCAATTACTATTGTTTGTACCCCTAAAAGGCTAGGAGTAGGGGGAGTATGGAACAGGCAGCACCCTCAAACCTTCAGAAGTATGAGATGAACCCCAACAACTTGGAAAGGTGGATCTCTCTCACACGTACCAACACAGACTATCCCCCAATTTAACTGATCCCCAGAGGTTTTTGATTAAATAGCGGAATAGAAAATATGATCCCAAAAAAGTGTATGTATATCACACGTACACAACCACACTAGGCCCCAATTACTATTGTTTGTACCCCTAAAAGGCTAGGAGTAGGGGGAGTATGGAACAGGCAGCACCCTCAAACCTTCAGAAGTATGAGATGAACCCCAACAACTTGGAAAGGTGGATCTCTCTCACACGTACCAACACAGACTATCCCCCAATTTAACTGATCCCCAGAGGTTTTTGATTAAATAGCGGAATAGAAAATATGATCCCAAAAAAGTGTATGTATATCACACGTACACAACCACACTAGGCCCCAATTACTATTGTTTGTACCCCTAAAAGGCTAGGAGTAGGGGGGAGTATGGAACAGGCAGCACCCTCAAACCTTCAGAAGTATGAGATGAACCCCAACAACTTGGAAAGGTGGATCTCTCTCACACGTACCAACACAGACTATCCCCCAATTTAACTGATCCCCAAAGGTTTTTGATTAAATAGCGGAATAGAAAATATGATCCCAAAAAAGTGTATGTATATCACACGTACACAACCACACTAGGCCCCAATTACTATTGTTTGTACCCCTAAAAGGCTAGATGAGGAGTAGGGGGAGTATGGAACAGGCAGCACCCTCAAACCTTCAGTATGAGATTGTGTTCACTGTACCCCACAAAGATTGAGTTCACTGCACCCCACAATGATTGTGTTCACTGCACCCCACAAAGATTGTGTTCACTGCACCTCACAAAGATTGTGTTCACTGTACCCCCCAAAGATTGTGTTCACTGCACCCCACAAAGATTCTGTTCACTGTACCCCACAAAGATTGTGTTCACTGCACCCCAAAAAGATTGTGTTCACTGCACCCCAAAAAGGATGTTGTTCACTGCACCCCAAAAAGGATGTTGTTCACTCCACCCCAAAAAGATTGTGTTCACTGCACCCCACAAAGATTGTGTTCACTGCACCCCAAAAAGATTGTGTTCACTGCACCCCAAAAATGATTTTGTTCACTGCACCCCAAAAAGGATTTTGTTCACTGCACCCCAAAAAGGATGTTGTTCACTCCACCCCAAAAAGATTGTGTTCACTGCACCCCAAAAAGATTGTGTTCACTGCACCCCACAAAGGATTTTGTTCACTGCACCCCAAAAAGATTGTGTTCACTGCACCCCAAAAAGGATGTTGTTCACTGCACCCCAAAAAGGATTTTGTTCACTGCACCCCAAAAAGATTGTGTTCACTGCACCCCACAAAGGATTTTGTTCACTGCACCCCACAAAGATTGTGTTCACTGCACACCAAAAAGGATTGTGTTCACTGCACCCCAAAAAGATTTTGTTCACTGCACCCCAAAAAGATTGTGTTCACTGCAGCCCAAAAAGATTGTGTTCACTGCAGCCCAAAAAGATTGTGTTCACTGCAGCCCAAAAAGATTGTGTTCACTGCAGCCCAAAAAGATTGTGTTCACTGCAGCTCACACACAGAAAAATGGATGTGGATCACTGACACCTGCCTATCTCCAATCCCACACCACACAGCAATATCGATTGTAGTTTGTAGAACACAGTTTCCCTAAAATTCAGCAGACTCTGTCCCTAACAGGATTGAGAAGAGATCGTAGATCAGGATTGAGTGCAGATTCACCCCACCCCCCCACACAGCAATATCGATTGTAGTTTGTAGAACACAGTTTCCCTAAAATTCAGCAGACTCTGTCCCTAACAGGATTGAGAAGAGATCGTAGATCAGGATTGAGTGCAGATTCACCCCACCCCCCACACAGCAATATCGATTGTAGTTTGTAGAACACAGTTTCCCTAAAATTCAGCAGACTCTGTCCCTAACAGGATTGAGAAGAGATCGTAGATCAGGATTGAGTGCAGATTCACCCCACCCCCCACACAGCAATATCGATTGTAGTTTGTAGAAGACACTGACCCTATATAATTCAGCAGACTCTATCCCTAAAATGCCTACAACTCGCCCTGCCTAAACACTCCGACCTGTCCCTCAATTCTATCCGGACACAAATGTTTTTTTCCTGCCTATCTTTCCCTAATCAGCAGCCAGCACGTTGATGTGTGCTCTCTGTCCCTGAATCTAAGCAGCATAATGACGCCGCTGCGGCTGCCTCGAACTTATAAAGACTTGGTCACATGCTTCAGACGGCCAATCACAGCTACTGAGACATTTGCAGGCATGGCTGGGATGGCTTAAGGCACACCAGTTAAACGATTGTTGATTGGCTGTTGAAAGCCCGCCATGAAAAGAGCGCCAAAGCATGCAAAACCCGGAAATAAAACGACCGAACACGGATTTTTACCCGAACATACAGTAAAGTGTCCGTGTCCGTGTTCGGGTACAAAAAATCCAATTATTCGGTACGAACACGAATAATACAGTCCGTGTTCGCTCAACACTAGTTGTAATGTACATCTGTATCCTGGACATGCATTGTGCATATTTTGCAATTGTTCCTGCTTGTCGTGAACTTGCTTTCGCATACAGGGTACACGCGAGCTCACGTTCGCAAAGGTGAGCAGGAAACTACATTGTTAGAGGTGCACACGTTTCAGGAAGCTGTACAGTTCTTTTCGCAATCCGGCGAACCATGGCTCCCTCCCTGTTAAGTCCAGAGGTTGTGGTGTTTATCTGCAAGGTAAGTTGTGTGTGTGTGTAAATGTACACATAAGAATGTGGGATGTCTCTCAGTTAGCTAGTGGGGGTGCGGAAGTTGAGTGTTATCTAGTGCAGGTTGACACACATGGACTTCCTGGCTAGTATACGTCATTCCCCAATTGTAGAGACTTCCTGCATATGAACATGTTCCTGTGTGTCTGCATACAGATAGATAGATAGATAGATAGATAGATAGATAGATAGATAGATAGATAGATAGATAGATAGATAGATAGATAGATAGATAGATAGATAGATAGATAGATAGATAGATAGATAGATAGATAGATAGATAGATAGATAGATAGATAGATAGATAGATAGATAGATAGATAGATAGATAGATAGATAGATAGATAGATAGATAGATAGATAGATAGATAGATAGATAGATAGATAGATAGATAGATAGATAGATAGATAGATAGATAGATAGATAGATAGAGATTTCGATAGATTTAGATTTAACAGAGTATGTGTGTACTAGACACCCTCCTGAAAATATTGAGCTATCTTTCTTGATACACCCAACATAACCCTAAAAAGATATCTATATAGAGATATGTCCCAAAAATGTATTGGTTTCCAAAATATCCCAAACAATTAAAAATCTATATATATATATATATACATATCTCTCCCCAACACAACTTAGGTGGGGATGGTCAGACTAGAACCTACGGCAGAGTGAGATGAATGAATCAAAGGATATGTGCAAGATACCACTACACCACAGTGCTGTGTGCAAGTGCTGCATTCAGATTCACATAAGCATTAGAATTTGAAAAGCCGCGATCGCAATTCAGCTTCCATTAACTCCGCTCAAAGCGCAATTCACTATTGGTTTAACGCTGTCCAATTCGCCACAGCAGGAGTTAATTGATTTTAACGTGGAGAGAAAAAAAAAAAGCCAGAGCAGACTTAGGCTGGAGGTTTAAGGAATTAGGCTCTGAATGACATTGTCATTCAAAGTGTTAGAGCACTCAAAGCTGAAAATTGGTCTGGGCAGGAAGGGGGTGAAAGTGCCCTGTATTGACGTGGTTAATTTGTTATATATTTTATATAACTGTATTAAACACACACACTATAGCAGTTTTTAGTGGTACTTTCCTGATGTATGATTGAACTTTATTTGATTTCTTGATTTAAAGTGGTTGTAAATCCTTCATATACCCACAAGTGACTAGCCTCAGGTGATACACAGAGATTAAACAAATCCTCCTGTATAAAGTGTACCTGTTTAACTGCAGCTGTCTCCCCTTTACAGCCTTCTAAAGTACGAAGATCAAAGACTTTTTCTCAGCTCCAGAAGACAGGGGGCGGGGATCGCATGTCACACACTGCACAGTGCACTGCATCAGGGAGCAGATGTAACCTGATACCTGAATGGAGGGAATAGGCACACCCTCCTCTGCACAGTCTTATAGGGAAACATGCACAGCTGAAATTGTCAATCCCTTTTTGTGTGCTATAGGAGGGGCAGGGCTATCAGAACTGACTCATGAAAATAGCAAAGGGAGGAGAAATCAGATATGAACCATATTAGGCACTTTAGAATGAGGCAAATACAGTATATACTTTAGAGGGAAATGCTTTGTTAATTTTTAATTTCAGAGGTTGACAACCACTTTAAATGTGTTATCTCAAAACCTTTTTCACTCAAAACTAACAAGAAATGTATATAAAATCAAGGGGGAAATCCTGCGCTAAATAACAAATAGAGATGACAAACTGATCGTATATAATGACATGAACAGGCTAGCAGCTAGAACACTGGACTTATAGAAATCCCACTCAAATATATATCAAAATAGTGCAGCGCTAGGAACATTGAAATAAATCATACATAAAAAGGCTAAAAACTGTAGTATGGTTAATCACTCAACCAAACCCAAGTGTACATAGAAACATGAGTCCATTATATTAAAAAAGACAATCAACTTGCAAGGATGGTAGAGAGTCCAATGCAGAGTAGAAATCCCAAGGTGCGGAGAGCAGAGTTGGAAAGACACCCAAATGTGTAAATAAGGTGGCTGCTTACCGCAACTAGTGGGCCTCCAAATTAATGGATAAGCCACTTAGGCGTGAAGTGTTAGCCCTAATGGGATGGACTTTCTCCTCCACTTCAGTGGACCAGGATCAATTCCGTGTGTTCCTATACCCCGCTCAGTCACAAGGCAGATATGACTCCAATATGTATGGCAGTATGCAAGGAATGAAGGAAATCATAGCGTAATCCCGTAATACAATTAAATTGGTTTTATTAAAGTTCTACTTACATTATGGCAGACATGTATGTGCAGACAATATACAATAGCGGCGTCCCGCTAGGATAAAACACGAGCCGGCGTCTTGGGGGCGTGACAGGCGCGATGTCCGGAACCTCCCGACCGGTTTCGTCAGAGTGACGTCGTCAGGGGCGTGGTTACCGGACATCGCGGTCACGCCTGGTAAATACCCCATATGCTCATCACTTCCGGATAATCCTCCAATTAAAGAAGAAGAAGGGCGGAAGTGACGCATCCGCTGTTTGGCCGTTGAGGGCGGAAATGATTAATATGTGAAAACGATCTAGATGTTCACAAGGGACAGGGTTGGAACACTCTGTCCTCTTTCGTTCTAACATTAATATAATAGAATATTAAATGAGCCACTATGTTAATTATACAAACAGCGGCCCAAAAACAAAAACAAGCAGTATAGAAAAAACGGCAATATAGAGAGAATAGCCACCAATTGTGCATAGCGCCATCTTGTGGCCAAAAATTATATTGCGGCCAAAAAAAGATCCCTAATTGAGATAAAAAAGAGGAACGAAGGCCAAAAAGTGGATTGCAACACCTTTCCCTTTAACAGATGACCTCTTACTCATAGCCTTACATGTATCATAATACTCATAACAATAAAAAGTGAAAAAGGCCATTAATTAAAAATACATTTAACAGATAGTGATATATGGCTAAAAATACATATAAAACCAGAAAATATCAAAATAAAGCTTGAAAAATAGTGCAATTCCTAGAACTGCAAAAATTAAGATAAATGGGACTTGATGACATATCTATCCATTTCCCGCATCAACCTCATTAGCTGTTATTGATGAAACAGTTAATGTCCCATTCGACGTTAAGGCCAAAGGGGACATAGGATTTTAAAATGTAAATCCATCGTGTTTCAGCACGGGATAATTCCCTTTTGGCATTAGCTCCTCGCCAATTTGGAGCAAATTGATCAAATGCCACAAACAGCGTGTTGCGGGGGTCTTTATGTCGACAGAAGTCGAAATGTTTCGACACACTGTGGCCAGGAAAACCTTTGCGGATATTGGCCACATGTTCTCCCATGCGTATTTGCATGGTCCGCAGAGTTCGTCCAATGTACTGCTTCCCACATTTACATTGGAGTAGATAAACTACATTTTGTGTTGAACAAGTGATGAAGGAATTAATCGGGTATTCTCTCCCAGTGACCTGAGACCTAATTTTCTCTATCCTCCTACCCTTGAACACATTTAGAGCACAGATATTGCATCTCTTGCAGGGATAGAACCCTTTAAGTTCTGGGAAAAACCTGGGTTTCTGTGGTTTCTCGATAACATTATGGGCCACCTGGTGTCTTAGCGATGGGGCACCTCTAAAAATAACATTAGGCCGGTCTGGGAGGACTGGACCCAGTACTCTGTCATTTTTAATGACGGACCAATGTTTTTGCATAATTTTTTTGACCTCATAATGTTGGGTACTGAACGAGGTGACAAAACAGTTTTTAAACGGTTGATTGTCATTGGTTCTTGTGCGAGGGGCTAATAGATTCGACCTATCCATATCAGCCACCTCCCTGATGGTCTTATCTAAGGAGTCGGCATGATATCCCCTATCCAAAAACTTGCTTTTGAGCTGTGAGGCTTGTGAAAGGAAGCTGTCAAGGTGGGTACAATTACGCCGTAGCCTCATAAATTGTCCTTTGGGGACGGCTTGTAACCACGATTTATGGTGACAGCTATCCACTGGGATAAAGCTGTTTCGGTCGGTCTGTTTAAAGAAGGTGGAAGTAACCAACCTGTCCTCTTCCACAGACAAACTCAAGTCCAAGAAACTGATATTGGTAGTGCTACTGGTACAATCCAGTTTTATACCTCTGTCGTTCTCATTTAGTGTAGACATGAATAGATCAAGGGAACACTGATCACCATCCCATAGGAGGAGGATGTCGTCTATGTACCTCCTCCACAGCACCAGCTGGGGTGGTCGGTCCTTATAGACGACATCCTCCTCCCACCTGGCCATAAATAAATTGGCCAGGCTGGGGGCAAATTTTGCCCCCATAGCCACACCGCGGCACTGTAAAAAATAGGTGTCATTAAACCAAAAAAAATTGTGTGTCATTGCAAAACTCAAAATCTCCAAGATGAACTCAATCTGCTCTTTATCTAACCCACTGAGGGTATTCAGATAATATTGTACCGCCTCATATCCCAATTGATGTGGGATGATCGTGTACAGGGACATGACGTCAGCCGTGGCCACGATCATACCTTCCTTCCATGTGACGTCCTTAATGATGTTGAGGACATGTGTCGTGTCCTTGAGATAGGAAGGCATTTGTGATACCAGTGGTTGGAGAAAGGCATCAACATACCTCCCAATGCGAGAGCATAAGGAGTCTATCCCACTAATGATGGGACGACCGGGGGGTTTAATGGGATTTTTGTGTACTTTAGGGAGAAAGTACATAACTGGCAAACGGGGAGCCAGAGGGACAAGAAACAATTTTTCCTTTTCTTTAAGAATGCCTTTATCAAAGGCTTGATTTACTAGAATCTGAAGCTCTTTTTTGTATTTTACTGTAGGATTCCTATTAAGAATCTGGTAAGTGTCCCTATCGCTCAAAATGTTGTTCATCTCAAGGACATAGTCATCCTTGTCCAGAACGACAATACCGCCGCCTTTGTCGGCCGGACGAATGACTATGTCCTTGTGTTCACACAGTGTCTGTAGCCCAATTTGTAGGGAATTGTTAGTCGGTGGCTTCCTTATCTTAATCTTTTCCAAGTCACCTAGTACCAGTTCTTTGAAGACCCGAACAGAAGAGGAGACTTTTCCAGATGGATTAAATAGAGAGGCGTTGGCGAGGGAAGTATGTGTATACTTGTTGGTATTATTAGAAATGGTTCTACTGGGATTGGATAATATATATCTTTGTATATTCAACTTTCTAATATATTTTTGGACATCAATGAAGGTGTCAAACTTGTTGATTGTCTTTGGAGGTGCAAACTTCAATCCCCGGTTTAGCACGGATTGTTCCTCTTTAGTGAAAGAGGCTTTAGAAAGGTTGAATATACCCCCATCATTTATAGTCGCCTTCTTTTTTGCCCTCGCCTTCCGCCCCCCTCTGGTCCCTCTCTTTGTTCGATATCCCTTTGGATGTTTTGATAGTCTCTGGGAAAATCCCCTTGGTATTGGTTCATATTAGATGGTGGGGGTGGACGAAAATTACGTGGTGAATCGAATAGGTTCACTCCTCTGGATAATGGTGGATGGGATTCCCCTAATGATAACAGGGTCATCACCCGTCATCCTAGGAATGAACCGAGAGGGTGGAATGATAACAGGGATCGTTTTGGGTCAGAATACGAACAATTCGATTCACCACGTAATTTTCGTCCACCCCCACCATCTAATATGAACCAATACCAAGGGGATTTTCCCAGAGACTATCAAAACATCCAAAGGGATATCGAACAAAGAGAGGGACCAGAGGGGGGCGGAAGGCGAGGGCAAAAAAGAAGGCGACTATAAATGATGGGGGTATATTCAACCTTTCTAAAGCCTCTTTCACTAAAGAGGAACAATCCGTGCTAAACCGGGGATTGAAGTTTGCACCTCCAAAGACAATCAACAAGTTTGACACCTTCATTGATGTCCAAAAATATATTAGAAAGTTGAATATACAAAGATATATATTATCCAATCCCAGTAGAACCATTTCTAATAATACCAACAAGTATACACATACTTCCCTCGCCAACGCCTCTCTATTTAATCCATCTGGAAAAGTCTCCTCTTCTGTTCGGGTCTTCAAAGAACTGGTACTAGGTGACTTGGAAAAGATTAAGATAAGGAAGCCACCGACTAACAATTCCCTACAAATTGGGCTACAGACACTGTGTGAACACAAGGACATAGTCATTCGTCCGGCCGACAAAGGCGGCGGTATTGTCGTTCTGGACAAGGATGACTATGTCCTTGAGATGAACAACATTTTGAGCGATAGGGACACTTACCAGATTCTTAATAGGAATCCTACAGTAAAATACAAAAAAGAGCTTCAGATTCTAGTAAATCAAGCCTTTGATAAAGGCATTCTTAAAGAAAAGGAAAAATTGTTTCTTGTCCCTCTGGCTCCCCGTTTGCCAGTTATGTACTTTCTCCCTAAAGTACACAAAAATCCCATTAAACCCCCCGGTCGTCCCATCATTAGTGGGATAGACTCCTTATGCTCTCGCATTGGGAGGTATGTTGATGCCTTTCTCCAACCACTGGTATCACAAATGCCTTCCTATCTCAAGGACACGACACATGTCCTCAACATCATTAAGGACGTCACATGGAAGGAAGGTATGATCGTGGCCACGGCTGACGTCATGTCCCTGTACACGATCATCCCACATCAATTGGGATATGAGGCGGTACAATATTATCTGAATACCCTCAGTGGGTTAGATAAAGAGCAGATTGAGTTCATCTTGGAGATTTTGAGTTTTGCAATGACACACAATTTTTTTTGGTTTAATGACACCTATTTTTTACAGTGCCGCGGTGTGGCTATGGGGGCAAAATTTGCCCCCAGCCTGGCCAATTTATTTATGGCCAGGTGGGAGGAGGATGTCGTCTATAAGGACCGACCACCCCAGCTGGTGCTGTGGAGGAGGTACATAGACGACATCCTCCTCCTATGGGATGGTGATCAGTGTTCCCTTGATCTATTCATGTCTACACTAAATGAGAACGACAGAGGTATAAAACTGGATTGTACCAGTAGCACTACCAATATCAGTTTCTTGGACTTGAGTTTGTCTGTGGAAGAGGACAGGTTGGTTACTTCCACCTTCTTTAAACAGACCGACCGAAACAGCTTTATCCCAGTGGATAGCTGTCACCATAAATCGTGGTTACAAGCCGTCCCCAAAGGACAATTTATGAGGCTACGGCGTAATTGTACCCACCTTGACAGCTTCCTTTCACAAGCCTCACAGCTCAAAAGCAAGTTTTTGGATAGGGGATATCATGCCGACTCCTTAGATAAGACCATCAGGGAGGTGGCTGATATGGATAGGTCGAATCTATTAGCCCCTCGCACAAGAACCAATGACAATCAACCGTTTAAAAACTGTTTTGTCACCTCGTTCAGTACCCAACATTATGAGGTCAAAAAAATTATGCAAAAACATTGGTCCGTCATTAAAAATGACAGAGTACTGGGTCCAGTCCTCCCAGACCGGCCTAATGTTATTTTTAGAGGTGCCCCATCGCTAAGACACCAGGTGGCCCATAATGTTATCGAGAAACCACAGAAACCCAGGTTTTTCCCAGAACTTAAAGGGTTCTATCCCTGCAAGAGATGCAATATCTGTGCTCTAAATGTGTTCAAGGGTAGGAGGATAGAGAAAATTAGGTCTCAGGTCACTGGGAGAGAATACCCGATTAATTCCTTCATCACTTGTTCAACACAAAATGTAGTTTATCTACTCCAATGTAAATGTGGGAAGCAGTACATTGGACGAACTCTGCGGACCATGCAAATACGCATGGGAGAACATGTGGCCAATATCCGCAAAGGTTTTCCTGGCCACAGTGTGTCGAAACATTTCGACTTCTGTCGACATAAAGACCCCCGCAACACGCTGTTTGTGGCATTTGATCAATTTGCTCCAAATTGGCGAGGAGCTAATGCCAAAAGGGAATTATCCCGTGCTGAAACACGATGGATTTACATTTTAAAATCCTATGTCCCCTTTGGCCTTAACGTCGAATGGGACATTAACTGTTTCATCAATAACAGCTAATGAGGTTGATGCGGGAAATGGATAGATATGTCATCAAGTCCCATTTATCTTAATTTTTGCAGTTCTAGGAATTGCACTATTTTTCAAGCTTTATTTTGATATTTTCTGGTTTTATATGTATTTTTAGCCATATATCACTATCTGTTAAATGTATTTTTAATTAATGGCCTTTTTCACTTTTTATTGTTATGAGTATTATGATACATGTAAGGCTATGAGTAAGAGGTCATCTGTTAAAGGGAAAGGTGTTGCAATCCACTTTTTGGCCTTCGTTCCTCTTTTTTATCTCAATTAGGGATCTTTTTTTGGCCGCAATATAATTTTTGGCCACAAGATGGCGCTATGCACAATTGGTGGCTATTCTCTCTATATTGCCGTTTTTTCTATACTGCTTGTTTTTGTTTTTGGGCCGCTGTTTGTATAATTAACATAGTGGCTCATTTAATATTCTATTATATTAATGTTAGAACGAAAGAGGACAGAGTGTTCCAACCCTGTCCCTTGTGAACATCTAGATCGTTTTCACATATTAATCATTTCCGCCCTCAACGGCCAAACAGCGGATGCGTCACTTCCGCCCTTCTTCTTCTTTAATTGGAGGATTATCCGGAAGTGATGAGCATATGGGGTATTTACCAGGCGTGACCGCGATGTCCGGTAACCACGCCCCTGACGACGTCACTCTGACGAAACCGGTCGGGAGGTTCCGGACATCGCGCCTGTCACGCCCCCAAGACGCCGGCTCGTGTTTTATCCTAGCGGGACGCCGCTATTGTATATTGTCTGCACATACATGTCTGCCATAATGTAAGTAGAACTTTAATAAAACCAATTTAATTGTATTACGGGATTACGCTATGATTTCCTTCATTCCTTGCATACTGCCATACATATTGGAGTCATATCTGCCTTGTGACTGAGCGGGGTATAGGAACACACGGAATTGATCCTGGTCCACTGAAGTGGAGGAGAAAGTCCATCCCATTAGGGCTAACACTTCACGCCTAAGTGGCTTATCCATTAATTTGGAGGCCCACTAGTTGCGGTAAGCAGCCACCTTATTTACACATTTGGGTGTCTTTCCAACTCTGCTCTCCGCACCTTGGGATTTCTACTCTGCATTGGACTCTCTACCATCCTTGCAAGTTGATTGTCTTTTTTAATATAATGGACTCATGTTTCTATGTACACTTGGGTTTGGTTGAGTGATTAACCATACTACAGTTTTTAGCCTTTTTATGTATGATTTATTTCAATGTTCCTAGCGCTGCACTATTTTGATATATATAACAAGAAATGTATGACATTATTATAGCTGTAAATGACCAATACAGTTTATTAAGGGTATGTAGGCCAGGGCCGGACATGGTATATATCAAAAATGTATTTAGTTTGCTATTTTTCTCCATAAGTTGTATTGTTGTTATGATCACTCCCTGCCACTAGGGGGAGCGCACAGTACGCTAAGCTCAAACACTTTGCTACCAAGCACCTAGGATGCTGGGAGGTGTAGTCTCAGGGCACAGCCATGCCATAGAAATTCAGATATTTTTAATTACAAATCCCCATGGCCTGTGTAACCGGAGGAGCCAAGGGGAGCTGATATATTCTCTGCCTGGGAAAAGCCCACTCTCTGGGCACAAAGGAAACTGAGCAGTGCGGACCTGTTGGAGTGTGCTGTGTAGAGGCCCGGCTATCTCTCCTTGTTCATATATGTGTAGGGGCCAGAGTTGCAGGCCAGAGCGTATCTGTGTAATCCACCAGCTTGTGCAGTTACTGGGAGGTCACTGTATTCATCCCATCCACCGTTCTCCCCCATAGTCCAGAAGCCCACTATTATCCAGACCAGCTGAACTGCACATCACATTGCTCTGCTGCTAGCATCATAATGGTAGCTGTCTGCAAAGGGGGGGGGGGGGCTCCCCTTTCATTGCACAGAGTACATTATTTCCAGAGAAATTGGTGACTGGGCCATTTGCCCATCTGCTTCTAGCACCCGATGTACTTCTGAGAGAAGGGTGTCAGTTGACATCTTCCTACATAGCCATTTCCTTATTATTGCAGCCCTCCACATTCTTTGGCCTCAGTATTCACACACATATTACCACCCCGGGGCGCATTATTGGTACAGTGCACTAAGTGTACTTACTAGTGGATAGTTGTTTTTTACATAGCGGAAGAGAAGTAAACTATACCTTGACTGTCTGCAGGATATAACCATCATAGTGTACCAATAGGTCCCCAATGTGAGCCAGCGAACATTCACCTTAGAGATTGCTCCCCTTGCTCAACCCAGGGTTTCCCCCTCTTATTGACCATTCATCCTATGCTACTAAAGGCTCCTAACCAGTCTAGGCCAGTCACCTTGTTACTTAAACCCTCTTATTGCTTGCTGGGTACTCAGGGTGGGTTTGCTACTACTCATGCTGATCTGGGCTAGCCACTTGAATAAAAGTTGTGTGTGTACATAGGTCCTGTAATTGTTTTACTTACCCAGACTGCTGATTTGAGAATTCTAAGCTAATTTGAATCCAAAGTTCTTTATATCCCGTTGTCCCAAATAATAAGCAACAAGTTTGTTCTTCTATGCCTCTTGTCTTCCCTCATAATAATATCTTAATATAGTGTGTTGTGGAATTTGTGTGGGTGTTCAGTCTCCTAGTTAAAAGGAGAAAGAAACCAGAACACAGGTCTGTCAGTAGGGCAGAGGTCCAAAGCTTGAGTGGCAAAAAGCAGAAAAAAAAAAACATTTCACCAGCGGGATAGCGCTACAGGTATAACTGCAAAGCATGAGGCTCCACTGTTCATCACCTCCTTTTTATAAAAACTGTGTGGAACCTGTCATTTTGCATCTCTAATAGCAGACCTCTTTATTACTGGTGGCCTGTGACAGTGAACTTTATTGGCACCCACTTGCCTCCTACTAACTGGTTCTGTATGGTAGCTTACGCATCTCTCCTATTGCCACTCTTCATACATTGATGGTTCCCCATGATTTTCCCCCCTTTACACTGGTGGCCAGTGTAAATGCTTGTGTTACGTTATTGATAGATATACTGTAAATGGCCCTGTTACATTGGAGTTACATTGAAATTAGTGGCATTGACCCCCCCACTCTTGCATTGATGGTTACTATAAAACCCCTTTTCATTAATAAGCAGTAAGGAAGGGCCCTTTTATGCTGTATCTTGATCCAGTGTCCCTAACAACAGTGGTCAGGGGAGAAGGGCCCCATTAAATTGGTGGCCCAAGGTCAGCTGCAGCAATAAAATCATTGGTGTCTTTGGTGTGAAGAATTACCTGAATCAGGGAGCCTAGGACACAAGCCAAGCTGAGATTCTTCGGTCTGTTTTGACTGTCTTTTCTGAATCACATAGGTACTGAAACTACTAAGTATTGGAAGACAAGCCATCCTGCAATTAATCCCCAGGCCCCATAGCAGCCTAATTTATGGTGATAGTTCCATCCCTTGCTGCATTAGTATGTTACCTTGCTGCAGTTAATGGCAATTATCTCTACTTCACCTTTTCTTCTATGTTTCTTCAACAGGTACAGACATATCCCTTTCCACCTTTAATTACAATTTAGCTGTAGTGCAGACGATGATATAAGAATAAGAGTGATACAAAATGATGACATACAATTATCTATGTCAGGAAGGGCATGCCAGTAGAACAGATGGCTCCTCTGGGCGGATCCCTGTCCATCATCACAGGCTGGTTCATGGCCCTACAGGTACACCTAGGAAATGTGCATGTACTCACGCATGCGTGCATACTTACATGCATATGCATGCTTACAGGCATATGTAAAAGTTGATGGCACTAACTGGGATATTTAAACTGAGCCAGTGCTCTGGTTCAGTGTTGTTTTGTCTACAGTGTTCCGTGTGTCCTGAGACCCTGTCATTCTGCATCTGATTCTAGTTCCTGATCCAGCTTGTCTTGACTACGCTTTGAACTCTGCCTACACTGACTTTGGCATGTCTCCTGACCTCTGCTTCTGTCAGCTCCCATTCCTGTTCTGCTGGTCTGCTACTGACTCCTGACACCTGCACCCTGACTACGTTCCTGCCTATGCATCTGTACCTGATCTGTCAGTGATTGACCTGGCTCGCTTGTCTCTGCTACCATTCCTATTGCTGCTGGCACCTGCCTACCACCCATCAGTGCCGGCTTACACCCTGCCTGCTATCAGTTTATACCTCGCCTGTCTGCTATTGCCAGTACAAGCCTACTTCTTCCTGTTACTCTCCAGCTGCTACCCAGCTCACCTGCTTCATCAAGGGGCACTGATGACTTCCTCTGTCTGGCATGGATACCTGCCTGCTGCTAGCAAGACCTACAGACACTCATGCCACTCTGCACTCCTACACCTCCTGTTCACTCTATCAAGGGCCCTGAGTAAGGGGGTAAAGAGAGGCCTTCCTTATCATATCAGACTCTTCCATCAGGTACGTAACAATCTAAAGCATTACCTCTTTGTTTGAACCAACTGTCTATAAAAAATAAATGAGGACCTAAGTGTAATCAATGTATCTACTGTGCTCCATCAGAATTGCCGGTTATTGGCTCTCTTTTCCTCACACAAAAACAGCATGTGAGGAAAGTAATGCTGATAACTGACAAGTCTGTTAACATGTAACCAGCTGTGATTGAACACAGCTGATCACATGGTAAAGGGCCTCTGCGATTTACCCTTTAACCTGATCTGTGATTAGCTGTATCCAAAGGACACAGCAGTCACAGAGTGCCTCTGACTCACACCCCAGGGGGAGTGCAGGAGGCACGCATGTGGGAGGTTGTCCATGGATGCCCAGCCAGAACTGGAGAGCCCTGCTGGAGCCATGTTTTGGCTATAGCATGGTCAGAAACCAGTTAAAGCAGAACTAAACTTTACAGCCAAAGAGGCTGCCATCTTAGATTCTGCATGATGTGCATTTTCCATGGTGCTGTACATGTGATGGGCTATGAAACCAGCCATTTGATGTTCAGTTGAGAGCTAACATAAACACACTATTAACAGTGACAGTTATTATTCAAGGCATGCCCAGGCCACCCTCCTGTCTCAGTAGAAGTCCGCTCGGAGGAAACACATCAGAGAGGAGGCGCGCCGTCACTAACTACATCCGCGGTCCGCACTGCAGGCGGCCACGGATCTACAGGGTTCCAGCAAGCTTATTATATCGTCTTAACTGTAAGTGCATCTTTGATTATCAGCAATAAAAGTTATAAGGATAATGCACTATTAGTCCCCCCTTGTTTATTTTTGGGAAATCACCTGTGAACACCTGGAAGAAGTTTCACTTCCAAGGGACAACAGGGAGCCGCAAGCTTGGGGGACGGTCATTACAATTGGGCTGAAAGATATTCAGAAGTTATCCATACACCTTAACTTTTATGTCATCTGGTAAGAGTCTTATCTACTCTCAAACCGGCCACGAGGTGGGTAGAGCTGGGCTATCTATATCATTGCACGCATCTTTTTGTTTGGAGATATATTGCACCTTATTTTTCACCCGTCTGGTAAGGGGAATACCTGCACTTTAAACAAGCACCTTGAAACACCTTTCCCTCATTTGTTTTCATTGAAATCACTTGTTTGGTATTGGGATCTCTTCATTCAAGGACTTATGTGAACTGTTGCATATATGGACCTTTTATGAACTTTATGGACTTTTATGTTTTAGATCTCATCCTATTTATTTATGATATTGGTGTCACTATTGTTTACATATTTATGTTTATAAGTTTCACAGAATTAGCGCACTACACATTTTAATCACATGCCTTGAATATAACTGTTTTGGGAAACAGCTAATGGTACCGTAAGCAGAACATATAAACAACATAAATAACACACTGGACTCAAAGAACTTGTGAATGCAATAGGCCGCAGCCCTTTTATTATAGATATTAATATAAATTTATTAAATCCATACACTGTAAAACAACTTAAAATTTAACCAACCACACATCTAGTGCAGCTAATAAAGCTTGAGCTAATAATTATTAAAAACTAAAGTCCCATACGCCATGCTCACCCACAATGAACATGGCACCCCACCCGGTCCACGGCCAATTCCACACAGGTCTGCAAGTCCAGGTTAGCAAATGTCAATTGCAATATTCGATAAGTGAATTTGATCAGGCAGGCTGATAAAGACTATGTAATCTGCCCTCTAAATCCACATGCCGGAAAGACAGACCTTGTAACAATGGCATAAATTTTGCTAAAGCTCTATTAATACGTTTGCAAATTTTCTCAAAATGCTTGCACTCAGGGTAAATGAGGTATGATCTCTGAGAAAACAAGGACGCAATCCTGCAAAATAGAATGAAAGTACTGCAAATCAGATTTAATTTGCAAAATTACGCCCAAAGTCCTTCGAAGACCAATATTGTTTCCTGATAAATTAAAAATAATGACTTGCGGCGTAGGTCATTTGACAAACAAAAAAAGAAAAAACCTTATGCAAATCAGTCCATTTCATCCCACGGCGACCATACCAATAAATAGTAAAACGAGAAGGCAGGAATCCTAAAGTGGGGCCATAACTTCTACATTCAGCTCTTCTATGTGCCCAAAAGACATATTAATGTCCGATGATCCAAATAACATTTGATGGATCTGAAATGTAAAGGCAAACATTAGGACGAACATAGGATCTTTAACATTTGGACTTGCACACACCAATATTTTTAATGACAGATTCAAAAAAACCAAGTTTAGCAGCCTCGCTAGCAGCACCTATCTTGAAACAATGGGAAGAGACGGGAAGATGGTCAAGCTTCAGAAATGAAAAACATTTTTATAACAGGAATCTGCCAGCATGAATAAAAAATTGAGTAAGTTTGTCAGCTGCTGGCCAATACAATAAATATAGCCGAGCTAATGAAACTGCACAAATGGGAGAATCTAAATTGCATTGGCGGGTGATCCAATGACCATGACTAAATTAATCAGTTTTGCTTTTTCGAAGTAATATGTGAAGGACATCTTGGTGTAGAATAACATCCGAAAACAATAGGCTCTAACATTGTGAGGCAGCAACTCCGAAATCCGAAAAGCCCCAAAAAAACAAAAACAAAACGCAATTTTAAACTATAGTGATTCATATGCTGAAAGGCAAACATATGCACTTGCACCACATAATTGTCCTAAAAGGTCTGCAGAAATAGCAAGTCTATTATCTGCAACCGCATGTACTTTGCAATAACACTTTAAAGCATGTTTAACAGAAAAAAAATGGATGCAAGAAGGAGCCCCTTGCAAACACATGAAAAAAAGACACTCCTGCCAATGTATTCAAAATATGCGAATATGAGTATTGATAACTCATTAAATAGCTCAGAAATTACTACACAAGGCCTTCAGTAAAAGAAGAAAATTGTATTGCGTCAAAAAAGAACACCACAATGCCCATGCGGATCTGTTACCCGCCCACATGGAAGGAGCCAATTAACCTTGAATATACATCATTACTGGAGTCATATCAATTTCCATAAATGTGGAGGACACAATAGGCCAACAGGAAACCACCTGGAAGTTTCTTCATCTGTAAATGAGATAAGAAGTCGGCTATGAGATTGGAAACACCCAGAACAAATTTAGCCCTATGCCAGATATCAAGATCCAAACATTTAAAAACCAGATGACCCAGTATTGTAATAACAGAAATAGATTTAGATGACAAACAATTTATCGCAAAAACAACTCCTTTATTATCAGAATGAAGGAGAATCCTCTTATCACGAAAAAGTGAACCCCACAATTCTATAGCAACGAGGACAGGAAACAACTCTAGAAGAACAAAGTGAACAACCCATAGGGAGGCACTTACCGAAGAAATAATTACCCTGAAAAAAGAAATCTAAAGAATTGAAAGCAGAAGGATTTACAGGCTATAAATGAAAAGCGGATTTTATATCCGCTTTTGCTAACAGTGCAGACTTACCTACTTTCCGAATTTTAAACAATGCATCAGCAAAGGAGGAATATGATACAGAACACATATCTGGATCAATTTCATCATTTAATGATAAACCATCAGGATGGGACAAATGATGAATCAATCTAAATGTGTTAGGTTCCTATTTAGGAATGACTCCCAAAGGTGACACACTAAAATTCAAAAAAGTAGGAGTGGAAAAAGGGTCGGCAATTCTGCCCTCAGCAATTTCTTTAAAAATCTTAACTTGAACTATATCTAGGTGTTCCGCTACGGAAGGTAAATTCGCAAAGACAACACAACCGAAACCTGAAAATGAAGGCAATTTGAAGCCATAGCAAAAACCTTCAAAAAGCATGTCTTCCTTCTTGTCATCTGGATAAAGATAATTTTGTTTGCTAGAATCACCGAAGTTATCACTTTTAAGAAAAAGATTATTCGAAGGAGGTACAGCAGTGGAAGCCTGCTTCTTAAAACAACGCAAAGCAGGGTGTTCTCCAGCACATGAGCACATTCATGTTTGTATTTACAGTTGTTCCACCACTTGCACTGACTATCATTAAAGCTAAAACACAGACCTCTGCGATATTGCCCAGCAGCTGACACCGGTTGTTTAGGAAATTGCTTCTGTGGCAAAAGAAGATTCAACCACAGTCCTATATCTTTCATGCCCTATTTTAGTGAATGGTGCACTGAAAGTTTCTGAGGAAACAATTTGTTGTAAAAAACCAGGGGAGCCCTGGAAAACTTTTATATGCCTCTGGGATGATTTTGACGTGCTGAAATAAACCATTGCATAGTTCCGGATGGCGTTCACCTTATACACTTGCAAAAATACAAAGAGCCTGCAACCAATTGTTGAAGCTACGAGGCGCAGGTCTGCATCTGTCATCATCATATTTATCTCCATCTCTTTTGTCAGACCTAATCTTTTTTGTAGAAGGGAGCAAAGACAAGATATCAACATAATCCCCCTTCCATATCTTTTCCTTTAGTGTATTATTAAGGTGAAATCCTAATGGTGAAAGCTTACATGAATGAACCTCTTTCATACAAGCATCTGGCACCAGAGAAGATGGGGATGGTAAGTGGCAAGTTGATGTCACTGGTGCAACATTTTGAACAATAAGAGGACAAGCATTCATAGGCAAGCTTTCTCCCCAAACTGGCGCCACCCCTAAATCAGAGGGATGTGGGACAGCTAGAGAGGAAGGCAACAATTTTGACATCAAAGCTGAAATGGAAACAGCAAAATCTCTTAATAAAGAGGCATCATAGACTCACCTCTTGTTAATGGCACAGTGGATACAGAAGGGTTAACCATGCTTTGCTGAACTAGTTCTGTAGCAGAAGCATCTGAAGTTGCAGATAGCTGTGCATTTCTGGGAACCACAGCAACCACATTAACATTAGGCATACCCATGTTCTGTTTTCCAAGACAAGAAACGTCTTCTGGCAGACTAGCTGCTCTAGCAGGTAAAATTAAAGAGTCATCAACAGGATTATTAGGTTGATAGCATGTTCTTTTACCTTTCCTTTAGATCTGAGCATGCTCCAGAAACAGGAGCCGGAGAAAGGTCACAATGACAATGGATATCATCAGAGGAAGCCAGCATCCCAGGGTCAATAGGTGGATCCCATCTTGAGGAGGAAGTGGTGTCAACCAAGGGGAATCAGAGGGCTGAGAACTGGGAAGGAATGGGGGGGAGGGAAGGAGATTGAATTGAGGAGACAGGAGGAGGAGCAGAATCCGATGAGGAGGAAGCCAGTGGGAGTGAAAGGCAGCGCTGCATCCATTCTTCACCGCCAGACGCTCCGGCCCGCTCCATCAGTCTGTGCAATAAGGTCTCTATAGGTAAGACACTGCAGCTGCGGATGTGTCTTCTCTTCAGATCCCCCCCCTGACTGACTCACAAGTGACGTTGTTTTTTTTTTTAGGTAATCTCAGAACTTGTTGCTAAGCCCTGCCACATCACACTTTCCTAATGTCCCATTCCTATGAACAGCCTCACCAGCCATTAGGAATACACATAAGGTAGGAAGGGACAGACAAGCTTTGACATTATTAGGGTATTTGAAAGCTTTGCCTGTCATATTAGCCCGAGATTTGTCCATGACAGGAATGTTTTTGGAGGCTTCTACTAGTATGCGCTAGCACCTCTATGTTTTTCTTCTTCCCTCCTCAGTAAGTTTCTTTAAATAGATATATGTTAGAAATTCTGTATATAGTCCTATAGAACAGACAGTGCACAGTTCATGTGGGCTTTGCTGCCTAACTGGAGACAGGAAATATGAATTTTCTTAAAGAGAAAAGACATAGAGTTTAACCATAGATGCAACCACAAACTTATAACTATTGCCATCTACTGGCTGAAGAATATATCTGTAGTTATTTAATACATAAACAATGTTTTCCAACAATATATAATGCCAGTATAGAGTAAACTGAAACAGTTGGTGGATAGGTACAGAGCTAGATCTGACTACTGACCTCCATTATACATATAGAACTGAAACATTCAGAGATCATCTTGTTGGGGGGAGTGGGGATTTGACATAATGAGATTATTTCGACCAGCTGCCCAGCTTAAACATGTTTTCCTAATCAAAAGTCCCTGTTTTTATTAAGATAATAAAATTTGATAGAAGGGTGTGCACAGTGCATGGCAGTGCACAGAGGCTTAACTAAGAATATGCATTCCTAACACGTAATCACATTCCTCTAGCACCTAATATATTATATTTATATATATATATATATATATTTATATATTCTAGTTGAATTTGGGCACTTACATTTTATCAATTCTTATATTAATATAGTTCTCTTATAGGGTTTGCCTGACTTTAGCTTAAAATAAATGCACACACCCACCATATATATATATATATATATATATACTCGTATAGATGATAACATTTACATTAGGAAAAATTAGACTGCCAGAAATCAGTAAAGCTCTACATAAATTATGAACATTTGACTAAAGTTGTGACTAAAGCTCTAAATGTAAATTGAGACAATGCTTATACCAAATGTTTCTGTATGTCTTTACTGTGCTTTGCTCTTGTGTATCTTGCCAAGTGAGCTGTCAGATGTTTTGGTGTGCTGACTTTATTTTGAATTTCTTTGTCACTAAATGTTGGCGAGTATGATAATGTAATCAATTATGAAAAGCTATCAAACCATAGTTGACTCCTGTTGAATTTTTAGAGCCTTGAGATACAAGACCCATTATGCATGATTGTTTGCTTAATGAGGCATTCAATTAAATAGCAAAATCTAAGACACTGCACTTGCATGAAAGTGACTAATAGGTTTGAACATGCATGGAAAGAAAATAAATTCTTGATGTGCTTTACTAAATGTAACCAAACATGGCATTTTGGCAGTTTTAACTTTTTGGTGAACTCATTTTATACCCTTCATTTTAAAGTGCCCTACATCAAACATTCAAATATGTTGCATTACTAGTGACTGCCGTTTACATAACTCTACATCATGAAGGTCCCAGCAAGCATGAACTTGGATGCCCCACTGGTTAAAATCCTATAGGTGCCCGTGTCATGGTTTTTAAATGGTCCATTTGGGACAAAGTGACAGGTGTTACTATTCTTTTGTTATAGGCTCTCAATAGAAAGCTCTGAACATGCTAAGCAGTGTTAACTATGCTTTCTATTTTGACCACAGAGCACTTCATGGGACCTTGCTTTAATTTTAGAGCCAAGGCACTTCTCTTTGAGCCACATGACTCAGTATGCTCAAGCTCACATGCAACATTTAGGCTTTCTGAGTGGGGATTCTGATGCTTCAACCCCTCCAGAAGACACATTCCAGCTGAAGAATAAACTAGCTTGTCCGTCAGTCTCCAGGCTCACTTTGGATGGTCGTTCACATCCTCCCCAGGTGTCCAGTCCCTCAACTCCTGTTACCAGGGCTTTTTTTCCAGCAAAAAAAAAAATTTTTGCTGACTGCATGGGATCCATTTTACTGCTTTTCTTAATGCATTTACCAAATTCCTTACAGATTACTTAGCACCACAAAATTATACTTGGTTCTGAATTCTCTAATAGAGGTGGCACTGGGAGATGGGTATGGTGTGGAAACAAGGGACAGTGCTTGGAGGTGGGTAGGGGCGAAGACAAGGGGTGGCTTGGGAGAAGGGAGTTCCTGCATCTATTGAGAAAAAAAGCCCTGCCTGTAACTATAATGCAAACCCATGGGAAGGAAGATGCATCAATTTTTCTTGGTGTGACCACAGTTAAAATAAATGCACACACCCACCATATATATATATATATATATATATATATATATATATATATATATATATTGTGAGGGATTAGCTCGGTGGCGGGTGTGGATGACCCCTTGGGGGGTGCGTTTTCCCAGAGAGGTAGCCGACAAGTGCTTGCAAACAAACAGTGTGGTTTATTAAATGGTGTTTTCTTCACCAGGCTGTATGCAGCAAAACATCCAAAATAAAATAAAACAGAAAATAAATCCTTGCCTCTGTGGGCGGCTACCTTCTCACAACTGGAACCTGCCTAAGTGTCTGTCTCCAACCTACCGTCGGGCAGACTTCCTTGTCACATAGCGGACACTCAATAGTCCTTTTATAATAGCTTCACAGGGCAACACAGTCCTTTTGTTTCTTTCACATCAACAGTTCGTCTTCTCACCTTTGAGACGTATTTCACCCTTGGTTACCGTCCCGGGCACACATCACTCCGGGGGGTCTTCTCCCAGGCCCACACATCCTGTCGGGAGGCACACGCTGACTGTCCTCCTGCTCCCAGCCCACATGGCTTCAGGATGCAGCTTCTGGAGGCAGCAAACAATAGGAATTTCTCTGAACAAATTATAGAGCCTTAACTCCCTCATTCTGAACAGGTGAAGGCCTTTCAACTTCCTGCTGGCTAGCTCTGTAGCCAACACCCTAAATTAATTAATGGACTTTCTAAATCAGGTAGAAATGTATCTCCTTCCTGTGACTACATTCCCAGATTTAGCTGACTTCCTGTTACATACCCCCCCCTCTTGTTTCAACCCTAGGGTTGGGACACAGATTTCCAGGCACGCATGTGTCAAGCACTGCTGACTCACTGATAAGCCTCCTATTATCCTCAAGCTTCCGGATGAAACTGTTTTGTCATCTTCATTGACGGATTTCTCATAAATGCCACACAGTTTGTCTCTCATCTCATATACACATTCTTCAACTGCATTTTTGGCATCATTTCGCTCCTTCTCGTTTCTGTCATCTTCATTGACAGCTTTCTCATAAATGTCAGACAGCTTGTCCCTCATAACCGTCTGTCCAATCCACCATGGAGGACCGTGATCCATAGGCAACTCAATTGGGCTAGTCTTAATGTCTTCAACATTCTTAAGACGCCTCTCTCTGCAATCAATAAATGTTTTCCACAAAACTTTGAGAACCTTTGCTTCACTAAGCTTTGTTCCAAGTAGGGACTCTTGACATCCCTCTGTGACTTGAGTTGCCTCTCCATACAGCTGTACACAATCATTGACTTTTTGTTGTAAAAGGGAATGATCTTCCTTCTTGAGCTTTGCTTGCTCTAAGATGCTGTGCAGAGGATTTTCCAATTGAGACAACAGGCTGTCACACATTTCTTCAAAGTGACCCCTGTTCCTTTTCCCAGAGATATCAATATCATTCACCAAACATTTCATATTCATAGGCAGATCTGAAGCATTTGCACTCATCAACTTCTTAAACTTTTCGCCCTCCTGAGCGAGTCGCAGTAAAGGCCTACTATTTGATTTGATATTCAGTTTATATTTCTTGCCAAACTCTTCACAGAAGTAGCCAACCAGAACATCATCAACTTTCCTTCCACCAACATAGGGGTCAAAGGCAACAACACAGTTGAACCCAGCGATCTGGGTGGTATCCATTATAGACCTCCTCTCTGCATCAGTGAAGAAGCATGGAACTGCAACACATTCTTTTACAGGTTTCTTCAATGCACTTTCTGCTGAACTATTTGACCGCTCAAGGTCACCTAGTTCTTTTTCTCTATCTGAATTCCACATGGAATGCATTTCAAGATCACGATCAAACTTCTGCCACCCGTCTTTCACCAGTTCCATTTTGGAAACACTCCCTGAAAGGCACTTATTCATTTGCTTCACGTTTTCACCAACAGCCTTAGTTTTCTCCACTAGGTTTTCAGCCTGAACTGAGAAATCACCACATTTCTTACTCAGCTCCTTTGTTTGCTGAAGTTCTAATGATACATTTTCCAATGCTTGAAGTTTTTGAAGGAACGGTTTATTCCAAAGGGGTGATTCAAGCCACATGTCGTCACATTTCTGAGGCTCACTCAGGACAGACCCCAAAACACTGATCCTTTTAAAAACTGCATCAGGCACACTATCCCCTCTTTGGGACAGATCCTCTGTTGCCTGGAATTCCTCTTCCAGTTCCTGCAACGGAATCTTCATCTCTTCTACTTGCTGTTCTAAGGCTCGCTTAGACTTTTCTAGCTCCTGAACGCTTTTCACAACATCATCCTTGGAGCTGACCAATTCTTCCATTTCTGTACGCAGCTGTTTAACACTTTCTAGTTCAGCCTTACACTCTAGAGCTTCCTCCAAAGAGCGAGCCAAGAACAGGGCTTTGCTCTCGTTATCACGCACCTCCGTTTCTGCACGTGCGCGTTCTTCTGCATATTTTGCAGACACAGTCTTCTCTTCACCAAGCATCTGATCAAACTTCTTTTTCACATCTTCAACACACTGTAATGAACCAACGCTTTCTTCCATGCGTTTTTTCATATCCGCTATCTGAGCTTGCAATGTTGCGACTTGCTCTGATAGGTTTTTCTTTGCTTCCGCCTCCTCTTTTAATTGTTCCAGGAAGCCATTTTTCTCATCTTCCATTTGTTTGAGCTTTGTGCTAAAACTCAGCCTTTGACACCTCTCTTCCTGTAAGAGTTCCTGCGTGTCTTGCAGCTGCGATTCCAAGATAGAAAAATCTTCCGCAATTTCTCTAGATTTGCTGTCTGCTTGAGAAAGCTGATTTGTAACATTGTCCAACTCAACCTGCAGTCGGTTTGCCTTCTCTGACAGCTTAGCACACAATCGGTCACCTTCTGACACCTTGACTTGCGATTCCAGAAGCTGTGCCTCTACTTTTTCCCTCTTATGTTCACAATCTCCTTTTCCCTGCATAAGAGCCTTCACCTCATTGGCTAGCATCTGGGAATAAGAATGTAATTCTGCCACACAGGCTTCTTTCTCCTTTAACTGCTGCTGGACACGTTGGGCTTCCCCTTTCCAACTTTCACAGTCCGCACGCCATTCATTTACCACATTGCTCAAAGTAGTGAGCTCATACACAGTACTCAGTAATTTAGCCTCTCTTTCACTTTTCTCGTTGTCGCTGAGAGACAATGTCGTTTTCAGAGCGACATTCTGTTCCTGCGACTCCTGCAGGTCTATTTTTGTAGCTCCCAAAGACTGAAGACTTTTTTCCAGCTGATTACGCAACTCCAACATATCAGCCATACTTTGCTTCTGCAAAGTCTGAATTTCACTTTCCTTTTCCATGAGGATGGTATCTTTCTCCATTATAGTCTCTCTGCGTTTTTGCAACTCGACCAAAAGAAGAGCAGTGGATTCTTCCCACTGTAACACATGAGACTTGAGTAGTTCATTCGTTTCCTGCAAGTTTCTATGCTCCATTTTAAGCAATTCCAAGGCTTGTTCCTTTTCTTCCATTTTCCGTTGCAAGGCATCCAACTCAGCCCTGCACACATACTCGGTTTCCTCCAAACCGATGGCCTCCATTGGCTGCTGGCGTCTCTGTTTCCAGCCTGCCATGCTCTCTTGATGAGCCTTTTGTTGAGCTGCAAAGCTCTGCTGAAAATCCGCATTTGCCTGCTGTTGAGCTGCATTTGCTTGCTGTTGAGCTGCATTTGATATAATCAGATGTTTCAACATCTCCTCCATTTTGAGTTTACTTTTCATCTGAGCACACTGCGTCTCCATAGCGGTTTCATCAGTGTTGCTAGGGACAACAACCTTCCTCTTTAGTAGACTCTCTTTAGGCATGGATGGGGCTGGTTCAGACGGCAACATCCCCTCCATCCATAGAATCCGGTCTCTCATTTCATCTATCTTTGCATTCTTCAGGCGTTTTGAACGCCCCATCTTCAATAACTCCACAAACAAATTTTTCACAGTCCAGCAAAAATTTTTCAGACCACTGTCTCTTTAACACATGTAGTTTTTCTCTCTCTCTTGCAAGATCTCTTTTCCTGCACACACAGTTTGTGCAGTCACTTGCACCAGACACAACAAAGTTCATCAAATAATTTTGAGACCGCTGTCTCTTTAAAACACTTTTTTTTTTCTGTCAGGATCTTCTCTCCTGCACACATAGATTGTGCAATCTCATGCACCAGATAAAGTTCATCAAACATTTGCACTTCCTTGCAGGGATCTCTGCTTATGCCTGCCCGCATCCTCCACCATATGTGAGGGATTAGCTCGGTGGCGGGTGTGGATGACCCCTTGGGGGGTGCGTTTTCCCAGAGAGGTAGCCGACAAGTGCTTGCAAACAAACAGTGTGGTTTATTAAATGGTGTTTTCTTCACCAGGCTGTATGCAGCAAAACATCCAAAATAAAATAAAACAGAAAATAAATCCTTGCCTCTGTGGGCGGCTACCTTCTCACAACTGGAACCTGCCTAAGTGTCTGTCTCCAACCTACCGTCGGGCAGACTTCCTTGTCACATAGCGGACACTCAATAGTCCTTTTATAATAGCTTCACAGGGCAACACAGTCCTTTTGTTTCTTTCACATCAACAGTTCGTCTTCTCACCTTTGAGACGTATTTCACCCTTGGTTACCGTCCCGGGCACACATCACTCCGGGGGGTCTTCTCCCAGGCCCACACATCCTGTCGGGAGGCACACGCTGACTGTCCTCCTGCTCCCAGCCCACATGGCTTCAGGATGCAGCTTCTGGAGGCAGCAAACAATAGGAATTTCTCTGAACAAATTATAGAGCCTTAACTCCCTCATTCTGAACAGGTGAAGGCCTTTCAACTTCCTGCTGGCTAGCTCTGTAGCCAACACCCTAAATTAATTAATGGACTTTCTAAATCAGGTAGAAATGTATCTCCTTCCTGTGACTACATTCCCAGATTTAGCTGACTTCCTGTTACAATATATATATATATATATATATATATATATATATATATATATATATATATATATATATATATATACGGTATGGTATATACATGGTTGCTTCACACCTCACCCTGTTTTGCCAACTCAGCTTTCACAGCCTCTCAGTGCTTTGGTTATTTGTAAATGATGCAGCTGGAGTAGGTGCACACATTCACAGGTCTGGATGCAATTATTTTTTTTACTTTAACTCTTGTTATGCATCAGCATTTGAGAATTTATCATTTTCAGATCAGGTTCTCAGGCTTGGCAAGCAGTACTTGGTCTTGGTAGGAAGCTGGTTATAGCTTTTCAATCTGAATTTTTTTTGAGAATAAAAAAGCTGTCCCCTGGGTCTACAGCTGGCAGTGCCAAGCCCCCCAGGACAAGGAAACACCATTTAATATTCTGCTTACATGGTGGTCCTGGATTATTTTGCTTACAGGTAGAAGGTTTTACTTCTTCCTTCACTGCAGCACACTGAGCAACTCTTCCCTTTGTCCTATGCCACTTCTGATTGCTGACTAATTTCCCTCCAATCAGAGACTACTGCTATGCAACTCCAGGGGAGAATAGGCAATCCCCTAAAGACCAATTACATTTCTGCCTGTGTCAGAACTTACACAGGGCCAATAACCCCTCACCGTGTGATAGACACATGCTGAACATCAAATTGAGGTAGGAAGTAGAGAGGGTGAGCTGTTCCCCACACCTGACAATACCTGATATTTTCTACGGAATCCAGTAAGTAAATGCTACAGTGGTATCAAAGGCCATCTTATCAAAAGAATCTGTCACTTTGTCCTGAAAGAGTACCCTTTGCGCCCACACTATTGCTGTAACATATACATGATGCTAATGATCTCAGGATTGAAGCTCTTGGAACCTAAAGAAAGAGGCAAAATGTTCTAATTATATAAAATAGAGTTTATTTACAAAGGGCAAATAGGCTGTTCACTTTGCAATAGAATTTTCACTTTGCAAGGGAATTTTCTCTTGTCTTAGTGAATGCGGTGAAAATTCACTTTGCAAAAGATATCCAATCACCTGTTTTGCTTACACATTATTGGATGATGGAAGTGAGCAGTGCTTAGATTCATTAAGCTAAGGGAAATTTTTCTTTTAAAGTGAACTTCCCATAGGAAAGTGAACAGCTAATTTTCCTTTAGTAAATCAACTCCAGTAAGTAATTATTAAAACCGATATGGAACATGCAGTGCCGTTTTTATTGCTATAAACCTGCTAAAGATTCTTGCAATAACTAATTTCTCACGTTTGTAACTAAGCATAGATGCTTTTGTTAGAATATACTGGTACATACCATCCGTATTTTAGTGGTATTCACCTATACCTTATAGCTTATGCTAATGTCTACATTCTTCAACTAATTGCAGTCTTGTTTTCTTTCCAAGGCAACAATTTCATTTGAATGAACCATTTTACAAAATGATCTTGAAGGCACGTTTAAAAAATCTATTTCTACTGATTCTTTTTTTTTACCCTCCTCAATCTATTCTTAATTTTAAATGCAGTTTAAAATGCCTTTAATGAAGTCAACAAATTGTTGGTTTAATGGTGCTGCTGCTTGTAACCGTGTATGCAAATATAGAACAAGACCAAGCTGTGTAATTTCTCTAAACATCATCAGAGCTCGAGTCACCAAGATACAGTACAAGTGAAGGTCTCTGCAGGTGAAAGACATTAAGTGAACTATAAATGACTGACATAATGATGTTAATTCAAAGAGCTGCACTAGACATGTTTGGAGTCAGTAACAAATTGGCATTTAAGAGGCAAAACCATTTTACATTTTTCTTTTCATCAATGATAACTTTGCCTAAGGAAAGGTCACTTCAAAATGCCTGTGGAATCACTGAGGAGATGCAGAGCCCTCTTTGGAACAGATGCATTTAAAAGTGACATTATAAAAGAAAATAACTTATTTTAAAAACCAATTTTGAGCATGTTTACGAGCTTTTCACCTTGCTCAAAAAACCCAACGTTCAAAAAGTCATTGTACTAAGAAATAATTTTTTTATGCTAATAATTCTCAGGGTGGCTGTATTGCTAATACTTTTATGATTGCCTTTGTAAACTAATAAACTATTTAGCAATAAATGTTATTTGAGAATACACATGGCCTAACTCTAAAAATTATTTTCACATTTATTAGAAACTTCCACAAAGCACAGGCAAACGTAGCAGAGCCATAGGTTGTATTGAAATTGACCCAGACCTCTTTCACAAGCTGCATCAAATAAGACAAAAACAAAGTACTTTTAAAATATGTATTTTTATAATATCAAGGAAGAACTTTTATTAAATATAAAGTATAACAATAATGTAATAAATATATACCAGCAATTGTAATCAAATATATTTTATATTACTATTTGGATTTGATTAGTGTTGTCATTAACCACTTTACTACCAGTCACGTAACCTCTACGTCATCAGACTTTGCGGGGTTATACCGGGATGATGCCTCTAGCTAGAGGCATCATCCCGGTACCGTTGTTTGAAGCCGACGGTCGGCTTTCCGTCGGTAACGATCGATGCGGCTCGGGAGCCGCTCGATCGTTACCCGGGGGGGCGGGAGGGGACGTCCCCCCCCTCCCGCCGCCTTCCGCGGCTTTGCTCGGGGCTACCGTCCCACCGGGAGCCCCGAGCACCCAGCCGGCACGTCCGCCGGCTGGATGGAGTCCCGATGAATGCCGGAAACGGCATCGATCGGGTCTCCGATGACGTAACCCGGAGGCGGCGTCCATGACGTCACGTCCGGGTTACTGTGCTGCAAAAGGCGGCAGATTTGAAAAACGGCTGTATGCAAAAATGCCGTTTTCGGCGTTTTGCATACAGGGAAGTGTAGTGGAGGGGTCTAGGGTCTTTTAGACCCTCGATCCCTCCATAAAGAGTACCTGTCACGACATATTGCTGTCACCAGGGATGTTTACATTGCTTGTGACAGCAATAAAAGTGATCAGATTTTTTTTTTTTTAAAAACCTGTAATAAAGTTTAAAAAAAAAGAAAAAATAAATAGGAAAAAAAAAAAAAAAAAAAATTTAGCCGTCCCCGTCACCGTTAGCTCGCGCACAAAAAAAAACGTATACGCAAGTCGAGCCGCAAATGAAATCGCTGTTCAAACCACACATGTGAGGTATCGCCGCGATCGCCAGAGCGTGGGCAATAATTAAAAAAAAAGAGCTACACTCTAACTCTAAACTGGTAACCGTTAAATAAATTTAAAGCGTCGCAGATTGAGATCTCTATTGACCGTAGTTTGTCGCCATCCCACGGGGGGGCGCAATTTTAAACCGTAACATGTTTGGTATCTATTTACTCGGCGTGACATCATCTTTCACAATATACAAAAAAAATGGGCTAACTTTACTGTTTAGTATTTTTTAAATGCAGTGAAATGTGATTTTTCAAATTTTTTCCAAAAAAATGGCGTTTTAAAGACCGCTGCGCAAATACCGCGTGACAAAAAATTTTGCAATGACCGACATTTTATTCTCCAGAGTCTTTGCTAAAAAAATATATATAATGTTTGGGGGTTCTAAGTAGTTTTCTAGGAAAAAATACTGGTTTTAACTTGTGAACAAAAAGTGTCCGAAATAGGGCTGGGGCTAAAGTGGTTAATGGTATTTTTTTATTTTTTTTTTACATCTGCATAGAAATCATGCTTGGATTTTTGCAATAAGTTACAGTAAATAACTAAGGCATTTTTAAAGCGAAAGATTCTTGGCAATTTTGACAGTACAAATGAGGTAGCTCGTATGGTGTGTTTCCCAATCTCTGGCTGCTACATCATTTGTTACATGTCCTAATTTTAGTAAGACAGCAGTCTCCTGTCTACTCTTAGACTTGTAGTTTGCATTGGATTTCACTGAAATTACAGTGCTGCAGATTGAAATAGAAAAGTCATTTTTAAAAACATTACCAAAATAATTTGTGTAGCAATTGTACATGCTATATTTTTTTCATGAAAGTGGAGTTGCCCCTTAACTGATTCCCAAAAATGACAAGTGTCCATTGCATGGTACTAAATCCTTAATCAAACTTTGCAATGTTTTTTTCTGTGTTTTCATTTACATTCTGCCTACTAGCAAATGCACAGTGTATGCTAAATTAAAGGCATGCTTTTGGTTATAACAGTCACAGTTGCCAGCCTGGTTATGTCAACTCTTGACTGATCTTTCAAACCTTCAAATGGTAACTGCAGATCTTAATAGAGGCTAAGATGGCACCATCCATTGCGGATAGAAGTATAAAGGGTTTAGTTCTGCTTTAACTTGCCTGAGTGCTTCAACTCTTCTACTTATCCATCTTACTATATATATATATATATATATATATATATATATATATATATATATATATATATATATACAGTATCTCACAAAAGTGAGTACACCCCTTACATTTTTATAAATATTTTATTATACCTTTTCATGTGACAACACTGAAGAAATGACACTTTGCTACAATGTAAAGTAGTGAGTGTAAAGCTTGTATAACAGTGTACATTTTCTGTCCCCTCAAAATAACTTAAAACACAGCCATTAATATCTAAAACACTGGCAACAAAAGTATACCCCTAAGTGAAAATGTACAAATTGGGCCCAAAGTGTCATAAATTGTGTGGCCACTATTATTTTCCAGCACTGCTTTAACCCACTTGGGCATGGAGTTCACCAGAGCTTCACAGGTTGCCACTGGAGTCCTGCTCCACTCCTCCATGATGACATCATGGAGCTGGTGGATGTTAGAGACCTTGCTCTCCTCCACCTTCTGTTTGAGGATGCCCCACGGATGCTTAATAGGGTTTAGGTCTGGAGACATGCTTGGCCAGTTCATCACTTTTACCCTCAGCAAGGCAGTGGTCATTTTGGAGATGTGTTTGGGGTCGCTATCATGTTGGAATACTGCCCTGCAGCCCAGTCTCCGAAGGAAGGGGATCATGCTCTGCTTCAGTATGTCACAGTATATGTTGGCATTCATGGTTTCCTCAATAAACTGTAGCTCCCCAGTGCCGGAAACACTCTTGCAACTCCCAGACCATGACACTCCCATCACCATGCTTGACTATAGGCAAGAAACACTTGTCTTTGTACTCTCACCTGGTTGCCAGGCTGACAGGCTGACCCCTTCAACCTCTGCAGCAATGCTGGCAGCACTCATATGTCTATTTCCCAAAGACAATTTCTTGATATGAGGCTGAGCACGTGCACTCAACTTCTCACACCTGAGATCTTGTAACAGTAATGAGTCACACAACACCGAGAAGGGAAAATGGCTAATTGGGCCCAATTTGGACATTTTTGATTTAGGGGTGTACTCACTTTTGTTGCCAGCAGTTTAGACATTAATGGCTGTGTGTTGAGTTATTTTGAGGGGACCGCAAATTTACACTGTTATACAGGCTGTACACTCACTACTTTACATTGTAGCAAAGTGTAATTTCTTCAGTGTTGTCACATGAAAAGATATAATAAAATATTTACAAAAGTGTGAGGGGTCTACTCACTTTTGTGAGATACTGTTTGTACATCTCTTCATTTACATGCGTTGTCTTACAAGATGTCTGTAAGTGTATTCCTTTTCCTTTGTTAAATATTGCTGAAGCGGTTTTAAACTATGTTTGCACTATTTGGTTATTTCCATTTATGTGACACCGATCTTGAAGTCTGGGTATCCCTTTGCTGAGTGTCCTGGTCATTCTGGCAATAACATCTGGCATCTGTGGTGCTGTATGGAGAGACCTGTTACCATTATCTGCTTTACAAGACCCATATTCTATATGGAATTTTGGATCCATGTTTTTTGGTGAGCGCATTCTTATTACCTTGTCGGTGCTGGAATTCTGTCACTATCATCACATCTATATATGGTGGGAAGTTATCTTTCACTTGGGACTTTCTTTGTACTGCCATCTCTTTATTCACATGTGTTGTCTTACAAGATGTCTGTAAGTGTATTCCTTTTCCTTTAATAAATATTACTGAAGCGGTTTTACACTGTTTGCACTATGTTATTTCCATTTATGTGACACTGGTCTGGAAGTCTGGGTATCCCTTTGCTGAGTGTCCTGGTCATCCCGGTAATAATATCTGGCAACTGTTGTGCTGTATGGAGAGACCTGCTACCATTATTTGCTTTACATGACCCATACTTTATATGGAATTTTGGGTCCATGTTTTCTGGTGAGCGCATTCTTATTACCTTGTCGGTGCTGGAATTCTGTCACTATCATCACCTCTCATTTATGATCGGAAGTTATCTTTCACTTGGGACTTTCTTTAATGTAATGGACTATGTTTCCTCTTATTTGCACTATTGAGGAGTTTTTGTTTTTTTATCATTCACATGATTATTACTTTATTTATGTGATGCATATAGTGTAGTATGCATATGTATTATTTTTAGCGCTACACTTATATATTTATGGTTTTGTCACAAATTTATGTCAGGTTGAAGTGCTGCCAGCTTTCACTTGTCACTATTGAGTTAGCGCGGTTTGAATTTACCCCATCAATACTGTTTGTATATATTCCACTTTAAGTGCCTTTAACCAATGCAAAGGCCCCAAACCTGTGGGTACCCTTTTTTTTAGGGAAATTACAGTTCTAGAAACGTCTTGGCACACTTACCTCTCACAAAGAACAGTTTTGAACCGCTGTGAAGCTGGATGTTTATGTGTGTTTTTGAGTGTGTGTCTGTATGTACACACTACTGGTTCACTACAGCTTCATACCCAACAAAGTTGACTGCATTATAACTCTACCTTGTAGGGGGACTAGAGGTGATCCAAACAGGTCCATCACTGCTTTTCCTCAAAGTAGTGACCTTCTGTTATAATTAGAGCTTTAGTCTTTTATAGAATTGTTATAAGCTGTAATAGTTAGCCTTATCTTCCACTTTAAATTCAAACTCCTACCCTATAAGGCTCACACCACAGTATCATAAGTGGGAACTCTGCTGTCAAACATACAGCTGCTATTACTATGTGGTCTTTGACTGCTCCGATTCTGTAAACATCCATTTAAAGCAGTCTATACTTACATTAAAAGCTGCATTATCAAATTGGACCTTTCTGCCACAACAGTAAAAACACATATTGCATGCACCTCTGCAAGTTATATGTTTAATCAAAGATTGATTCTGTTACTCACAATTAATTGGATCCCATTTCCTGGGGCACTGGTGATGTAGCTCTGGCCTTACAGCTGCCCACTGGTAATGCTACATCACCAATGCCCCTCAGGAAGGTCTCATACTTAATCTTTAAAATCTCGGGAGAAAAAAAAAATGTTTTCTGAGATCTTTTCATTTTTCTGCACAGATGATTCAGAAGTTATCGGTAGGCCAACCCAGAGCAAGGAAAAAGAAGTTAGCCACATAGATTTTTTAAATGTTGGTGAGGGCTTTCTGGCATGGGGTGGGAAGTGCAAGGTCATAGCCTTTCAGGTCAGACAAGCCACAGTAAGAATACTTATGTGTATCCTATATTTATTTCATTGACCCTGGCATATATTAGGAGGTGGGGCAGAAAAGGTCCACTTCAGGTCATCACATTACAAGTCAGTTTTCTCCTGAGTATTGCGTTTGCAAGTGAGATAACTGCATCTTTATTCTGTGTAGCATTGCAGGATGCCATCTCAACAGAGACAGGATTGGGCTGGAGCACAAAAGTTACTGCTCAAGTATGACACTGCCTATTACCAGGCTTAATTGGTGGCCATTATCGCTGAGTAGGATGAGGTGCTGGAATTTATAGACAGAGCTCTGGAAAAGCTAGATCAGAGCTGAATTTGCTTGATTGTTGTTTGCAATCACTGGCTTTTTATCTAAAATTAATTACTTAATGGAGTCTACCTTACAATAATGGGCAGTATGGATATAATGCCTTTACTTTAATATATTATTGTGGCCACAGAAATTTGTTATAATGGTGGCTGGAGAATTAAATTCTGTATAAAGGGGGCTGAACAATTATATCATGGTCACTAGTTGCTTGTATATTATAACTGAGCCTAGGGAAGTTTCTTCACCTGGGTTTACAGTATTGCCTTTTTCCAGACACACAGAATTTTAGACTTGCACATTATGTCCCACCATTGGTACCCTTGGTACCCTTGGTAGTGTCCTGTGGTTCACAATCTTAGCAATGCCCCTACCCAAACTGGAAAAACATTTCTAACTATAGAAAACTTTTTATTTTTTTACAATTTCATGATTAAAATTCACAACATTACAATTTTGAAGGGAAGTTGTAAAACAATACTCCATAGTAGATAGAATTGTAGGCAATTTTAGTATCACTGGGCAGATGTGGATGGTAACGATTTCAAAGAGACTGATCTAATGCAAAATTGTGGCACTTCTAAAATTAGCTTGCATCAATAATTCATGAATTTATGAACTGTATGGTTAACTAGACCCCTGCAGTTTTAATATGAATTCGATTTGATAAAAAAAGACTCTTGATTGACTTCCACTTTAAAGATTTTTGAGCGAGAGTACATGAGACTTGTACCACAAGTTTAAAATAAAATTGATGTTTATAAGATGTAATGACATTGAAGTCGCTAATCCCAAACATCTGGTGTGCTAAGATAGTGTGTTTCCTTTCTATTATTTCTATCTTCCCTTATGCCTTAGCCACCTTTATGTGTTCATTATTATCACTGCAAAGTTGCTAACGAGTCTATGCACAGGATTTCCTTCTGCATGAAATGCTGCCATTCTTTATCTTTAAAGCTTATAAGGCTATGTGGCAGATTCTTTTACTAATTTAAGAAAATAATGCTTTGCTTACTCTTTTATAACATATACATTAAGAGGCATATTTATATATCAGCGAATGAAACATTTATTAGGTGTTCACTGCAGGTGAATCAATCACTGTAATTTAACGACTTGCCATCCAACCGTTTTACATAAAAATGGCCATTTTAAAATTTGTCTCCTCTTTGCAATGCTTGTGCACACATTCTGACATGTGCACAAGCATGCTCTGTGTTCACTGTATATAGCCACACCAGTACAGTCTAACCAGACCAGTGTAAGCCAGCCACGGTGTCTCTGACCTCTAGCCACATCAGCCCTAGTGTCACCAGACCAGTGTAGGCCAGCCACAGTGTTCATAATTGCTAGCCACACATTCACAGTGTCATCAGGCCAGTTTTCCTGATTGCAGCCACACCAGTCCCAGTATCACCAGAACAGTGTAAGGCAGCCACAGTGTTTCTGATTGCTGCCATAGAGTTTTATCAGACCACTCAATAGTGTTCCTCAAAAGTGCTACATCAATCTTAGTAACGTCAGACACATGTAAGTCAGCAACAGTGTCCCTGATCACTAGGCCCACCAGGCTCAATGTCACTAGACCAATGTAAGCCAGCACCAGAGTTCCTGATTATTAGCCACACACACCAGAGCCAGTGTTGCCAGACCAGTACAACTGAGTGGCGGTCTTTTAAGGGCAAGAGGACATTTTAAAATGGCCTCACCTTTACAGCGCTTGTGCACACCCTCTGATGCATGCACTAGCAGGCTCTGAGATTGCTATGTCCATTGGAAATTATATATACTTTGTAAGACGGCCAGAGGGTAGGCATATGACTTCCACATTTACGAAAGGAAAGACAGGTATTTAGAGCCCCATGGATACCCATCTTATATGGGTAGCAGTGGAAGGATAGTGTGGGATAGCACCTCTATGTGAATAAATTCTATTTTTCTAGCTTGTGGTGTGTGACCAAATCGCAAAGCCTTTCCTCAAATACTTGTCACACTAACTATAGTATGAAATTGGTTGATTTTTGTGATACACAAGATTCAATGTAAGGTACATAGCCACTCCAAAGATTGAAAAGTTTCACACATGTGGTACCCCTCAAGAAGTATAAAAGAATGTATTTTGGGGTGTAAGTCTAAGTATACCCATGCTGTGTGTGGGAAATATCTTATAAATTAAATTGACAACTTTGTGTAAAAAAAAAAAATGATTTCCTTTTCAGATTTAGGGCTCAGGGCTCTTTCATACGGGCGATCAGTTTTTATTCTCCACTCCGGTCCTTTTTTTTTTTTCCGTGTCATCCGCTCCGTATGTCCGCATATCATCCCATCCGTTTGCGGATGATACACGGACATAATGTAAGACTATGGGCATTGCGGATGTCAGCGGATGACACCGCTGACATCCGATTTTGCTTCCTTTCCGTTTTTTGAACGGAGGAAAAGTAGGGTTCTGTTCCGTTCCAAAAAACGGAACAGAACTGAAAGGAAGAAAATCGGATGTCAGCGGATGGTATTCCGCTGACATCCGCAATGCCATTGACTTACATTATGTCCGTAAATCATCCGCAAAAAAATAGGATGATTTGCGGCCATACGGAACGCCCGTGTGAAAGGGCCCTTAATAAAAACTTGTGGCCGAAAATATTTATATTTTTAAAAGACTCTCTATGCCTCTTAGAAAATATCTTAGTTTGTCTGCTTGCAAAAATGTTGTAATTTTGTGAGTGTTTCCACTTTCCTGGTGCTCCAGGAACTCAGGAAATATGATAATCAGCCAGGTTATTAGATGCAAAATGAAGGCCCCTTAAAAGTCTAGAGGTACCCCTTTCTGTGGCTACGCTGTAAAAAGGGCCCACACAAGTGGAATTCCCATACTCAAGAAGAGTTGGAATGTGTTTTGGGGTGTAATTTTAAGTGTGCCCATGCATTGTGTTATAAATATCTTATTACCGTATATACTCGAGTATAAGCCGAGTTTTTCAGCACATTTTTTTGTGCTGAAAACGTCCCCCTCGGCTTATACTCGAGTCAAGGAAAAAAATGTCCTCTCCGACGGGTTTAAGGTTTAAAAATGGCGCCGCCCGTCGCATACATGTTACCGCGCACGCGCCGCCGTCGCTCGTGTAATTTCGGCTATTCCCGGCGCCGCTCGGGAGAGGCCGGGAATAGCCGAAAGTATACGAGCGGCGGCGGCGCGTGCGCAATGACGTGTCGGCGCCGGGCGGCGCCATTTTTAAAATGAAGGCGCCTCTGGAACAGGTAAGTGAAACAGCTTCACTACCTGCCATGGGCTGCGGGCACACTACGAGGGATGCAGTGCTGCGGGCATGGTCCACATGTACCATGTCCACAGCACTGCATCTCCTGTAGTATGCCCACAACCCCGGATCCTCTAGTACCATGCCAGTACCCTGCAATCTCCTGCACCATGCCAGTACCCTGCAATCTCCTGCACCATGCCAGTACCCTGCAATCTCCTGCACCATGCCAGTACCCTGCAATCTCCTGCACCATGCCAGTACCCTGCAATCTCCTGCACCATGCCAGTCACCCTGCAATCTCCTGCACCATGCCAGTCACCCTGCATTCTCCTGCACCATGCCAGTACCCTGCATTCTCCTGCACTATGCCAGTCACCCTGCATTCTCCTGCACCATGCCAGTCACCCTGCATTCTCCTGCACCATGCCAGTCACCCTGCATTCTCCTGCACCATGCCAGTACCCTGCATTCTCCTGCACCATGCCAGTCACCCTGCATTCTCCTGCACCATGCCCGCCGCCCTGCATTCTCACCCTAGGCTTATACTCGAGTCAATGATTTTTCCCATCTTTTTGTGGTAAAAGTAGGGGTCTCGGCTTATACTCGGGTCGGCTTATACTCGAGTATATACGGTAATTAACAACTTTGTATAAAAATACATTCAAATTTTTGTCCCCATTTTGTAAAAACTCATAGCCAAAAAAAGTAATTTCCAAAAGACTCACTATACCTCCTACTCTTATAAAATACCTTGGGACATTTGCTTTCCAAAACGTGTCCACTTTGTTGTTGTTTCTACTATCCCCGTGCTCCAGGACCTCCGAATAAATGTGATAGGTAGTCAGGAAAATAGATGCATAATTTATGTCCCTTCAAAGATTGAAGGTGCTCCTTGGATTTTGGCCTCCTTCATGCAGCTAGGCCCTGAAAAAGTCTCACATATGATTATCTGGAGAGGACTAGCAGAATGTGTTTCTGGGTGTAATTCTAAGTGTGCCTATACTGTGTTTTACAAATTTCTTATTCATTTACAACTTTGTGTGAAAAAAATTGTGCCAAAAAATGACAAAAGACTTACTATGCCTCCTAAAAAATATATTAGGGATTCTACTTTCCAAAATGTTGACATTGTGTGGGTGTTCCTACTGTCCTGGCACTCCAGGGCCTACAAAAATGGGATAGGTAGCAAAATTAGAAGCATAATATATGCCCTTTTGAAAGTTTGAAGGTGCTCCTTGGATTTTGGTTAAAACACATGCATCAGGAAAATACACCTGCAGTTGATGTTCACATTCACTGCATTATAATTATACCCATTATTGTTTAGGGTTATGCTTAATGTACCACTATTTTAGCTTTATTACTTGCCTAGTTTTTTTTTGTATCTTTCATCAAATTTATGATACTTCTAAAATAACTGATTTGTGTTATAGGGTGTCTTATTTATATGGCAATAGGATGGCTCTCACAGTTACCACACATATCCACATAAATGTTTTTGCCGGTCTCCTACTCTGATCTCCAGGGTACAGTGGGAGGGGTCGAGATCTCCCTCTGACGTCACCAGGAGAGGTCACGTGGCCACTCAGCCCCTCTCGCTGTAGCTCTGGATCGGAGTAGGAGATGGCCAGGAGTAACATGACTGGCCTGAAGACAGCTGAAGATAGCTGTAAAAATTTATTTACAAGCTTTGTTTTTTTTAAAAAAAAACTTTACAGTGTGGTATGCCTGGATATAATAGAAGGGCTGGCAGTGACAATTTGTAATATTTAATTTTCTACTAATAGCGGCAGGAGGGGACCGAGACAGAGACACAGACATGGAGTTGACAGGCAGGGAGAGAGGGGATGAGGGGGACAGAGGAGAGCTGCAGATGAGGGAGGCACGCAGGCTGACCACGGTGATCAGGGCTCAGCGGGAGACACAGGAAGTGTCACGATCAGCCAGTTTTTTTTACAGTTTAGAGAGGGGTAGATTAGACAGCACAAACACTTTACATTTGTGCAGACCACTGAGATGTGGGTTCAGATAAAAGCTTTGGACTTGCTCTGGAGATCCTTGGTGTGCTGATGACATATGTTCTGCTTAGATATTAGCCCACCCCCACTGTCAAATATATTTGCACATTGTTCAAATCAATAAAGCTGTTATTCAATACACAATAAATACATGTTTTACTTAGCCATTAGAGAAATATGGGGTGTGGGCTAATATTTACACAGGGGCCCATTAGTGTCCCTCCACTTTTTCTGAGCTGAGCATACAGCCTGGATGTCTGGCCTGATTCATAACACTCAAAGGCTCTCATATTGGTCTATTCAATCATAGGAGTGGGTAATAGTCTAAGATTTGGTAGGCCTTAGTGTTGAGTTGGGCCAGATGGTAAGGCCCTTTGTCGGGTGTGGACCTACTGGGGGGGGGGGGGGGCGGCTAATGCTAAAGAAAATCAGATAATAATTACTAAAATGATTTGCACAACCCACAAGACTCCTGCCTTTTGATACTGTTGTCAGATTTACAACTTTAATCACCAGGGCCCATTTCCATTTTCACATGCATGTTTTTTTGCAATGCATAGCAATGCACATGCACTGTGTGCGATGCCATTAATTGTGAATACCACCCCCACACATATATATCATGCATGGTGGTGTGCTGTCACCATGCATGATATATATGTGGTCATGTACCGTTTTTCATCTAGTGTGATGAATTGGCAGCCCTATCATAAACAATTGTTAAAATGCTGGCATTAAAACACTGCAGTGGAAAGCTCAAGTGTGATTAGGGCCTCAGGATAATCTGAATCTGGTTTAAAAGTGACAACAGATTCAGTACTGTCAAGATTTAGATTCAAAACTGCAATGACTATTTAACCCTGAACCTTTTGTGTTGATGGGAAATTTGCTTGTCTGTAGCTACCTTTGTACCATTGATTCAGATGTTTGGTAGTGTTGCCAAACTGCCAGAACTTTGAAGTTTATTTGTAGTGCTTTGTTATTGATAATGTTTTCTCAAAATGAAACAAATTTTCCTTTTGGAAAAGTAGGTGAAAATGTTGTGTACATAATCATTTCATCCCTTTTTTTAAATGTATCATTGCTGAAATGTTGTACAGAAGAATATTTATATCCTAAGAAGATAAGTAGATTTGAAAATAAGCTCTGTCGGGAGTTTTCAAGTGGAGCAGTGAACGGATTAGCCTATTAACCTGTTTCTCCAGTTCCAATATTACTACCAAGACCTGAACAGATCCTATTATGAAAATATTCTACCCAATGCTTGAAGTAGCTTAGGGAGTGATGCTCGTGCCTAGATTAACAAGTATTGTATCATCTCCAGCACCGATCATACAATTTTGCCTACATTACTGAGTGTCAGCTACAGAATTTGCAAGCTTACATTACATGAAGCTAAATTATAATTTTGATAATTCTTTCAAACGCTGAAATGCTAAGGTAAAGCATTGTGATGTTGTATATCCTCCTAACCATTAAAGTAAGCACAAGTTCTTTAGCAAGCAATATTGCAATAATAACTGAATTTTTAATATTATCTGGAAAATTTCCCACGAAATGTTGACATTGTGTGGGTGTTTCTACTGTCCTGGCACTCCAGGGCCTACAAAAATGGGATTTCAACATACACATTGTGCACTCCGAATTAAGGGTATAGTGATTTTTTCCATTCAGTGTTTTAGCATGGGGTAACTGTATACTGATTTATTTGTAGTGTTACCCATGTGAGCCTAGCTCCCCTAATGACTTGATGCCAAACTACTACCCAGAGCTCCTTCATACAGAAGAATAATTGTCTTTTACATGTGCCAGTAATACCTGTCCCAGCACTGACTACAGAGACATTTTGAGAGGAATAGCGCTGAGCGCTAATTTCCTTCCACTAGCTCTTCTCACACTGTACACTTCAATATGTTATCCCAAAGGACAAGAGGGGAACCATAACATTTACTTTGTGAGGTCTCACACACTGTGGTTCCAGGAAGGGCCTGCTATGCAGGATAGGACCCTGTTGCTTAGTAGGGTATGCCAAGTGCCAGGCTACCACTACCTAATGAACCTCTGTCACTAACCATCATCTTTCCCTCTCTTAAACTGACTGCTCCTCCTTCTCATTTCATAATCCAAAGGGTTAATTTGTAGTTGCACACTCTGTTCCCCAGTTCACCAATACATTGTAGAAGCACTGTCACTCTCTCTTCATCAAGTAAATCAGACCAGATGTTTTCTTTTAACTAAACATTTTTAACTGAATAAATTCAGCTGGACGTTCAAAATGTTAATAGCTTTCAATAAGGATACATAGATTGGCGCAATCTTCAAATAGCAGTGCATTTTCCATTTCTCTTTTTGTTAAACATGGTGCCTGGGGTGTATTTAAGTATTTTCAGCAGAACAAGTGTTAATTCAATGCAACATCCAGCTACAGAACACTTTACCTTCTTCCCTTCCTTATGTAAGTGTTGTGCTGTGCTGTTGTACTCCTAACTTTCAATGCATTAATGTTCCCACAAAATGAAACACAGCAACTCAGTGCACCGACCTATGCCAGAGTCCCACTGTGGGGTAGCTCCACGAATACCTTCCTGATTACATCTTACACGTGTTTGGTCCTCACTGCTAACTTTCCATGTCTGTCTGATTATAAAGTCTGACCTCCTGGAAAATTACATATGAAGGGAAAGGCAAACCACAGCACATAATGTTAACCCATGAAATACAAAATATTAACCTTTGCGGTACAAAGCAGAATTACCATGTAGGTGCCTGCTTACAGGCGTGCCTGTGCAGTTGATCCCCATACACTTATTGGATTGTTTTCTCTGGATGGAAATGCTACATAGATAGTCACATAGAAGTCTATATGGATCAACTAAGCATGTAGTTCTTGGGAAAAAGAACTCAGCCTAAGAATAATGTTGTATAGCAGGCACCAAGAAGTGCATGTTTTTACCCTTTCAACCCACACACTGCACCAGTCCACTGTTGGAGGCTTATAAGGAACCTTGTACTGCGGGGTTTGGAAGGCCTATAAAATGCCTATAAAAGGCCTATACATGCTGACTTTTGTATCATAAATATAAAGTACATAATTAACATATGGATATCATTTTTAAAGGGGGATAAAGGATAGGCTTGTTCTATGGCATTGCCTGGATGGCAATATTTGCATACCATACAATTTCAGTTAAAAAGGCCCAATTTTTTATTACAAATTGTGATAATGATAAAACTGTCGACAATTTTTTAAAGAGTCGACAATCCTTGATTAATACTTCTAAATTGTCAATATTAAATCCAGCCATTTATTTCTTCATTTTTAAAACGCATTATATAGCATTTTCCTTCAAGCAGACTCAGGTTGCCAGTATCCTACTGTTTGCTGAGAGAAAAACCTTTTCAAAATCTTCAAATAGATTTAGCCACTTCCGTTACCCAGCATGATGTAGCAATAAAAAACACCACATGAAAAATAGTATTGATCATAACTGAGGTATATGGAGGACATTATTGTACCCAGACACACACAGTGGATATTGTTGTGCTTTTCAAAAAATGAAAAGATATAAAACGAAAAAGGTAGCAATCCAAAGCCTATTCACTACAAATATCTGCAAAACTGCATTCACAAAGGCCTCCTTATGATCTGTTTTACAGCCCAATAGAAGTGAAATCATTTTTATATAAAAAAGCAAATTGTATTGATTCTATTAGATATGTGTGCTACACTTTTCAAGGCAACATATGCCCAGGTAATTTAGCACACTGGCAAGGAAAATGGCCAATTTATAAATGTTTAGGCAAGTCCAAAATCACATTTGTGTGCGGTGGTGGTAGTGGTGGGGGAAGGGTTGTTAAATGGACAAAATAAGCTTACAGGGATCAGTTTTGAATGATATGTGAATATAACCGTATAAGGAGTTTTTTTTTTTTTTTTTTTTATATTTAGGGGCCACAGAAGCATTGAGCTGTGTAGTTGGGAAGAAAGAAACAAAGAAGATTCCTTATGTCCTATTGCTTGTGTTTACACCAATGTGCTGTGTTCTACAAAAAAATAGGATACGTTGCATATTTGTGCAGCATGTGCCTATGTGCTGTAATACATTGTAATGGGCTGCAGCCCAGAACAATAACATATAAGTTAAAAAAAAGAAAAAACCCCTCAGCAATGCATTTTACCAATGCATTGCAGGGCACTTAAAAACACTTTTTTTTGTATATGCTGGATCCCAGGGAGAAGGAAAACATGGGGAGTGTGATTAAAGGCCGTGGATTGAGTGCGCTGTTCTTTGTGTGCATGTCATGTGTAGTTGTTGCATCTGAAATTAGTTTAAAAGGAATTACTTCTGTGTATATATTGTGCTTGTTCCAAGAATACACTATATTCTGAAAGAGAGAGGGAGAGATAGAGGAACTACACCTTCTACTAAGTCCAGGCTAATGTGGATGTGTTAGGAGAGGGAGCTGAGCTTGAGTCTTCATTATATGTGATTACTCATAAGGACAGAGGCAAGTTTTCCAATTGTGGGTCACACACCATTTGCACAGCACTTGCCTGATATAGTATAGCTCATTCATATTAGAAGTCTGAGGGCCTCTTATACTACGTGTGCGGGCATGCGGGGTAAAGAGACTGTCATTGTTCGGCAAAATAACTTTTTCTGTGGAGGAAAGACTGATGCTTAAGAAACTTCCAGGTTGGGTTGAGTGGTAAGATGCCTCCGGACATTGCTTTGGATTGCTTTGCTTACATGTGGGAATACAAATGCTCCCATTCAGGACAGAGTGCTCTGATGGGTGGTTTAAGGCCCCAGTGCAAGGATGCCCCACAGATGCTCAATAGGGTTTAGGTCTGGAGACATGCTTAGCCAGTCCATCACCTTTACCCTCAGCTTCTTTAACAAGGCAGTGGGTGTCTTGGAGGTGTGTTTGGGGTCGTTATCATGTTGGAATACTGCCCTGTGGCCCAGTCTTTGAAGGGAGGGGATCATGCTCTGCTTCAGTATGTCACAGTACATGTTGTCAAACCTGGTTCCCTCAAAGAACTGTAGCTCCCCAGTGTCAGCAGCTCTCATGCAGCCTCAGACCATGACACTCCCACCACCATGCTTGACTTTAGACAAGACATACTTGTCTTTGTACTCTTCACCTGGTTGCCGCTACACACGCTTGACATCATCTAAACCAAATAAGTTTATCTGGGTCTCATCAGACCACAGGACATGGTCCCAGTAATCTTTGTCCTTAGTCTGCTTGTCTTCAGCAAACTGTTTGCGGGCTTTCTTGTGCATCATCTTTAGAAGAGGCTTCCTTCTGGGACGAAAGCCATGCAGACCAATTTGATGCAGTGTGGGGCGTATGGTCTGAGCACTGACAGGCTGATCCTCCACCCCTTCAACCTCTGCAGCAATGCTGGCAGCACTCATACATCTAGTTCCCAAAGACAACCTCTGGATATGACACTGAGAGAGTGCACTCAACTTCTTTGGTCAACCGCGGCGAGGCCTGTTCTGAGTGGAACCTGTCCTGTATGGTCTTGGCCACTGTGCCACTGTGTCTTGGAAATCTTCTTACAGCCTAGGCCATCTTTATGTAGAGCAACACTTCTTTTTTTCAGATCCTCAGAGAGTTCTTGTTTGCCGTGAGGTGCCATGTTGAACTTCCAGTGACCAGCATGAGATCAATAACACCAAATGTAACACACCTGCTCCCCATTCGCACCCGAGACCTTGAGGGGTGTACTCACTTTTGTGAGATGCTGTAGCCGGCTGGGAGTGACTAACTTTACAAGCAGCCTCCTACAGAATAATCTCCAATTTATTTCAGGGAAGTAATTCTCTCCATGCTTTAGACTTGCTTAAACATGTAAAAGTGAATTCACTATAGCCTACTTTACTTTTAAGGGGACAGGTTTGGGACAATGGTGTAAGGTTCTGGCACTCTCAGTGCCTTCTATCACATCATTTCCGGGTGCGTTCCATCTACCTAGATAGATGAAGCACATATAGGTGTGTTTCCCTTTAAGAGTGCTGACATCATCGCTGAGCGCCGGACTGAACAGCTATTTAAATCACCAGCTCTCACTCACATGTGTTCGTTCAACCTGCTGTGTGCCTTGATGTGCTTTGATGCTTATATGCCTTGATGTCCACCTTACCTTGTCTTATGCTGCCGGAGCTTCCAGCTTTACCTTTTGCCTGTATTGAACCGGAACCTCGCCGCTGATCCGTATCTCGCTACGGGATCACCTCTCTATCTATGGACATTGTTACTACTAACCTATCTAAGTGATAAGTACCCCACAGGGGATTCCTTACTAACCAATCTCCTACTGTCATCTACTGCAATTACCAGGACTACCTATCTATCTATTCCATACCATCTGCATAGACTGTTAGCTCTTGGGACTACCTTCAACTATCCTTGCACTAGGTTACTCTGTCTAAGTATACTCCATCTGTGTCCTCTTACCATCTGCACTATACTAGACATCAGAACCTATCTGCTTTACCATCACCTGCAACTCTCCTAATATTACTCCTAGTAATCACCATACAACCTGTCTCTCATCTATACATTCTCATATGTTCTATCCCTCCACTAAAACATCTGATTGAGTATATGTATATTGCATAACAGGCTGTACACCGTGATGAAGTCCTGAGAGTTGGATAGGTTTATTCAACAGTATCTCTACAAGGCTACTGAATGTGATAATTCTGCAGCTGAAAATCCATCCATTAACAAAAACGCATGAACGTTACAAATGGGCACCTTTCTGAGCTTCTTCAGTCGCAGGGCTTCCTAAGGTAGGAGGTACGTGGCATACTTACCTTATCGCATCTATGCATAAATGGCTGTCTGAAAAATCTTCCCAACATCTCTATTCTGACTTTAAATTAGACTGAAAGTGGCTCTACTAATATTTATATAATGCTCAGATCAATACCTAGGTCAGGAACTGTAGCTGGCGAGTGTGTCTTCTGCCTTTCCCTTAATGCAAGTGGGACTACCAGGAGTTGGTTGTCAAAATGTAAAAAAAAATGGCGTGGGGTCCCCGCAAAATCCATACCAGACCCTTGCCTGAGCAAGTCAGGAAAGGGTGGGAACCGGCAGCCCCCCCCCCTCCTGAACCATACCAGGCCACATGCCCTCAAAATGGGGGCGTGGCTTCATCCTCTCCTTTCCTGTCCTGCCAGGCTCCATGCTTGGATAAGGGACTGTTATGAATTTCGGAGGGGGGCATGCCATTTTTAAAAAAAATTGGCATTGGGGTTCTCCTTAAAATCCATACCAGACACAAAGGACCTGATATGGATAGGATATTTTTAATTCCCGGCATTCTTTTGTTTACATTTAGCTGTGAGCTAAACTGATGAGTCATCGTTGTCAAGAACGCAACGGCTGCTTCTTTACAACGAGCTATTCTTCACACTGAATTGGGATCAGTTGCTCAATTTTCACAATTTTCGACTGATTCGAATTCCAATCGTCCTGAAAATTTGGAATTCGTTAGAAAATGAAGACACAATTAAACAAATTTTTATGTTTTGCACATGTCTAGCGACTTTATAGAGCACAAACAAAACAATCACATCACAGTCACATAAAGTCGCTCTATAAAGTCACAATGGAAATCAAAATGTGTGAATGGGGCCTTACTATAATTTATCTGCATACAACTCCATTCTTTGCTGCTATAGCCTAGTGAACATATTATCTACAGAACTGTGGTTGATCTTTACTTACTCATTTATGTGCATACGGCTATTTACTGCCACCTGTGAGACTATATAAGGTTAATTTACCTTTAACCAGTCTGATGTTTGCTTTTGATACTGAATCTTAGTTTTGCGCAGGGTATCTACATTTTATACTGCCAGTAGCAGTGCAGTATCCATTTGCTTCACCTGGTGTGTTAGAGGGAGTGAGCTTGTTCTCAGAGTTGAGGCAAAAGAACAGAAAACCCAATCTACCAAGCTGCTCCTGCGATGGTAACGTTGCATAAATAAAATCTGATTTAAAACATAACATATACAGTATGGCAGGGGTGTCCAAACTTTTTTCAAAGAGGGCCAGATTTGATGAAGTGAACATGCGTGAGGGCCGACCATGTTACCTGACATTCTTTGGACCATTCAAATTAAATACAAACTAACTATTTTATGCAAAGTTTATTGCAAACAGCATACTTTTCCTTTCATCACATGGATGACAAATCTAAACGGATGTTAAATTGCTCCGCCTTTCATATCTGAAGGCTAGATGAAAAAAAAATCCAGGAAGCTGAAATATATGTCAGGAACATTGTAAAGTACATTACATATTATTGGTAATAAAGGTTGTCTGTCAACTTTTAAGTTAAAAAAAAATATGAACAGGAACATAACACCAAGTATACATGTTGTGTTCAAATATATTGATAACTGATTTAGACCAACTGACGTTAACTGAGATTTTACAATGTATTCATCTCAATCCGGAGCATGCGTGCTTCCTAATCAGTCACACAAGGGTTAACCACGTATAAGCGCTATATGAACCCAAAAAAGTCATGAATGATGCCAATGTATTTTTCCAAATTACCTGTGGGCCGTATTAAAGCTGCCCGGGGGCTGCATCTGGCCTGCGGGCCGGACTTTGGACATGCCTGCAGTATGGGGAAAAAAGGTATACTATCCGCAAAGTCATGTTTTCTAACATTGTATGGAGAGTTCACTTGAATTTTTTGGATATATCCTTACTAATCTGCGGCACAACCCCAAAAATGACAAGTTCGAAAAGTGCTGCAGTCTTGCACGAGAATTAATTTCCAAGTGCAGATAACTATAACTTACACAGTAGGTAAAGCCGTTATAGCAGCTTACAATAAGCAGCACCAAATATTGAGGATTTTTGTAAGCTCTCAGAATATGCAAAAGATATTGTTGCTTTGCCACTAACTACATTGTTCTAAAGTACTATTGAGTAAAGCTTTTATTAATAATCCATTAATAAATCATTCCCTCTCAGGAAGCCTATCTGCTTTTTCCTGATTGTATGTAATTTGCGGTTTAATACATTCAGAGTCTGATATACAGTAACTTTGCCTTATATCTTATTGGGAATAAAAAAAGGAGCATTATGAAAAATCCATTTGCGTCAATCAAGTGACTCTTTCTACAGTATCTTGATAAGAAGCATCTTGCTTTGAATGTACTTCTATCTATACAACTGTGAAATGGACATGAAAAAATGGTGAAAAAATTAATGTTTTTAAATACAGAAGCCTTTTTTTTCCCCCAAAAACAGAAATCCAGACTGAAAAATATAGCCTAAGTACTGTATTACTTGCAGATCTGTGCACAGAATGAAACATGATCTACATCTTGCATTTTTGGAGGACTTCCCTATAATAAAGACCAGTCACTGCTGCTCTTTCCTTTTGCTGGGTGACTGATCTTGGATCTGGGGGGGGGGGGGGGGCTGCTAGTTTCCACCCACAGCTTTTCTCTCTGCATGGGTTTTGTGCAGCACAGTATGATGCCACTGCTACTTAGGTAATATATGAGTTTGTGAAGCAAACTTACATTTATATTCTTTGTAACTATTGAGGAATGTATTTAAATTAAAATGCGTGCAGCCATAATTCTGCTATAAAATTACCCTGTCACCACAGGGTCACTTTAAAAAAAGAGAATTCCTGAAAAAGATACAGCACTATCCTTATTGTTTTATCTGTTCCTGTCTTGAAATGCCCCAGCTTTACCTCTCACTAGTCACTGCAGGTAAATGCCAGGTTGTATTGGTCAGCATTTTTTTTCCTCCAAACATGACGCGTTAATGCCAAAGAGCTCAATTTTGGTTTCATTTGACCACAGCACTTTCTCTCAATCCTTCTCTGAATCATTTAGATGTTCATTGGCATGGGCCTATATATGTGCCTTCTTGAGGAGGGTGACCTTGCAGGTGCTGCAGGATTTCAATCCATGGCAGCGTATTGTGTTACCAATGGTTTGTTTGGTGACTGTGGTCCCAACTGCCTTGAGATCATTTGCATGCTCTGTGTAGTTCTGGCTGATCCCTCACTTTTCTCAGAATCATTCTTACCCCCTGAGGTGAAACCTTGCATTGAGCTCCAGACCAAGAGCTATTAATGGGTATATTGTATTTTTTCTATTTGTGAATATTCACTCCAACAGTTATCTCCTCACCAAGCTTCTTGCTGATGGTCTTGTAGCTCATTCCAGCCTTGTGCGGTTCTACGATCTTGCCCCAGACGTCCTTTGAGAGCTCTTTGGTCTTGCCTATGATGGTGAGGTTTCAATGGAAGAAAGAGATTCTGTGGACAGGTGTCTTTTTTACACAGGTTGTCGTTAGGAGCACCTTCTCAAATTGACAAGACTAATCTGCGTATCACATGAGCACATACTGTAGCCAGTCTGTGGGAGCCAGAATTACTGTTGGTTGGTTGGGGATCAAATAATTATTATACTCACTGAACTTAAACTCAATTTATAACATATGTTTTATGTGTTTGTTTTCTCTTAATTTTCGGTTAATATTCTGCCTCTATCATTTAAAATACACCTATGATAAAAAATTATAGACCCTTCATTTCTTTGTAAGTGGGCAAACTTACAAAATCTACAGGGGATCAAATAATAATTTCCCCCACTATATATATATATATATAGTATATATATACAGTGGGTACGGAAAGTATTCAGACCCCCTTAAATTTTTCACTCTTTGTTATATTGCAGCCATTTGCTAAAATCATTTAAGTTCATTCTTCTTCCTCATGAATGTACACATAGCACCCCATACTGACAGAAAAACACAGAATTGTTGACATTGTTGCAGATTTATTAAAAAAGAAAAACTGAAATATCACATGGTCCTAAGTATTCAGACCCTTTGCTCAGTATTTAGTAGAAGCCCCCTTTTGATCTAATACAGCCAGGAGTCTTTTTGGGAAAGATGCAACAAGTCTTTCACACCTGGATTTGGGGATCCTCTGCCATTCCTCCTTGCAGATCCTCTCCAGTTCTGTCAGGTTGGATGGTAAACGTTGGTGGACAGCCATTTTTAGGTCTCTCCAGAGATGCTCAATTGGGTTTAAGTCAGGGCTCTGGCTGGGCAATTCAAGAACAGTCACTGAGTTGTTGTGAAGCCACTCCTTCGTTATTTTAGCTGTGTGCTTAGGGTCATTGTCTTGTTGGAAGGTAAACCTTCGGCCCAGTCTGAGGTCCAGAGCACTCTGGAGAAGGTTTTTGTCCAGGATATCCCTGTTCTTGGCCGCATTCATCTTTCCCTCGATTGCAACCAGTCGTCCTGTCCCTGCAGCTGAAAAACACCCCCACAGCATGATGCTGCCACCACCATGCTTCACTGTTGGGACTGTATTGGACAGGTGATAAGCAGTGCCTGGTTTTCTCCACACATACCGCTTAGAATTAAGGCCAAAAAGTTCTATTTTGGTCTCATCAGACCAGAGAATCTTATTTCTCACCATCTTGGAGTCCTTCAGGTGTTTTTTAGCAAACTCCATGCGGGCTTTCATGTGTCTTACACTGAGGAGAGGCTTCCGTCGGGGCACTCTGCCATAAAGCCCCGACTGGTGGAGGGCTGCAGTGATGGTTGACTTTCTACAACTTTCTCTCATCTCCTGACTGCATCTCTGGAGCTCAGCCACAGTGATCTTTGGGTTCTTCTTTACCTCTCTCACCAGGGCTCTTCTCCCCCGATAGCTCAGTTTGGCCGCACGGCCAGCTCTAGGAAGGGTTCTGGTCGTCCCAAACATCTTCCATTTGAGGATTATGGAGGCCACTGTGCTCTTAGGAACCTTAAGTGCAGCAGAAATCTTTTTGTAACCTTGGCCAGATCTGTGCCTTGCCACAATTCTGTCTCTGAGCTCTTCAGGCAGTTCCTTTGACCTCGTGATTCTCATTTGCTCTGACATGCATTGTGATCTGGAAGGTCTTATATAGACAGATGTGTGGCTTTCCTAATCAAGTCCAATCAGTATAATCAAACACAGCTGGACTCAAATGAAGGTGTAGAACCATCTCAAGGATGATCAGAAGAAATGGAAAGCACCTGAGTTAAATATATGAGTGTCACAGCAAAGGGTCTGAATACTTAGGACCATGTGATATTTCAGTTTTTATTTTTTAATAAATCTGCAACAATGTCAACAATTCTGTTTTTTTCTGTCAGTATGGGGTGCTATGTGTACATTCATGAGGAAGAAGAATGAACTTAAATGATTTTAGCAAATGGCTGCAATATAACAAGAGTAAATTTCATTAGCGCAGGCATAGGGTTCTGCTACTTTCACACCTATATGTGTGTATGTGTATATATACATATATGTGTGTGTGTATATATACCCCTACACATAAGTTCAGATGTCATGCCTGCCTCCAAAGACGTCCACAAAATAGCCCAATAAACGCCTGCAACAAAAACGGCCAGGTGTGAAAATAGCGGAGCCATATCCCTGCTCTACTGCAATCCTAATACAAACGATCTTTTTTTCTGGTTCTGGACATGCTACAGAGCTGAAACTTCACAGGTACACTTTTTAGACCCCCCAGACACGAAATCCAAAGAAATCTCATTTTTTTTTTCAATAATTTTTTCAATAATTGTCTCTCTATCAAAAACGGCAATTTTTAAGAACTTTTTTTTGTGTGATTAATAGTCCCTGGGGCATGACCCAGAACCCTAGGCAATTTTTAGGGGCATTTATTGGGTTTTAGGGCTTCAAAATGGTGTTTTTTGATTACCGAAGTTCGGGTCCCATTGATTTCAATGGGGTTCTGGAATCCGGATCCGAACTTTCGGGAAGTTCGGGTGTTCTGGTCGAACCAAACTTTTCAAAAGTTCGATTATCCCTAGTGGCCGGGTGGGAGGTGGTTAAGTTGACTTTTTTCTGGTGGTGCTGTAAGGATAACTTCACCTTTGGGAACATGTTATATGTTCCACTCGTTTTTATGGTGGAAAATGTAACATGTTCCCAATGCTGCAGTTGCCAAAAGTGAACCTATGCGTTAAGGTCTTTTTCAACAATGTGTTTTTTTTATTTTTACTTGTATCAGGTTTCTATTTAGGATTTCCATCCAACAGACTTCTTGCTCATTTGCTTGCTTTTTGAGCAGAACAGATGAGCTCTTCTAACACATACGTTTAATTATTATAGTTTAAGGTTTATTAGCTTCCTACTCTGCTTGCATTGCAAGCTTGTCCTTAAAGGTTTGTCTGTTTTCTCAATGCTCTTCTTAATAGCTTGTTGTACATAGTTTTTTTTTTTTCAGTTTTTATTGTAGTCTGGCAGACATAGCATTGTTCAACTTCAACTTCGGATTCCATCTGCTTTCAATAGCCTTTAATGTTTCTGTCATAATGTGTTTCTGCTTGTATTCTCAACCTCTTTGTGTATACCAATTACTGTATACTCTTCCCTACTTCTTGATTTCATCTGTGTCATATTCTTCCTTTTCAAGGTTCCAGTTTACTTTAAACATGTTACTCCCTAAAAGATTAAATACATTTTTTTAGAATCCTACAGCTTTAAAACACAAATGAGTTTGGTTGTCTGCCAAGCACTCCTTAGTTTCAGTTTTAGACAAGCACGTACATTGTAGTATAATTGATATAAAGCAACGAGTGTCTCCAGTTACCACTGATCAGTAGATTGTCCATCTGGTAGCTGGTGGCGCAGAACACAGTAATCCTGTCTCCATTCTCAATCATTGGACCACATCCATGTTTCCCCATGGCTCTGTCATAGTTGGTATTGGTGTTAATGCTCCCAGTTCTTCCATTTCTATCTTGTCTACTTAATTCGGGAGCTGTTCATTGAATGTATGTTTCTCTGCTTTTTTCCCACTATCATTTATTTGATCATTTATTGGTAAATAATGCTGAAAAAAGGATATTTTAACCCACCCTTATTCCTTTTTGCGTCAATGCAATGTTACCTTATTTTTTGGGGACTGGGGGTGGTGGTTAGGAGAAATGAACCTCCCCAAACAGGATAGTGTGGTAAATATGTAGGTAAATAAGAGAACCAGTGGAGGAGTGGGTTTGATAATAGTTGGCAATGCCTCCACCCAGGACAGGGCCTCTGTGAATAGAGGGGTTCCCTCTATTTAACATAAATGTAAATAAATCTATTTAACATAACCAGTAATCGAATCAAAGTAATTGGGAGCAGAGGAATTACTGAAAGGAGCATATCACATTAACCACTTGCCGACCGACGCACGACTATATACGGCGGCGCTCAGCCCCTCCTGGGCAAAGTGACGTATGGGTATGTCATTCGCCTCCCACCCCTGCTCGTTCCGTGACATCCCCGCACGAGTGACCAGTGGATCCGATGTCCGCCGGCCATTCGCGATCTCCCGCAGGAGAGGAAGAAAGGCAGACGGCTGATGTAAACATTGCCGTCTGTCATTCTCCCTTAGATCATGACAGAGGCTATGCGATCCTGCTATATAGGATCATATGTCTCTGTTATGATCTAACAAGCCAAGCCCCTTGACAGTTAGAATCACACCCCTAGGGACACATTTAACCCCTTGATCACCAATAAAGTTAACCCCTTCCCTGTCAGTGTAATTTTTACAGTAACAGTGCATATTTATAGCACTGATTACTGTATTAATGTCTCTGGTACCCCCAAAAGTGTCAAAAATGTCAGTCAGGGGTCCAATCTGTCTGCCACAATGTCGCAGTCCGGCAAAAAAATCGCAGATCGCCACCATTACTAGTTAAAAAAATAAACAATAAAAATTATAAATTAAAAATAATAATTTTTTCCCGTAGTTAGTAAACGCAATAACTTTTGCGCAAACCAATCAAAATACGCTTATTGTGATTTTTTTTTACCAAAAATATGTAGCAGAAAACAAATTAGCCTAAACTGTTAAAAAATTTAGCTTTTTACATTTTTTTTTGAGAATTTCATATAAAAAAATGTGAAAAATATTGTTATTTTTTCAAAATTGTCACATTGTTTGGTTTATAGCGCAAAAAGTAAAAATCGCATAGGTGATCAAATACCACCAAAAGAAAGCTCTGTTTGTGGGAAAAAAAGGTCGTCAATTTCATTTGGGTATAGCGTCGCATGACCGCGCAATTGTCCGTTAAAGTCAAGCAGTGCCGAATCGCAAAATAGGGCCTGGTCTTTGAGCAGCCAAATCCTCTGGGGCTTAAGTGGTTAACCAAGAGCATATAGATGCATACCAGTATAAAAATAATACAAGCTTTACATAAAAAGAGATTAATAACAGTACGTACATCCAATTTATGAATAGAGCAAAGGGCCCGATAAGTCTATAAGTCACTGTTACAGGTCTCTCCTGAGATCTGAAATCCTTTCTATACCTCACTCAACCATTTACAAAGCCCGGCAGCCTCCTGCTCACCCAGTATTCCTCAAATACTGTGAAAAGTGGTGCTGTGACCCTACAACTCTAGATATTGAGGACTGGGAAGATGTGAGGTGTCACAGTATGGGGTCAGGCTCGGAGACCAGTAGCTATAGCGGTAGGGGGATTCCCACTGACCAGCAGGATCGGTATACAAGCAGGTCACCAAGGCATATAACGCAGGCTCGTCTGAGGTGCAGAGTCTGAGTACTAACCGATGTTCACCAGAGCTCCTGATGGTGGAGATGGCTTTAGCTGCTTGTTAGTACCAGGTTATGGCCCGTTTAGGATTGCCCCACCAGGAGGTGAGCAAGCCAGGGTCCAGTAGCGGATATAGAAGGTAAGGATCAAACAGAAGGGTAGTTAGTAAATAAACCAAAGGCGGTAACAAGTAGTTGCAGGTAAGGATCAAGCTAAAGCATAGTCGAGGAACAAGTCAAGGGTCAGTAATGAGTCATAACAAAGATATGGTCGGCTTCAGGAAAGACAAAAGGGCGATACTGGCTGGAGAGAGCACAATATTCTGAAAAATAAGAAGTGCAGAGACATGGCTTAAATCAGGAAGCTCATGGGAGGAGCAAGACAACCAAGTTTCAAGGGAGGATCATTTAAGAAATTGTCAAAGGATCTTTCTAAGGAACTGTTCAGCCTCTGAGGTGGCTCAGCAAGAAGAGACATTGCCTGACACAGCGGAGGTTCCAGGTTTAAATTCAGGCCCTGACAGTACTCACCTCCTCCCAGGATGTCTCTTGGACATCTTAGAGTCGGGTTTGTGGGGAAATCTCTGGTGGAATTCTCTTGTTAATCTAGGGACATGAACATTCTCCTGTGGCTTTCATGACTTTTCTTCTGGCCCATATCATTTCCATTTAACCAGATTGTCAGAGACCTCAGTGGTCACAGAGGGATCCTCCAACTGTTGTTCAACCAGCCTGTAATGGAACTGCTGACTGACAGGAACTGTGGTGTAGCACTGGAACTCAGAATCAACCTATCCATTCTATGATTTAGTCACTCGTCCCTCTCTCATAGTGTCTAATCTGTCATGTAACCAGACCTCTAACTACTAGAAGTGGCCAACAGATGTCTAACCTGGCTCTATCCTATGTTGGTTATGGAGCACTGAGCTAAAATTAGCTACAGTATATGTAGCAGGGTTCCCAGCCGTTTTGCTGGATGTGGGTCCACCAGGGTTATCGCTAGTAATAACTGCACAGTTAAGCATGTTCTCCAAGTGTGAGTACTGAGACAAGAAACAGTACAGTATCTTTGGGTTTTTTAGGTTTATTGAGAACTTGGATGGGAGAAGGGGTGAGTGGGACACTCCTCTGGCTCAATTATGCACAATTTAAATGGAACAATTGAAATATGCCTATTGACGCTGACTTGACGCTGGCTGGATGCCGGTCAATGCCGGTTGGCGCTTGTTAATGCTGACTTACTGTCGGTTAGTTCTGAGCTGACTTCTGACATTCCTTTGTGGCACAAAGTCCTCTGTACTGCTTTCTTTAGCCCTCCTGGCTGAGGTAGCTACTTGTTGATCTGCTGCACTGCTGTAACACTTCAGGGCCTGCACCGGCGCCCCCTTTCTTACACTTATCTTCAAGGTTCTGACACTGGCACCCCCTTTCTTAGCCTTCTCTACAGGTTAGCTGGCTCTGGATCCCTCAGACCTCCTGGAATGGTCCCCTATCCTAGGCAGACCCCTGGGTAGTTTCCAGTACTCACGACACTGCTTTCCCGAAAACTCCAGCCCAGCAGCTCCACACGATTCACAGCACACCGGATCCCTTTCTGCAGCTAAGCTCAACCTTCTGTCCTTCAGGCTGACCGCTGAGGACACCTTCACTAGCGCTGACAGGAGGCGAGACAGCCGTCACCCTCCTCCTGGGACTTTGCTTCCCACCAAAGACTCCCTGTCACATGCTCCCCTCAGACTTATACCCCCTCCCAGGATACATTGCGGCAGTTTCTGCCCTCTGGGAGAGATACAAGCCGTGGTGTGCTATTGGCCAGGTTTCCTCCACTATCCAATAAGAGCCCTCATTCAACACAGTGGGGAGACTCCCCAAGCTCAACAGACACACCTGGACCACATGACAGTCTAGCTGAACAATTAGACCCCTCTGATAAGCAGACAGGGCCTCTTTTATACTTTGTCTAGCACCTACCTAAAAAGGTGCTTCATATTGAATCCCAGACCAGAAGAGACAGAGTTAACTAAAGTAACAGGAGCTGCATATAAATTGTATTGAAATAAACAGGTTCAACTGCAAGGTACTAAAATGCTGGAAGGTGGCCAATACACACCTTCTTTCCTGTGACCACAGACAGTGTTGACAGAGGAACCTCTCCCACCAAACCATTGTATTCTCCTGGCAGGGGGGCGTGGGGAGCCATCCCCACCGAGAGAAGACAGTGATTATTGCTTGCGGCTGTTATAGCTGCTAACGGTAATCACATGCAAAATCCAGCAGGCTGGTTGTACCCAAGTTGAATGATTAATCAATTTTTTTATATTCAGCCTGTCCATACATGGTTTGAATCTCAGGAGGTTCAGCAGGAACTATTTATGGCTGGCCATACAGTACCACAGACCTAGCTAGCACTGACCATGTGAGTCAACAACAATAGGACAGAGATATATCTGTCACAGGGTATTAGATACACACTCAAGAAACTATGGGCAACTTTGGGTAAACAATTAGAACATAGGAATTTCTGCATTATAGTTTCTGCTTATAGTGTGGCTTGGCTCCCGTGTGTATATGTTCATGTGATTCAATTCTCGCTGTCTGCTACCTGGAAACTGTCCTTTATATACAGTATCTCACAAAAGTGAGTATACCCCTCACATTTTTGTAAATATTTTATTACATCTTTTCATGTGACAACACTGAAGAAATGACACTTTGCTACAAGCTGTAAAGTAGTGAGTGTACAGCTTGTATAAAGCCCCGTACACACGTACCGATGGTCGGCATACAAATGTTCCTCTTTTCTCCCCGGGATGTCGGTGTCTGCTGAAAAGTGCAAAGACAGCACAAGGACAGCACAAGAATTTTGTCCGCCGACTGCAGAAGTGATGTCATGTAATGGTTAACTTTCCCTGTGTTTTCTATTTTCTGAGCATGCCCAGTCTTGCAAATCTGCGGTCTGTCGGCCGAATTGTGTACTGACAGGCGAACAATCGTCCGTTCTGGTGTCGGCATACAAAAATTTTCATGTTTGCAAGAAAGACTTTTGTCCGCGGATTGTGCGCAGACATCTGTCGGAGGCACCATACTAACACGCGTACAATCGGCAGATCCTTCGTCCACCGACGTTTGTATGCCGACGATCGGTACGTGTGTACGGGCCTTTACAGTGTAAATTTGCTGTCCCCTCAAAATAACTCAACAAACAGCCATTAATGTCTAAACCGGTGGCAACAAAAGGGAGTACATCCCTACATCAAAATGTCCAAATTGGGCCCAAAGTGTCAATATTTTGTGTGGCCACCATTATTTTCCAGCACTGCCTTAACCCTTTTGGGCATGGAGTTCACCAGAGCTTCACTTGTTGCCACTGGAGTCCACTCCACTCCAGGTGGCGGATGTTAGAGACCTTGCGCTCCTCCACCTTCCGTTTGAGGATGTCCCACAGATGCTCAATAGGGTTTAGGTCTGGAGACATGCTTGGCCATCACCTTCATCCTCCACTTCTTTAGCAAGGCAGTGGTTGTCTTGGAGGTGTGTTTGGGGTTGTTATCATGTTGGAATACTGCCCTGTGGCCAAGTCTCAGAAGGGAGGGGATCATGCTCTGCTTCAGTATGTCACAGTACATGGCATTCATGGTTCCCTCAACGAACTGTAGCTTCCCAGTGCACTCATGCAGCCCCAGACCATGACACTCCCACCACCATGCTTGACTGTACTCCTGGTTGTCGCCATACACACTTGAAACCATCTAAACCAAATAAGTTTATCTTGGTCTCATCAGACCACAGGACATGGTTCCAGTAATCCATGTTCTTAGTCTGCTTGTCTTCAGCAAACTGTTTGCTTGTTGTTTTTCTTGTGCATCATCTTTAGAAGAGGCTTCCTTCTGGGACGACAGCCATGCAGACCAATTTGATGTAGTGTGCCGCGTATGTTCTGAGCACTGACAGGCTGACCTCCCACCCCTTCAACCTCTGTAGCATCGCTAGCAGAACTCATATGTCCATTTCCCAAAGACAACCTCTGGATATGACGCTGAGCATGTGCACTCAACCTCTTTGGTCGACCATGACAAGGCCTGTTCTGAATGGAACCTGTCCTGTTAAACTGCTGTATGGTCTTGGCCATCATGCTGCAGCTCAGTTTCAGGGTCTTGGCAATCTTCTTATAGCCTAGGCCATCTTCATGTAGAGCAATACGTCTTTTTTTCCGATCCTCAGAAAGTTCTTTGCAATGAGGTGCCATGTTGAACTTCCAGTGACCAGTATGAGAGAGTTAGAGTGATAACACCAAATTTACCATACCTGCTCCCCATTCACACCTGAGACCTTGTAACACTAACGAGTCACATGACACCGGGGAGGGAAAATGGCTAATTGGGCCCAATTTGGACATTTTGACTTAGGGCTATACTCATTTTGTTGCCAGCAGTTTAGAAATGAATGCCTGTGTGTTGAGTTATTTTGAGGGGACAGGACATGTACACTGTTATACAAGCTGTACACTCACTACCTAACATTGTAGCAAAGTGTCATTTCTTCAGTGTTGTCACATGAAAAGATATAATAAAATATTTAAAAAAATGTGAGGAGTGTACTCACTTTTGTGAGATACTGTATATACATACACAAAAACTATATTACCAAACATATTGGGATGCCTGCCTTTGCACGCACATGAACTTTAAAGAGCATCCCAGTCTTAGTCTGTAGGGTTAAATATTGAGTTGGCCCACCCTTTGCAGCTATAACCTTCAACTCTCCTCGGTAGGCTGTCTACAAGGTTTAGGAGTGTGTCTATGGGAATGTTTGACCATTCTTCCAGAAGTGCATTTGTGAGGTTAGGCACTGATGTGGGCAAGAATGTCACATGAAAAGATATAATAAAATATTTACAACAATGTGAGGGGTGTACTCACTTTTGTGAGATACTTATATATATATATATATATATATATATATATATATATATATACTGTGCACTATATATACAATATTTATTACCTTGGCAGTAGATAAAAAACAGATAAAAACAGATAGCCTTAAGCAATGCTTTCTTTAGTTCTTAATGCATTTGTAATCAAGTTAGGAATAAAAAACTATCACAATTTAATACAGTCATTATGTTCCTTGCTTCTGTTTAAGAACTACTGCTAAATAATAAAAATTGTTACGAACTATAAGCATAGGAATAACATAATTTTATGATTGTCTTCTATGCTTTTGAAGTACAATTGCCTAGCAACACTGCTTCTCTGTTTTCTGTACAGAGAGTATTAATTTTTTCAGCAAAAGTGCACACTTTCCAGAATGGGCAAGGATGAATATAATAAAACAAAACAGGCAACGAAAGTGCAAGTGGTATGATACCTGGCAGTGTGTGCAATAAAGAAGTGTGGATGGTGTGATGGCTGGCAATGTATGCAGGAGAGGAGTGTAGATGGTGTGATGATTGGCAGTGTATGCAGGAGTGGAGTGTGGATGGTGTAATGACTGGCAATGTATACAGGAAAGGAGAGTGAATGGTGTGAAGGCTGGCAATGTATGCAGGTGAGGAGCGTTGATGGTGTGATGACTAGAAAAGTATACAGTAAAGGAGAGTGAATGGTGTGATGGCTGGCAATGTATACAGGAGAGGAGTGTGGATGGTGTGATGTCTGGCAATGTATGCAGGAAAGGAGTGTAGATGGTGTGATGACTGGCAGTGTATGCCGGAAAGGAGTGTGGATGGCATGATGTCTAGCAGTGTACACAGGATAGGAGTGTGTATGGTGTGATAGCTGACAATATATGCAGGAAAGGAGTTCAGATGGTGTGATGGCTGGCAAAGTATACAGGTAAGGGGATCGGATGGTGTGATGGCTTGCAAGGAAAGGAGTATGGATGATGTGATAGCTTGCAGTATATGCAGGAAGTGAGTGTATATGGTGTGATGGCTCGCAGTGTATGCAGGAAATGAGTGTATATGGTGTGATGGCTCGCAGTGTATGCAGGTAAAGAAGTGTAGATGGTGTGATGGCTGGCAGTGTATGCAGGAAAGGAGTGTAGATGTATCATGACTGGCAATGTATGCAAGAAAGGCGTGTGGATGGTGTGATGACTTAAAAAGTGCAATAAAAACTATTGTTTAAGATTTTAATTCAGTACACAGGACGTTGCAAGGACACTGGAATTCTAAGAAGATCAACAATCATTTTTCTGTAGATGCACAAAATGTACCTAGCCTAGAAATAAGAAAACAAATGCGGCCACTACATCAAATGACTAGTAATCTGCAATCTATTTCAGTTTTGTTCTCGGGCTTAGATAACTTTTCTAAAGTCTACAAGTGTGTTCTTATCTGACACTCTAGTATGAATGGGCCAACTGTAGGACCAGGACACAGGGGGCAGAAGGCGCCGCTCCCCTGAATGCAGTGTTTTCATGTTGAGAAGGGGCACATTCATATCAAATTTATACCATGATTTGACTATCAATAACCTACCATGGGATTTGCATATAAATTAGTCACCATGGAAATACAAATTATTAAGCTGCAGCAACAGGCTGTATTTTCCCACAAGGAAGGAACATCTTGGCTTTGTTGGTGTGAATGGGGCACATAGAAAACAATTGTTTTCTTTATACCTTTGTGGTGACCAGCGTTGATCAGGTGGAGAAGGGTCGTTGCACACGGGAACGAGCCCTTAATTTTTTTTTGTCTTGAACATACACTTATTTATGAGTAATAAAATTAGGGCCAGGGGTAAGGGTGCAGTTTGGCATCTTTGTCCTGGGCATTGGATGATATTGTCCCGGAACTGGTCAGATTAGAGCTTTTTCAAAACCTTCAACCTCTTGATACCCACATAACGCATACACCCTTAAATGTATTTTTAAAAATGTAAGCAGTGTAAGCAAATAAATTTGACCTGGTGTCAGCCTCTTGCAATCCTCTACACAGCAGAGCTCAGCCAGTCATTTGTGCTACAGTACTGAGAAGGAAAATGCTGATTGGATGAGAGATCAGAGTGATGAAGAGATGAGCTCATCAATGTACTGCTTCTTTTTTTACTGTACAGTCACGGGCTAGCATGTAGGTTTGCCACTTGTCCAGTATTGACCCAGACAGTCCGGGTTTTGACATTTGTGCCTGGGTTTCAGTCCGCCTGAAACCTGGACACATACATCCAATCCCAATCAGTCCCGGGGATGGAGCCAGTGCCTGAGCAGGTTCTGGCATTGCACTCCACTCAAGTATCCTCAACCCAGCGAGGAGTCCTGTCGGCTGCTCATGCCTGCGCTCTCTGCCTTCAGGCCTGTTGGCATCTCTCTCCGCCCCTCTCACCTCGATGATCTCCTTTGCAGTCATTGGCTGCTAGGACTCCATGTGTCCTAGCAACCGATGACACACTTTTGCTACTGTGCACCCACTGCATTGTGGGAGGAAAATAGCCCTAGAGCCACTCCACCTCCCTGCTCTGCCCCCCTACCTCTGGTTATCTCACGTCCTTGCTTGCAGCGGCTTCTGAGTCCCCATCGGTAAGGCAATCTAAATGACAGTCCTAAATTAGGCGGGAGGTGCTGATATAGTGAGGGCTCTTTTTGATCTTTTGAGGTCTCTAAGGTAAGGGGGGCCCTGATAAAAGGAGACTGTGAGCTAATGGGGGTCTCTAAGGGGGGGTGCTGACTACTGATCTTATGGTTGGTGACCAACCATTAGATCAACAGTCAGTACCCCCCTCCCCTACAGATCCCCCTGTGGATCACAGTGTCCTCATATAGAGATGTCCTGAACTATTCGCCGGCGAACAGTTCCCGGCGAACATCGCTTGTTCGCGTTCGCCTCGGCGGGCAAACATGATGTTCGGTCCGCCCCCTATACATCATCATTGAGCAAACTTTGACCCTGTACCTCACAGTCAGCAGACACATTCCAGCCAATCAGCATACCCTCCCTCCCAGACCCTCCCACATCCTATAAAAAAGCAAGGACAGCATCCATCTTAGATTCATTCTGAAGCTGCAGAGTTAGTTAGAGCAGAGAGGGTGCTGCTGCTGCTGACTTAATAGGGAAATCATTAGCTAGGCCAGTGTTCTATGTCTACTCCTGCTGTAAGGACAGCATCCTGATAGCACCCCAAAAAACCCTTTTTAGGGCTGGTATACCAGTCTGATTTTATTTATTTTTTTCTATATATACAGTATACAGACTGTACTGTGTGCACACCACTCATATTGGGTGGCACAGTACCTTGCAGATAATTAAATTTTTACCCTTTAATATAATTGCAGTTGCCTGCCAGTGTGTGTCAGGCCCACTGACTGAACTGTGCCCACTGCCAGTGCCCACCACTCATATAGGGTGGCACAGCACCTTGCAGATAAAAAATTCATTCAATTTTTCCTCTGTAATATAATTGCAGTTGCCTGCCAATGAGTGTCAGGTCCACAGACTGTACTGTGCACACTGCCCACCACTCATTTAGGGTGGCACAGCACCTTGCAGATAAAAAAGTAGTTTCATTTTTTCTCTGTAATATAATTGCAGTTGCCTGCCAGTGAGTGTCAGGCCCACAGACCGTACTGTGCCCACTGCCCACCACTCATATAGGGTGGCACAGCACCTTGCAGATAAAAAATTAATTTAATTTTTCCTCTGTAATATAATTGCAGTTGCCTGCCAATGAGTGTCAGGTCCACAGAACGTACTGTGCCCACTGCCCACCACTCATTTAGGGTGGCACAGCACCCTGCAGATAAAAAAGTAATTTCATTTTTTTCTCTGTAATATAATTGCAGTTGCCTGCCAGTGAGTGTCAGGCTCACAGACCGTACTGTGCCCACTGCCCACCACTCATATAGGGTGGCACAGCACCTTTCAGATAAAAAATTCATTTAATTTTTCCTCTGTAATATAATTGCAGCTGCCTGCCAGTGAGTGTCAGGCCCACAGACCATACTGTGCCCACTGCCCACCACTCATATAGGGTGGCACAGCACCTTTCAGATAAAAAATTCATTTAATTTTTCCTCTGTAATATAATTGCAGCTGCCTGCCAGTGAGTGTCAGGTCCACAGACTGTACTGTGCCCACTGCCCACCACTCATATAGGGTGGCGCAGAACCTTGCAGATAAAACATTCATTTAATTTTTCCTCTGTAATATAATTGCAGTTGCCTGCCAGTGAGTGTCAGGTCCACAGACTGTACTGTGCCCACTGCCCACCACTCATATAGGGTGGCACAGCACCTTGCAGATAAAAAAATAATTTAATTTTTCCTATAATAAAAAATAAAATTCATCCAGAAAAAACAGGAACTGGCTTTTTCATTCGAATTTCAGTAGCGCAGGGATGGTGATAACCTCTTACCAAATAAATAGGATGATAACATATACCAAAATATTTGAATCAGATGTGATTAAATATAAGCATAAAATCATAAATACATAAAAGCATGAAATCACATCAATAGGAGTCCAGAAAGTCCATAGGTATAAAGTGCATAGAGCAATGAAAGTGCAAACATGAAGGATCACAGGTGCAACTTATGGGGACCACCCTTGCTTGCCACCACCACCACACAGTGCCGGGAGAAGTATCTGAAATTCAGACTCACTATAAATTTATCAGGAAATCTTCCAGAGGAGTCTTTGCAGCACAAATCAGAGATCTGGAGGAAACCTGATTTTACTATATGCTGTTGTTGCCCAGTCCATGAGAGTGGCTAGGCATAGGCGTCTGGTGAGTCTGAATTTCAGATACTTCTCTCAGCACTGTGTGGTGGTGGCAAGCAAGGGTGGTCCCCATAAGTTGCACCTGTGATCCGTCATGTTTGCACTTTCATTGCTCTATGCATTTTATACCTATGGACTTTATGGACTCCTATTGATGTGATTTCATGCTTTTATGTATTTATGATTTAATGCTTATATTTATCACATTTGATTCAAAAATTTTGGTATATGTTATCATCCTATTTAATTGGTAAGAGGTTATCACCATGCCTGCGCTACTGAAATTCGAATGAAAAAGCCAGTTCCTGTTTTTTCTGGATGAATTTTATTTTTTATTATATTTACTCATTTAAGTAGCAGCAATTTGTGTTATTTGTGTTATTCTGTCAGGTTTGTGTTACCTGTATTTCCTAAAGCGCAGTGGATTACAACATTGTCTATTAATTTAGTACAAGTAGTGATATTTATATATTTAATTTTTCCTCTGTAATATAATTGCAGTTGCCTGCCAGTGAGTGTCAGGCCCACAGACTGTACTGTGCCCACTGCCCACCACTCATATAGGGTGGCACAGCACCTTGCAGATAAAAAAGTCATTTAATTTTTTCTCTGTAATATAATTGCAGTTGCCTGCCAGTGAGTGTCAGGCCCACAGACTGCACTGTGCCCACTTCCCACCACTCATATAGGATGGCAATAGCACCTTGCAGATAAAACATTTATTTAATTTTACCTCTGTAATATAATTGCAGTTGCCTGCCAGTGAGTGTCAGGTCCACAGACCGTACTGTGCCCACTGCCTACCACTCATTTAGGGTGGCACAGCACCTTGCAGATAAAAAAGTAATTTAATTTTTCCTCTGTAATATAATTGCAGTTGCCTGCCAGTGAGTGTCAGGCCCACAGACTGTACTGTGCCTACTGCAAATGGACTGTTTGCGGTTGCTTGCGGTGCGTTAAACGGGGAGTTTGGTCTGTCAGAGTTTGGTTTGTCACTGTGAAGCGGGCGTAACCCTTACACTACCTGATCAATACAACATCATACCTGATCGTATTCACACACTGGATGTTTTAAAGCACGTTATTCCAAACAATTTAGGAATGTTAGGTGATTTATGCCCTTTATGGATTAAAACCCGACTCTGCGTCAACTACGTAATTTTCCATGGGAGTTTTGCCATGGATCCCCCTCCGGCATGCCACAGTCCAGGTGTTAGTCCCCTTGAAACAACTTTTCCATCACTATTGTGGCCAGAAAGAGTCCCTGTGGGTTTTAAAATTGGCCTGCCTATTGAAGTCTATGGCGGTTCGCCCGTTCGCGAACATTTGCGGAAGTTTGCGTTCGCTGTTCGCGAACATAAAATTTTATGTTTGCGACATCTCTATCCTAATATCACCACCCCTCTTAGAGACCCTCCATTATATCAGATTCAACTTATATCAGCACCCCCTGTACAGACCCCATTAGATCAGAGTCCTTTTATATTAGCACCCCCGTTGAGATCCCTCTTTAGATCATATACCCCTTCTATCAGTGACCCCCCCCCCCTTAGAGACCAATGTGCAATATTGATATCCATAATACTAAAGGAATAGTAGTGGAAACCTCCAAACCTTTCCAAAATGTGTTGTGATAATATCCAATTTATAAAGTCATTTTGAAACCTTGGTGGTTTCCACCATCATTCACACTCTTTTTTCACATATTAATCAATGGAATTATAGGGGGGGATTGCACCACATTTTATTCAGTTTCTAGTTTTTCTGGGTCTCTAAGGGGAGTATTGATATAGGGGGTCTCTGATCTAATAATGGGAGGACACTGATATAGGGGGGGCTTTGATCTCTGATCTAATGGGGGTCTCTATGGGGGCCACTGTATTATGAAGAGAGTGACACAGTGACACTGACACCTTCATTATGGGGGGGGGTGACATTAACCCCTGTATACAGACTGTAACAGATCCCCAATACTTGGACCAAGTATTTCTGTCTTAGGTCTCCATAATCTCACGTGATGCAGTGACCTGGCTACTCAATTCCCCTCAAACATCAGCCTAAGCTCGATGAAGGGTAAAACAAAAGACACTTTATTCAACAACTCACTTCCAATATATACAGTCTCATGTGTTTGATTTCATTATCATATGAAAATGTGATTGTATACAGAACATAGTTAACATACCTTGGCTATCTGGAAAGAGACAATAGGTGAATGAGACTGCAACATTGTCATAATTAACTCAACAAACAACAAGCCCCCAAAACAAAGCCGAATACGTATTCCTAGAAGTGTAAATACAAAACCACCTCTAGACAGATGAAAGTAGAAGACGTAGGCTTGTAGACTGCCCGTCTCCGTTTTCAAAATACCTTACGATAAGTGTCAATACACATCCCCACAGTAGATAATGGCTGAGTTTGACGTCGTTAGCATCTCTTTAGTCTCTCATTGTGTGGAGAAGACCTCTGCTGTAACAGGCAGCTTTAGGCCTGTAACATGGATCTGTATCTTGGGGTGACATGTATTTGAGTCCAAAGTAACACAACTCCCATGGTCCTCCAGCATATACCCCCACACAGAGGTGCACTCCCCTACAAGCCAGGGCCCATAGTCCGTGGGCAGGAGTCTGGCCTCCACACACCTCCAGTAGCCTGTGGCGAACGTCCCAGCAAATGGGCGTTCGTCACACAGACAGTCTTTCAAAGCACAAATAGTGCCTTTCTACAGCAAATCCTTTGGAAAGATGTGATTAACTCCATATGATTAGAAATGTTATTTAATCACAAAAAATATGCATAGTGTATGCTACGAAACAAAATGAAAAAATCGCTGTGCACCGATGAAATGTTTGGGTTGAAGAAACCCTACTAACATGTCAAGACCTGTAAGCGTTAATTATCTGCCGCAAACAAAAAGTGGTCTCCTGCCCTGCCAGACAGGGCTATACTGTGTTACAGAGCTGTATAAATCTCAGAACTAGATGGACAGAAATACAAGTCATTTGACAGGTAAAACAGCTCCCATATACAGTATGTATTTCATCTGACTGTTTTGCCGTTTGATCGGTTGTCTAAACTGAAGATAATAGTGGCAATGTCTGCAGTGTGCTAATGACTGCATTATCTTAGTGTGGAAGTCTCTGAAAAATGCTTTGACCCTGCCAGATAGGTTCTTGAAAGAAAACACTGCATACTATATAGACAACTATTCTGGTGCCTAAACTAATCATATGCTGTGGGAGTACATCCAAATGCAAGTTAATGCAATATATTGTACCTTTAGCCTCCTTTAACCTTTCTATAACCTTTATTTAGTGATAAAATGATTATATACAATCTAAATGGAATCTTCTTTTGTAATCCAATAGACGGCTTATATTACATTTTATGTAATCCATTTTGAAAAGCCAGTCTTTTTTTCTGCAATCCAATAAGAAGCTTGTTATTTGTCATCCTTATTATCTTCTTTTATCCTTCTCCCTTACTGTATGATTAAAGACATTTATAATCGTGTCTGGGAAGGCGAGCAGTTGCATGATGGTTTAAAAACCCCTTTGTCCAATCAAGGAACCTTCTGAACTGGGTCTTTTTATGTTCTTCTTCTATGGATCTCTGCTTAGCCTTAGAAGAAAATTAATTTACCTAAGTATGCCTTTGTGTTATTGGCCCTGTTTGTCATTAATTGTGTTATATTGGTTTTACCTCAGTACTAGGAATCATTGGTTTCATTAAAGTGGAACTCTAGCTTCATTAGCTGTGTCTAAAGACAAAACTTTTTTTCTTTTTGCTTTTCTTAACGTTGGAAGGAGTGTGTAAAAAGCTTAATTAATACAGCCATCAAATCTAAGAATTGGTAAGCTGAAATATAATTCATTTTTGGTTTTAGGTTTAATACCACTTTAAAACTCTTGTGAGGTCTTTTTATTACTGTATCCCCTCCAGGGTAATTTTCTCTCTCTATTTGTGTTCGTGACCACTGTCATGGGAACTGAAAATTAAGGGAAAATCCAACATTTGAAGGTGTCCTCAGAACTCAGAACAAAAATAGAGGGGAAATTTCCCTATAGCAGTGATCTCGAAACTGCAGTGATCTCCAAACTGCAGCCAGATGCAGCCCTTTGCTTGCCTTTATCCTGCCCTCTGGGCACTTTACCTCCCACTGATGCAAGACACTATTCCTCCAACTGACAATAACAATGGGGTTTAATTCCTGTTACTGACAATAACAAGGGGGCACTATTTCTCCCATTAATACCAATGATTGGGCACTATTCTTCCACTGACACCAATGATGGGGCACTATTCTTCCACTGACACCAATGATTGGGCACTATTCTTCCACTGACACCAATGATGGGGCACTATTCCTCCCACTGACACCAATGATGGGTCACTATTCTTTCCACTGACACCAATAATGGGGCACTATTCCTTCTAATGACACCAGTGATAGGGCATTATTCTTCCACTGACATCAACCATGGGGCACTATTCCTTCCACTGACACAAATGATGGGGCACTATTCCTCCCATTGACACCAACCACGGGGCATTAGTCCTTCCACTGACTCCAATGATGGGACACTATTCCTTCCACTGATACCAATTATAGGGCACTATTCCTCCCCCTAATGCCAAAGATGCACTGTTTACTCCCACTGATGCCAGGAAAATTTCAAATCACAATGGCCACAGTCCGGCCCTCACAAAGTCTGAAGGACAGTAAATTGGCCCTTTGTATAGATATTGTGGACATTTTATTAGGATTAGTGTGGACATTTTTCAGGATGTGTTTTATTTATATTGTCATTATGGCTCCTGTTGTCAGTTTGCTTGCAATACGCTCTTTAGAGTGTTTACAGGCGAACCAGCATTAAGGAAACACTACTGGCATTGAAAACCTTCCCTTAGATGTGTAGTCGCTCTACATAGACATCTCTGCCGGTGAACACTCCATGCGCTATGCGCAGGTCTGTTTGCTGGTATAGATCTATGTGTATTGTGGTGCGAAGTCAATATCGTTTTGATATCTATCTGCCTCTATGAAGGGATACACGCTCATGTCTTTCTACTATGCCTGATCACCATAGTGGAAACCGCATGGCTCTTTCCCTGCAGATAGCTTCAAGTCTATGGGAACAGTAGTATAATCCTATTAGGCATTGTTCTCTGAAGCTTTGCTAAATGCTTTGCCAAGTAATGGTGGCAATGATCAGAGCAGTGTTCACGGTTCTACACGCTGGCTTCATTATGTAGCTTTAGGCAGGAAGTTGTGCACTCTATTCTGCTCATTACATTTGTGTACCCCCTTTCTATTATACATTTGAATGTATACAAGCATGTCATTGGCTGATTCTATGAAACTTTATTTCAGCTTTTGAAATCTTTTGTTGCCTTGGGACCAGGATTTGTTTTCTCTGTGCGCTGTGTAAGGTAAACTTAGCTCAGCAAAATAACTTTGCATTCTCCTCTTTTGTATAACTATGGGGTTTATTTTGTGTTTTTTTAAAATTTGTAATTTGGGGCGGGTATATTGATTGGGGCAAAATCTTGTTGTCCTCCTGTAGGTTCCCAGTCAATATAGCCTAAAAGGGTTTTTGTTTTTTTGTAGGGGGCTGCAGTATATGTCAAACATTTTTGTCAGTTTGGGATTTGTATGGAGACACAATGTCTGGTCAGCAGCCCTACAGATAAAAGGGGAAATCTTAATTACAATGACTAACATTTGGCTTTGAAGGCACCAGGCTGAAGCTTTTGTCTATTGAGAGACAGGAGGTGTGTCCAAGTACGTGTGCTTTATTTCGCGTTTCCGCATCTTTTACAAGTGGTAGTAAAGTCAAGAATCAGAAAAAATGCTGACAGGCAGGGTTTTTATAACAGAAGAGACCCTAGAGGATTCTTCTGTCAAATTGTCCCTCCTGCCTCTCAGTGGGAAATGTGATCTGAGCCATGCGTGTTCTGTGTATTGTGACTCTCATGCGCATCTGTGGGAGTGACAGAACCTCAGCCTGGCCATTCAAGTGGCCAAAGGTATGAAACAAAGAAGGTAGACTGGCTGAAGATGGAAACACCTGGGACCAGGGAGAGCCATGACAGCACAGGGCTGGAGGGCTCCGTTTGTAGGTGAGTCTGTCATAATGTACTAGTATGCAGTGCATACTAGTACATTTTGACCTAAACCTGAATGAGGGACCATTTTTTAAATATATCAGCAAGACTTTGCTAGTGCTTTAACGGTCTGTTCTATGTGTGTGAAACATTCAAAAAAGGTAACAGCATAACTTTTAAAATCATGTAACACCAAAATGCGTGGCACCCACACACTTCTGCAAAAGGCTGTGCAGTTTCCCCTCCTAGTGCAACCCACCCAAATCCCCCCAAATCCCCCTTTCTAGCACAACCCCCCAAATCCCCCCTCATAGCACACCCCCCCATCCAAATCAGGAAGAGTGACAGCAGCAGACAGGAGGAGAGAGTCCGGAAGAGGTCTGAGCTATGCTCTCTCCCCCTGCTCTCCAGCTTCTCTCCCTCCTGTCTGTATGCCGGAGATAACACTGGATTGCTCTCAGATCCCACTGTACAGGGTTTGATTACTGGCCTCCACTCACAATTTCTGCTGCCAGGCCAAGAGCAGTGTGAGGAGGAGATAGGGGGAGGTAATCAACCCCTGTACATTTCTGATCAGAGAGAGATTCTGTGTTATCTCCTATACACAGAGGGGAGTGAGAGAGCACAGCCCGCACCTTCTTGCGACTGTCACCTCCTCCCTGCTGCTCTTTGTACTATTGCTGGCAAAATAGAGAGCTGTGCAGGATCAAGGAGAAATGTTTTCAGTTAAAGATAGAGAGAGACATAGCACTTGGTAAGAATAACATATAAGCCTGAGAGCTTGCTGGAAAACAAAGAAATATAACAAAAATACATTTTTTTTATGCAACACAACATATCAATTTTCAGACAATGACTAGTTTAAAGTTGAAATTTAGCTAAAACCTTTTTTTTTTTTTTTTGGTCAGAAAGGGCCAGAGCCTTTGTCACATTATTATTGCTGTTGGCATTTGCATTGGGGGGGTTCAAAAAAGGAACATTGTTATCTGACCACCTTAAATGCACCTTGAAGATTCTGAGGCCACATATGAAAAGGTGTTATGGTCAGCTGAGACTAAAATTTGGCCTCAACATCAAACAATATGTCTGTCGCCCACCATCCAAATAACACCATTCTTACAGTAAAGCATGGAGGTGGTAATATCCTGTTATGGTAGTGTTTCTTTGCAGCAGGGTTTGGAGCACTTGTCAGGATAGAAGGGAAAATGGTTGGGGAAAAATACCATTACTTTTTTGAGGAAAATCTGCTGCCCACTGTCAGAAAGTTGTCAATGGGAAGAAGCTTTACCGTCCGACATGACAATGACCAAAACCACACAGCAAAAATGATCACACAGTGGTTGAAGGAAAACAAGGTGAATGTCCTTGCATGGCTTAGTCAGAGCCCAGACTTAAACCACATTGAAAATATGTGAAATGACTTGAAGACTGCAGTCCACAAATGGTCACCATCAAATTTAACTGAACTTGAACAGTTTTTCAAAGAAGGGTGTGCAAATATTACAAAGTCTAGATGTGCAAAGTTAGAGACATATCCCGATTCCCAACAGACTAAAGGCTGTAATTAAAGCAAAATTTGGTTCAACAAAATACTGACATAAGAGGGGTAATCCTTATTCCAATTCCAAATGACTTAGACTTGGGTTTGGATTGATTGCCCACTGGTGTAGGGTATAGAAAAATAGATATAGAGATTATGGGAGAAGCAAGCATCATTACAATGTCATCTGCAAAAGGAACACTTTTATTTTTCTATCACCCACACATAAGGCCTCAAATATCTAGATCTTCTCTCATTTTGATTGCCAGTGGTTCCAGTGCCAATTTGAACAGAATTGGAGACAAAGGGCATCCTTGATGTGTGCCTCGGAAAATCCTAAAGCAATTTGATTTTTAGCCCCTGATCTTTAGCGTTTTGTTATGGGTTCTCTATATAAGATTTGTAAGATAGAAATTTGGGCCCCAAATCTATATTTCTTTAATGTATAATACAGGTTCTCCTGGGATATAGAGTCAAAGGCCTTCTGGAGGTCTAGGGAGAGTAGCATACCATCTGGTTGCGCCCCTTTTGATCCAGTTAGCATAAATTGCTGATATAATATCTATTGTCCTTCTCACTAGGTATGAAGCCTGTCTAAGAAGGGTAAGCTCCACTTGGTCTGAATGAGTATACTGTGTTAGAATAAATTTATCCCCGTGGTTACAATTTTCATCATCATTTTAAGATTAATTAGGGAATTAGGAAAATATGAGGAAAATAGTGAGTTAATTATCACAATTGCAGTGATCTTTTCCGGGTTTCGGAATAACATGAATGAACACTGCATTTTCATGTGGAGATATATTTAAACAATTTCTGATGCTATTATAAAGTTGACATAAATGAGGGTTCAGAATTTCCAAATTTTTCTTATCAGAATTTCCCAAAAACATGTCTGGGCCTGGTGCTTTTGTTAGGTTTATTTGTTTAATGACCAACTCGATTTCTCTTTCTAAATGATCCTTGTGAATGATCTCTCATAAGTTTCAGGAGGGGGAAGTCATTAAAGAACACAGGCACTTTTTCTGGCAAAGATCCTGGCTTCTTGGTTTTACCAGCAATTTACCACACACACAATGCTTGCCTTTTCTAGCTCATGGAAGAGATTGTATTGCTAGTCTTAAATTGACCTGGGTCCTGGACAATTTGTTCTGAACTATTGTCCCTTATTTTTGCTTTGACTCATGGTTCCTGTAACCTCTGGCACTAACATAATGATGATTTTGTATGACCCCTTGGCACCATGTCTGAATGGCTTTGATCTTTCATATAAATAGTATACCCAGCATATTTTTCTTTAAAGTAGAACTATAGGCAAAACTTATTTTGGATAGAGTAAGGAAGGGTTATAACTCCTGGCAGATTTTATTTTTTTTTTTTACATCTTTTACCTATTGCGAAGATTTCCCTTCACTTCCTGTCCCATAGCCAAACATGGAATCAGGAAATCTCTGCAAATTAAGGGAATTCCTTGGGGACCCCCAGGTCACCAGAACTAGTGTCACCATTGGAATATTTCCCCTCTATTACTTTTCTGGGGACAACCCACAATTTGGGATTTTCTTTTACTTTCACTTTCAATGATAACGGTAAACAGGACAAATAGAGGGGGTGAATCTCCCTAACGGGGGCACAGACAGCAATAAAAAACTGGCAAGCGTTCTAATCCCTCTTTACTCCATCGAAAACTAAAAAAAAAAAATTGAAACCTGAGAATTAGATGCAATGTCTTAGTTTAAGTTAATTGGTTTTCTTAATACATTAGCCTTTAATGATGGGCGGTCAAGTCATCACTGGTAGTTTTCAATTCAGATATCATAGTTCTCCCTACTGAAATATGTATATTTTTTCATTCTGTATTTAATTTGTTGAGCAGTATAAGTTTTACTGTTCAACAAATGGGCACACTAGCTTGTATTAGATATGAAAAAGCACTTTGACCTTCATTGGAGTTTCAGTGGACAATGCCATTAATAACTATATTCCTTTGTTAACAGTTTTGAAGTACATATATGTTTTCTAACAAACTAGATAAAGGACTTTAAACGGTTCCAGACCGCCCACCGCATATATACTGCGGCAGGGCGGCCCTCCTGCGCAAACCGACGTAGGGCTAAGTTGGTTCCTCCGGCAGCTAGGGGGTGAGCACGCGCCACCCCCACTCAGCAGCGGGGACTCCGATGCACGGGCAGGCGGCTCCAATTGCCGCCTGACTCCTGCGTTCACTCCCCGCTGAGAGAGAACAATGGTCAGCTGTTGTAAACACAGCTGACCGTTCTTCTCTCTGGAATGATCACAGAGCTCCTGTGATCCTTCTATATAGGATAACAGGTCTCTATGGTCATTTCATAAGCCCCACCCCCTTACAGTTAGAATCACTCCCCTATGCTCACATTTAACCCATTGATCACCCACAGCATTAACCCTTCCCTGTCAGTGTCATTATTACAGTAACGGTGCATATTTTTAGCACTGATTACTGTTATGTCACTGGTCCCCCCAAAAGTGTCAAAAATGTCAGTTAGGGTCCGATATGTCTGCCGCAAAGAATCGCAGATTGCCGCCATTACTAGTAAAAAATCCCCAAAAAAAACAATAAAATGTTAAAAAATTTTGATTTTTAAATTTCTTTTTTGGAATGTTATATAGCAGAATGTGAAAAATATTGTTTTTTTTTCAGAATTGTCGGTCATTTTTTGTTTTTAGCGCAAAAATTTAAATTGCACAGGTGATCAAATATCACCAAAAAAATGCTCTATTTGTGGGAAAAAAAATACATCAATTTTATTTGGGTACAGTATTCCACAAATAACGCAGTGGCGAATCGCAAAATATGGCCTGGTCATTAAGGGGGAAAATCTTCCGGTCCAGAAGTGGTTAAAGGTACCTTAAAAGCAAATATAGTGCGATTTTATTGAGCAAAAAAGTATTCATTAAAACTTTACAGGTAAAAGAGTTTTAACAGACATTAGATATATACATTCAGCTCTATAAAGGAACACTATAATTCCCCAATAGTCACACTTATCTGTCCACCCTGCTGCAGTTGGGTGGTGGATTGTCTCGCCAGAAATTGCATTCGACGCAGGTGCATTTCTCGGGGCACCAGCCTGCTTCTTCATGAAAATATTTGATGGTGAGCTTTTCTATGACAAAAATACACCGTTTTTTTTTATCATAAAATGATACATAGTTACAAAATATCTATCAAAAATATAACAGTTTTGAAGGATGGTAACCCCAATTTGTAACATTATGTTTTAATGCTATTTTATGTACTTAACCATTCAATTCTGTAGGACAAAACTGAACAATATAATGCTTATATATGTATCATACTGCATATAGTTGATTTTAAACTAAATGTTTCTCAAACATCAAATGTGATTGTAATACAAAGCTGCAATGTACCATGTTACGCTTTGTTTTCTGTCCAGCTCACATTGTATTTTCCTCTTTAAACAACAGATTGCTTTGTAGCAGTTTTTTCTTCACACTTCAATGCCTATGGCTGTTTAATGGTTCAAAAAGGGCTTTCACTATGGGTCTACTAGGACATGGAGCCCATCTTCAGACCATAGCAATGGAGCGTGAAAGTCAGAGTTCATAAATCTGTACCGCAGCTCCTGGGGTCTGTTTTAAAAGATGACAGTCTTTCATTTTTCATGAATTGAATAAAAAAAAAACACTTTGTAACTAAGTCAATTCAATATAATGTTAGGATTTAACTAAACGTCATTGCAGATTCATTCCCAGATTCTTCCCTGTTCCACACATGCATCCTACCCATTTCCAACTTCTATTATTCTTCAGTTCAAAAGATTAGCTCAGTTTAAAAATAAGTTCAAAGGTCTACCTGCTATAATCATATTTTTATAAGGTATTGATAGTTTTTAAGTTTTAGAAAATCATAGTTGAACTAAGATGACAATGTAATGGCAATTCTTAGGAATATTAAATTACAAATTTGCCTGTATCAGTTGGCCAATATGTCAATGTTATGGGTTTTAATAAGGTATACAGGATTCTTTAAATAAGATATTTGTACATCCTCAACTAGTGTAGTAAAATACTGTGTGTTATGTTCTATTGTTATTATGATCATTTTTTTAATTACCCTGGTTTATCTGCTAATGGACTTTAGTGTAAAATAAAGACACAATTTCTGAAAAACCACAAGGACTCCAAGACTGTTGATATGGCAATATAAGAACAGATTAAAGGACAAAGAAAAAAGTGAGTAATTAACCACCTCAATACTGGGCACTTAAACCCCCTTCCTTCCCAGACCAATTTTCAGCTTTTAGCGCTGTTGCATTTTGAATGACAATTGCGCGGTCATGCAACACTGTACCTAAACCAAATTTATGTCATTTTTTCCCCACAAATAGAGCTTTCTTTTGGTGGTATTTGATCACCGCCAGGTTTTTTCTTTTTTGGTGCACAAATAAAAAAAGACCGAAAAGTTTGAAAAAAAAAAAAAGTTTTTTTGTTTAGGTTATAACATTTTGTAAATAGATACGTTTTTTCCTGCACTGATGAGCACTGATGACGCCGCACTGACAGGCACTGATGAGGAGACACTGATGGGGTGGCACTGATGGGGTGGCACTGATGGGGTGGCACTGATATGCAGCACTGATGGGCACTGATAGGTAGCACTGATATGCAGCACTGATGGGCACTGATATGTGGCACTGATAGATAGCACTGATATGCAGCATTGGTGGGCACTGATAGGCAGCGCTGATGGGCACTGATAGGCAGCACTGATGGGCACTGATCGGCGGCACTAATGGGCACTGATGGGCACTGATAGGCGGCACTGATGGGCACTGATGGGCGACACTGATCGGCACTGATGGGGGGCACTGATGGGCACTGATAGGCAGCACTGCTGGGCAATAATGGGCACTGGTGGGCGGCACTGATAGATGGCAATAACGGGCACTGGTGGGCAGCCCTGATAGATGGCATTGGTGGGCAGCACTGATAGGGGGGCACCACTGGCAGGCTCTCTGAGCCCTGTTTGCCATCCCTGGTGGCCATGGGGGGCATCCCTGGTGGTCATGGGTGGGCATCCCTGGTGGCTCTAGTGGCATCCCCTCCCCCCAGGGCTGCACTGGTAATCAATCATCTGATTACCAGCACAGACCCCCCCTGTGATCAGTGAGTAATTAGAAATAATCACTGATCACCCCAGCTGCAGAATTGATCCTCTTCTCTTCTCCTCACTGACAGGATCTGTCAGGAGGAGAAGAGATCGAAGCCGTTACAACGGCTGTATTGACATTACATGACGGCTGTGATTGGTCACAGCCGTCATGTGATCAGGAGGGCCAATCACAGGGCCCTCCTGCCGAGGCTTGTTGCTCTGTGTCCTAGGGACACAGGCACATCGAGATCGCGCCGCTGCGCGTGCCCGCGGCGGCGCGATCTCTCTCCTTCTGAAGGACGTTCCGGAACGTCCATTCAGAAGGACGAGACTCCCACCCGGCCGTATATGTACTATGGCCCGGGTGGGAGGTGGTTAAGGAAATGTTTGCTATATTAAAGTTAAAGCATATTATTTCCACTTTTGCAGTCAAATTTGAAAAAAAAGAAAAAAAACCCACAATATGTTTGTTATGTGTTTCCATTCACACCGCATACCTAAAAACATATTTCTTATCATCTAGATGTTAAGTGAGCTTGTTTCATGAATGGTCCTGATAAAGAAATGTCAATTTTTGAATTGCAGTAGTGATCAGTGTATTCTAATGGCAGGAGAGTTTTGCCGTCAGAAAACAATGACACAGTGAGGAGGATTCCCACATCCACATCGAATGTGTGGATGGGGGAATCGGTTCAGTTATTTTTCCTTCAGCCTATTGGCTGAATGAAAAAAACTGAACCATATATGGCCAGCTTTAGTTAGGGGGTGTTTAACTACCTCAATACTGGGCACTTAAACCCCTTTCCTTCCCAGATCAATTTTCAGCTTTTAGCGCTGTTGCATTTTGAATGACAATTGCGCAGTCATGCAACACTGTACCTAAACCAAATTTGTGTCATTTTTATACCCACAAATAGAAAAAAAAAAAAACGAAAAGTTTGAAAATAAAAAAAAGTTTTTTTGTTTAGGTTATAAAATTTTGTAAATAGATACGTTTTTTCCTGCACTGATGATGCCGCACTGACAGGCAATGATGAGGAGACACTGATGGGGTGGCACTGATGGGGTGGCACTGATATGCAGCACTGATGGGCACTGATAGGTAGCACTGATATGCAGCACTGATGGGCACTGATATGTGGCACTGATAGGTAGCACTGATATGCAGCATTGGTGGGCATTGATAGGCAGCGCTGATGGGCACTGATAGGCAGCACTGATGGGCACGGATAGGTGGCGCTAATGGGCACTGATCGGCACTGATGGGCGGCTCTGATCGGCACTGATGGGCGGCACTGATAGGCAGCACTGGTGGGAAATAATGGGCACTGGTGGGCGGCACTGATAGATGGCAATAATGTGCTCTGGTGGACAGCACTGATAGATGGCATTGGTGGGCAGCACTGATAGGGAGGGCACCACTGGCAGTCTCTCTGAGCCCTGATTGCCATCCCTGGTGGCCATGGTGGGCATCCCTGGTGGTCATGGGTGGGCATCCCTGGTGGCTCTAGTGGCACCCCCCCCCAGGGCTGCACTGGTAATCAATGTTCTGATTACCAGCACAGACCCCCCCTGTGATCAGTGAGTAATTAGAAAAACTCATTGATCCCCCTGGCTGCAGCACAGATCATCTTCTTCTCCTCACTGACAGGATCTGTGTGAGGAGAAGAAGAGATCAAAGCCGTTACAACGGCTGTATTTACATTACATGGCAGCTGTGATTGGACACAGCCGTCATGTGATCAGGAGGGCCAATCACAGGGCCCTCCTGCCACAACTTGTTGTTCTGTGTCCGAGGGACACAGGCACATTAAGATCGCGCCGCTGCGCGTACCCGCGGCGGCTCAATCTCGCTCCTTCTGAAGGACGTTCCGGAACGTCCGATCAGAAGGACGAGACTCCCACCCGGCTGTATATGTACAGTGGCCGGGTGGGAGGTGGTTAAATCTAGTTACACAGTACAAACACAGTTATGTATAGCAAAAACATCTGTCCAGCCCTGCCATACACAAAGGCAACTAGTATGATTTTACAGTGCTGGAGGGCTCAGAAATGAGCATCTAAAAAGGGTAAGCTGCATTTCTAAAATATTTTTTAAGTTATGCTACATTAATGAGAACATGTATTAAATATAAAGCAGCTGTTATTGTGATTGGACTTCAAAAGTGGAAATACGACAAAAACTTGTAATCCCTGCATTATACAACAGATTATTTCCCTATCTGTCTTCTAGTAGTGTTCACAATAAATAGGTGATTATGGTAGATTTAATAATAGTCAAATTTGTCAGGATATGGTCATATGTTTACAGGCTGTGATCTTTGCAAACTGTCCTGGCTGACCAGTATCTGGGGAAGTATTAATTAGCCAGATTTGATTTTGCCATATGAAAAAGCCAGCGCCAGGGTTAGCTGTGATTAAATAAGCATGCTTGGCTAATACATTTATTTATGTTTACAATATTTAATTTTACATTTCTACAGTACCTTATGCAAGGGTGCATCTTTGCTTCTTAGGGTGGAACTGTAGGCGGGGGGGGAGGGAGAAGCAACTGTGCTCATGGATATGATATCTATTTTCAATGACCAGCAACATGTTTACATTACAGTACACAATGTATATGATAAAATGTAATGTGCTTTCCTTCACATTCTTTACTTTTGCACAGTTATTTGATATATGTGCCATTATTTGGTGAATTACCAGTTGAAAAACAAAACTTATGTATAGTATGTCAGGTGTTTGCTGCTGACAACTTGCATGAGACACTTCCGAATTTTATTTTGGTATCTTTATCCAGCTTGGAATACAGAAATAAATCTTTGCAAAGAAAGACTGGTTAACTTTGTACCATGATTTAAGATAGTACTCATTGCTGGAAGATTGGTCAAAGCAGTGGAAACTGCAGTTCAATGTTTCCAAATGTAAAATAATGCACCTAGGGGAAAATAATCCCTTGAGAGAGTACAACACTGAGGGTATGGTGTTGGCCAGCACTACAGAGAAAAAAGATTTGGGGTATTTATTTCAGACGATTGCAAAATGAACAAACAGTGTTACCAGGCAGTGGGAAAAGTGAATAGAATTTTAGGGTGCATCACTAGAGGCATTCCCAGCATGAGGAAGGAGGTCCTGATTCCCCTATATAGATCTTTAGTGAGACCTCATTTAGAATATTGTGTCCAGTTCTGGAGACCTCACTTACACAAAGATAGTCCAGAGACGGGTCACAAAAAATGGTGAAAGGTTTAGAGGATAAACATTTCGAGAGCAACTTCAGGAACTTATAGCGGAGCTCAACCAAAAAGGTGAAGTCCCACTTTAAGCACTCCTCTTCCCTCCTTTGCCACATTTGGCATGTCATTTTTTTTGAGGGGGGGAGCGGGTACCTAGTTTTGACAGGTACCTGTTCCCACTTCCGCTCGGACTGCCTAGGCGATCCGAGCGAAAGTTATCCTCTCCCCCTCCATCCCTGCAATATTCTGGGACACGTCACAGGTCCCGGAAGATTGCCTGACTATTCAGGAGGCACAGCATGACTCGCGCATGGGCAGTGTGTACCCGGCTGTAAAGCCGTAAGTTGTCACAGCCAGGTACCCACAGTTTTAATGCTGGCACCAAGGAGAGGAGTGGAAGATAATTGATTGTTTGGTGGCCACTTCGCTGGATCGGGGACAGGTGGGTGTGTGCTTATTAAAAGTCAGCAGCTATACTTTTTGTAGCTGCTGACTTTTAATAAACACATACATGACTGGAACTCCATTTTAATATGTACGGTCTGGAGGAGGGGAAATGGGAGACATGATTGAAACCTTTAAATACATCAAGGGGGTGAATAAGGTTCAGGAGGTCAGTTTTTTAAATATGAAACCAAAATCAAGTACACGGGGACATGGCCTCAATATAACTGGAGGAAATTTGGAAACTAATCTTAGAAAGTATTATTTTACTGAAAGGGTAGTTGATGCTTGGAATAAACTTCCAGCAGAGATAGTGAGACAGTCAATAGTAAATGGCTTCAAATATGCTTGGGAAAAACATAGATCTATAGTCAGACAATAAAGTTAACCAAAAAAATAAAACAAAACAAAAAGCAAAAGAGAAACCAAAGAAAAAAAAAAACAAAACAAAATGGGCAGATTTGATGGACTACTCTGTCTGTTTCTGTCGTCCCTTTTATATGTTTCTATTTCTATCTCTACCAATAAGCCTATTTGTTGGGTGTAATGCATCAAAGCAGGAGCATCCCAGAGGGGTTTTGTCCTAACCAACTGGATCAATAAAGCTTTTTTAATAACACTGAACACACATAAAGCGCAGATGCACCATCTTTATGTCTGCCTTTTTACCTGGGGAGCAGAGGCACATTTCTTGCATCCAGCTAGCATCCACTGGTCAGTACAATTTGCTTGTTTCAGCAGAACCAATTTTAATTAGGTTACTTATGGTTCTATGACTCACAGTTTTTAAAACTCATGTGCATTTGTTGTCACATTAGCAAGCCTTCTCATAGTTCTCAGCATCCCATCTGTCATTGCATATACTGTACCTATCTTGCATAAGCCAAACAGCAGTGGTGAAGTGCATGGGCATTACCCGGAAATAAAATTTTAGGCTGCCATTTAATATATTTTATGTTAGTGTGTTATGCATGCAGAAAGATGGCAGATAACAAGCACATACAGTATAATCCTCTTTTTACTCATCTTGCTATTAAAACTACAAGAGTTGACAATCATTTTCCAACTCCATGCCCTAAAAACTGCACTTTTTTATTAATACAATTATTTTATGTTTAAGATCTAGGAGCTCAGTATCTATTCTCAAACTCAGTGTACTAAAAGTTGGACCGATTTAGGAAAATGGCTGTTTTTCCAAAAATAGATTTCTCTACTAGATCTCTGAGCTATCTATATCTACACATAGTGTATTAAAGCGGAGTTCCACTTATTTTATATAGTTATGTACGTTATCTCCTTTAAAAATGCTTTTACCAATGTAAATTCTTTTTTCGTAAGCAAGTACCCCTTTTTTTTCTTCTTTCAGCCACACTTTCGACTGCGGCCACCTAGGCGATTACATCACTAGACGATTTGCAAATCCTGGGATAGTGGCTTCATGTATCCCAGCAGTCCTTGTGTACTGCCTAGTGACAAAATCTTGTGTTATTTCCAGACCGGAAATTATGCGAATGGGAGGACCGGGATGTCCTGATTGACAGTTAGCTTTAGCAATGGAGCGGGAACTTCAGCCGATGCTGCCATTGCTAAGGCAACTTGTCAGGAAGAAGGAGAGCTGCGCAGTGGCATTACTGAACAGGCGCGAGTTTGGGAGGTGCATGCTGGGTAGCCAGCTGTATCTTATCCCAGAAAAACACATGAGCGGGCTTCAGATGCTCACATCCTCGATGTCCTCTGCCTGCTTCTGATATCATGTAAATAATTGCAGATTTAAAAATAGCAAACATGAAGGCAGTTAGGACAGTATCCAAATTTTAACATACTAGTACTAACAATGTATGGGGGAGCTGATGATTTGTGTCGATTTCCTGTGTAATACAACCAAATTCCTTATTTCTAAAACTTAATAATAAATAGAGGTTGGTTTTGAAAAAATAATTACAGTTGAGCAATATAGCCTGGTCTAGGTATTGACCAGCCTGTGAAGAAGAAACAGGAAAAGGGTTAAGTTATTACTCTACTCTTTCCTCTTGTAAGCAAGGACCAAGTGTTAGATGGTCAGCTATGTTGTTTAATGTGGCTATACACTATTTGATTTTTAAATGAAAATTAGAACAAAAATGTATCGCAATGACCTCACCAGCCCACATCTCCACCAACCTATGCTGTGTGTTAATTTAGAATTTTGAAAAATTCTGTGAATGGTGCCCATGCTGAGTGACCCACCTCCTGAGTATTAACAATGCATAAGGCCAGCTAATCAGTATGGGACCTGAGGGATCATTGTAGTAGTAGTATCTGCTTCAGTGATTTACAGTTTCTTAGGGTATTGGCCAGGTATGGTATATATATATATATAGTTACATTGTTCAAAGCTGACCAACATAACTATGTAAAAATGTACCATGGAAGTATTCTTTAAATTGTGTTTTTGTTTATATTTATCTTTATATTTATCTGAGGTTTAGTTAAAAAATGTACACACTAGGGTCTTGCTTGTGTATTTTATTGCCCTAATTCATGCTTTGGAAACAATATGCTATATTTTATACTCAATTCTATTTCCCCTCAGGAAATGATGAGGCACATCTCTGCATTTAATATGGACATTTCATTTGGCTACTGATGAGATACCGCAAACATAAGGCAAGAAAATATAGCTTTTATTGTGTTTAACTCCCCCAGCCCATTTCACTGATGATTTATTTTTCCTTTTTATAGTGCTTTTTTGTTATCAGAGGTACAACTGGGCTTCTGGAACAAAATTAGCTGAAAACCTAGCTATTTGATCAATATAGTCAGTTCTTAAACGGAAACTAAAATTGTCAATTTATTGTATTCATTTTAAACTATTTTTTTTTAAATTGGTGTTGTATATCTGTTTCTACTGTATATATACAATATCAAATAAATATTTAACACATGTCAAAGAATTGCCTGTGGGTTTACTCTGAATTAGATTTTACTCTAGTTCGATAAAGAAACAGGGGGGAAGATGGTACAGTATGTGCTTTGAGGCTTGGTTTGTTTAGTTTAAAATTTAGGCTAAGCCATCCCATGCAACTTAAGTTTTTGTGTTCTGTAAACAGGCTTTTTTCACTTCAAAGAAGCAAATGGATCACCTTGAAAACCCAAAACAAGATTCTAAATCTCCACTGTTGGCTCATAAAGAGAATTCAAAATGTTAACAATCAATATTTTGTGATATATATAAATCCGCGCTTAGGATATTAATAGATTCCTTATCAGTAATGGCTGCTGCCCACCTATTAAACTATATTTCCGAAGATATATAGTGTGAAATGGAAGATCAAAAGAGGTGTGTGGCGCTGCCAATGTACTTTATCTTCTGTATACTTAATCTTCTGTACACGTCTCCAAAGGTGTCAAAGTGCAGAATAAATAATCTCAAATATGATAAAATGTGAATGGTGTTAAGAAACTGGTAAAGTGCTAAATGCAATAATCCTGTGCTGTGTGTGTTATAAATGAATCAATGAATCCGTGATAAGTGACCCTGTTGGGTAAATAATACTAAAAAATTACTACCACAACATCAATCCAATCTAGTGGTAACCATATGTCAACACAACTTAAAATATAAATATATAAATAGTGATATACTGATGATAAAGTTGATGTGGTATAAAAATGTGATATAAAAATGGTGATAAAGATAGTGGAAAAATATATACACCTATAAATATATAAATAGACACCTATATAAATCTGTTGGAGGAATGACATAAAACTGCGGACAACTATATATAAAAACTTGGCAGCAGGTATATAGAAACAACCACAAATTATAGCAGCATTAATCAGAGTAATATAAGAACAAAATAGTCCATAAATGTTTAAAACAGGATAGGTAATGAGTCCATAGATATAAAGTGCAAACAAAGTGACTTCAGTGCAGGTGCATTTAAATGCTGTTTTGAGGGTGCCCGGATTTCAGTGACCACTCTGTGCTCCCCGCACCCTTAGGACCACACTCACCAGAGGTAGTAACCCCTGCAGGGGTATCAGGCCTTGGATATATTGCCTCTGTATCCCCTCTGTTCTCCCTGGGTGATCTTTATAGATAGGGGTATGGTCCTGACCTGCCCGAGTCCTCTGTCACACTGTCCTTGGAAACTGGGGTATCCTCGGGTATGTGGGAAATAAGGCTCACATAGGGTAGTACTGTTTAACAAGGCTTTATTAATATAAAAGAAAGGTACTCACAGACATAAAGAGTCAATCGGCAGGTATACAACTGTTGCGGTCGCGCACTTCCGTCCCGTGGGGGGAATTTCATATAAAAAAATGTGAAAAATATTGTTATTTTTGCAAAATTTACGCTCTTTTTTTGTTTATAGCGCAAAAAGTAAAAATCGCACAGGTGATCAAATACCACCAAAAGAAAGCTCTGTTTGTGGGAAAAAAAGGACGTCAAATTCGTTTAGGTACAGCGTTGCACGACTGCGCAATTGTCCGTTAAAGTCACGCAGTAAAAAATCGCAAAAAACCCCTGGTCTTTAAGCAGCCAAATCCTCCGGGGCTTAAGTGGATAAACAAAAAAGAGCGACAATTTTGAAAACATAACAATATTTTTCACATTTTTTATATGAAATTCCCAAAAAAATTTAAAAATCTAAATTTTTTAACATTTTAGGCCAATTTGTTTTCTGCTACATATTTTTGGTAAAAAAATTGCAATAAGCATATTTTGATTGGTTTGCTTAAAAGTTATTGCGTTTACTAACTACAGGAAAGATTTATGCCATTTTTATTGTTTTTTTTTAACTAGTAATGGCGTCGATCGGCGATTTGTTTTGCGGGACTGCGACATTGTGGCGGACAGATCGGACCCTTGACTGACATTTTTGACACTTTTGGGGGTACCAGTGACATTACTACAGTAATCAGTGCTAAAGATATGCACTGTTACTGTAAAAATGACACTGGCAGGGAAGGGGTTAACTTTATTGGTAAACAGTGGGTTAAATGTATCCCTAGGGGCGTGATTCTAACTGTGGGGGGGGGGCATGGCTTGTGATGTAACCACAGAGACATTTGATCCTACATAGCAGGATCGTACAGTCTCTGCAGTTACACCAGGGAGAATGACAGACGGCTGTGTTTACATCAGCCGCCTGCCTTTCTCCCTCTCCAGCGAGAGATCACAAGTGGCCGGCGGACATCGGAGCTGCCGGTCACTCGCGTGGAGATGCCTGTGAACGAGCGGGTGCGGGAGCGCGTCCCCGGCGTTGCGCGCTCGTACCCATACGTCACTTTGCCCAGCAGTGGCTGCCTGCCGCAGTATATCTGCGGTGGGCGGTCGCTAAGTAGTTAAGGAGGCTAATATTACAGTTTTAACATCCTAAGCATGTGAAATAATTGCAGTGGGGTTTTTAACATAGCTTTTACTGCAAATCTCCAAAACATAAGCAACCAATGTGGCTGCTTTATTGTAGCCTCTGTCATATCAATAATAAATTGGAACTTAGCTGTACTGTCAAGTGTCTTTCCTGGGATTTAGTAAGAGTGTGACTTGGCACTCAACTGTTTCTTTCTATAAAAAAAAAAAATAAGACATAACAAGATAAAACCCTCATTCTGCCCTGTTTACCTTTTAGTATGTAAAAAGTAACACCAATACCCAAAACTAAAAATACACCAGTTGGGAATAAAAAGCTTTCCTGTAAGATCCAGGTAAAGGATCCTTACTGGTAAGGCCAACTTCAGTCATCTCCACGCATCTTCCAGGACAGAAACACGACAAGGCAGGCAAGTAATAACACATATCTTTGGATAGGAGCACTACCTGTTAAACAACCATACTAAAAGATAGGTCTTGCATTAAGATGATGCCCAATCACTTGTTTTTCACAAATGTATGTAGACTCAACTAATCAGTGGCTCTACAAATTGAATCTACCAAAGCTCCTACTCTTTCTTCTGCTTTTCTGGGTGACCTTCTTAGTATTTCTAAAAGGCACTAGTTGAATAGATTTTCACCATTACCTGGATTATGAAAGTAAAAAAGAAGGCTTTTTTTTTTTTGGGCAGTGAAATTATTTTTACGTTTTACCGATTTTCGATTTTTACAAAAAGAAGAAAATGTTTTGAGACTCTGGAGTTTATTTATTACAGGCAAACAGGCTTAATAAATACAGTAAAATTTCACTTCACAAAGAACCCAATCACATACAAATAAAAAAACAGCTTTTTTACTTGCGTATGATTAGATAATGAAAGTCATCAGAGCTTGACCTCATTAACTAATGAGGTTGCGAAGTACAACATGCCTTGCAAAGTGAACGGTCTGTTTGCCCTTAGTAAATCAACCCCACATTGTACTCCAAGAATACAATGTTCACTCCACGAATACCACCTTCTTTAAGTTTGCCTCATAGTTTTGGAAAAAAAGGATACCATGTAGGGTTTAAACAGAACTTTTTTCACAGTTTGATTGGTAGCTATGATTATTGTTGATGTAGCGCCCTCCTAGATATGTGTTAGGATTAGGTAAATTGAGTTCTGGCTTACTGTATCTACTTGAGCTGCTGTTTTGTTGTTAGGTAAATTTAGTGTTGCTCACTGTAATCAGTGGGGCTGTGTTGGTTATTCTGGTCTGTTTAGTGTTTCACCTGCTGCAGGTTTGACTGCTCTTTCTGCTTTCTGGAGAACCGTGGATATCACTAGAACATAGGTGTGGAGCAATGCAAATGAGCAGCATGAATATTTATATAGCCCTGTCCAATCTCTGGGAGGGTGGCCCAGATGGCTGATGGGAGTCTGTATAAATACTCTGGGACATAGAGCTTCCAGGTCTTTTCCTATAGAAGAGGAGCACAGCCTATAGGGGGCTGCTTGCCCTTTAGGCAACCCTGGCATGTGCTTGCTGTTTGTGGGGCCTCAGATGGGAGACATTAGGGCTTGCTTTGCTGGAAGCTACTGAAAGCTGACTAAAGGGCTGTTATCTGAAGATCTAGTCTGGTATCACAAGAGAAAGGTGTCAAATTGATGTTGGAATGAGGCAACCAACTTTCCAGGGACATTTTGGGAGCACAGACTGCTGTAAAGGATGTTAGATGCTGTGGGCTGCTGCCACCCCTCTGGTGCTAAAAAGTCAGCTGTGTGTTGTGTAAAAGGGAGGTGAGCTGTTGTCCTAAAAAGCTCAGTTTATTTCATTCTTTGTGAAGGGACTGTGCTCTAATTGTTCAAAGAAGGAGGCTTTGTGTCTTTAGCTATTTCTACTTCAAATACAAGTCCACAGTCTGTTTTTGCAAGGACTTTTGCTTCAGTTCTACAGAAGGAAGTTTACTGTCTTCATCTTGTACATAGTTCTTTTTGTAGTATCCCATTCAGATTACTCAGGCCTATCCAAGTCACCCCAAAATTACCAAACACAAAAAATAACACCCCTGCACTTGTCATTGAGCCAAAGAGTAGCTGTGTGCCTGGCTGCGGGGCAATTACTGGTAAATTTCCAGCAGCTACTACAGGGGGTAGCGCTGCTTAAAGTTATGCACATGGAGGCTAAAAATATATAATTCAGTCTACCGTATTTTCCGGCGTATAAGACGACTTTTTAACCCCTGGAAATCTTCTCTAAAGTCAGGGGTCGTCTTATACGCCGGATATCGTCTTATACGCCGGATATCGTCTTATACGGCGAATCAGAATATGCGGTGGAGGGGGCGCTCAAAAACATCCGTGGTATGCCCTGGTTATGGAGAGAGCGGCAATGTGACCAGATGCATCGGGAAAAACATGCCTTTCAGCCGTCTGACCCGCCCGCCCACCAGCCCGCTCGCTCGCCCGCCCGCTCTGGTATCCTACCTTCTTATCGGTGTCCATCCCTGCGTCTCGCTCCTGAAGCCTGAATCGGTGTAGGTGCGCATGCGCGATAAGATCCGGCGGCGGGGATACCAACTCTGACAGGGAGTCCTGTGTCATAGACTACGGTACAAGCAGGGCAGGGGCCAGACAGGTGAAAGAGGCGGGTTTATCTGGTCACATCTATTATTACCAGATAAAGGGGTGTAAATTAAGTGGAAGAAAATAAATAAAATGATGTTTCCCAACTGTATATACGGTACAATATGGGCACTGGAAGAGGGGTAGTCTTATACGGCGAGTATATATCAAAATCTATATTTTAACTGGAAAAGTTGGGGGTTGTCTTATACGCCCAGTCGTCTTATACGCCGGCAAATACGGTAGTTAGATTAAAACTGGGTGACTCAAATATGGAGAAGGATCTGGGTGTTCTGGTAGGTATCATAAACTTATCAAGTACCACAAACCTAAACCTCCCTTGCATGCACAGCAGCATTCTATGGAATAACCATCAATCATTTCTATCATTCGCCTCCCCTCTTGTTTGTGTACTGCCATAACCTGATAGCGTAGAGATGGTATTACCCCCAAAATAACAAGTCTGTTTACAAACGGGTACTTTAGCTGCACTAGCAAGAAAAACAGCCCTGGGACCAGCATGATTTCTGATAGAATCAATCACATAAATTTTCTTTAAATTGTTTACAGGCATCAAGGAAAACAGGGCATATCATCTAAGTCAAGCAATAGTTTGTGCTAATGGTTCTGGTTATTTACTGTATTATATGCATTGTAGTAGTAAAATAGCTAATCATGCTAAATTAAACCTGAGGGAGATGTGTTCAGAAAGACGTATAGTGCTTAGTGCCAGGTTTTATATGCAGTTTAATATTGCTTGTGATCTTCTAAGGTACGTAGCTTAATCATATATGGTAATATAAATATAGTGCTAGTACTAATCTTTAGAATAATGTATGCATAGTCTAAGATTACAGAAACATTTTTAAGCAGGAGTAATTAAACCAGCTGCTGGGAGTAAAATTACTCTTTGATCCGTGGAAGTGTGCTGCTGCCAAACAATAAGTGTTGTCTCCAGCTAGATTATTGTACGTGACTTATGTTTTCTCTGCTAACATGTTTTTTTCAAGCATATAACCATTTTTATTATGAGAAATACTTTTAGAATTAAAATTAGCATGTGAATATTCACCAAATATATTTAGTTACCTTTTCCGTCTTGTGTTTTTTTGTGCATTTATATCAAATTTCTTGTTAGCTATATAGTGATTTAAAAAAGTGCTTATCACTGTGGAGACTCAATAGCCTCAAAATCCTTGGGGCCTCAATACAGAATCCTCCTATTACAGTTCTAAGCAAATTAGTCATCATCAAACATGCAGTTGGTTTGCTGAATAGTTTCACAAGCTCTGAGTTGACCTCGTATTTACTTTTTTAATTTAGGTCTTAAAAAAATGCTAGTCGGTTATATAAAATTGGCTGCAATGGGACAATGCTGGATTCCATATTCTGATATTTATTTCAGCATGAATACTATTTTACCAGGCCTTGTTCTGGAAACATTTACCATATGTATTTATCAGTGTAAAATAAACAAAATAAATAATCCTCTAGTGATTAAATGTGTAACGCTCATGCGTTTTTTGTTAATGAATGGATTTGCAGCTGCAGAATTGTTACACTCAGTAGTTGTGTAGAGATTCTGTTGAACAACATATCCAACTCTCAGGACTCCATCACCGTGCACAGCCTGTTATGCAATATACACACACTCAATATGATGTTCCTGGAGTGATAGAATATATGATAGTATAGAGGTGAGAGACAGGCGATAGTATGGTGAGCACTCAGTAATAGTATTCAGGAGAGTGGTAGGTGATGGTAGTATGCAGATAGGTTCTAGCAATCATGTATAGTACAGATAGTAGGGGACAGCAGAATGTATACAAGATAGAGTAACCTAGTGCAATGATAGATGATGGTAGTCCCAAGAGCTAACAATCTATGCAGATGATAGGAATAGATTAGATAGTAATAGTCTTTGTAATATGCAGTAGATGATAGTGAAAGTATAGGTTAGGAAGGAATCCCCTGTGGGGTACTTATCACTAGATAGTTAGTAGTAGCAAGGTCCAGTAGTAAGGAGTGATCCGGTAGCGAGATACGGGATCGGCAGCGAGGTTCCGGTTCAGTTCAGGCAAAGGGTATAGCTAGAAGCTCCGGCAGCACAAGACAAGGTAAGGTGAACATGCGGTTTGATCGAGCAATGAGTGAGAGCAAACCGGCGATTGAAATAGCCGCTCATAGCGGCGCTCGGCGATGATGTCATTGCCCTTAAAGGTGTATGCGTTCCATTTGGATAGCAAGATGGGACGCAATGTTAGGAGAGAAATGGAAATAAGGGTACCATAGGTACCAGAACATTACAAAATGATATGATGAGTTTAGCAAACTGACACAGTATAATTAATATAGCTGTAGTGATGTCTAAGATAAAGAAATAAAGTCTACCCTTTGAGAGATTTTCACCAAAAATGAAATGTTTGTTGTAGAAGATGCCTTAAATCTGACTTGTATCTTAGTGCAGACTTCTGGGAAAATTAGTGAGCCAAAAATACAAGCATGTCTGGAAAACCTCAAGGTTGCCATATTGCTGTCACGTACCTGAGATGATGTCACGTGGAGACTGAAGTGATGAGGGTGGCCTCTTGTACAGTTCCCATCTGAGCAGCCCTGCATAGTGAGACAGAGACTGCAGGGGAAAAAGAAAGGCACAAGTGTCAAGGTATAGCTACGATGAACAGGTGAGCTGATGAGCAGAGATACAGCTAATGATGCACTGTGATGGCACCAAGTTCAGTGGATGGCGTACACAGAGTCAGGAACCGGCAGAGGTTGGCAACAATTGGGCAGCAAGGTACAAAATTACTAGGCAGAAGCAAGGTCAGTAGTCCATGCCAGGGTTCAAAGCAGAGGCAGACAGCAAACATGTGCAGGTAGAGATAATCCAAGTGCAAGGTCAGAGTGGAAGCCGGGTTGGTAACAGGATCACAGATGCGAATCAAGACTGGATCACGAGGTCCTTATTAAATTGGCTGAAGACCATACACCACAGGACCAGTGTAGGATTCAAGTTTAAATAGGCCACTTGCCAGCAATGCATGCTTGCTCACGTGTGTATGCATGTGCGCATGCTCATACATGTGGGCAAATGAGCAATCTGCCTTCTTTGTATTCGCCAAACAGCATGTCCTTGCCTGACAATTGTTACCATGTTCCTTACATTGCCACCCTCCCCCCTTCTACATGCAACCTCCGGATGCCCATCTGGGCTAATTGTTTAGAAAGAGTATGCCAGAAAGGTTGCGTCAGTTTCTTAGCATGAACATTTGCTTCAGGCTCCCATGAATGTACTTCTGGCCCATACCCTTTCCACTTTATCAAATACTGAATTTGTCATTTATGTCTCCTGCAACCCACAATAGCCTCTACCTCAAATTCCTCTTCACCATCAACAGTCACGGCTTCAGGAGGCCCAGAACCCTGATCAGGAAAGGATTAGGCACGCCAGGTTTTACCAAAGACACATGGAATACTGGATACATTTCGAAAGTCTCTGGGAGTTCTAGTTCATAGGCCACAGTATTAATCCTCATTTTAACAGATAATACTGTATCTGGGTCACAACTTCTTAGGAAGACAGGTCAATTTTAAATAATGGTAGAGAGCCATACACCATCTAATCCCCTCCCGCTTTTCCTCTCGAAGAGCTTCTTACTATCTTCCTGTGCCTTGAGTTTCCTTTAGTATTTGATTACAATAAAAACCAAAAAGTGCAGCGCTGAAATCAGTATACAATTATATAGCTGAAAAGCTCATATAAAGAAAACAAAAAAAAGGGAGGGGATAGTGTCCAAATAAATAGTCCCAATATTAAGTGCAGAGATGTGAATCCATGTGCAAAATAACTTTCTTCCAGTGACACCAGGGAAAAGTGTAGGAAGGGGACACCCTTGTGCTCAAGTATAACAAGCAGCTTACCGAAATTCCGTGGCTGCTCAATTTAATGAGACAGCCTCTCCCAGCTAGTAATAAACCAGTAGGTCAACCGATATCAAGCTCAGGTGCTTCCAAAGACTCCAAAAGCCGAAAGCCGGTGTGTTGTTAAACCGATCACATTAGTATGTGGCACACTTGGAACTTCTCATATACTCCATTGAACGTAAAGCCATATGTAGAAAGAAACAGAGGCCCATAGCGTAATCCCGTAAACCAATAGGTAAATTTATTAAAAAAAACTACTTACAATTTAAAAGACAAAAACAGGCATGTAGTATGTGCCGGTCATGGATCTAACCTCGGCGTCCCGCAAGTCTCCAGATCAGCATATGGATAAACAGCCGGCTTCGTTGGGGGGCGTGTGGACGTTTACGTCTGGGATCGCCGATTTAGTATTTGATTATTGGTCTTGAATAAGTTCACATTGTGTTTAATTACTGGTAGCGGGACATCAGGTACTAGTATTGGGAGAAAAGAAGGATGGAAGCCAAAGTTAGCAGGAAAGGTGACTGATCGGCAGACTTGTATAAAGTACTCGAAATTTCTACTTGAGTAAAAGTACAAGTGCTCGATCAAAAAATTACTTGAGTAGAAGTGGAAGTGCTCGCAGAAAAAGTTACTTAAGTAGAAGTACTAAAGTATTCAACATTTTTTTTACTTAAGTATTGCAAGTAGTTTTTTCAAAAAATTTGCTACTTAAGTACTAAAAGTAAAAAGTACCAGTAGTTTTGAAAAAAAATTTCTACTCAAGTACTGAAAGTAGAAGTACAAGTACTGTGTTATGTAGTTATTAAAGAAAGAAGTCAAAAGTATGAACATCATATTGTTTTTATTATTTCAAATGATTTATTCAAATGATTAACCGGTGTTTGTTAGTAGTTTCTTGATGCACTTTAAGCGCTGTAGCACCATTTATTTGTTTGTTTCATATTTTCTTTTTATTGGAAAGATTTGGTATAGCAGCTTTTATTATACACAGCCTTTATTTTCGTATGCGCTGATTTACAAATGACATTATACACATTTTTTTGAGCTTTATGCAACCTGCCATCTACTGTTCTGGCAGTGGTAATTTTTTTAAAAGTAACGAGTAACTATGCAGCACAAAAAAAAAATACTTGAGTAGAAGTATCAAAATCATCGAAAAAATGTAGTGAAGTAAAAGTAGAAGTAGGAGAAAAAAATTCTACTCTAGGAAAGTACAGATACCGCATTTCGGGAACTTAAGTACAGTACTTAAGTAGTTCTACTTCGTTACTATACATCTCTGCTGATCGGTAGCAGAATGAACAGAATTGTTATAGGCAAATTCTGCCATTGGTAAAAGAGAGACCCAATTTTCTTGTGAAATTGGGGAAAAATAGTGAAGATATTGTTTCAACGTCCATTTGGTATGCCCATTAGGGTGCGAATGGTATGCAGAGGAGAAACTTAGCTTGATGCCCAAAGCTCCACATAGAGCCTTCCAAAATCTTGAGGTGAACTGGACCCCTCGATCAGAAATAATGTTGCTTGGAATTCCAGGCAACCTTACTATTTCTTTCACAAAGAAAAGACTCCAGTTGTTTCAACTGCTGATGGTGTTCCCTTCATAGATACTAAGTGAGCCATCTTAGAAAGGCGCTCTACAATTACAAAGATTGCTGATCTTTAAGGATAGTCTACAGATGAGTATGGTTCCAGCTGATTGGAAAAAAGCCAACGTGGTACCAATATTTAAAAAAGGGCCGAGATATATCTCGGGTAACTATAGGCCAGTCAGCCTAACATCAGTAGTCTGCAAGATTTTGGAGGGGATGTTAAGGGACCATATACAAGACTTTAGTAATGAAAACTGTATTATTAGTAGTAATCAGCATGGTTTCATGAAAAATCGTTCTTGCCAAACCAATTTATTAACCTTCTACGATGAAGTGAGCTGCCACCTAGATAAAGGTAAGCCTGTGGATGTGGTGTATCTGGACTTTGCAAAGGCCTTTGACACCATTCCTCACAAACGCTTACTGTGCAAACTAAGGAATGTAGGTATGGACCATAGGGTGAGTACCTGAATAGAGAACTGGCTCCAGGGGAGAGTCCAGAGGGTGGTGATAAATGGGGAGTACTCCGATTGGGCGGGTGTGGAAAGTGGGGTCCCCCAAGGTTCTGTCCTGGGACCAATCTTGTTTAATTTATTCATAAATGATCTAGAGGAGGGGATATCTAGCACAATCTAGGTATTTGCAGATGATACTAAACTAAGCATGCCAATATCTTCTATGCAGGATGTGGAAATCTTACAAGCGGACCTGAACAAAATAATGGGGTGGGCAACTACATGGCAGATGAGGTTTAATGTTGAAAAATGTAAAGTAATGCACTTGGGGGTCAGAAACGCGAACGCAAGCTACTCACTAGGGGGGAAACCTCTGGGTGAATCTAAGATGGAAAAGGACCTGGGGGTCCTAGTAGACAACAGGCTTGGCAGTGGCAAGCAAAGCCAACAGAATACTGGCATGTGTAAAAAAGGGGATTCACTCCAGAAATAAAGAGATTATTCTCCCACTCTACAAGACTCTGGTCCGGCCACATCTGGAGTATGCTGTCCAGTTCTGGGCACCGGTCCTCAGGAAGGATGTGCTGGAACTGGAGACAGTCCAGAGAAGGGCAACAAAAATAATTAGGGGAATGGAGGGCATCGGCTATGAGGAAAGACTACAAGCATTGAACTTATTCTCTCTGGAGAAGAGACGCTTGAGGGGGGATATGATATCAATGTACAAATACTGTACTGGTGAGGACCCTAGCATAAGGAACAAACTTTTTAGAGAAAGGGAATACAATAAGACACGTGGCCACTCACTAAAACTAGAGGAAAAACGGTTTAACCACTTAAGCCCCGGAAGATTTTACCCCCTTCCTGACTAGGGGGTATTTTGCGATTTGGCACTGTGTGAATTTAACGGACAATTGCGTGGTCGTGCAACGCTGTACCTAAACAAATTTGACGTCTTTTTTTCCCACAAACAGAGCTTTCTTTTGGGGGTATTTGATCACCTGTGCGATTTTTTGATCATGCGCTATAAACAAAAAAAGAGCGACAATTTTGCAAAAATAAGAATATTTTTCACATTTTTTTATATGAAATTCCCCCCAAAAAATTGTAAAAATCAAAATTTTTTAACATTTAAGGCCAATTTTTTTTTACCATATGTTTGGTAAAAAAAATCGCAAAAAAATTATTTTGATTGGTTTGCGCAAAAGTTATTGCGTTTACTAACAAAGGGAAAGATTTTTGTCATTTTTGTTGTTTTTTTTTTAACTCCTAATGGCGGCGATCTGCAATTTTTTTTGCGGGACTGCGACATTGCGGCGGACAGATCGGACCCTTGACTGACATTTTTGACACTTTTGGGGTTACCAGTGAAATTACTACAGTAATCAGTGCTATACATATGCACTGTTACTTTAAAAATGACACTGGCAGTGAAGAGGTTAACTTTATTGGAGAGGGAGGGGTTAAGTGTGTCCCTAGGGGCGTGTTTCTAACTGTGATTGGCTGTGGCTACATGTGTAAGAACAGTGATCAACGGTCCTACATAGTAGAACCGTTTGATCACCATTCTTACACAGGGAAGAATGACAGGCGGCTTTGTTTACATTAGCCGCCTGCCTTTCTTCCGGTGTAACGGAAGATCGCGAGTGCCCGGCGGACATCGGGTCCGCCGGGCACATGCGCGGGGGGGTCTGTGACCGAGCGGGAGTGGAAGCGCGCCTCCGGTGGCGCGCACTTGCTCCCAAAACCCTTACAGGCTAGCGTCATAGTACTACGTCGATTTGCCTGTGAGGGGCTGACCGCCGCAGTAAATAGTCGTGCGGCGGTCGGCAAGTGGTTAACCTTAAAATACGCAAGGGGTTCTTCACTGTCAGAGCAGTAAGGATGTGGAATTCGCTTCCACAAACAGTCGTATCAGCAGGGAGCATCGATAGTTTCAAAAACTATTAGATGGGCACCTTAAAGACCACAACATACAGGGGTATACAATGTACTAACACACACAAACATCATAGGTTGAACTGGATGGACTGATGTCTTTTTTCAACCTCACAAACTATGTAAATATGTAACTATGAAAAAGCTTCAGACAAGGGAAGATTGAAAACAAGTCAATTGAAATCATGTCTCAAGGCCTCTCAGGAATGGATAATGACTTTAATAACCCCCAGGCCTTATTCCTAATGCCCTTGTTTCGGATGAAGGTAGTACAGGAGTTAACATACCTTTTGCAGTCCTCCAAGTTCAAAGTATTGTATCCCACAAAGTGTCTGGCCAGAGGATAATCATGTAATATCTTCAAGATGATTGTACGAAAGTCATGGGGGACAAAAATGTTTCCCCTTATGCCAGAAAAGACCATCCTTCTTTTGCAGGTTCATGCTTTGTGGCAAAGGATCTTCCACTGATATTTGCCGAATGTGAGACATGAGGACAGGTTGCATTAATAGGAAGTTTCTGGTTTGCAGAATGGTATCTGGCTTCACTGGGTCTTCAGACTCAGAGGGAAAGAGCGTCAGGTTTACCATTCTTAGACGCGGGCTGGTATGTAATATGAAAATTAAAATGGGAGAAAAAGAGCACCCGCCTTGCCTGTCGAGGCCTCTTGCTGACCTAAGGTACTCTAAATTCTTTTGGTCTGTAAAAATTTATATTGGGTGGGCCACTTCCTCCAGTAGGTAGCGCCATTCTTCCAATGCTGACTTAATTGCCAGAAGTTCCCGATCCCCAACATCATAATTTTTTCTCAATGGTACTTCATTTTCTAGAAAAGAATGACACTGGGTGCATCAGGATCTACTTTGACTATATATGTAAGGGCAGGGTCTGGGTGTTTCAGGATAGGTGCAGTTGTAAAAAGACCCTTTACCTTGTCAAACACTGATTGTGTTTCCATTGTCCACTGGAATCTGTCATGTTTCTTTGTGAGTTGGGTAATCTGAGTGAGTGCGATAAGTCAGAAAATCCCCTGATGATCCCCTCCTGTAGAAGTTTGCAAAGCTAATGAAACCTTGTACCCCTTTCTTTCTAATGCAAAAGTCCGTAGTTGCGGTGTAAAGTAAAGCTGGCAGACATTTTGAAAAGCACAGAACTTGCTGCAATCTCCAGTGAATTTTTCCATGTCGGGATTCAAGGTTGAGATGGTGGAACCACTACCATAGGTGCGGAAACAGTGGTTTCTGAAGTGGAAGATGCAGCCACCTGAGGAGTGGATGGAATCTTAGAGATCGATTCAAGGTGGTTCTCCTGCTGAAAGTAACCCTCCTGGAGACCTTTGACAGCTTGGGTAAGTGCTGTTAGTTGCTGACAAAGAATGTCCATAGGCGAGGCCCCCCTTTAAGCTCTATTTGGCTGTAGGGTACTGCCACGTACCTGTAAGCGGAGCCTGAAATGACAAGGGTGATCTCTTGCACAGTTCCCATCTGAGCAATCCTGGATAGTGAGACAGACTGCAGGGGATAAAGAAAGTCCAAGGTGTAGCCACAGTGAACAGGAACTTAAGAGTGCTGGTATTTGATAAGCAGAGATACAGCTGGTAAAGCACTGTGATAGTACCAAGTTCAGTAGATGGCATACACCAGGATGTACACAGACCTAGAGTCAGGAACAGGCATAGGTCATCAACAATCAGAAAGCAAGGTACAGGTTTACTAGGCAGAATCAGGATCAGTAGCAGAGGTAGACAGCAAACATGAGCAGGTAGGGATAATCCGAGAGCAAGATCAGACCGGAAGCTGGTTCAGTAACAGGATCAGGGATGCACATCAAGAATGGATCACAGGGACAAAGCTGAAGACCATACAGCACAGGATCAGTGCAGGACTCAAGTTTAAAGTGATTGTAATGTCTTGTGTTTTTTTTTTTTAATAACAAACATGTTACAATTTATCTTTTTGTGCAGTGGTTTTGCACAAGGAAGCCCGGATCCTCCTCTTTTCAGGTCCCTCTTTGCTGCTCCTGGCCCCTCCCTCCTGTCAAGTGCCCCCACAGCAAGCAGCTTGCTATGGGGGCACCCAAGGCGAGCTGCAGCTCTGTGTGTCCATTCAGACACAGAGCTGCCTTTCGGCCCTGCCCCTCTCTCTCCTGATTGGCTAACTGACTTTGTTTGACAGCAGTGAGAAACATTGGCGCCGCTGCTGTGTCTCAACCAATCAGGAGGGAGAGTTCCGGACAGCAAGGGACTCATGGAGATCACTGGACAGAGATGGGGCTCAGGTAAGTATTAGGAGGTGAAGAGACAGCTGCTACACACAGAAGCCTTTTTATCTTAATGCATAGAATACCTTTACAACTCCTTTAAATAGGCTGCTTTGTGCATGTGCGCATGCTCATACATGCTGGCAAATGAGCAATCTGTCTTCAATGCTTATGCCTTTTCACAGGTGTGTTAGCCAATCAACCTGTCCTACCTTCATGGCTGATACCATGTTCCTGACAATTGCATTGAATTTTACAGAAAATGACAGTGCTGCAGATTGAAAAAGAAACTTTTAATAACTTTCAATTACATTATGGCTTATGATATATGCAATATTATTTTTTTTTCTTTCCTATTTTTTTACCCTTTAAGTAAAGGCAGTTACCCTTTATTGTTGTATTTGCTAGGTAGTAGTAATAAATCTACCACATAGCTGTGTTTTTTTTTTTTACAAATATTTTTCTGTGGTTTTCATGTTTATTAGCTGCAATATTAGTAAGCCAATGTTTAAAAGAAGTTATTTGTGTTCTTTTAGCAACTTATGAGTGAGTTCCTGTCATCTGGCCACTGGTTCCCACCCATTTCTAATTGTTTCCCTTCCACAAAGCCTTACCTTTGATATATCTAACTGATGTATGGCTTTTTTATGTATTGTAAATTATTTACCGCAAGAATTGGTTATTATATTACGGACTGTCTGCAAACATTTAAAAGGTTGCCACTTTCATTCCACGTGAATTTTTTTCATGAAGTCCCAACTTCCTGTTTGCATACTGTATATATTAAACCATTGGTTTACCCTATCCTGGCCCTAACAAAGGTTTGCCACATTAAGAAATAAGATACAACCTTGCTCAGTAGTTACAGTACAGTGGTATTACTGTAGTTACAGTATGTGTTATTTAGCATTATACAGATTTTTCGAATTCCCTGTTAGGGATACGGAATGCAGGCATCCAGCAGCAGGGATGACAAGATCTGGTATTCTGCACTCATAAAACCGAAACCAGACAGTGTGTGATTAACCACTTGGGCACTACTGGCCACCCACTGGGCACTTTCACCCCCTTCCTGCCCAGGCCAATTTTCAGCTTCCAGTGCTGTCACACTTTGAATGACAATTGCGCAGTTATACAACACTGCAATGAAACAAAGTTTTTATCATTTGTTTGAGACAGATAAAGCTTTTTATTTGGTACTATTTAATCACCACTATTTTATTTTTTGCTAAACAAACAAAAAAGTCAAAAAATTTGGCAAAAAAAAAAGGTTTTCTTAGTTTCCGTTATAAAATTTTGTAAATAAGTAAATTTTTGTCCTTCTCGGATGTGTGTTGATTAGGCTGCACTGATGGGCAGTGAAAGGCTGCACTGATGGGCACCAATGAGGCAGATCTGATGGGCACTGATGAGGAGGCACTGATGAGGCTGCACTGATAGGTGGCACTGATGGGCACTGACAGGCCGCACTGATGGGCACTAATACTGTAGGCGACACTGATACACAACACTGATGGGCACCGCTAGGCGAAACTGATGGGCACTGATAGGCGGCACAGATAGGCATCACTGATAGGCACTGACTAGCAGCACTGGTGGGCACTTCTTGGCAGCACTAATGGGCACTGATTGGCAGCACTAGTGGCCACTGCTTGACAGCACTGATGGGCACTTTTGGGGCTGCACTGATCATCAGGACACTGATTATCAGTGTAGATGTCCCATGTGTGGTTGGATGCTTATCAGCTCACCTCTCCCCACAATGTCAGCGTGAAAAGAGGATTGCTGCCAAATCTTGTTTACACTGTGATCAGCTGTGATTGGACACAGCTGGTTACATAGTAAGGAGCCACTGTTTTTGGATGTTCACTCCGATCTGTGAAGGACACAGCGATCACATATTAATGCTGATGCACGCCACAGGGGGCCCTCAGGAAGCGTGATCAGGCAATGTGTGACCGCGCTGTTGCCGATTGGCAATAGCACAATCGTGAAGAGGTAAAGCGAGTTTGCCAATTGTGAAACAAAACCTACCCAAACGCCAACAAACAGAATACACAGCAAACATAAAGATATAAGTGAACCATAAACCAAGTACATATACAAAACATATCAACATGGTGGACACCTGAACTGCAGCCTTCCCCTCTGGAAACCACAGTGCCATCAGCAATTCCTCCAGGTCTTGCTATTTCCACTACAACTTGTAACTTCACACATTTTATAAATTGCATTGTGCTGGAGGTAGAAGTTTTAATAACTCCATTTATATGGTCAGAGGAGGATGGAACCCATGGTTTGGGGACCAAAGGCAATCAACTTGCCATTTTATAATAGGGAGTGGTCTCTGTGGGCTAAAGAAGGTTTACCAAGTAATATGTGTCATATTGCTGCAGTGATTGGTGGGCATTGTGAAAGGTTGTGGCTTCATGAAGGACCTCATTTTTTGTGAGACACCTTTTCATATCTTACAGATTCAACTTCCTTTGTGACTCTTGGCATTTGGTCACAAGACATCTCAGAGCTGCAAAGAAAATTGGAGCTAGAACACTTACCTCTGCCATGCTCTATGAGCGCAGGTCTAAATGGGTATAATGTAGCTATATAATGTCCAGTATGTGTCACTAATTGATGTGTGAATAGTGAAATATCTCCAGTCAGGGCCACCAACCCAACATATCTTATTAGTATTTCCCCTGCGCTCCAGACAAGTCCTGTGATGCCCCAGAGAAAACCTCAATTACATTCGTTTTACAGATTCAGTTTTTAAAAACCCTCTTTTTTGTGTGCTATTCTCTGCACGAGATATACTGAATGTAAGCCACCTAAATTACAGTGAATGCCCTCCTAAAGCCTTAATCAGCATCACTGTAGCTAACAACTTAAAACTCCATAAAAGCTAAAATTATTTCTTTGAAGGTTCACATGGTGGATCAATGTTTGGGATTCAGAGGCAGGACAGCTATTGAATGACTTTCATTGATGTTTAGTTTTCTGCTGTCCTAAGTTTGAAAATAGAATTTATCTAGCTTTCTAGCTTAGGAATTAGAAAGCAGCACTAAGAACCCTTTCACATCTTGGCATTCTAGAATCACTGGCAGAATCACGCGATTAGGCCTGCAATTCTGGAATGCAGTAAATTGTGGTGAAATGCCCAACTCTCATTTGGGTGCCTATATTGTTAATGGCACCCCAAACCTACAAAAGAAATTGGCTTTTTGTTGTGCAACAAAACACATGCATGTTAGAAATTCTGTATATAGGCCTACAGAACAGACAGTGCACAGTCTATGTGGGCTTTGCTGCTTAACTGCAGACAGGAAAAGGTATTAAACAGAAAAAAGACATTGAGTATACCATAGAGCAGCTACAAACGTATAAATGCTGCCACCTACTGGCTGAAGAATATACTGTATCTGTAGTTGTTGTACAAAAATACATGAACAATGCATTCCAACAATGCCAAATGCTCAAAACTGTGGTTTCCAATAATGCGCCAAACACTGCTCCAAAAAAAGGTACAGGAGCTATTTCCGGACATTATTGGAGCAGAGAGTAAGCCATTGGATTAAATGGTGCTGCTCCAAAAACCGCAAAAAACATGCTACAAATATGCTGATGCTCTGCAGTCGCTAGATGTGAATGGGATCTTACAGAAAGCAACTGTGGAAAGAGGCAGAAATGCTTCACTTTAGGGACCCCCACACTGTCCTGAATCTACCTGACATTACCATTTGCAGTTGTTCAGGGTTATACATTTTTTCTGGACATGAAAATTCTAATTGTAAATGCTACATATTGGTTCAGAGACGCGGTAACGTAATCTGTACTGTATTGTTGCTACAATTTCAGTTGGTCCTTTGCCAGTAATACAAACAGTGAGATCGCTATTATCTAGTTGAAATAAAAAAAACTAGGAATCCCCTTCACTCTGGGGTTCACATTATTTGACATTTATGCAGATTGATATGTCCTTTATCTAACTGTAGCACCCTCTAGTGTGCTACTAGTGTTAGTGTAGACAAATGTAAGTACATGTCTCATGGTAAGTTGTGTGAGTCTGAATTTGGGTTGGGTTACTGCAGGTCAGGCTGAATGGCTCAACAGATGCAGGTCTCCAAGGCCTCCCCCTGGATCTTGTGGAAGCTTCTGAAAGTTAGTGGGTGGAGACCAGTAGGTCCTGATCTGCATACTTAGGGGAGTCTGACCAATCTCCAGGCAAAATGTCCTGGCACGGTGGATGGATTAACCCTTAAATATGGCAGAGTTTAGCCAGCAAGGGGAGAGGCAGGTGGAAGATGGGGTGCTGAGGAGGCTGTTGGTGGCCTATTAGTGGTTCCCTAGGTCTGGGGGGGGGTGACTCCAGGATGGACTCTGTCTGCCTGGGAAGAATCCTTTCAGTGTCCAGTTTGAGAAGGAATCCTACCTAAGAGCAACAGGGAGCAAGAAGGACAGAGTATGTCAGCACACCCAGGGATTCACAAGGGGAGGGACTGCCTCATGTAGTAAGCTTTCAAAGGACAGCACTGTGCTTAACCCTTTTATCTCTTGTCCTGGGAGATCTTCAGAGCCACCCGGTAGGCTGGTAGACAAGCAGCCAGGAGGGCAGGTAGCACCTGCAGGTAGTGAAGCTGGGAGCAGTTCTATAGAGGAAGAGAGGTACTCCTGCATGCAGTTTTGCAACATTTTGTGCTATTTTCCAAAGGGGCCTAAGAACTCCTAGTCCACAGGAGACTTTTGCCACTTATCCTTAACCGCTTGCCGACCGCTGCAAGTAAATTTACTGCGGCGGTCAGCCCCGGCCAGGCAGAGTGACGTTAATTAACGTCACTAGCCTGGGAGGGTCTGGGAAGCGAGCGCGCGCCCGCGGACGTGCGCGCCTGCTCCCGCGCGGTCACGGACCCCCCCGCGCGTGTGACCGGCGGACCCGATGTCCGCCGGTCACTCGGCGATCGTCGGGGGAGAGGGAGAAAGTCAGGCGGCTTGTGTAAACAAGCCGCCTGTCATTCTCCTCGGTGTAAAAACACTAATCACACGGTTCTACTATGTAGAACCGTTGATCAGTGTCCTTACACCTCAAGCCACAGCCAATCACAGTAAGAATCACGCCCCTAGGGACACACACAGCCCCTCCCTCTCAAATAAAGTTAACCCCTTCACTACCAGTGTATTTTTACAGTAACAGTGGATATGTACAGCACTGATTACTGTAGAAATGTCACTGGTAACCCCAAAAGTGTCAAAAATGTCAGTCAAAGGTCCGATCTGTCCGCCCCAATGTCGCAGTACCGCAAAAAAAATCGCAGATCGCCGCCATTACGCGTTAAAAAAAACCCAACAAAAATGACAAAAATCTTTCCCTTTGTTAGTAAACGCGATAACTTTTGCGCAAACCAATAAAAATACGCTTTTTGCGATTTCTTTTACCAAACATATGTAGCATAAAACAAATTGGCCGAAAATGTTAAAACATTTTGATTTTTACATTTTTTTTTGGGGGAATTTCATATAAAAAAATTTGAAAAATATTGTTATTTTTGCAAAATTGACGCTCTTTTTTTGTTTATAGCGCAAAAAGTAAAAAGCGCACAGGTGATCAAATACCAGCAAAAGAAAGCTCTGTTTGTGGGAAAAAAGGACGTCAAATTCGTTTAGGTACAGCATCGCACGACCGCGCAATTGTCCGTTAAAATCACGCAGTGCCGAATCGCAAATTACCCTCTGGTCGTTTAGCAGCCAAATCCTCCGGGGCTTAAGTGGTTAAAGACTGATTGTGTCCAGGAAGGAGAACAGCCCAGGATTTTTTCTCTGTACATAGGAAGAAAGTTGTCCACATCTCTTGTTTCAGTCAAGTTGGGGATCCCATAACCCCTCTACCCCATCCAAGTTGTTAACCCTAATAAAAACATGCCCAGGGAATTCTTGTGTGTGACAGCAAGTGGAAAATGCATGTTATATTATTATATATTACATTATATATGTTAAACATGTGGAATAGGGGAGCCAGTTACAAGCTGTCCTTGTGAGGTTAGTGCTACATTCCCATATTTGGTAGCAGGATTCCCAGCTGTTTTGCTGGATATGGGTCCCCCTGGGTCACCGGGTGCAACAAAAGTACCATGTTCCTCCAAGTGTGAGCACTGAGACAATGACCAGTCCAGTATCTTTAGGTTTTTTGTATTTATTGAGAACTTGGATGGGAGAAGGGAATGAGTGGGATACTCCTTTGGCTCAACTATGCACAATTTGCTAGGGACAACTGAAAAATGCAGATTGGCGCTCGCTTGACGCTGGCTATATGCCAGTCAATGCGGGTTGATGCTAGTTAACGCTGGCTTGCTGCCTGCTAACTCCAAACTGACTTTGGACTTCTCACATAGAGAAATTCTCTTTAAGCTCCCTTAAGCACTCCTTGCTGAGGTAGCTACTTGTACTACTGCTGCGTTGCTAAACACTTCATGGCCCACAACGGCACCCTCTTCCTCTCACTTATCTTCAGGGTTTAGACACTGGCACCCCCTTTCTATAAGCCTTCTACACAGGTTAGCTGGCTCCTGGATCCCTCTGACCTTCTGGAGTGGTCCCCTCTCCTAGGCAGACCCCTGGGCGGTTTCGAGTATACACGACACTGTTTTTCCCTGAAACTTCTGCCCAGCAGTTTCACTCCCTCCACAGTACTCTGGATCCCTCTCTGCAGCTCAGCTCAACCTTCATCCTCTAGGCCGACTGCCCAGGACACCTTCACTATCGCTGATAGGAGGAGAGCCTTCACCCTCCTCCTGGAACTCTGCTTCCCGCCAAAGACACCTTGTCACATGCTCCCCTCAGACTTATAGCTCATCCCAGGGTGCATTGCGGCAAACTCTGCCCCCTGAGATAGCCATAAGCTCTGGTGTGCTATTGGCTAGGTTTCCTCCACTGTCCAATAAGAGCCCTCATTGGAAACAGTGGGGAGACTCCCCAGGCACAACAGGTAACACCTGGAAGCATGTGACAGCCTAATTAAATGATCAGGCCCCCCTGATTTTCAGACAGGGCCACCCATATGTTTTTTTCCTAGCACCTACCTAGGAGGGTGCTACATCTACTGTATATATGAAAAATATATAAATATGTCAGTAAAGGTTTTAATTTATGCGGGTCAACCTAGTAGTAGTTAAATACAGTCAAATGAACTTGTTTAGTAATGCCAGAATATTTCACCACCAGTGGTGAAATGACATCAACATTAGTAAACTAGTACAGTTGACTGCCTACTACTATCTCTGATTGCAACTCTAACTCTGAGTGGACATGCAAATTTTTGCAGCTCATTTTTGTTCCCCTAGTGCATAGGGATACCATTGAAAATGAGTGGTGCCACAATGTACTATCGTTTGGGCCCTTAAAATAAAATCTAATCAGGTATTCCCTCACATTACACCAATGTTGGTAAATTCTATTGATGTGACAGATCAAAGTCTGACTGGGTATAGAAATCTTTGTATTTTAAAATATTTTTCAGCGTCTTGTTTCCATTTAATGCGGCTTGGTGCTAGTTAAAATGGGAGTTCTTGTATGAGGGCAATTCTGAGAGACTTTTTATTGAGAGGCTTTCCAGTTTTCTTAACCGAGAAAATTCAATTAAACAGTTATTGCGATCCTTTTCTTTAAAAACAATAATTGAGATTGTTTGAGTTCCTGATGTGCTTGATAAAAAGTCTATTGAAGAGTCACAGCTACAACAGTGTTTTCAAGTACATATAAATAAAGGTACTGTAAAAAGCTAAAAGAGAAATATAGCTTAAATCTGCAATAGCACTGAAAGAAAAGGAAAACATGCTGTGAAAATAAAGTTGTTAAAGTTTAAGAAAGCGGGTCAATCAAGTTCAACCTTTCACTATAATAGACCATATTTTGCTCATTCATTCCCTCTCGAAGCAATTGTTAATTCTACCACCTATGGGTTTCTCATTGGATCAACATTCTAAATTGTGTGTTGACGATTATATATCCTGTAACCTTAGATATCTAAAAGTATATAGCAGTTTCTAAGGGCCTTTTATGTTGTATTCATTGGAAATTTTACTTTAGCACTCTGGTATTCCATTTTCATTGTTGGCAAGTTTTCCATTCATGTATTATGACAAAATAATTTTTATTTAGTTAAAATTATTTTTTAACAACTTTGCAATATTTAAAATGGCTCTCCAGACAAAACCTACAATTAGTGCTTTTCAAGCTATCACAAGGAAGTAACTTGTAATGCACTGCATAGGACGGGGATGAGATGATCTATAATCTTTGTTCATCCACTAGATCCCTCACTGTCAGAGAGATAGCCCTCAAACCTTAAAATAGGTGGTATTACACACCTGTTAGACCTTATGTTATATTTACAAATTCCTTAGCTCACTGCTTTTGGGGCTGTTTCTCCCAACTTACATTATATCATGCTGTATGTTTTGGTCTTAGGAGGTGTTTCAGCCAGTGTGGTGCCAGGCTAATGAAAGCACTTCTAGAATCACTGGTCAACCTCTTCAATCGACATCTTCTATGCTCTTGTTGTTTAAGTCGGTCACTGTAGCAAGTCTGCAAAGTCTTCATTTTTTTGTGGTATGTTTTGCACAGATGATGTTCTGATTTCATGTCATATATTATCCTCTAGCAGTGATGCTATTAACTGTTAATCTTAATGTTTAATGTTTATTTTTTTGAAAACTTCATAATATCTTTCGTAACTGACTGTATAGTAATGACCCTTAGGCCCCGTTCACACTGGGGCGATCCGACTTCCCGGGGCGACCTCGGAGCGGCTGGCACGGACTTCATAACATTGAAGTCTATGACGGTCGCTCCGGGTCGCCCCAAAGAAGCTCCGGACCCTTTTTCTAAGTCGGAGCCACTTGTGTCGCTCCTATTAGAACGGGTCCGCAGCTTCCCTATGGAAGGCGACCTACGGCGACCTGTGAGGCGACCAGGTCGCCTCACAGGTCGCCCCAGTGTGAACGGGGACTTAGGGGTAACTTGTGAATTGTGTATATTCACAAATAAAAATTATTTGTAAAAATAAGAAAAGTAATGCTGGCACCATGCTGCATAGAGGCTACACCAGCAGCGGCTTTGGTAAGAAGACAGGCTGTGGGGAGCTGGGGTTCTTTTCCCCATTTATATATCATTGAGGACACCAATGTGGTGAGTTGTGGCAAGGCAGGCATTAGGGATACAATCCCTATCACGTACCTGGTGGCGATCGAGCTGTAGAGGGGGCTTCTCTTGCACCTCCTGTCCAACACCCCTGGTAGAGATGACAGGCGGTGTAGGACACAGAGTGGCACGAGGGCCGGTATAGCAGGTGGTGCCTGGAAAGGAGACTGATGACAGTGGATCACAGGAGGAGCACCTGGAACTGGAACTCTGTGATGCTGAATGAGAAGGCAGGAGCGAAGCCGGAACACAAGCCAAGGAGTCATCAACAGCCGGGCAGCGCGGGTACAGGAACGTGAGACGGAAGCAGTGTCAGGATACAAGCCGAAGTCGGTACACAATCTGGCAGCGAGGTACAAAGGCATAAAGACAGGAGCAGGGTCAAACACAGGCCGGGGTCACAGGTAGGCAGGCAGAAGTCCAAAGGAGAGTCAAGGGTAAGCCGGGTCAGTACAGGTAATCCAGAAGCAGGTCAGGGCACAGGTAAACAGGAACAAACTGAAAGACCACTCAGCAATGTGCTCCTATCACTGCTCAGCTTAAATAGGCCGTTGGGTGCCAAATGCATGCGCACGTTCGCGTACGCGCATGCGCACACACACATTTCTTCCTGTATACCGAGTAATGTGCCTGGGCATGCGCATGTCTCTTACAATCCCTCTTGTGTCCATCCTGGAGCAAAAACTTCATAGCTTGATAGACCAAGCACTTAGGCCCAGAAGATGAAGACTTGCTGTTGGCTCAGGGCCAGCAGGGTCTCTTGCCTACTGTCTCCATTCCTGTGAGGCAGTAGAAAGGAGAGGAAGAATAAGAGAAGGGCTGGGATGCTGGCATTTAGATAGGCAGGCTTTAGGGGAGGTGTTTCACTGCTTCCAATTCCTGGGAGTTGTAAGTGGGTGGGGTGAGGTTGTCCACAACACCAATGACTCAGGGTCCTGCAATGCTGGCACTTTGTGGGAAATGTTTTCATGTTCAAACATATGGGTCATCAAAGTAAAGGTTTACTATTCAGTGGCCACCATCCCAGCGGAAGCCCAAAATGTGGCACTTTGTGGAGGTGACACATAGGAAGCTCTTTGCCACATTTGGTGAGATCCCCCTATGATAACCAAGATGCCTCCAATCCTCTGATTTCTGAAAAGAGGAGCAGTGGTGGCAGTGGCACTTCTCAGAGTCTTGTTAAACTACTGTGCTGTGGCAGCACTTACAAGCACTGTCTGAACCACGATTACTAACTGTATCATATTCGAAGCTGATGTGGACACTATCAGCAGTGAGGGCTCTAGTGAGTATATGGTATTAAGTAGTCATGAATTATCGAAAGCTAACCCCCCTACCAGAAAAAAAACAACCTTATGCTGATGCTAAATGCAAACATTTTAATAGATATCTCTGTCACCCCCCCCCCCCCAAAACAAAACAAACAAGTGATGCTCATTACCATTACCAAATATTGCCACCACTCTGAGCCAAATTAGGATCTCTTGCACTATTAACCACTTTAAGACTGGAGGATTTTCCTGTTTAACGTCCAGACCACTTTTTTCAACTTGGCACTGCGCAAATTTAACTGACAATTACGCGGTCATGCAATGCTGTACCCAAACGAAATTTACGTTCTTTTTTTTCCCACAAACAGAGCTTTCTTTTGGTGGTATTTGATCACCTCTGCGCTTTTTAATTTTTGCAGTATTAATACAAAAAGAGCGAAAATTTTGCCAAAAATTTACATTTTCTACTTTGACAGTTAAAAAATATCTAATATATTCAATTTTTGTCATATATTTAGGCCAAAATGTATTTAGCTACATCACAACAAACACAAAAGTGGGACTTTATATGAGGTGTGACCAGCTGAGATAAATAGTAAATTCGTCATAAGAAAGACCAGAAGGCTAATAATTCATAATTTTATTAAAATTCTAAAGACCAGTTAACAGTAAAACCAAAGTGTTCACAAAGAATATGTAGACCCATGGTAATGGGATAAACATAAATGATACACATATGGATGTAAATGGTCCAAGACAGTAATACAAAAAGGTACAATATAAACCTGGTACATTCTAATACATAGTAGACATATAATAGGGTCATGTAACGGAAATATATAATAAAAACTTGTAATAGATGGATATGCCTATGTTTAACTATGAATATATATCACCGATAGATAGAGAGTGGTATGGGTAATAGAGGATAGACCAAGAAAAAGTAAATACCTGCATAGGTTCCGGTCAGTCCGGCAGTTTCCCATATGCTTAAGCACCAGCGTGACGCTGGGTACGATCCCGGCACTAGCACCTATGCAGGTATTTACTTTTTCTTGGTCTATCCTCTATTACCCATACCACTCTTTATCTATTGGTGATATATATTCTCACGGCTGCACCAGCCAGCACTCTTACCCGGACATTTTTTTATTTCTGGTCTACATTTCTTCACCTAGATATCCATTTTCTTGCACCTTATCTCTTATGTCTACTTTCACTCCTTGTTGGTGACTTATGATATCTACCAATTTTATTTCATTGGTGCGTATACAACCACTATTTTCCTCTATGTGTTTGTTCCACATACTATTATATAATTATTTGTTTCACTTTCACTTTTCCCTGTTTTTTGTGCTTTGGTTCTCTGGATCTCAACTATAGTCACACTCTCTGACTAACCTATAATACTATATGATATGAACTTACATACTGTACATATTTTATTATTACTATTATTATTACTATTTTTATAGATTTACAATTGTATGGTCAGTGGAGACTTTTTGAGATCTGTTCATGGAGATCCTCACCACATCATCTCTTTCATATACCTGCCTGGCGCACGCAGGCCTCGCTCCCTTAGTGCCCGGGATGGATCTACCCCCGGATGATACATGCCCTCTGACATAGCTATTACCATATTGTAAGCCATACCTATGATAGGTGTTTGAGGTATATGTATTTATTGGATATACTGTTATTTATGTACTTATATCCTTTTTAGATATTTGAACTATGTATACTCCTGATGAAGTGAACCCTCACGAAACGCGTTGAGTCAAACATAGGCATATCCATCTATTACAAGTTTTTGTTATATATTTCCGTTACATGACCCTATTATATGTCTACTATGTATTAGAATGTGCCAGGTTCATATTGTACCTTTTTGTATTACTGTCTTGGACCATTTACATCCATATGTGTATCATTTAATTTTATCCCATTACCATGGGTCTACATATTCTTTGTGAACACTTTGGTTTTACTGTTAACTGGTCTTTAGAGTTTTAATAAAATTATGAATTATTACCCTTCTGGTCTTTCTTATGACAAATTTACTATTAATCTCAGCTGGTCACACCTCATATAAAGTCCCACTTTTGTGTTTGTTGTGTTTTCGCTTTCATGCATCAGGGATGGAGACTCAGTTGGTCATGAGTCTCATATAAAGTCCCAAATCTCTCTCCTTTTTTTTTAAATTTAGATACAGTGCCTTGCGAAAGTATTCGGCCCCCTTGAACTTTTCGACCTTTTGCCACATTTCAGGCTTCGAACATAAAGATAAAAAAATTTAATTTTTTGTGACGAATCAACACCAAGTGGGACACAATCATGAAGTGGAACAAAATTTATTGGATATTTCAAACTTTTTTAACAAATAAAAAACTGAAAAATTGGGCGTGCAAAATGATTCAGCCCGTTTACTTTCAGTGCAGCAAACTCTCTCCAGAAGTTCAGGGAGGATCTCTGAATGATCCAATGTTGATCTAAATGACTAATGATGATAAATAGAATCCACCTATGTGTAATCAAGTCTCCGTATAAATGCACCTGCACTGTGATAGTCTCAGAGGTCCGTTTAAAGCGCAGAGAGCATCATGAAGAACAAGGAAAACACCAGGCAGGTCTGAGATACTGTTGTGGAGAAGTTTAAAGCCATATTTGGATACAAAAAGATTTCCCAAGCTTTAAACATCCTAAGGAGCACTGTGCAATCGATAATATGGAAATGGAAGGAGTATCAGACCACTGCAAATCTACGAAGACCTGGCTGTCCCTCTAAACTTTCAGCTCATACAAGGAGAAGACTGATCAGAGATGCAGCCAAGATGCCCATGATTACTCTGGATGAACTGCAGAGATCTACCGCTGAGGTAGGAGACTCTGTCCATAGGACAACAATCAGTCGTATACTGCACAAATCTGGCCTTTATGGAAGAGTGGCAAGAAGAAAGTCATTTCTTAAATATATCCATAAAAAGTGTTGTTTAAAGTTTGCCACAAGCCACCTGGGAGACACACCAGACATGTGGAAGAAGGTGCTGTGGTCAGATGAAACCAAAATCGAACTTTTTGGCAACAATGCAAAATGTTATGTTTGGCGTAAAAGCAACACAGCTCATCCCCACTGTCAAACATGGTGGTGGCAGCATCATGGTTTGGGCCTGCTTTTCTTCAGCAGGGACAGGGAAGATGGTTAAAATTGATGGGAAGAAGGATGGAGCCAAATACAGGACCATTCTGGAAGAAAACCTGATGGAGTCTGCAAAAGACCTGAGACTGGGACAGAGATTTGTCTTCCAACAAGACAATGATCCAAAACATAAAGCAAAATCTACAATGGAATGGTTCACAAATAAACATATCCAGGTGTTAGAATGGCCAAGTCAAAGTCCAGACCTGAATCCAATCGAGAATCTGTGGAAAGAACTGAAAACTGTTGTTCACAAACGCTCTCCATCCAACCTCACTGAGCTCGAGCTGTTTTGCAAGGAGGAATGGGCAAAAATTTCAGTTTCTCGATGTGCAAAACTGATAGAGACATACCCCAAGCAACTTACAGCTATAATCGCAGCAAAAGGTGGCGCTACAAAGTATTAACTTAAGGGGGCTGAATAATTTTGCACGCCCAATTTTTCAGTTTTTTATTTGCTAAAAAAGTTTGAAATATCCAATAAATTTCGTTCCACTTTATGATTGTGTCCCACTTGTTGTTGATTCTTCACAAAAAAATTAAAGTTTTATATCTTTATGTTTGAAGCCTGAAATGTGGCAAAAGGTCAAAAAGTTAAATTCTCAATGAGTGTATTTTTATTGGTTTGCGCAAAAGTTATAACGTCTACAAACGATGGTGTAAATACTGGAATTTACGCAGCTTTAATTTCTGACTGCCTATCTCAATTCTTGAAGTGCTAAAATGGCAGGGCAATACAAACCCCCCCCAAATTACCACTTTTTGGAAAGTACACATCCTAAGAAATGTAGTGAGAGACATGTTGAGCTCATTGAATATTTAATTGTTTTGTCACAGGTGTCTGAAAAATGACTAAAAAAAAAATATTTTTTTTTACACAAAATTGTCATTGAAATGATATATTGCTCATGCATGCCATGGGCATGTGTGTAATTGCACCCCAAAATATATTCTGCTGCTTCTCCTGAGTACAGGGATACCACACGTGTGAGACTTTTTGGGAGCCTAGCTGTGTACAGGACCCCGATAACCAATCACCATCTTCAGAATTTCAAAGAGCGTAAATTTCTCATTGCACTTTCTCACTGCTTATCACGGTTTCGGAGGCCCTGAAATGTCAAGATAGCACAACCCCCCCCCCCAAATTACCCCATTTTGACACTCCAAGGTATTTGCTGAGAGGCATGGTGAGTCCATGGAATATTTTATATTTTGCCACAAGTTCTGGGAAAATTTATAATTGTTTTTTTACACAAAGTTGTCACTAAATGATATATTGCTCACACATGCCATGGGTATATGTGAAATGACACCCCGAAATACATTCTGCTGCTTCTCCTGAGTATGGGGATACCCCATGTGTGAGACTTTTTTGCAGTCTAGCCGAGTACAGGACCCTGAAAACCAATCGCCACCTTCAGGCTTTCCAAGTGCGTAAATTGTTGATTTCACTCCTTATTACCTATCACAGTTTTGAAGGCCATGAAATACCAAGATAGCACAAAACCCACCCAAATGACCCCATTTTGCAAAGTAGACACTCCAAGCTATTTGCGGAGAGGCATGTTTAGTGTTTTGCAGATCTCACTTTTTGTCACAAAGTTTTGGAAATTGAAAAAAAAAAAGAGGTAAAAAAAATGCATTTTCCTTTTTTTTTCTTTAATTTTCCAAAATAAATGAGAGCTGCAAAATACTCGCCATGCATCTTAACAAATACCGTGGGGTGTCTACTTTGCAAAATGGGGTCATTTGGGGGGGGGGGGGGGGGTGTGTGCTATCTTGCCATTGCATGGCCTTCAAAACTGTGATAGGTAGTAAGGAATGAAATCGACAATTACGCCTTTGGAAAGTCTGAAGGTGGGGATTGGTTTTAGGGGTCCCGTACACAGCTAGGCTCCCAAAAAGTCTCACACATGTGGTATCCCTGTACTCAGGAGGAGGAGCAGAATGTATTTTGGGGTGTCATTTCACATATACCCATGGCATGCGTGAGCAATATATCATTTTAGTGAGAACTTTGTGTAAAAAAACAAAAAAAAAAAAATTGTTACCTTCCCGAAACTTAGGGCAAAATATAAAATACTCTATGGACTCAATATGCCTCTCAGCAAATAGCTTTGGGTGTCTACTTTCCAAAAAGGGGTCATTTGGGGGGTGTTTGAACTGTCCTGGCATTTTATGCTCAATCTTAGCCGCACATCACCCACTCTTCTAACCACTTGAAGACCAAGCCTTTTCTGTGACTTTTTGTTTACATGAAAAAATATTTTTTTTTACTAGAAAATTACTTTGAACCCCCAAACATTATATATTTTTTTAAAGCAGAGGCCCTACAGAACAAAATGGGGGATGTTGCAATTTTTTTTGTCACACAGTATTTGCGCACAGATTTTCTAAACGCAATTTTTGCGGAAAAAAAAACAATTTTTTTTTATATTTAATGAAGTAATACACTATATAATTCCTAATTGTTTGGTAAAATTTAAAAGATGATCTTATGCCGAGTACATAGACACCAAACATGACATGCTTTAGAAATTGCGCACGCCCGTGCAGCGGCAACAAACTAGGTACGGTTTTAAAAGCCTTTAAAAGTCTTTACAGGTTACCACCTTGGACTTACAGAGGGGGTCTACTGCAAGAATTACTGCCCTCGACCTGGCGTTCACGGCGATACCTCACATGCATGCTGCAATTGTGGTTTACATATGACACTAGACCAACACTTGCGTGCGCCTTTGCACGCAAGCACGGGGGGACAGGGGGGCTTGATTTTTTTTTTGCTTTATAATGTTATTTTGACACCTTTATTTTCATTTTTTTTTTTTAATAATTTTTATTGTTATCACAGTGAATTTAAATATCCCCTATGATAGCAATCTGTAGTGACAGCTACTCTTTTTTAAAAAAATTGGGGTCTTTTAGACTCTAGATCTCTCCTCTGACCTTAATGCATCTGAGCACACCAAAATTGGTGTGATAAAATGCTTTCCGAATTTCCCAATGGCGCTAATTATTTCTGGCGAAACAGAAATCATGAAATGCTCGTAGCTTCCGGTATCTTAGGCCATAGAGATGATTGGAGCCATTCTCCTCTCTAATCAGCTCTATGGTTAGATAATTGAACCACCGGCTGCACTCTCGGGTTAACCGGTGGGACAGGAGAGCCCGAGAAAAACTGCGGAAGGCGGCGGGAGGGGGGCTCCCCTCCCACTGCTTGCAAAAGCAGTCTAGCGGCCAATTATGCGCTAGGATTGCTTTTACATGTAAGCCGACATAGTATACGCACCATTAACCGCCCAAACATCCAAACACACTTATTTAATGGTGGGTATACATGACAAGCAGGCTCTCTCCCCTGGACTCAGTGGGGCATTTACTAGCCGTTGGGGGAAGCCCGTCGATTACATTGCACGGTGCCACAAGTCCCAATTTGTAATTGAAAGAGGTGTCTAAAAAGTGGCACGCTCGAATAAAAATTGTCCACATACAAGTGGTACCCCTTTCCGAATAAGGGTGACACCAGTCAGGGGGCTCCACAGTGCTATCTTTTCCCTCGTAGACACAGAAACTAACTATATAGCCTGTGGCCCTGTCACAGAGCTTATACAGTTTGACCCCGTATCTGGCACGCTTGCTGGGGAGATACTGTTTGATAGCAAGGTGGCCAGTAAACTTTATCAGGGACTCGTCAACGCAGACATCTTGTTCGGGGGTAAACAAGGCTGCAAACCGCTGATTGAAGTGGTCCAAGAGGGGCCGAATTTTGTTGAGCCGGTCATATTCAGGGTCTCCCTAAAGACGACAGAGTTCATTGTCGTTGAAATGCATGAACCAAAATATTTGTTCGTATCGAGCCCTGGACATAGCAGCAGAGAACTTGCACATTTGGTGAATTGGGTCAGTAGACCAATATAACTGCAATTCACTCTTTTTTGTAATGAACATGTTGAAGGATAGGCCCAGAAAGGTCTTAAATTCGGAAACCGTTATAGTATTCAGCCAAATTCCCTGGCAAGGGGCGAATTTGAATTGGCGATAATAAATTGACTAGCATACAAATTACTTTAATCCACAATAGATCTGTAAAGATCTTCAGTGAAAAACAGCTCAAAAAAATTAAGGGGATTAAAAACAGCTGTTTCCACTTGAATTCTGGGTTGGGCAGTAAATGGGGGAAGTACGGGCGCTGTAGAATCTGTGGGCTGCCAATTAGGATATGCCAGTGCTTCAGGGAGGCCACTATGGGCTCTACGGGCCTGTCTTCGAATACGCGGTGGCTGTAGGCCACTACTCGTGCTAGCCACCGCACCAGCTTCAACTGCACTGATGGGACTCGCCACGTCACCAAGTGTTACTGCAGTGCTGGTTGTTCTAGGTCCAGGGTGTACTAGGCCGCTCGTGCTTGCCATATCACAAGAAGTGTGAGCGGCACTAGTACTGGCACTCTGCTGCATACGAGAAACATCTGGTTCTTGCATCTCAGCAACTCCAGAATGGGGTCGATACGCCTGACCTTAGCAGGGACCCATCCGTCGTCTGAGCTATTTGTCAGGGAGCCCATGTTCTCTAAAGGTTTGTATACTGACCCTGATTCTGCCAGTGAGGCTTCCCCATCGCTCTCATCTGACATAGTCAGTATACTGTAGGCCTCTGCACTACTGTACCACCGTTTGGACATTTTATCAACTAAATTTAAAGGTACAGTGACTAAAAGGTAAAAAAGCACCTGGTTGTCAAGGACTATTTGGTCACTACAAAAAAACTGCTAGTGCTAGCAGAGATTAGGCCTGACTCTGCTAACGCAGCAGTTTTGTGTGATTTGTGTTTTTTGGAAGTGACAGTAATCTATTGATTAATGCACTTGCCTGGGCAGGGTGGGCTGGGCAGAGGGGCTAAACGCAGGTGCTGGCAGGAATCAGTGCTGATCGTGCAAACACCGCGTTTTGGGAACACTAAACTATGGGGACGCTAGTATAGTTCTGATCAGATCAGATATTGATCTGTTCAAACACTATACTAGTAATGGAGGTGTATGTATGTATGTATGTGTGTGTATGTGTGTTAGTGTGATTGACTCTAACTGACGCTAAATAACGGTGGTGTGGTGGGACCCTGACGCTAACTAGCCTAACTAGCGTCACCCGCTGTATATAGTGAACACTGTGACAGGGCAGTGAAGGGGTTAACTGGGGGAGATCAAGGGGTTAAACCTTTTTAGGGGATTGATGGCGGGTGGCCTAAACCTATTTGGGCCTAGCGCAAGCACGATTTAGGGTCACAAGTGACACTAAATACAGTGATCAGTAAAAAATCTGTATACCACTGTATATAGTGTACACTGTGAGGGGTTTGGGGGGTGATCAGGGGTGATCAAGGGGTTAAATGTGTACCTATGTGTGTTAGTGTCAGTCTATTGTTGGTGGAACTCAAGTTTAGCTATCTCTCCTTCTCCTGGAACCGAAAGCGCTTCAGGAGGGAAGATTACATCACTTCCCCTGCCTGTGTTTACATTAAACAGGCAGGGGACACGATGCCTTTGGCCAGAGCCAATCACCAGATCCAGACCAAAAATCATTGATCTGCATCTGGTGACTGATCGGTTCTGAGCAGAATCAGACCAGGATCGGCTCGCAGGACGCATGTGAGCCGTGATTGCGCCCGACGTAGGTCTACGTTCCTGGACCTAGCCGAGCCGCTCTGCTACAGTAGCAAAAATGTTGGTTAACGGACAATTGCGCGGTCGTGCGACACTGTACCCAAATTAAATTGAATTCATTTTTTTCCCCCACAAATAGAGCTTTCTTTTGGTGGTATTTGATCACCTGTGCGATTTTTTAATTTTTGAAAAAAAGAGCGACGATTTTGAATAAAAAACAATATTTTTCATATTCTGATATAACATTCCCCAAAAAAATGTATAAATCAAAATTTTTTAACATTTTAGGCCAATTTGTTTTCTGCTACATATTTTTGGTAAAAAAAAACACTATAAGCGTATTTGATTGGTTTGCGCAAAAGTTATTGTGTCATTTTTATTGTTTATTTTTTTTTTACTAGTAATGGCGGCGATCTGCAATTTTTTTTGCGGGACTGCAACATTGCGGCAGACAGATCAGACCCCTAACTGACATTTTTGACACTTTGGGGGGGGGGGGGGGGGACCAGTGACATTACTACAGTAATCAGTACTATAAATATGCACTGTTACTGTCATAATGACACTGGCAGGGAAGGGGTTAACACTGTTGGTGATCAAGGGGTTAAATGTGTGCCTCATGCTTACTGACGTGTGTGGGGGGAGGGGATTGTGTGACACAGACACAGATCGCAGGTTCAGCTAAGCTGAATCTTGTGATCTGTCCTGCCTGTCACAGAGGAGATCCGCCCGCTTTGTTTACACAAGTGGGCGGATTTCCTCTCTTTCCCGACGATTGGAGAAGAGCGGCAGTGACCACTGCCTCTCCTTTCCTGGCCCGACTCCCGCTGTGTCCGAATAAAGCAGAGCGAGCCTCGTGCGCCTCCGAGAGGGGGCGGGATCCAGCGACATAGGTCTACGTTGCTGGACCCAGGAGAGCCACTTTGCCGCAGTACGCTCAATGTGAGCAGTCGGCCAGTGGTTAAGGTCCCACACAATATTCCTGCAACTGGAAGTCCGCTTCCAAATTTTGAATGTTTGCTGAAGGGTAAATCCTGCATTGCACCTCAAAGTTTACAGCCTATTCCAGTGCTTTGTCACTGTACAGGTGCCACATACATTTTATATTTGTTGCAGAGAAAATGCTTTTATTTCAAGTTAAAACCTACCCCGTTTATTGCAGCCTAACCAATCTGTTTACATAACATTGAGCCACTGAACATTATTTGTGTTTTTTGTCTTTTAGGTAATGAACTCTCTTTTCTATCTCAATTAAACTTGCTTCATCTTTCACTCTTATATTGGGACCTACCCAAGCTGCTTACATAATGTCCAGCCACCGGACAGTATTTGTGTCTATTATCTCCCAAATAATACACTGTAATGTTTATTTCAAGATAAAACCTGGTTCATCTTTTTCCCTTGTATTGCCGCCTAGGCAAACTGATTACATACTATCCAGCCACTGAACAATATTTTATGGCTATTTTCTCTCAGATAATACACTCCTATTTTTACATTGCAAGATAAAACATGCCTTTATTCTTTCCATATTGTGAATAACTGGAATATGGTGATGGGAAGGGATTTTGGAATTCTGAGTTTGTGGTTTTGCAGTTTGTGCAGTATAGCACTGTGTAAAAAGTAGCCCACAAATGATACTATTGAACTTTTTTGCCACTGGCCAATTTGTAATTGCCAATTTTTTTTTTCAAGTGTAACTCCACTTTTGTTGAGAAAAAAACAATCCCCACTGGGCGATTAATGTTTATTGCAAATATTTTACCTAGTTTTTATTTGAGTGCTATTTTTTTCTTTTCTGAAAAAAAAAAACTGTTTCATGAAGCTCACCAAGTTCTTTCCAGACTGTATTTTTAATTGGGGTTTCTGTGTTTTGTATAAACACCTGCTGCACTTTCAGTTTATCAATGTGGAAAGCAGCAGTGTTAGCATCTCCTGAGAAGTAGTTAATCCTTAGGGAGTATTTAACCAAAAATCAATTTCCTTTTGCAGGAGATGCCTAAACGTTTGCTTGTATCTCAGTGCAGACACCTGAAAAAAAATCAGTGAGCCAATCACATAAGCAGGTAATAACATTTCCAGTACAGAAAACCTCTAGGCTCATGAATTGCATTGAACCTTTTGAACATTTTTAGAAAGTTACAGTGACTTCAAATTAAAATAAAATTTAAATGGAAGTGCATTTTTTGAAAACATTAAAAGGTAACTCTACTTCCGTGGGGGAAAAAATCAGGAAATAAACAAAAAACAATATAGTGTATACAATTACAACACAAATCATATTGTAATTGAATGTTATTAAAAATTACCTTTGCTTTTCAATCTGCAGCTGTTGTAATTTTCTGAAAATGCAATGCGATATGGCTACCTGGAGCTGTTCTGTCACAGGAGGTGTACTGACCACACCCCAGAAACATCATTTCCTGCTTGTGTGATTGGCTCACCAATTTTCCCAGAAGTCTGCCTAAGATACAAATCAGATTTCTGGCATCCCCTGCAACAAAAATTTCATTTTTGGTGAGATTCTCCCAATAGGAACACGTCTAAAGGGATGCAGGCCCAGCAGCTTTCCTCATTAGAGCCCTGCAGCTGCCACAGCTGATAGATAATTATGAAACCACTCTCATTTGACCCACTCAGCACAGAGGCACAAAGGAACAAACAACTATTTCTTCTGAATAACAAAAGGTAGGAATCTGCAACAAAGTTTGTTAAAATCCGTGCAATGTACATAGATCACCCAGAGGGGGATATTTTTTTCTCAACAAAAGTGGAGTTATGCTTTAAATTTCAAAATGTCTTGTGTAGCAATTGTATATGCTATATTAATTTTTTTTTTTTTTTTTAAATAAAAGTGGAGCCTACCTTTAAATTTAAACTTTCCTTCAGCTTTTTGATCATTATGGCTGTTACATTCACTGGTCAATTCAGACATATTACTTATTGATATCAAATCAGGTGCTGCAGCCAAAACTGTCTAAAAAGCCTTTTTTACAATAAATCAGATGGGGTGCTGCTGATGTATTTAACCCAAGCTAAATTAAAAAAAAAAAATTACACATAAAAAGTATGTAATTTCAGATTATGAATTTGCTCATAATTGTACAACTCAAAAATCCTACATACAGTTTTAGGGCATCTCTCAAGCATGTAACGTAGAAGTTTTTTTTCATTGTCACCCTCGAAGTCGCATTGACAAGACCCTTACTCCACTGTACAGTACTTTAAAAATATTTTTGCTTTTCTTTTCCATGGAAGCATCCACTTCCTCATGTCCTTGTTGGACATTAACTTGCCTATTAGCCTTGATAATGGCCAGAATTTAGTATTAAGAATCACTCAACACGAAAAAAATTCAATGAAATTTGCTATCAAGTTGGGATTTTTAGGATTTTCAAAGGGAATTTGATTAACCGAATGTACGAATCATGGCAGATTCACCTATCCCTGATCCTAAGTCTTCAAAGTTTATAGTAGTTGTAAAGGCTCAGGGTTTTTTGAGCCTTCATGTATGTATGAAGGTAAAAAACTTTCTGTGTTCAGCAGCACCCCCAGCCCCCCTAAAACGTACCTAAATCTCATCCTGATCCAGCAATGTGCACGAGAGCCCTAGCTCTTCTGAGTCTCTCCCTCCTCATTGGCTTACACAGCAGCGGTGTCAGGAAGGGCAAGACAGCAAACAAGATGGCTCCCTCAGGCAGATTTCTGTTCATAGCTCTCCATGGGCACATAGAAAATATGCACAAGCTCTTGCTCATGTACGTGTGCATATGCTGGCCAACGTGCGCAGCAATGCTAATTTTCTCATTTGCATGCACACCCCATGACAGATGTTGGCACCAAATGGACTATTCAAACTGGGCCAGTACTCAGAATCAGTGTTGTCTTGTCTACAGCTTTCCTGTGCTAACCTGCAACCTTTCAATCTGCATCTGTCTCAGGTTATTGACCCGGCTTGCCTTGACTACTCCTCAACTCCACCTGCATTGACCTCGTCTTGTCCCTGACCTTGCCTCTGCCTATGCCCATTACTGCTACTCTGCTGATTTGTTACTGACCTGGCCTGTACCATGACATCCCTCCTGCTTCCGCATCTGTACATGATCTGTCTGTATGTGTATGACCCCGCTCGCCTGACCCTGTCTATGTTCCAGTCATTACTCAATTTTCAAGCTGCAAGCACCTGTTTGTTATTCACTGTTGCCTATTCTTCATCTGCCTGGTATCTGCCTGTGGTTCCCCTGGTTGCTGCCTCCAGTGCCAGCCTGTTCCTGTTTACAGTTCATTGGCTGCTACCTGGCATCTCTGCTTGCTGACAACCATCCGCTGCTTGGCTGGGAGATCTTGTCCAGCCCTGCGGCTAGCAAGACCATCAGGCATTCGTGCCACTCTGCACTCCTGCACTACCTGTCTACTCTATCAGAAGCCCTGAGTCAGAGGTGTAAGAGAGGCTCTTCTACCAGGTACATGACAAGTGGTAGCCATTAGCTCCTGCTATTGTCAATCACAGCCAGTGAGCCAACATGGAGAGCGCGGGGGGCTGGGCAGAGCTGTGCTCCATGTGTGAATGGACACACAGAGCATTGACTCTGGCAGCGAGCCTGGTCAGGGCACCCATAGTAAGCAAGGAAAAGTGGTGGGGATTTGAGAAGAAGAGGATAGGGGATGCTTTGTGCAAAACCACTGCAGAACAGGTAAGTATAACATATTTGTTATTTAAAAAAACAAAAAACAAATAAGCCTTTAATACCACTTTAATATTGGACAGCATTAATCCAACCACTGACTCTGAGCTCAGGCTGTCATTGACTTGCTCTCCTGGAGGAAGCATCATCATACAGACAAGACTTAGAGTGTTACTGCACTGCATGGTGCTCACATTACATTAGCTAAGTGCCATTCAGTGCAGCATAAAGGACCAATCCTTACCACTGCTGGAAGAGAACAGAAAGAAGCAGTGACAACATCTAAAACATATACTGAGGGAATGTGGGAACTACCATTACTGACCAGTCCCAAAGTACAAAAATCAGTAGCAAGTTAGGTAAATTGTTTTTTTGTAAGGTAGTAAGGGCAACAACCATGTTTCCGTTATAAAAACAATCATGCTAAAAAACATGTAGTACTTAAAGTATAAAGACACTTTTAAAAATATTAGTTGCCTGGCTGTCATGCTAATCTTATGACTGAAGCATCAAACTCAAACCAACTAAATGGCTAAATAAATAGGTAAATACTGTATACCTATTTTATTAGTACGTTTGCCCACGTATAGTATTTTAAGCCTGGAAATTCAAATTCCTGAGTAAGCCCCATTGTAACTGGTTTTCTTTAAAATAAAGAAAGCTGGGTTCTTCTGCAGCAATAAAGTAAATGTAAGCATGTACCTCTGTTGTGAAGAAAATTAACTTTATGCTGCCTGGGGCTGGTGCAGTGTTCATTGTGTTTGGTTCTCCTAGCTCCTTCAAAATCCTTTATAAGAAGCCAGCAGGTGGCTCAGACCATCAAAAAAAGTATATTAAACAAGCATTCTTTATGATTATCTCTGATTTTCATACATACATTGGCAGAGTCTTGGAAATAAAAAAAAAAAAAAAATATCAATTCTATTTTCATAAAAAAAAAATCATCCTTATCATTGCTGCCAAAAAATAAAAATCATCATCATTGTTACTACACTTCTGGTGTCTATTAAAAAATATGTTTTGAATACACTTCAGAGCATGAAAGGCTTAAAGTAAACCTGTCCTTTGCCCAAATACTCATCCCCTGCTTCATTCCTCCACTGGTTGGAGCAAATAAAATACTGTCAGAGTGCCAGGAAATCAGACCACATGGGAATGCAGGTAAAATGAAGCAGTTTTATGGAGGAAAAAACAATAATAATCGCACAGCAACAATGAGGAAATGAGAGCAGGAACAAGCCGGGGTCAAGTCCAGGAGCGGGTAGTAATCCAAGCCGGGGTGGGATCCAGAAGTGGGTAGTCTACCGAAGCCTGGTCGTCTGCCAAAGCTGGGTTGTGAGCCGATGCCAGGTTGAGAGCGAAAGAGAGTCGTCAGCCGATGCTGAGTCGAGAGCCAGGAGAGTCGTCATCCAAGCCAGGTCATACACAGAGGAACACAGAGGACAAAAGACTACAGCAGAGATGCACCATAAAGCACAAACACAAGGGCAATGATAGCAACCCAGCAGGTGATAGATATAGTCAGGTGTGTGACATCATCAATGTGCGATGCCCAGAAAGCAGGAAGTGATCCGAGTCTATAAGAGGCAGCAGTCTGCACATGTCCAAGATGGTTGCCAACAGGAGGGCAAGGTAAGACCTTGACAGTTACTCAACAAAACACTCTTTTACTTTTGGGTAAAGTGAAGCATGTATTGTAAATTAGTCCCATTTCCTTTCATATGATGGTAGTCCTTTATGACTGGTCCAATGCTGTCTTATGGGTGTGGGGAAAGAGAGAGACTTCAGCCTTGTTAAACTTGTAAACTCTGACTTTAGTGACTCAGAGCATATGTATCTGTGTCTCGGTGGCTGGATGGTGCACTAAGGAAGAGAAAGAAGTCTAAGCATGTGCTGCTGGGGAGTAGGACATAAGTCATTCCCTGCCGTGCATGGGCAAAGCACAGTTTTTCCGTTAAGTACGTATAGTGATAATATATATTCATTCCACAGCGCTGTCACTTTAAATCGTCTTTCTTCAATTCAGACTGCTGCTGTTGACCGGGTACTCAAAGGTTGGTCCCTGTATTAAACGTTTCTACTATATTCACAGCCCTGTCCTATAGTCATATCATTCTATCTATACCAACCGAAGAAATGTGCGGTGGACTCATTCAGACAATATATGCAGCAAATAAATTATACCATCATAAACTATTGTTGTTAAAAGTCCAAATAATAAATGTCTATATATTAACTTTATCAAAGTAATCCATAAAGTGCTTAAAAAAGTGATTACGAAATTCTTCTTATAGTGCTCCTTATTCAAACTGCTTCAGTGCAACTCCTATGTGCATATATAAAGTGTCTCTGGGCAGCTTATATACTTTCTGTGCCTCATACACCACTCTGTGTTTTGTAACACCCACCAGATCTGTTTTACTTTGGGTTTTTCAGCTACAAAGTCTCAAAAGGCTTGTGGATATTACCTTCTGGGTCTTTGCAGGAATCAGGCAGCTCCTTCTCTCCTCCAACACTCTCTCTTTAATCACTGTGTATACACTCCTCAGATCTCATATAGGGGGGACAGAAGGGGAGCCAACACAGTATAATACCGTTTCACCTAAATCAAATCCTTAAAAATGCCATATTTACACTCAGTTGTACTGAGTTAAAAAACAAGACCAGGAAATGGTTCCACTAACTGGAAATGACGTCACCAGGTAGTCCCGCCCAATGCGTTTTGCCAGCCAATCAAGCGTCTTCAAAAGCTTATATATGCATGTAGGTGTTGCACTGAAGCACTTTGGATAAGGAGCACTATGTGATAAAATTCACATATGGACATTCATTTTTTGGACTTTTAACAACAATAGTGTATGATGGTATAATTTACAGTGCCCACTGCATACTTCTTTGGTTGTTATAGATAAAATTATATGACTATAGAACAGTGCTGTGAATATAGTAGAGTAGAGACATGTAGAGATAAGATAACCTTTTCAATCTGACCAATTTGAGTCTGATCAGGAAATGATAGTACATATTTATGAGCACTATACATCTCCATAAAAAATCTGGTCAACTATTCTTGTGGAAAAATTGATTAGTTGGACTATATTTTGTTTGCTATTAATTTGCTCAGATAAGGCAAGGTTCTATTTTCAGTGTATGAGCCTTACATAGTTACATGAGGCTGAAAAACAAAAAAAACCCACCAGTCCATCCAGTTCAACCTATGATGAGTGTGTGTATTTATGTCAATAGTACCTTGAATACTCCTATATGTTGTGTTTGTTAAGGTGAACAACTAATAGTTTTTTAAAACTATTGATGCTCCTTGCTGATACCACTGCTTGTGGAAGAGAGTTCCACATCCTTACCGCTCTGACGGTATAGAACCCTTTATGCAGTTTAAGCCTTTTATTGAGTTTTTGTATAAGTACAGGAATAAACAATGCAAACATAGTCAAATTTCTACAAATTCTTAACAGTCCATAAGGGATTACAGCAACGTAACATGTAACTGTATACAGGTGAACCTGATAGGACGGGAGCAATGAAGGTCTAGGGCATTGTCCAGCACCCAGAGACACCCCACCTGGGGACATACTATGTCTGATGATGGTGTCAATGCCTGCAACCTCCTGCTGCAGTATCTCAAGGTGTTCCCTTATATCATAGATTAACGAGTATAACAATATACTTGAACAGTTTCATTAACAGTACACATGGTAAACCTTGGGTCTAATACTACTGTAGAAGAATTGCTGGGCTGGGGTATGTTGGGGGAGGAAGGGGTGGAGGGGTATTCAGATCAGCTTGGACATGAGAACTGTTAGATATTACCTTGCAACAGTTAGGCCCCTTTCACACATACGGTCCGTTCAGTTCATCAGTTCAGTCACGTCAAAATGTATCAGTTTTTCATCCGTTTTTCATCAGTTGTTATCCGTTTTTCATCAGTTGTTATCCGTTTTTCATCCGTTTTTCGTCAGTTGTTATCCGTTTTTCATCCGTTTTTCATCCGTTTTTCGTCAGTTATCTGTTTTTCATCCGTTGTCATCAGTTTTTCATCCGTTGTCATCCGTTTTTCATCCGTTGTCATCCGTTTTTCGTCCGATCCGTTTTTTTGACGGATGAAAAATAGGGCATTCATACGTTCAAAAAAACGGACATTGACGGAAGCGGATGAAAACGGATGTTAACTGACGATCATCCGTTGTCATCCGTTTTTACATAGAGATACATTGATGTCCGTTTTTCATCCGTCAACGGATGGATGAAAAACGGACAAACGGACAGCATGTGTGAAAGGGGCCTTAGAGGTTTAATTCGTTTGTGCGAATGTGTTTGGTACATTGATCATTTTTGTTCAGCCGTGCTGGCCGTGGTGGACTCTGCGTATTATCTGCGATTCAGTCTTATGGGGTCACAAGTTTATATATTTATGCCACAATCATTCTAACTATTGCTCAGTAATTGGACCTTCTGACTGTCACTTCCTGTCTACAGGGACCTTTACAGAAACTCAACAGCTTTATGAGTAGGTGAATTCAAACAAATTTAGTCCATGATCAGCAGAAATCCTTAAAGCCGAGGGTAGAAATCTGGTAGCTACCAGTGTGTACAATTTTTACTGTCTGCAGCCTTGTTTCAGGCCAGTGTATCATCAGGTAATGAAGGCAAACTATGGATTACCACCCCAATTCATGTATATTGAAAAATAAAAGTTGCCAATGGAAGCTTCCATATTTCTGTCCTGGCAAGTTTCTTAAATCAATTCCTTACTGTAAATATATAAGCCACCACTACTACTTTTTATGAACTGTGTTTTATCCTTTACTGCAGTCTCTCGAGTGCATCTGACTCTTCATTTTTTTGGGCAAAGCAGCACCTCACATGTCCTTGCTTCTTGCTCTCATTTCTTCACCTGCAGGCAGCGTGGGCGGCTGCTGAATTATTCATTCACTTTCAGTGAGGGCCAGGCACAGTTGAACAGTTCCACTGTGCATTCACTGAGCTGCTAGTCACAGCCGAGCCAAATCTTATTATAATGTCTATATTTATTATATATTCCAGATTTCACAGAGCTCAGTCACTGTCTGCACAAGAAGCAAACTCGGAGGCTTATCCAAGCATTCAGCTATCTTTGTTTCTCTGTCACCCTTTGTGAGATTCATTTAGCACAATGATGTCATTAGTAGCACTGTAAAGTAAATAACATAGAAATAGAGCAATGCTTCAAAATGGTTTGTCTTAGCTGTCTGACAATGCAGTTTTTTTTTTTATACTGCAATGCAGGGGTGTACCTGTGCTCCTATGGTAGCTGTTATCTCACTAATAGTTTTATATATGCTAACATCTGGAGGGAGAAAAAAGATGCTGGTGAATGGGACATGGGTTTAAAATTGCCTTTTTAACATAGTTTTATGAGTCATTTTTTGCTTAGTGGAAAAAGTAGAAATTTTTATGTAAACAATTGCATCTTCCGCTTGTTAGGGATGGATGGTCATGTTTATTGCTAATCTGCCATGTTATATGGGAGCCTATGTCTTGTTCTAAATAAAGCATCACATTATCAGAAAAAAAAATGGCATATTAGAAGGACAGCTTTGTTATAAACCATGTTAGAAAGATTGCTGCATTGTGTTGCTATGCTAACTCCAATTAGACAGGCTGCACAACTCCTTTTCACAGGTCTTGTGCTATGACCAATTCCTCAGGCACCAAGAGGAAAATAAATGAATGCAGTAATAAAAAAATGACAGGCACAAGGTATTTGCACAGCAGTAAATAGCTCTTTGAGGGAAACATTAAAGTGTATGTATAGCAAAATTCTTTTTTTTTGTTTTAGACAGAGAAGGAAGGGTTAAAATTCCTCTCAGGTTATTGATTTCTTTATCCCCACTGAAGGGGTTTACCATTTCTTTTTTGTTCTAAATTCCAAAATCAAGAGGACAGAATGTGATGCAAGTTTCAATTTTTTACAGTTGTTATCAGAACAAGAGATGAGGGGAAACCTGCCAATTGGAACACCTTTTTTCCAGAATTCCCCTCACTTTGTAAAGACTTTCCTCACAGGAAATTAAGGGGGGGGGGGGCTCTCCAATGGGACCTAGAAAATAAAAACAAACTGACAAGGGTTGCAACCCTTACCCATGAATATACAGCAATGTCAAGCTTCACAGAAACAGATAGGGGATCTTGTAGGTTTCAGGACTTTGCCAGATAGCTCTCTGGTGGGGGCCCAAAACATACACCAAGCTCCTTTTGGGTTTAAAGTTGCAGCTATTTTAACCACTTAAGCCCCGGAAGATTTTATCCCCTTCCTGACCAGGGCTTTTTTTGCGATTCGGCACTGCATGACTTGAACGGACAATTGTGCGGTCGTGCGATGTTGTACCTAAACGAATATGACGTTCTTTTTTTCCCCACAAACAGAGCTTTCTTTTGGTGGTATTTGATCACCTGTGCGATTTCTACTTTTTGCGCTATAAACAAAAAAAGAGCGTAAATTTTGCAAAAATAACAATATTTTTCACATTTTTTTATATGAAATTCCCCCCAAAAAAATGTAAAAATCAAAATTTTTTAACATCTTTGGCCAATTTGTTTTCTGCTACATATGTTTGGTAAAAAAATCGCAAAAAGCGTATTTTGATTGGTTTGCGCAAAAGTTATTGCGTTTACTAACTAAGGGAAAGATTTCTGTCATTTTTGGTGGTTTTTTTTTAATGCGTAATGGCGGCGATCTGCAATTTTTTTTGCGGTACTGCGACATTGCGGCGGACAGATCGGACCCTTGACTGACATTTTTGACACTTTTGGGGTTACCAGTGACATTACTGCAGTAATCAGTGCTATACATATGCACTGTTACTGCAAAATGACACTGGCAGGGAAGGGGTTAACTTTATTGGGGAAGGAGGGGTTAAGTGTGTCCCTAGGGGCGTGCTTTTTACTGTGATTGGACATGGCTACTAGTGTAGGAACAGTGATCAACGGTCCTACATAGTAGAACCGAATGATCACCATTCCTACACAGGGGAGAATGACAGGCGGCTTGTTTACATCAGCCGCCTGCCTTTCTCCCTTTACGGAGGACGATCGCGAGTGACCAGCGGACATTGGGTCCGCCGGTCACACGCACTGACTTCCCAGGGAATGAGCCGGGGCGGGCGCGCGCGCGCCTCCGCGGGCACGCGCTCGCCCGCTATTGCCTCACAAGGAAGTGACAGGCTAGTGACGTATATATACGTCACTTTGCCTGGCCGGGGCTGACCGCCGCCGTATATAGTCGTGCGGCGGTCGGCAACCGGTTAAAGCAAACCTCCAGACTTTTTTTTGTTTATTAAAAGTCAGCAGCTACAAAAAGTGTAGCTGCTGACTTTTAATAAACGCACACTCACCTGTCCTAGGATCCAGCGATGTGGTGGCCCGAACTCTAAAATTCTCTCCCTCTCCTCTCCCCAGCGCTGGCATCACAAGTGTGGGCACCCAGCTGTGACAGCTTGCAGCTTCACAGCCGGGTGTGCACTGTGCATATGCAAGTCACACTGCACCTCTTGAATGGTCAGACAAACTTCTGGGACCTGTGACGCGTCCCAGAAGATTGCAAGAAGGGAGGGGGAGAGGAGAACTTCCGCTTGGATCGCCTAATCGATCCACGCGCAAGTGGGAGCGGGTATCTGTCAAAACTAGGTACCTGCCCCCCAAAAAAACCATGCCAAATGTGGCATGGGGGGGTGCTTAAAACGGTTCTTCCCCTTTTGGGTGGAGCTCTGCTTCAATAATAAATGGTTACTGTGCAAATTCCTTGCGATGGACATTTTTACTATATGTTTCTGAGTTAAGCACTCTTCAGACTGCTGCTAGATGCAGAAATGCAGTGTTGTTTTTTCAGTCCAAGTGCTCTGAGAGGATGCAATGAGAGCAGTATTTATAGTAAGGCAAGTACCCAGAGATAGAGGGGACAGCACCAACTCTCAAAGTTTACATTTTTTGTTAAGCCTCAAAATTGCATGGCAAAAAAGGATATCACCCACAACTTTCTATAGGTGATGCAGAAAAAACCTTTACAGGTCGTCAGTTTAGAAATAACTATGATTGATGGCCCTACAATTATTGCTCTTGCTCTGGTGTGTGCAGCAGGGGAATGGAGGGGGGACGATAATGTTATTGTGATCTTGGGGATGCAGGTGACAGGTGATGTCACCCCATGCACTCTGCTAAAGCTGACTGAACAGATTGTGCCCAATCAGCTGCTTCCCCAACAAGTTTACCAAGGTTTGACAGTATCTTGCTTCACAAGAGAGATCAGCAAATGGATGTTTACTGTTCTGCTGCCATTATCCATTATGACATCTTCCTGGTCACTCAGGATAGGTAAGTCCTTGACACATTAGACATAACACCTCCTGAACATGACTGGGATGATCTGATTCTGAAACTTGTTGCACAATGTCTTTTTTTGTACTCTCTGGACTAGGGATGTCCCAAAACCAACTGAAAATACTGTTGAGTTTTACTGAGTAGATACATTTACATTATTTTGAATAAATGGCTTTAGAGATAATGCGCTAGGCTGGTGCTCCCTCTCTTGTGTTTTTTCAGATCATTGACACATGGCTGGAGGTGGGGTGGAGGGATGAAGGGGGGAGATTGTCTAGATAGCACCTTCATGTAGATGTAGAACTAATTGCTTCTACAAAAAATAGCTCAGTGCACAAATGTAAACAAATGTAATACAATGCTCTACCTGCACTGTCATAGGTCACAATACTTTTGCATGTACTGTAAATGTCAAGAAGAACAATACTTCTTTAGGATTAAGATCTTTTTCAGTGCTATGATTACCTTCCTTTGTGTATGGCCAGAATAAACAGAGACAATAATGATTTGAATTGCTTATACTATATACTGTATATTCAAATAATATGTTTATATGAGTAAAATAAACAAGAGGGATATTTCCACGCTAAAAAATGAGCTAAAAAAGTGATAGTGAATAAAACACAAGCAGCCAGCACAAAATCAACTAACAGTGATCCATAAAGGTAATATTTACAAAAAGTGCAGCGCTAAGGATAAAAAATCAATATAGTGAAACAAGTGAGTGAACACAAGTCCATAAAAGGGGTGATGTCCAGAATAATAATTAAAGTCCCAGAAACTGGTGAAAATAAAATAAATCCACGTGCAGGATGTTGACAGAAAACTCCTTTTAGTGACACCAAGGGAAAGTGTAAATGGGGACACCTCTGTGCACGAGTAAAGCAAGCAGCTTACCAGAACTCCGTGGCTACTCAACTGAATGAGACAGCCTCTCCCAGCAAGTTGTTATACTCAATATGACCAGTGGATGTCAGATTCAGGCACTTCTTAATTGCTCCATCACACATACATGAATATGCAGAAAGAAATAGAAGCCCATAGCGTAATCCCGTAATAATTAGGCAAAAATTTATTTAAAAAGAAAACTACTCACAATATGCAGGCATGTGATAGGCATGTACAATAAGCTATTCCTGGATCACAATGCGGCGTCCCGCGGATGTCCAAAAGCGTGGAATAATGAACGTCCGGCTCTGTAAGGGGGCGTGTGGACGTTGCGTCTGGAGTCGCCAACGTTTCGTCATCAAAAGACGTCGTCTGGGCGTCTGGGCGTTTATATGAGTACAGTCTTGATTTTACAAAATAAATATTTATTACATTATAAATAATTCACTTCTCTGATCTATTTAGTTATGTGTAAAGTTCAGCTTGAGCTGTTGATCCCTGTAAAAACACATTTTTTTTTATTTTTTTTACTGCATTTACTAAAGAGACAAAGCAAAACATGTAAAAGTGAACTGAGCACTCCATCTGCTGGCTGGATCAAATACTAATATTCACAATACCTTATAGTGACTTAACTAAAGAAAAATATTTCAACTTTTTTTTTTTCAGAAAAAAATAAATATGTACAAAACCACTACATAATTCTTTTAAGCCTCTAATACAGATTGTATTGCATGAAAAATACTGAACATTAACAAAATTATTAGATTATTTGTATACACTTTTCAATCAGAGTACAACATCAAATCAATTAAACTCCCAGGATATTGATCTGGTCAGTTAAGTAGCGGAGGGGGTTGATAATCAGTTTCAGCTGTTTTGGTGTTAAAGGATATGTCCAACCTAACCCTAAACTCCCTGCATCTATAGACCTCCACAATCTAACACTAATCTATCTAACCCATTAAAAAAGAAATCAGTATACTTACCTTTTTTTATGCCGATCCAACCCGATCTCATGCTGGGCTGTCAGTCGTGGCTTCGCTGTGGAGGTGGGTGCAGAGGACACAGCCGACAACAGAAGCCCCATAGTAAGTCTAAGGGTTGCGCATTTGTCTGCTGGTTGCTGTGCGGAGAGGACGCTCACCTACATCTACATCAATTTAAAGACTGGCAATACCTTTTTCTTTGGGAAATCCTACATCATATGGGACTGCTCCTGGCTCCTCCCTTTGAGGACTTCAGATGCTCAGCTACCACCAGGGCACCTTCCTAACCTTATCCTCCGGGGTTTCGATCAATTGATGATTCCACAATCTATACTGCCACATACACTGCCAGACAGATCCACACCAATCAGATGTTTTTAACCTGTGTGCATGCAATGAAAGCCCAGTTATGACCTAACTCTAGTACCGCTTTGAAACAACCCCTGAAGAAGGAGCAAGCATTTGGCTTCGAAACATGTCGGGTTATTAGTTCTAGCGCTATGAGTTTTGTCCCCCTGTCCATTTCATGCTTGTACATGTCATTTTAATCTCATGTGTTTTTGTTTGTATTTAATAAAATTTACTACTTTTCCAATTATTCAATATTTTACTATTTATGTGCCTTTAAAGTCCCATTTAGGGGAACCCATGTTCTTGCATCTATAGACCTCCACAATCTAACACTAATCTATCTAACCCATTAAAAAAGAAATCAGTATACTTACCTTTTTTTATGCCGATCCAACCCAATCTCATGCTGGGCTGTCAGTCGTGGCTTCGCTGTGGAGGTGGGTGCAGAGGACACAGCCGACAACAGAAGCCCCATAGTAAGTCTAAGGGTGATGTCACTTTCCATTCATTTCACAGCCGTCGTTGGCTGTGTCCTCTGCAGAGCTTCTGCCACTGGAGACTGGGTCAGATCAGCTTCAATAAAGGTAAGTATACTGATTTCTTCTCTACAGGGCTAGATAGGTTAGTGTTAGATTGTGGAGATCTATAGATGCAGAGATTTTAGTTTTAGGGTGGACTTATCCTTTAATAATAAAACAACAGGTGCACTAGATGGGCAACAATGAGACAACCCCCAAAACAGGAATGGTTTTACAGGCCACTGAATTTCTTTTTCCCTACTCATTTTTTCTGACTGTTTTTCACTAGTTTTGCATTTGGCTAGGGTCAGTGTCAGTACTGATAGCATGAGGCGATACCTGGACCCTATAGAGGTTGTACAGGCAGTCCAACTCCTCCAGGATGGCACATCAATTTGTACTATTGCCAGAAGATTTGCTGTGTCTCCCAGCACAGTCTCAAGAGAAAGGAGATGGAGATTCTAGGAGACAGGCAGTTACTTTAGAAGAGCTGGACAGGGCCGTAGAATGTACTTAACCCATCAGCAGGACTGGTATGTGTTCCTTTGTGCACAGAGGAACAGGATGAGTACTGCTAGAGCCCTAAAAAATGAACTCCAGCAGGCCACTGGTGTGAATGTCTCTGACCAAACAATCAGAAACAGACTTTATGTTGGTGGCCTGAGGGCCTGAAGTCTTTTAGTTTGACCTGTGCTCACTGCCTGGCACTATGATTGGCATTTGCCATTAAATACCAGAATAGGCAGGTCCACCACTGGCCCCCTGTGCTTTTCACAGATGAGAGCAGGTTCACCCTGACCATGTGACAGATGTAAAAGGGTCTGGAGAAGCCGTGGAGAACATTATGCTGCCTGTAACATCGCTCAGCACGACCGGTTTGGTGGTGGGTCAGTGATGGTGGTCTGGGGAGGCATATCCATGGAAGGATGCACAGACCTCTACAGGCTAGACAATGGCACCCTGACTGCCATTAGGAATTGGGATGAAATCCTTGGACCCATTGTCAAACCCTACACTGGGCTAGTGGGTCCTAGGTTCCTCCTGGTGCACGACAATCCCCGGCCTTATATGGCGAGAGTATGCAGCCAGTTCCTGGAGAATTAAGGAATTGATATCATTGAATGGCCCCCACGCTCTCCTGACCTGAATCCAATAGAACACCTCTGGGACATTATGTTTCGGTCCCTCCGATGCCGCCAGGTTGCACCTCAGACTGTTTAGGAGCTCAGTGAACATCATCCGTCGTCTCATTAGGAGCATGCCCCAATGTTTTCAGGCATGCATACAAGCACGTGGGTACAAACTACTGAGTACCATTTTTAAGTTGCTGCAATGAAACATCAGCAAAATTGACTATCTGTGCATAGTTTTTTCACTTTGATTTTTGAGGGTGTCTTTGAGTTCAACCTGTAGGTTGATAATTTTAATTTCCATAAAACAACGTGGCGTCCTTTCGTTCCTAACACATTACCCAGTCCATATCAGTATAGATATCCAGCATGATAATTTTTCCCCATTGAGATCTGATGTGTTTTCTTTTAATTTTTTTGAGCAGTGTATTATATATTGTATTTTATATTTAGACTGCAAGACTGTTGTAAATTTTGTCCTTGTGGTCTTTGAAGAGAAAGGATAATGCATTTCATTTATTATATGTTATATGTTAAAGCCTACTTTAAGGGTGAATAATATACCTTAAAATACCTTAAAGCTCATTTCTTAAGAAAAGTAAAGATCCTTGACAATGTATTTATCCTTGTGATACAGATGGCTAATTTGTACAAAGGTATTATCTGCCCTCTGCATAAAGGTGCCAAGAGATCTCTGAGAGTAATCTAACATACAGGCATGATCTAATTCTCTTCAGGAATTCAGTCCTCTGGCTCACGCAAATATACGTACACAAGTGCATGGTTCAACCATGTGCAAACATTTTTTTATTTTTATAGAAAGGGGAATGTGAGTGACACAGGCAGACCCAGCTAGAGCTATTTTGTACACAACAGTGATCTGGACAGGTTTTTTAATTTGTCTGATCTATTCTTTCCTATAAAACAGAGGGTCAGAGGACATCCCCATCATTACCTGGTCAATTTAAATATAGCAAGCTGCATTTTTTGTAAACAGAGCAAATCTGTTTGCAAAAAAAAATCTCCCTTACTAGAATGACACTGGCAGGACCACGTATAATATTCGAATAGCTGCCTGCCCCATTATAATCATATTAAAACAACTTTTGAAATCAAGTATTACAAACATCCTGTCTCTCTTCTCACTGTGTTTTCTCTATGCAAATGCTCTCTCCCTTTATGATAATTTTCCCAACTTCCATAGACAGTATGTTTACTTAACAATATGACATTTTTTTTCTACATAACCTGTTATTTTTTTATTCACAAGTCACACCAACAAGTTCTACAAGTCACACCAACCTCACAAAATAGTATAGTTACACCCCAATTATAAAAATAGAGTGCATTGCTTCAATAATCCTAATAAGATGGCCACTTCTCTAGGAACCAGATGCAGTGGCGGGACGTCAGCATATCGCACTGATATCATGACGCTGCATCTGGTCCTGGAACAGGGCCCATCTTGGTAAATTACGAACACTATAACTTTGTTTTAGCCACGTGAAAAGCTTTTAATGTTGTATGCCTTTTTAATGAATTAAACCTACTACACTACACTACACTATACTACACTATATGATCTTTGGGCTTTGTGTGGTGAGCTATTCCCTACATAGGACGAGCTGCCTGGATGTGCCTGATCAATGCTGGGATATCCAGTGAGGGGATCAGGAAGGAGACCCTAAGTAATGACATACTTATATCAGGCAAATTTGTTTGCTTTCTCTGGTGAGTGCATAGTGGTGGTGGAATCTGTGCACTTGAGGATATATGTGTGGCTTCATCATTACACTGAGGAGAACTTGTTGAGAAATTCAAGTTGGACATATCTCCATTTGCACTTTTATGGATTATTTATTTATGATAAGCTTTGCAGTTTTTTCATTTAAGTATATGTGTTATAATAACTAGTGTTGAGCGAACACGGACTGTATTATTCGTGTTCGTACCGAATAATTGGATTTTTGTTACCCGAACACGAACACGGACACTTTACTGTATATTCGGGTAAAAATCCGTGTTCGGTCGTTTTATTTCCGGGTTTTGCATGCTTTGGCGCTCTTTTCATGGCGGGCTTTCAACAGCCAATCAACAATCGTTTAACTGGTGTGCCTTAAGCCATCCCAGCCATGCCTGCAAATGTCTCAGTAGCTGTGATTGGCCGTCTGAAGCATGTGACCAAGTCTTTATAAGTTCGAGGCAGCCGCAGCGGCGTCATTATGCTGCTTAGATCAGGGACAGAGCACACATCAACGTGCTGGCTGCTGATTAGGGAAAGATAGGCAGGAAAAAAACATTTGTGTCCGGATAGAATTGAGGGACAGGTCGGAGTGTTTAGGCAGGGCGAGTTGTAGGCATTTTAGGGATAGAGTCTGCTGAATTATAGGGTCAGTGTGTTCTACAAACTACAATCGATATTGCTGTGTGGGGTGGGGTCTGCACTTAGTTCTCCTGATCTACGATCTCTTCTCAATCCTGTTAGGGACAGAGTCTGCTGAATTTTAGGGAAAGTGTGTTCTACAAACTACAATCGATATTGCTGTGTGGTGTGGGATAGGAGATAGGCAGGTGTCAGTGATCCACATCCATTTTTCTGTGTGTGGGCTGCAGTGAACACAATCTTTTTGGGGTGCAGTGAACACAATCCTTTTGGAGTGCAGTGAACAAAATCTTTGTGGGGTGCAGTGAACAAAACCTTTGTGGGGGTACAGTGAACACAATCTTTGTGGGGTACAGTGAACACAATCTTTGTGGGGTGCAGTGAAGACAATCCTTGTGGGGTGCAGTGAAGACAATCCTTGTGGGGTGCAGTGAACAAAATCTTTGGGGGGTACAGTGAACACAATCTTTGTGGGGTGCAGAGAAGACAATTCTTGTGGGGTGCAGTGAACAAAATCTTTGGGGGGGTACAGTGAACACAATCTTTGTGGGGTGCAGTGAACAAAACCTTTGTGGGGTGCAGTGAACACAATCTTTGTGGGGTGCAGTGAAGACAATCCTTGTGGGGTGCAGTGAAGACAATCCTTGTGGGGTGCAGTGAACACAACCTTTGTGGGGTACAGTGAACACAATCTTTGTGGGGTGCAGTGAACAAAACCTTTGTGGGGTACAGTGAACACAATCTTTGTGGGGTACAGTGAACACAATCTTTGTGGGGTGCAGTGAACAAAACCTTTGTGGGGTACAGTGAACACAATCTTTGTGGGGTGCAGTGAACAAAACCTTTGTGGGGTACAGTGAACACAATCTTTGTGGGGTGCAGTGAAGACAATCCTTTTGGAGTGCAGTGAACAAAATCTTTGTGGGGTACAGTGAACACAATCTTTGTGGGGTGCAGTGAACAAAATCTTTGTGGGGTACAGTAAACACAATCTTTGTGGGGTGCAGTGAAGACAATCCTTGTGGAGTGCAGTGAAGACAATCCTTGTGGGGTGCAGTGAAGACAATCCTTGTGGGGTGCAGTGAACAAAATCTTTGGGGGGTACAGTGAACACAATCTTTGTGGGGTGCAGTGAACAAAACCTTTGTGGGGTACAGTGAACACAATCTTTGTGGGGTGCAGTGAACAAAACCTTTGTGGGGTACAGTGAACACAATCTTTGTGGGGTGCAGTGAACACAATCTTTGTGGGGTGCAGTGAACAAAACCTTTGTGGGGTGCAGTGAACACAACCTTTGTGGGGTACAGTGAACACAATCTTTGTGGGGTGCAGTGAACAAAACTAGTGTTGAGCGAACACGGACTGTATTATTCGTGTTCGTACCGAATAATTGGATTTTTTTTACCCGAACACGGACACGGACACTTTACTGTATGTTCGGGTAAAAATCCGTGTTCGGTCGTTTTATTTCCGGGTTTTGCATGCTTTGGCGCTCTTTTCATGGCGGGCTTTCAACAGCCAATCAACAATCGTTTAACTGGTGTGCCTTAAGCCATCCCAGCCATGCCTGCAAATGTCTTAGTAGCTGTGATTGGCCGTCTGAAGCATGTGACCAAGTCTTTATAAGTTCGAGGCAGCCGCCGCAGCAGCGTCATTCTGCTGCTTAGCTAAGGGACAGAGCACACATCAATGTGCTGGCTGCTGATTAGGGAAAGATAGGCAGGAAAAAACCATTTGTGTCCGGATAGAATTGAGGGACAGGTCGGAGTGTTTAGGCAGGGCGAGTTGTAGGCATTTTAGGGATAGAGTCTGCTGAATTATAGGGTCAGTGTCTTCTACAAACTACAATCGATATTGCTGTGTGGGGGGTGGGGTGAATCTGCACTCAATCCTGATCTACGATCTCTTCTCAATCCTGTTAGGGACAGAGTCTGCTGAATTTTAGGGAAACTGTGTTCTACAAACTACAATCGATATTGCTGTGTGGTGTGGGATTGGAGATAGGCAGGTGTCAGTGATCCACATCCATTTTTCTGTGTGTGAGCTGCAGTGAACACAATCTTTTTGGGCTGCAGTGAACACAATCTTTTTGGGCTGCAGTGAACACAATCTTTTTGGGCTGCAGTGAACACAATCTTTTTGGGGTGCAGTGAACAAAATCTTTTTGGGGTGCAGTGAACACAATCCTTTTTGGTGTGCAGTGAACACAATCTTTGTGGGGTGCAGTGAACAAAATCCTTTGTGGGGTGCAGTGAACACAATCTTTTTGGGGTGCAGTGAACAAAATCCTTTTTGGGGTGCAGTGAACAACATCCTTTTTGGGGTGCAGTGAACACAATCTTTTTGGGGTGCAGTGAACAAAATCCTTTGTGGGGTGCAGTGAACACAATCTTTTTGGGGTGCAGTGAACACAATCTTTTTGGGGTGGAGTGAACAACATCCTTTTTGGGGTGCAGTGAACAAAATCCTTTTTGGGGTGCAGTGAACAAAATCATTTTTGGGGTGCAGTGAACACAATCTTTTTGGGGTGCAGTGAACACAATCTTTGTGGGGTGCAGTGAACACAATCTTTTTGGGGTGGAGTGAACAACATCCTTTTTGGGGTGCAGTGAACAACATCCTTTTTGGGGTGCAGTGAACACAATCTTTTTGGGGTGCAGTGAACACAATCTTTGTGGGGTACAGTGAACAGAATCTTTGTGGGGTGCAGTGAACACAATCTTTGGGGGGTACAGTGAACACAATCTTTTTGGGGTGCAGTGAACACAATCTTTGTGGGGTGCAGTGAACACAATCTTTTTGGGGTGGAGTGAACAAAATCATTTTTGGGGTGCAGTGAACAACATCCTTTTTGGGGTGCAGTGATCAAAATCCTTTTTGGGGTGCAGTGAACACAATCTTTTTGGGGTGCAGTGAACAAAATCCTTTGTGGGGTGCAGTGAACAGAATCTTTGTGGGGTGCAGTGAACACAATCTTTGGGGGGGTACAGTGAACACAATCTTTTTGGGGTGCAGTGAACACAATCTTTGTGGGGTACAGTGAACAGAATCTTTGTGGGGTGCAGTGAACACAATCTTTGGGGGGTACAGTGAACACAATCTTTTTGGGGTGCAGTGAACACAATCTTTGGGGGGTACAGTGAACACAATATTTTTGGGGTGCAGTGAACACAATCTTTGTGGGGTGCAGTGAACACAATCTTTGGGGGGGTACAGTGAACACAATCTTTTTGGGGTGCAGTGAACAACATCCTTTTAGGGTGCAGTGAACACAATCTTTGTGGGGTGCAGTGAACAACATCCTTTTAGGGTGCAGTGAACACAATCTTTGTGGGGTACAGTGAACAGAATCTTTGTGGGGTGCAGTGAACACAATCTTTGGGGGGTACAGTGAACACAATCTTTGTGAGGTGCAGTGAACACAATCTTTGTGGGGTGCAGTGAACACAATCATTGTGGGGTGCAGTGAACTCAATCTTTGTGGGGTACAGTGAACACAATCTCATACTTCTGAAGATTTGAGGGTGCTGCCTGTTCCATACTCCCCCTACTCCTCATCTAGCCTTTTAGGGGTACAAACAATAGTAATTGGGGCCTAGTGTGGTTGTGTACGTGTGATATACATACACTTTTTTTGGATCATATTTTCTATTCCGCTATTTAATCAAAAACCTTTGGGGATCAGTTAAATTGGGGGATAGTCTGTGTTGGTACGTGTGAGAGAGATCCACCTTTCCAAGTTGTTGGGGTTCATCTCATACTTCTGAAGGTTTGAGGGTGCTGCCTGTTCCATACTCCCCCTACTCCTAGCCTTTTAGGGGTACAAACAATAGTAATTGGGGCCTAGTGTGGTTGTGTACGTGTGATATACATACACTTTTTTTGGATCATATTTTCTATTCCGCTATTTAATCAAAAACCTTTGGGGATCAGTTAAATTGGGGGATAGTCTGTGTTGGTACGTGTGAGAGAGATCCACCTTTCCAAGTTGTTGGGGTTCATCTCATACTTCTGAAGGTTTGAGGGTGCTGCCTGTTCCATACCCCCCCTACTCCTCATCTAGCCTTTTAGGGGTACAAACAATAGTAATTGGGGCCTAGTGTGGTTGTGTACGTGTGATATACATACACTTTTTTTGGATCATATTTTCTATTCCGCTATTTAATCAAAAACCTTTGGGGATCAGTTAAATTGGGGGATAGTCTGTGTTGGTACGTGTGAGAGAGATCCACCTTTCCAAGTTGTTGGGGTTCATCTCATACTTCTGAAGGTTTGAGGGTGCTGCCTGTTCCATACCCCCCCTACTCCTCATCTAGCCTTTTAGGGGTACAAACAATAGTAATTGGGGCCTAGTGTGGTTGTGTACGTGTGATATACATACACTTTTTTTGGATCATATTTTCTATTCCGCTATTTAATCAAAAACCTTTGGGGATCAGTTAAATTGGGGGATAGTCTGTGTTGGTACGTGTGAGAGAGATCCACCTTTCCAAGTTGTTGGGGTTCATCTCATACTTCTGAAGGTTTGAGGGTGCTGCCTGTTCCATACCCCCCCTACTCCTCATCTAGCCTTTTAGGGGTACAAACAATAGTAATTGGGGCCTAGTGTGGTTGTGTACGTGTGATATACATACACTTTTTTTGGATCATATTTTCTATTCCGCTATTTAATCAAAAACCTTTGGGGATCAGTTAAATTGGGGGATAGTCTGTGTTGGTACGTGTGAGAGAGATCCACCTTTCCAAGTTGTTGGGGTTCATCTCATACTTCTGAAGGTTTGAGGGTGCTGCCTGTTCCATACCCCCCCTACTCCTCATCTAGCCTTTTAGGGGTACAAACAATAGTAATTGGGGCCTAGTGTGGTTGTGTACGTGTGATATACATACACTTTTTTTGGATCATATTTTCTATTCCGCTATTTAATCAAAAACCTTTGGGGATCAGTTAAATTGGGGGATAGTCTGTGTTGGTACGTGTGAGAGAGATCCACCTTTCCAAGTTGTTGGGGTTCATCTCATACTTCTGAAGGTTTGAGGGTGCTGCCTGTTCCATACCCCCCCTACTCCTCATCTAGCCTTTTAGGGGTACAAACAATAGTAATTGGGGCCTAGTGTGGTTGTGTACGTGTGATATACATACACTTTTTTTGGATCATATTTTCTATTCCGCTATTTAATCAAAAACCTTTGGGGATCAGTTAAATTGGGGGATAGTCTGTGTTGGTACGTGTGAGAGAGATCCACCTTTCCAAGTTGTTGGGGTTCATCTCATACTTCTGAAGGTTTGAGGGTGCTGCCTGTTCCATACTCCCCCTACTCCTCATCTAGCCTTTTAGGGGTACAAACAATAGTAATTGGGGCCCAGTGTGGTTGTGTACGTGTGATATACATACACTTTTTTTGGATCATATTTTCTATTCCGCTATTTAATCAAAAACCTTTGGGGATCAGTTAAATTGGGGGATAGTCTGTGTTGGTACGTGTGAGAGAGATCCACCTTTCCAAGTTGTTGGGGTTCATCTCATACTTCTGAAGGTTTGAGGGTGCTGCCTGTTCCATACCCCCCCTACTCCTCATCTAGCCTTTTAGGGGTACAAACAATAGTAATTGGGGCCTAGTGTGGTTGTGTACGTGTGATATACATACACTTTTTTTGGATCATATTTTCTATTCCGCTATTTAATCAAAAACCTTTGGGGATCAGTTAAATTGGGGGATAGTCTGTGTTGGTACGTGTGAGAGAGATCCACCTTTCCAAGTTGTTGGGGTTCATCTCATACTTCTGAAGGTTTGAGGGTGCTGCCTGTTCCATACCCCCCCTACTCCTCATCTAGCCTTTTAGGGGTACAAACAATAGTAATTGGGGCCTAGTGTGGTTGTGTACGTGTGATATACATACACTTTTTTTGGATCATATTTTCTATTCCGCTATTTAATCAAAAACCTTTGGGGATCAGTTAAATTGGGGGATAGTCTGTGTTGGTACGTGTGAGAGAGATCCACCTTTCCAAGTTGTTGGGGTTCATCTCATACTTCTGAAGGTTTGAGGGTGCTGCCTGTTCCATACTCCCCCTACTCCTCATCTAGCCTTTTAGGGGTACAAACAATAGTAATTGGGGCCCAGTGTGGTTGTGTACGTGTGATATACATACACTTTTTTTGGATCATATTTTCTATTCCGCTATTTAATTTAACTGGGCCTCCATGCGAGACCTGTGTGCCTTGTTGCGCTGTTTTGAGTACTCCACCAACATGGCCAGTGGCAATGACGCCGTTCTCAGCTTAACTATCCCACTTCTATGCCTCCTTGAAAAAACAATTCGGGCGATGATGGAAGAGGATGTGGCACAGGATGAGGAGGAGGAGGAGGATGAAGAGGTAACATTTCCAAGGCTTTCAGGGCAGTCATTCGCAAGGGGCTCCGAGGGTGGGTTCCTGCACACGCAAACGCCAGGGACGCAATTGTCCAGCAGGGGCACAGTTCTGGAGGATGAGGAGGATGAGGAGGAGGAGGAGCTGGAGGAGGAGATGGAACCATGTTCACAGCAGGGTGGCACCCAGGCCAGCTCATGGCCATCACTGGTGCGTGGCTGGGGGGATACAGAGGACACGGACGATACACCTCCCACAGAGGACAGCCTTTCGTCGCCTCTGGGCAGCCTGGCACACATGAGCGATTACATGCTGCAGTGTCTCCACAACGACCGCCGAGTTGCCCACATTCTAACTTGTGCTGATTACTGGGTGGCCACGCTGCTGGATCCCCGTTACAAGGACAACGTACCGTCCTTAATTCACTCACTGGAGCGCGATCGCAAGATGCGCGAGTACAAGCGCACGCTGGTAGACGCCATGCTGCTGGCATTCCCATCTGACAGCGGGGCCACAGTGGAAGCACAAGGCAGAGGAGGAGGAGGAGGAGGTCGCCAACGCAACCAGGGCACCGCCAGCACCTCAGAAGGCAGGGTTAGCATGGCCGAAATGTGGAAAAGCTTTGTCAGCACGCCACAACAAACAGCAGCACCAGCAGCTCAGATGGAACGTCTTAGCAGGAGGCAGCATTTTACCAACATGGTGGAGCAGTATGTGTGCACACGCCTACATGTAGTGAATGACGGGTCTGCCCCCTTCAACTTCTGGGTCTCCAAATTGGGCACATGGCCTGAGCTTGCCCTTTACGCCTTGGAGGTGCTGGCGTGCCCTGCAGCCAGTGTATTATCTGAACGGGTATTTAGCACGGCTGGGGGCGTTATAACAGACAAGCGCAGCCGCCTGTCCAGAGACAATGTGGACAAGCTCACGTTCATTAAAATGAACCAGGCATGGATCCCACGGGACTTTTCCGTACCTTATGCAGAATAGCAATGGATACCGACCTTACCCACCCATTGTTCCATTTTTGCTCTTTCTCACTCTTTTGGGGTGTACCCTCATTTAAAATTTTTGAAAAGAAGCAGTGTTGGCTACCTCGTCCTCCTCCTCAGGGCCAGATTAATGTAGGGGCTATTGGAGCTGCAGCTCCAGGCCCCTACCTTTTATATAGGCCCCGGGTTGGCCATATTCACTGTTACCGCTCTTCTGTCACTTGTAAACACAGAAGTCTGGCTTCTATGCTCGCTTCCCCAGGCAGCACCCTCAGAACCTCCCCACACAGCGTGAAGGCCGGACAAGGAGGGACAGTTGGCGATGCATGGATGTGTTTATGGGCTTCAGAGACAGCATCCCATGTTGAATTAGGCATGCATGGCTGCACCCTTCCTCCTCTGGGTGCATGGCAAGGCACGGCCCTTAAGGCCCTTCAAAATCCTCAGCACCAAGCCCATGATGCTGTTAATCCGGCCCTGGTCCTCCTCCACCGCCGCTTCCACCTACACCGCCCATAGGTGTGCGCAGCCTATTGCATTAAGGTGTGCACCCCAAAGTTGAAATACACATGCATGTGTTTGCCAGCAGGGAGAGTAATGTATCGGGGCCATGTACCTGTAGGCAAGGAGAAATAGAGCAGAGCAGGTCCCAGGGAGATCTTTCCCATCTCCTCACTGGCAATGCTATGTGCCCTAGGTGATTAGGGTGTGCCCAGGCACACCCAGCACACCCTGTGCGCACGCCTATGTCACCGCCACATCCACCACCACCTCAACCTCCCTCCTACTCCATATGGGCCTCGTCCTTCAGAGATGAAGAAGAACATTGTTTTATTTTTCTGTTTTTTTTTTGTTGTTTTAAGTTATTTCCCTATCCACATTTGTTTGCAGAGCACTTGCCATGCTCTTAATTACGTTTTGCTGCCATTTGCAGCACTCTAGCCCTTTCCTTTGGTGTTTTAGAGCCATTTTAGTGCCTTAAAGTTCGGGTCCCCATTGACTTCAATGGGGTTCGGTGTCCGGGAAAAGTTCGGTAAAAGTCCGGGACACGGACCCGGACTTTTTTTTAAAGTTCGGCCGAACCCGTCGAACACGGACATCTAGGTGTCCGCTCAACCCTAAACAAAACCTTTGTGGGGTACAGTGAACACAATCTTTGTGGGGTACAGTGAACACAATCTTTGTGGGGTGCAGTGAACAAAACCTTTGTGGGGTACAGTGAACACAATCTTTGTGGGGTGCAGTGAACAAAACCTTTGTGGGGTACAGTGAACACAATCTTTGTGGGGTGCAGTGAAGACAATCCTTTTGGAGTGCAGTGAACAAAATCTTTGTGGGGTACAGTGAACACAATCTTTGTGGGGTGCAGTGAACAAAATCTTTGTGGGGTACAGTGAACACAATCTTTGTGGGGTGCAGTGAAGACAATCCTTGTGGGGTGCAGTGAAGACAATCCTTGTGGGGTGCAGTGAACAAAATCTTTGGGGGGTACAGTGAACACAATCTTTGTGGGGTGCAGTGAACACAATCTTTGTGGGGTGCAGTGAAGACAATCCTTTTGGAGTGCAGTGAAAACAATCTTTGTGGGGTACAGTGAACGCAATCTTTGTGGGGTGCAGTGAAGACAATCCTTGTGGGGTGCAGTGAAGACAATCCTTGTGGGGTGCAGTGAACAAAATCTTTGGGGGGTACAGTGAACACAATCTTTGTGGGGTGCAGTGAACAAAACCTTTGTGGGGTACAGTGAACACAATCTTTGTGGGGTGCAGTGAACAAAACCTTTGTGGGGTACAGTGAACACAATCTTTGTGGGGTGCAGTGAAGACAATCCTTTTGGAGTGCAGTGAACACAATCTTTGTGGGGTACAGTGAACAAAACCTTTGTGGGGTACAGTGAACACAATCTTTGTGGGGTGCAGAGAAGACAATCCTTTTGGGGTGCAGTGAACACAATCTTTGTGGGGTACAGTGAACACAATCTTTGTGGGGTGCAGTGAACAAAACCTTTGTGGGGTACAGTGAACACAATCTTTGTGGGGTGCAGTGAACAAAACCTTTGTGGGGTACAGTGAACACAATCTTTGTGGGGTACAGTGAACACAATCTTTGTGGGGTACAGTGAACACAATCTCATACTTCTGAAGCTTTGAGGGTGCTGCCTGTTCTATACTCCTCCTCCTCCTCCTCATCCATCCTTTTAGGTGTACAAACAATAGTAATTGGGGCCTAGTGTGCTTCTGTACGTGTGAAAAACATACACTTTTTTTGATCATATTTCCTATTCCGTTATTCAATAAAAACCTTTGGGGCTCAATTAAATTGCGGAATAGTCTGTGTCGGTACGTGTGAGATCCACCTTTCCAAGTTTTTGGGGTTCATCTCATACTTCTGAAGCTTTGAGGGTGCTGCCTGTTCTATACTCCTCCTCCTCCTCTTCCTCATCCATCCTTTTAGGTGTACAAACAATAGTAATTGGGGCCTAGTGTGCTTCTGTACGTGTGAAAAACATACACTTTTTTTTGATCATATTTCCTATTCCGCTATTCAATAAAAACCTTTGGGGCTCAATTAAATTGCGGAATAGTCTGTGTCGGTACGTGTGAGATCCACCTTTCCAAGTTTTTGGGGTCCATCTCATACTTCTGAAGCTTTGAGGGTGCTGCCTGTTCTATACTCCTCCTCCTCCTCCTCATCCATCCTTTTAGGTGTACAAACAATAGTAATTGGGGCCTAGTGTGCTTCTGTACGTGTGAAAAACATACACTTTTTTTTGATCATATTTCCTATTCCGCTATTCAATAAAAACCTTTGGGGCTCAATTAAATTGCGGAATAGTCTGTGTCTTTACGTGTGAGATCCACCTTTCCAAGTTTTTGGGGTTCATCTCATACTTCTGAAGCTTTGAGGGTGCTGCCTGTTCTATACTCCTCCTCCTCCTCCTCCTCATCCATCCTTTTAGGTGTACAAACAATAGTAATTGGGGCCTAGTGTGCTTCTGTACGTGTGAAAAACATACACTTTTTTTTGATCATATTTCCTATTCCGCTATTCAATAAAAACCTTTGGGGCTCAATTAAATTGCGGAATAGTCTGTGTCGGTACGTGTGAGATCCACCTTTCCAAGTTTTTGGGGTTCATCTCATACTTCTGAAGCTTTGAGGGTGCTGCCTGTTCTATACTCCTCCTCCTCCTCATCCATCCTTTTAGGTGTACAAACAATAGTAATTGGGGCCTAGTGTGCTTCTGTACGTGTGAAAAACATACACTTTTTTTTGATCATATTTCCTATTCCGCTATTCAATAAAAACCTTTGTGGGGTACAGTGAACACAATCTTTGTGGGGTGCAGTGAAGACAATCCTTTTGGAGTGCAGTGAACACAATCTTTGTGGGGTGCAGTGAAGACAATCCTTGTGGGGTGCAGTGAAGACAATCCTTGTGGGGTGCAGTGAACAAAATCTTTGGGGGGTACAGTGAACACAATCTTTGTGGGGTGCAGAGAAGACAATCCTTGTGGGGTGCAGTGAACAAAATCTTTGGGGGGGTACAGTGAACACAATCTTTGTGGGGTGCAGTGAACAAAACCTTTGTGGGGTGCAGTGAACACAATCTTTGTGGGGTGCAGTGAAGACAATCCTTGTGGGGTGCAGTGAAGACAATCCTTGTGGGGTGCAGTGAACACAACCTTTGTGGGGTACAGTGAACACAATCTTTGTGGGGTGCAGTGAACAAAACCTTTGTGGGGTACAGTGAACACAATCTTTGTGGGGTACAGTGAACACAATCTTTGTGGGGTGCAGTGAACAAAACCTTTGTGGGGTACAGTGAACACAATCTTTGTGGGGTGCAGTGAACAAAACCTTTGTGGGGTACAGTGAACACAATCTTTGTGGGGTGCAGTGAAGACAATCCTTTTGGAGTGCAGTGAACAAAATCTTTGTGGGGTACAGTGAACACAATCTTTGTGGGGTGCAGTGAACAAAATCTTTGTGGGGTACAGTGAACACAATCTTTGTGGGGTGCAGTGAAGACAATCCTTGTGGAGTGCAGTGAAGACAATCCTTGTGGGGTGCAGTGAAGACAATCCTTGTGGGGTGCAGTGAACAAAATCTTTGGGGGGTACAGTGAACACAATCTTTGTGGGGTGCAGTGAACAAAACCTTTGTGGGGTACAGTGAACACAATCTTTGTGGGGTGCAGTGAACAAAACCTTTTTTGGGTACAGTGAACACAATCTTTGTGGGGTGCAGTGAACACAATCTTTGTGGGGTGCAGTGAACAAAACCTTTGTGGGGTGCAGTGAACACAACCTTTGTGGGGTACAGTGAACACAATCTTTGTGGGGTGCAGTGAACAAAACCTTTGTGGGGTACAGTGAACACAATCTTTGTGGGGTACAGTGAACACAATCTTTGTGGGGTGCAGTGAACAAAACCTTTGTGGGGTACAGTGAACACAATCTTTGTGGGGTGCAGTGAACAAAACCTTTGTGGGGTACAGTGAACACAATCTTTGTGGGGTGCAGTGAAGACAATCCTTTTGGAGTGCAGTGAACAAAATCTTTGTGGGGTACAGTGAACACAATCTTTGTGGGGTGCAGTGAACAAAATCTTTGTGGGGTACAGTGAACACAATCTTTGTGGGGTGCAGTGAAGACAATCCTTGTGGGGTGCAGTGAAGACAATCCTTGTGGGGTGCAGTGAACAAAATCTTTGGGGGGTACAGTGAACACAATCTTTGTGGGGTGCAGTGAACACAATCTTTGTGGGGTGCAGTGAAGACAATCCTTTTGGAGTGCAGTGAAAACAATCTTTGTGGGGTACAGTGAACGCAATCTTTGTGGGGTGCAGTGAAGACAATCCTTGTGGGGTGCAGTGAAGACAATCCTTGTGGGGTGCAGTGAACAAAATCTTTGGGGGGTACAGTGAACACAATCTTTGTGGGGTGCAGTGAACAAAACCTTTGTGGGGTACAGTGAACACAATCTTTGTGGGGTGCAGTGAACAAAACCTTTGTGGGGTACAGTGAACACAATCTTTGTGGGGTGCAGTGAAGACAATCCTTTTGGAGTGCAGTGAACACAATCTTTGTGGGGTACAGTGAACAAAACCTTTGTGGGGTACAGTGAACACAATCTTTGTGGGGTGCAGAGAAGACAATCCTTTTGGGGTGCAGTGAACACAATCTTTGTGGGGTACAGTGAACACAATCTTTGTGGGGTGCAGTGAACAAAACCTTTGTGGGGTACAGTGAACACAATCTTTGTGGGGTGCAGTGAACAAAACCTTTGTGGGGTACAGTGAACACAATCTTTGTGGGGTACAGTGAACACAATCTTTGTGGGGTACAGTGAACACAATCTCATACTTCTGAAGCTTTGAGGGTGCTGCCTGTTCTATACTCCTCCTCCTCCTCCTCATCCATCCTTTTAGGTGTACAAACAATAGTAATTGGGGCCTAGTGTGCTTCTGTACGTGTGAAAAACATACACTTTTTTTGATCATATTTCCTATTCCGTTATTCAATAAAAACCTTTGGGGCTCAATTAAATTGCGGAATAGTCTGTGTCGGTACGTGTGAGATCCACCTTTCCAAGTTTTTGGGGTTCATCTCATACTTCTGAAGCTTTGAGGGTGCTGCCTGTTCTATACTCCTCCTCCTCCTCTTCCTCATCCATCCTTTTAGGTGTACAAACAATAGTAATTGGGGCCTAGTGTGCTTCTGTACGTGTGAAAAACATACACTTTTTTTTGATCATATTTCCTATTCCGCTATTCAATAAAAACCTTTGGGGCTCAATTAAATTGCGGAATAGTCTGTGTCTTTACGTGTGAGATCCACCTTTCCAAGTTTTTGGGGTTCATCTCATACTTCTGAAGCTTTGAGGGTGCTGCCTGTTCTATACTCCTCCTCCTCCTCATCCATCCTTTTAGGTGTACAAACAATAGTAATTGGGGCCTAGTGTGCTTCTGTACGTGTGAAAAACATACACTTTTTTTTGATCATATTTCCTATTCCGCTATTCAATAAAAACCTTTGGGGCTCAATTAAATTGCGGAATAGTCTGTGTCGGTACGTGTGAGATCCACCTTTCCAAGTTTTTGGGGTTCATCTCATACTTCTGAAGCTTTGAGGGTGCTGCCTGTTCTATACTCCTCCTCCTCCTCTTCCTCATCCATCCTTTTAGGTGTACAAACAATAGTAATTGGGGCCTAGTGTGCTTCTGTACGTGTGAAAAACATACACTTTTTTTTGATCATATTTCCTATTCCGCTATTCAATAAAAACCTTTGGGGCTCAATTAAATTGCGGAATAGTCTGTGTCGGTACGTGTGAGATCCACCTTTCCAAGTTTTTGGGGTTCATCTCATACTTCTGAAGCTTTGAGGGTGCTGCCTGTTCTATACTCCTCCTCCTCCTCATCCATCCTTTTAGGTGTACAAACAATAGTAATTGGGGCCTAGTGTGCTTCTGTACGTGTGAAAAACATACACTTTTTTTTGATCATATTTCCTATTCCGCTTTTCAATAAAAACCTTTGTGGCTCAATTAAATTGCGGAATAGTCTGTGTCGGTACGTGTGAGATCCACCTTTCCAAGTTTTTGGGGTTCATCTCATACTTCTGAAGATTTGAGGGTGCTGCCTGTTCCATACTCCTCTTCCTCATCCTCCCTTTAGGGTAGGAAAAAATTTAATCGGGCCTAGTCTGTGTTTGTACGTGTGAGATACACAGTTTTTTATCCTATTCCGCTATTCAATACACACCCTTTTGGTGTAAAAAACATTAAATTGCGGCATAGTTTGCATATTTGACTGTGAGATACACCCGTGCGATACTGTTGTTCTTTTGTTCCGCTATTCAATAAAGACCTTTCTAGGGCAAGATCTTAAATTTCAGAAATATGAGGAGAGCGTCAAATAGGGGCCGTGGCCTGGGTCGTGGTGGTGCTGCTGCTAGAGCTCCTGTTGCAAGGAGAGGACGTGGTCGATCTGTGCCAGCTACACGCACAAGTGAAACACCTTCCTCAAGTGTGAGTAGGCGACAGAACCTGCATCAGTATTTGGTAGGGCATCATACGCCCCTAGAAGTGATGAGGCCAGAACAAGTGGAGGCGATAGTAGATTGGTTTGCTGCTGACAGTGCCTCCAGTTCCTTCACATTGTCTCCCACCCAGTCTACTGCAGAAAGGTCACAGTTGGCACCTGCAGCCGATGTCCAACCGTCTTTCACCTCACCCCCTTGCAAATCAGGCAAGCAGTCTGAGCCCCAAGCCATACAGCAGTCTCTTCTTCTTTTTGATGACTCTGTCAGCAGGGTTTCCCAGGGCCATCCACCTAGCCCTGCCCCAGAAGTGGAAGAGATTGAGTGCAGCGATGCCCAACCACTTATTTCTCAAGATGAGTACATGCAAGGATCATCGCAGCACGTCTCCGATGATGACGAAACGCAGGTGCCAACTGCTGCGGCGTTCAGCATTGTGGAGACCGACAAGGAGGGCAGGGGTGAAGACTGGGTGGAAGATGATGTGGAGGACGATGAGGTCCTCGACCCCACATGGAATGAACGTCATGCAGGTGACCTGAGTAGTTTGGAGGAAGAGGCGGTGGTCGCACAGAGCCACCAGCACAGCAGAAGAGGGAGCAGGGTGCAGAAGCGGAGCGGCCGTGCCCTAGACACTACGCCCGCTACTGCCCAACGCAACAAGGGAACGAGCGCACCAAAGTCAGCTCAAAGGAGTTCTCTAGCGTGGAAGTTCTTTAGAAAATGTGCTGATGACAGGACACGAGTGGTTTGCACCCTGTGCAATCAGAGCTTGAAGCGAGGCATAAACCTTCTCAACCTGAGCACAACCTGCATGATCAGGCATCTAAGTGCAAAGCACGAGCTGCAGTGGAGTACACACCTTCAAAACCAAGAAACGTCTCTGGCTCATCCTGCTTCCTCTTCTGCTGCAGTCTCGGCCGCTCCAGCCACATCTGTAGTGATACCGGCACCTGCCACCCCGCAAACAGACGATCTGTCAGCAACACCACCACCTGGGTCACCAACAACCATCTCCACAATGTCCCGTGGAAGCGTTCAGCTTTCCATCTCCCAAACACTTGAGAGGAAGAGGAAGTACCCCCCTACCCACCCGCGATCCCTGGCCCTGAATGCCAGCATTTCAAAATTATTGGCCTTTGAAATGCTGTCATTCCGTCTGGTGGAGACGCACAGTTTTAAAAACCTTATGTCGGTGGCTGTCCCACAGTACGTCGTGCCCAGCCGCCACTACTTTTCCAGGCAAGCCATCCCTTCCCTGCACAACCAAGTGGGGGAAAAAATCAGGTGTGCACTGCGCAACGCCATCTGTGCCAAGGTCCACCTAACTACCGATACGTGGACCAGTAAGCACGGTCAGGGGCGTTATATCTCCCTAACGGCACACTGGGTAAATGCAGTAGCGGATGGGCCTGAGGCGGATAGCAATTTGGCGCATGTCCTTCCACCACCGAGGATTGCAGGGCGCTTCAGTTTGCCTCCTGTTCCTAACTCCTCCTACTCCGCTTCCTCATCCTCTACCGCCTCCTCATCCGGACAGCGTAACACCTTCACCACCAACTTCAGCACGGCCAGGGGTAAACGACAGCAGGCAGTTTTACAACTTGCCTGTTTGGGGGACAAACCACACACCGCGCAGGAGTTGTGGAGGAGCATGGAACAGCAGACAAATGAGTGGTTGCTGCCAGCGAGCCTCAAGCCCGGCCTGGTGGTGTGCGATAACGGGAGAAATCTCATAGCAGCTCTGGGCCTAGCCGGTTTGACGCACATCCCTTGCCTGGCGCATGTGCTGAATTTGGTGGTGCAGAGGTTCCTTAAAAACTACCCCGATATGTCAGAGCTGCTGCAGAAAGTGCGGGCCGTTTGTGTGCACTTTCGGCGTTCTCACCAAGCTGCTGCTCGCCTGGCAGCGCTGCAGCGTAACTTCGGCCTTCCCGCTCACCGCCTCATATGTGACGTGCCCACAAGGTGGAACTCCACCTTGCACATGCTGGAAAGACTGTGCGAGCAGCAGCAGGCCATAGTGGAGTTTCAGCTGCAGCACGCACGCGTGAGTCGCTCTACGGAACAGCACCACTTCACCACCAATAACTGGGCCTCCATGCGAGACCTGTGTGCCTTGTTGCGCTGTTTTGAGTACTCCACCAACATGGCCAGTGGCAATGACGCCGTTCTCAGCTTAACTATCCCACTTCTATGCCTCCTTGAAAAAACAATTCGGGCGATGTTGGAAGAGGATGTGGCACAGGATGAGGAGGAGAAGGAGGATGAAGAGGTAACATTTCCAAGGCTTTCAGGGCAGTCATTCGCAAGGGGCTCCGAGGGTGGGTTCCTGCACACACAAACGCCAGGGACGCAATTGTCCAGCAGGGGCACAGTTCTGGAGGATGAGGAGGATGAGGAGGAGGAGGAGCTGGAGGAGGAGATGGAACCATGTTCACAGCAGGGTGGCACCCAGGCCAGCTCATGGCCATCACTGGTGCGTGGCTGGGGGGATACAGAGGACACGGACGATACACCTCCCACAGAGGACAGCCTTTCGTCGCCTCTGGGCAGCCTGGCACACATGAGCGATTACATGCTGCAGTGTCTCCACAACGACCGCCGAGTTGCCCACATTCTAACTTGTGCTGATTACTGGGTGGCCACGCTGCTGGATCCCCGTTACAAGGACAACGTACCGTCCTTAATTCACTCACTGGAGCGCGATCGCAAGATGCGCGAGTACAAGCGCACGCTGGTAGACGCGATGCTGCTGGCATTCCCATCTGACAGCGGGGCCACAGTGGAAGCACAAGGCAGAGGAGGAGGAGGTCGCCAACTCAACCAGGGCACCGCCAGCACCTCAGAAGGCAGGGTTAGCATGGCCGAAATGTGGAAAAGCTTTGTCAGCACGCCACAACAAACAGCAGCACCAGCAGCTCAGATGGAACGTCTTAGCAGGAGGCAGCATTTTACCAACATGGTGGAGCAGTATGTGTGCACACGCCTACATGTAGTGAATGAGGGGTCTGCCCCCTTCAACTTCTGGGTCTCCAAATTGGGCACATGGCCTGAGCTTGCCCTTTACGCCTTGGAGGTGCTGGCGTGCCCTGCAGCCAGTGTATTATCTGAACTGGTATTTAGCACGGCTGGGGGTGTTATAACAGACAAGCGCAGCCGCCTGTCCAGAGACAATGTGGACAAGCTCACGTTCATTAAAATGAACCAGGCATGGATCCCACGGGACTTTTCCGTACCTTGTGCAGAATAGCAATGGATACCGACCTTACCCAGCCATTGTTCCATTTTTGCTCTTTCTCACTCTTTTGGGGTGTACCCTCATTTAAAATTTGTGAAAAGAAGCAGTGTTGGCTACCTCGTCCTCCTCCTCAGGGCCAGATTAACGTCGGGGCTATTGGAGCTGCAGCTCCATGCAGGCCCCTACCTTTTATATAGGCCCCGGGTTGGCCATATTCACTGTGACCGCTCTTCTGTCACTTGTAAACACAGAAGTCTGGCTTCTATGCTCGCTTCCCCAGGCAGCACCCTCAGAACCTCCCCACACAGCGCGAAGGCCGGACAAGGAGGGACAGTTGCCGATGCATGGATGTGTTTATGGGCTTCAGAGACAGCATCCCATGTTGAATTAGGCATGCATGGCTGCACCCTTCCTCCTCTGGGTGCATGCCAAGGCACGGCCCTTAAGGCCCTTCAAAATCCTCAGCACCAAGACCATGATGCTCTTAATCCGGCCCTGGTCCTCCTCCATCGCCGCTTCCACCTACACCGCCCATAGGTGTGCGCAGCCTATTGCATTAGGGTGTGCACCCCAAAGTTGAAATACACATGCATGTGTTTGCCTACATGTACATGGCCCTGATACATTACTCTCCCTGCTGGCAAAGAGAAATAGAGCAGAGCAGGTGCGAGGGAGATCTTTCCCATCTCCTCACTGGCAAACAGAGCGATAATGCTATGTGCCCTAGGTGATTAGGGTGTGCCCAGGTACACCAGGCACACCCTGTGCGCACGCCTATGACACCGCCACATCCACCACCACCTCAACCTCCCTCCTACTCCATATGGGCCTCGTCCTTCAGAGATGAAGAACATTGTTTTATTTTTCTGTTTTTTTTTTGTTGTTTTAAGTTATTTCCCTATCCACATTTGTTTGCAGAGCACTTGCCATGCTCTTAACTACGTTTTGCTGCCATTTGCAGCACTCTAGCCCTTTCCATTGGTGTTTTAGAGCCATTTTAGTGCCTTAACCACTCTGCAACCGCTCACAGTAATACTACTGCGGCAGAGTGGTTCGTTATCGTCCAGCCACGTAGTATTAACGTGACTGGACACTCCCCCTTCTGGGCGGCGCTTGCGCGCCGCCGGAGGCTCGCTCCCGCTGTTTTCATTCACAGCGGGAGTCGGGCCAGGGGAGGAGCAGCGGCGATCGCCGCTGCTCTTACCCGATCGTCGGGGATCGAGTCTGGAGATCCGCCCGCTGTGTGTAAACACAGCGGGCGGATCTCCATAGTGACAGGGAGTGACAGATCGGACTGTTCAGCATAGCTGGACATCCGATCTGTCCATGAATCACATAGTCACCTCCCCCCCTACACGTCAGTAAGCACCAGGCATACATTAACCCCTCCCTCTCCAATAAAATTAACCCCTTCCCTGCCAGTGTCATTTTTACAGTAACAGTGCATATATATAGCACTGATTACTGCAGTAATGTCACTGGTACCCCCAAAAGTGTCAAAAATGTCAGTCAGGGGTCCGGTCTGTCCGCCGCAATGTCGCAGTCCCGCAAAAAAAATCGCAGATCGCCGCCATTACGCGTTAAAAAAAAAACACCAAAAATGACAGAAATCTTTCCCTTTGTTAGTAAACGCAATAACTTTTGCGCAAACCAATCAAAATACGCTTATTGCGATTTTTTTTACCAAACATATGTAGCATAAAACAAATTGGCCAAAAACTTTTAAAAAAATTGTTTTTTACATCTTTTTTGGGGGGAATTTCATATAAAAAAATGTGAAAAATATTGTTATTTTTTCAAGATAAACGCTCTTTTTTTGTTTATAGCGCAAAAAGTAAAAATCGCACAGGTGATCAAATACCACCAAAAGAAAGCTCTGTTTGTGGGAAAAAAAGGACGTAAATTTCGTTTGGGTACGGCGTCGCACGACCGCGCAATTGTCAGTTGAAGTCGCACAGCGCCGAATCGCAAAAAGTGGCCTGGACGGAAGACAGCAAAATCCTCCGGTTGTAAAGTGGTTAAAGTTCGGGTCCCCATTGACTTCAATGGGGTTCGATGTCCGGGAAAAGTTCGGTAAAAGTCCGGGACACGGACCCGGACTTTTTTTTAAAGTTCGGCCGAACCCGTCGAACACGGACATCTAGGTGTCCGCTCAACCCTAATAATAACCCATTTTTTGTCACTATTGCACAATTTATGGCACTTTAAGTTCATTTTATAATACTACATCAGTTCACATGGTCTAAAATGTATGTTCATGTTTTTAGGATTATTGAAGCTCTGCACTCTCTTTTTATATTCATGTCCAGGTAAGATATTGTCCTCTCTTAATGCGATCAGCTGTACAGTATATTACCTAACACGCACTGTACCTACTGTTTGAGATTTACACCCCAAATATGATTTTTATAGCCAAAACAAGTAAAGAAATTTACAGTCTTCACTGGATCAATCAAAGGTTTCTGTATTCTAGTGCATTTGGCCACAAATCATGCCATGTCCATTCTCATATTACATTACAGAAAGTGTTTGCTTCTTTATCCTTTGTATCAACCAACATTTGAACAAGGCTCACAGTGACTCTGGGACCACGAGGTCTCATTTTACAAAAGGAATGAAGGGAAGAAATGGGTATTCTTTGTGTTTTATTTTCATAAGGTAAGTTATTTTCCCAGTTGTTAGAATGTCCTTGAGGGCTCCCAAATCTTCTTATCTGTTTCTTTTTTCTTTTGAACCTTTTTGAACTTGTTAATGGAGATTGAGCAAAATGTTTTATCTGCATTGTGCATGAATGGGAAGTCGCACACTACCTAAATCACGTCTCTCCAGCTTAAATGGGAAAAAACGATATTAGGGAGATGGTCAGTAAATGGTTTGTAAGATGAAGTTCTCTTAGCGTTGTTATGGCAAAGCCTGAGAATAAAGCAGTAGTTTCATAAATGCAGAAGAAATACTGTAAACTGTGCAGACGTGTTAATAGGTAAAACTTAAAATGCCCTTATACTTCAAATAAAAGAACTTATCATACATTGATTTAGTGGGAGAAGGCCTATGTTCACCCATTTTATCACTTTCTGCATAGGTTCATACCTTTACCCATGGCTCTGCTAACATACAAGGTAGGAGGGGTGGCCACCCCTATTTAGTGCTGGGGAAAGGACAAAAGAAAAGACAATGATGACATTGGCAGAACAGCCCTGTAAGGGCATTGATCCTTATCGGTTGATGAAAGTTACACAAGCCAGATTTCATTCACACCAAATCTTATTTATCTGTGCACATGTTGTGTTGTTTCTTCCATTGATATCTCAGAACAGCTGCTGTTTTGTAGACATAATTCTGACTTACTACACCCAAAGTTCAGAGTATATTACTATAATTAAAGGAGCTATATTTGTAATTGTTTACTTACTGTAGAAAATAAATGTCCATTGTTATTAATTTCAGACAGTATATCTACCTGTAAGCTATATATTAAAGATGTAACATAATAATATACCTATTAGTTCTGATTATATGTGCATTGTATGGGTATGTCAAAGGGTAGAGAGAAAAACATTGAATATTCGTCTAGGTATATTTGCAACAATGAATTGCTTTGGTTGTCCACATTTTGAGTTGCTAATTATTCTGTAATTGCATGGTATAATTTGGTCCTTTGTAATGCAGCTGATGGAGACTTATGAATAAAATAAGTCTTTTGACAGAACTGTTAATTTAGGGCCATTATAAAATTTTGCTGTAGCCAAGAATTTCAAGATGATAGGCAATTAAGGTATGGTGGCTCACAAAAAAGCCCATACTGAAGTGATTCTTTTAATAATACACTACACGATTTCCATCTATTCTAAATGATACCTTGCATTAAAAGCCCAGAAAACGTCCAAAAGTACATAGAGATAATACTTTTACAGCATAAGCAATCAGATACAGATTTCACATGCAAACCTATCATCAGTTTCTAAGAGGGTTTGTTAACTTGTATCTTGCCAAAATGATTCGAGACAGATTGCATTGCAATAAATTCCATTTTCTATAACAGTAATGGTGCTAAATAAAGGAGAGCTGGAAAGAGATTGCAGTAACAAACGGCAGCTCCCATATGTCCCAGTATAAAGTTTTTTGCAGTCAAAACCATCATCTCGAAATGTTTAGTCCCAAAAGCCTAATACAGAGAAGATTTGTTTGCCTTTTATTGGCTATTTATCATTTAAAGGGGTTATTCCATTAGGCAGTTAAACATGTTATTGGAATATCATTTGGCAATTAAAGACAGTTTAGCATCAGGAATGAGCAAAGATTATACAAGAGACTTTTTGGAAATCAAATATTCGTTTTGATGATCACCTAACAATATATTGATCTCCACCCTGACAAGGTCATTTGCAGAACAGAGAAGACTAAACGTTTTGGGGTTCTGTTTTCTTTGCTTCTCACATTCTATTGGTTGGTGTCCCTGTCAGTCACCAACCTGCAACAGACTCAGTTTGCTGATTTAACCACTGGACCTCCGAAAGATTTACCCCCCTTCATGAACAGGCCCATTTTTGCTATATGGCACTGCATTCATTTAACTGACAATTGCGCGGTCATGCAACGCTGTACATAAATGTAATTGATGTAATTTTTTCCCTGTAAATAGAGCTGTCTTTTGGTGGTATTTGATTACCACTGTGTTTTTTATTTTTTTGTGCTATAAACAAAAAAAAAAACAAAAAAAAACACAATATTTTTTACTTTCTGCTATAAATCATGTCTATTAAAAAAAATGAAAAAAATCTAATTTTTTTAATAAATTTATACCAATATGTGTTTTGCTACATATTTTTGGTAAAAACAAATCCCAATAAGTGGATATTGATTGGTTTGCACAAAAGTTATAGCATCTACAAACTGGTATATACAGTATCTCAGAAAAGTGAGTACACCCCTCACATTTTTGTAAATATTTTATTATATCTTTTCATGAGACAACACTGAAGAAATGACACTTTATGATTTATGTTATTTTTATTGTTTTTTTTTTTTTTACTAGTAATGGCGGCGATCTGCGATTTTTAGCGGGACTGTGACATTGCGGTGGACAGATCGAAAACCTAACTGACATTTTTGACACTTTTGGGGGGACCAGTGACATTACTACAGTAATCAGTGCTAAAAATATGCACTGGCAGGGAAGGGGTTAACACTGTGGGTGATCATGGGGTTAAATGTGTACCTAGGGGCATGTTTCTAACTGTATGGGGGTTGGGCTTGTGAAATGATCACAGAGACCTGTAATCCTATATAGAAGGATCACAGGAGCTCTGTGATCATTTCAGAGAGAAGAACGGTCAGCTGTGTTTACAACAGCTGACCATCCTTTTCTCTCAATGGGGAACGATCGCAGGTGTCAGGTGACAAAAGGAGTAGCCTGCCCCGTGCATCAGAGTAACCGCTGCCGAGTGGGGGCGGGAGCGCGCTGCTTGCTCCCTAGCTGCAGGCGCGTGACCGACGTAGACCTATGTCGTTTCGTGCAGGAGGGCCGCCCTGCCCCAGTAAATCGGCGGCGGGCGGTCCGGAAGTGATTAACAGGATAGGTTCCACTCAGAACAGGCCTCGGCATAGTCGACCAAAGAGGTTGAGTGCACATGCTCAGCTTCATATCCAGAGGTTGTCTTTGGGAAATAGATGTTTGAGAGCTGGCAGCATTGTTGCAGAGGTTGAAGGGGTAGGGGGGTCAGCCTGTCAGTGTTCAGACCATACACCTCACACTAAATCAAATTGGTCTGCATGGCTGTCATCCCAGAAGGAAGCCTCTTCTAAAGATGATGCACAAGAAAGCCTGCAAACAGTTTGCTGAAGACATGCAGGTTTACTGGAACCATGTCCTGTGGTCTGATGAGACCAAAATAAACGTATTTGGTTCAGATGGAGTCAAGCGTGTGTGGCAACCAGGTGAGGAGTACAAAGACAAGTGTGTCTTGCCTACAGTCAAGCATAATGGAGGGAGTGTCATGGTCTGGGGCTGCATGCGTGCTGCTGGCACTGGGGAGCTACAGTTCATTGAGGGAACTATGAATGCCAACATGTACTGTGACATACTGAGGCAGAGCATGATTCCCTCCCTTCGGAGACTGGACCCCAGGGCAGTATTCCAACATGATAATGCCCTCAAATGCACTTCCAAGATGACCAATGCCTTGCTAAAGAAGCTGAGGGTAAAGGTGATGGAATGGCCAAGCATGTCTCCAGGACCTAAACCCTATTGAGCATCTGTGGGGCATCCTCAAATGGAAGGTGGAGGAGCGCAAGGTCTCTAACATCCACCAGTTCCGTGATGTCATCATGAAGAAGTGAAAGAGGACTCCAGTGGCAACCAGTGAAGCTCTGGTGAACTCTATGTCCAAGAGGGTTAAGGCAGTGCTGGAAAATAATGGTGGCCACACAAAATATTGACACTTTGGGCCCAATTTAGACATTTTAACTTAGGGGTGTACTCACTTTTGATGCAAGCGGTTTAGACATTAATGGCTGTGTGTTGAGTTTTTTAGAGGGCATAGCAAATTTACACTGTTATACAAGCTGTACACTCACTACTTTACATTGTAGCAAAGTGTCATTTCTTCAGTGTTGTCACATGAAAAGGTATAATAAAATATTTACAAAAATGTGAAGGGTGTACTCACTTTTGTGAGATACTGTATACTGCAATTTAAATTTTTTTTATACTAGTAATGGCAGTGATTAGTGACTGCGGCATACAACATGACATCAACTGACACTTTGTGTGAACCAGTGACACTGATACAGTGATCAGTGCTAAAAATAAATAAAAATATGTACTGTCACTGTACTAATGACACTGGCTGGGAACGGGTTATCATCTAGGGCAATCATAGGGTTAAATGTGTGTCTAATCAGTGTTTATGTGTTTTCTGTGTGATGCTTTTATTAAGGGATATGATGGATTTTATTCCCTGTGTCTCAGGGAAACAAAAACCAACACATCCTCGCTGGCAGGACAGAGCTCTGCCTTGTTTACATTTGCAGAGCTCCGTCATGTGTCTCTCTGGGTGGCCCATCACCAGATGCTGACAGACATCTTTTGGCTGGCACCTGCACGCATGTGCCCTTTATGCGTAAGTGCAGAATCACTTATATATATGTGATTCTGCACAAAATGGCCACCCTATAGCAGTAAATCTGCTATAGGGTGGTTGTTAAGTGGTTCAAGAGATTTATCATGATGGCTGCATGATAGGCTTGCCAACATGACATACTGGAAGCTTAAACAGTAGAGGGCACCTACTTGTGTAGGTTACACTCTTCCTGCAGCTTTATTTAAAGCATAAATTAGGCCTTACCACACTGTTGGCAATATTTAAGATGATTTTTTTTGTGCAAACCCTTGAAATAAAGACTTTTTCAAAATTTGAAGTAGAAGGAGAGTGGAGTGTAGAGTAAATGAGTTCCCTGTGATGACTGAAAGCTGCATTTAAAATATGGAAAAACTTGTGTTCTAATTCATTTGTGAATTTTACAAAGCAGTGTTTAGCTAATGTTACCCCATGTCAGCTCCCTGACATCTTAAATTAGGTATTTTAATAACATAATTGAAAGCAATTTTCTTAGCATAAGTATATAAATTGGTGTAGAATGCTAGAATTACTCTATTTCACAGCAGAAAATACATCATTAGCAAGCTGACATTCCAAATTATAGAAGCAACACCAAGTTCAGGGGTTGAGCAAGAGAGCAGTAAATTATAGAAAATTGTAATGCTTTTATATCAGTGAAGTGCATGTGATGTATTTTAAATGGTAAGTAAAAATTCAAATTCTTGAAATTTAAAAGATTTTTAGGATGAAAAAGGTTCCAGGAAACTTCCAGCAATGATCGTACTGTGGAGCACACATAAGGTTCCTGTGGTGTTTTGACTCACTCAATTCAATGCACCCATTTCATAACCATCAAATAAAAATTGCATGAGGGGTCATGTTGGGTGCCTAGAGTTTGGTAGAGCTGATATTTAGCACAGGCAGACCAAGCTAAAAACCACTAATGATTCAAAAGTAACTGGCAGTTTTTAATGAAACTCAATATTAAAGTGTGTGCATAGGCAAAACTTTTAGTTTTGGATAGAGTAGGGAAGAGTTAAACCCTTGTTAGTTCATGGGACAGAAGGATGCATTCTCAAGCGATATATATTTACCGAATAAAGAGTACACGGACACAATCTTAAATTGGCATAGAAATGGCCACGGCACTTTATTGGTTTAAAATTACCAAACTTTAATAATCCAAATAACATCAACTGAATAATATTAAATAAACTGAAATTGCTTAATCAAAGGACTCAAGCAAAATATATAATTCAGATAATAATAATCACCACCAAAGTCCCCCCTTGAATCCAAGGGTGACAAACCACACAGAGTGCCTGCGACGGGAGAGGGGGAGGGGAGTTCCCTAACGGTTCCAGTCAGACTGAGGAGACCCCTGACTGAGACCCTCTTATATAGAGGGGGTTAGAAAATGCTAGAAGGTCAAGTGTAACACCTGCTTTTCTCGCCACTATACACCTGAGCAGGTAGCAGAGCTCTTAAAGGGGCCACGACCCATTAATTAAAAGATACAAAAAACGATGTGGAAAGCTATTTACTTAATAATAGGGGTAACTATCTGTAATATAATTAACAACTAGACCCCGGCATCCACTGTCCCATGTGCGTGGGCCCTAATATGTTCCCCCTTATCATAGGACAGAAGGATGCATTCTCAAGAGATACAGTATATACTTACCGAATAAAGAAAACACGGACACAATCTTAAATCTTAAATTGGCATAGAAATGGCCGCGGCACTTTATTATAAATATATCCAGACCTATGTCCGATAGGTGAACCCCATCTTGTCTATGGATACCGGATCTATATGCCGAAATGAGAAACCATTAATGAGTGGCATAAATTTCTGGTTAATACGCATTCTAATTTTTTCTAAATGGCGTAGATCGGGTGAAGAAATCCATACTAAACGAGGAACGATTTCCGAGAATATTACAGTTGCCTCAAAGAATATTAATTTCAGATGATGCAAATCTCTCTTAATCATAAAGAGTAAATCTAGAGTTTTAAGCTTACCAATATCATTTCCTCCCAGGTGTACAATTATAATCGATGGAGGAGGCCATACTTGAGCCAACCTAGAAAGATAAAAATACAAATCAGGCCAATTCAAACCTTGAATACCCTTCCAACGTATTCGGAATTCATTAGAATTCAACGATAAGTTCTCCGAATAGCAACGCTGGGAAGCCCGTTTCTAGGCCCAATGAATGTAAGAGTGTCCAATAATCCATTTTTCAAACTTCTTACCTATAAAATCAAAAAGATAGGTTAGGACAAACATACATATTGTATCTATTCGATGGCAGCTCTAATGCGGAAGGAATTGGGAGTAATTTTCTGCTTGCCTAAACCTAAATGTAATAAGCACTTTCTAAGAACAGAAGAGAACTGAAACTTAGTCAGTGAGGATAAATCCTGGTTTATGAAAAAAGAGCCTGGCCCAAAAAGCCCGACAGCCAAATATTTTGATTACCTGGTCACCGCAAGCAGCCAGATTGAGCCATCTTCCTTTAGCAAGCTGATCTGTCTTAGACTGTCTTACTAAAACTTTAATACCTGTAGCTTCGACCACTACATTACTGAAAACAAGATTTGCCTCGCAAAACCTGCTAGCCAAAACCAATTCCGATCTCCGTAATGCTGCAAAAAAGCACAAAACAAAGGCTGCGGAAAATAATAAGGCTTCATAGCTCAAAGAGCAGACCCCAGAAGTAACCAGGCAAATCCTTCTCAATAAATCCGAAGATATTGGTCTACGGGTATCTGGGGAAGAATTGATCCTCTTATAGCCCTTCAAGGCTTGTCTAACCGTGAAAAAACTGTTACAACTGGGTAATCTATTTAGTTTAAAGAAAAAGGAAACTCCTGCTAATGCATTGTTAATGTGGTTATGTGAAAATTCTGCTTGCATCATGGAGCAAAGGAAAGCTAAAATTGCTTGTTCTGATGCTGCCCAAATTGACAATTCAACCTTTGAACAAAAAGATACCCATTTCCCCCATGCAGCCATATAATCGGCCCATGTATGGGGCGTTACTGAACCTTTAATGGCTGCTAAGGCCGGATCTAAATTAAGTTCCAAAGATGACTTGGGCATGAGTGCCCCACCAAATCTGCACTCGGATGGAGTTCTCTGAACCGCGAAATCCGAGACAAAGAGTCAGCGATGTAATTCGACTTAGCAGGCACATGTTTGGCTTTGACCCAAATGTTGAGTTTCAAACACAAAAACAGAAAATAGCACAAAAGTTTTATAACTAAAATCGATTTTGATGACAAACAATTTATAGCGTAAATGACCCCCTTGTTGTCTGAATTTATTAATATCCTTTTGTCCTTAAAACTTTCATCCCATAACTCAAGGGCGACTAGAATTAGGAAAAATTCGAATAAAACTATATTCTTAGTAGCACCTTGCTCAACCCATGCTGGGGGACATGAGCCACAGCACCAGTGACTTTGCCATACTGCGGCGGAGCCTCTGGAACCGGCTGCATCCGTGAACAGCTCTAAATCTGCAGCAAAAAAAAATCATCTTGAAAGAAAGAGCGCCCATTATATACCTGTAGGAATTCAGATCATACCATAAGGTCCTCTTTTAAATCCAAAGTCATGCGTATGTGTGAGAAGGGAGATTTGTAACCTGACATCGCAAGAGACAAGCGCCTGGAAAAGATCCTGCCTACTGGCATTATGCGTGAAGCAAAATCCAGGAGGCCTAATAAAGACTGGAGTTATTTTAATAGAACCTTCCGCCTACGCAAAATAAAAGCTATATGGTACTGAATTTTTGCGATTTTTTTCTTCACCTTCGGTAGCTTACACTCGCACATGACTGTATTTATATTTATACCTAGGAAATCAATAGAAGTAGAAGGAAAAACTGTTTTTTCTGATTCCAAAGGGATACCAAAATACTTACAAATATAGAAAAATAATTTCAGCAGTAGGAAACAAACAGTGGAATCTGGGGGACCAGTAAATAAAAAGTCATCAAGGTAATGTACAACACCCTGAAAATCAGACTCATGAATGACTACCCATTGCAGAAAATTTGCAAAAGCCTCAAAGTAGGCATAGGATAGCGAACACCCCATAGGTAGGCAGCGATCATAAAAATAAAAACCTTCGAAATAGAAACCCAAGGAGTTAAAAGATTTTGGGGATAGGGGAAGGAGCCTAAAAGCTGACTGAATGTCTGCCTTTGCTAACAAAGCTCCCTTCCCGTATCCTTTAATTAAAGTAATCGCATCATCAAAAGTGGAATATGAAACTGCTGATAACGCAGGGTCAATTTTGTCATTTAATGAGCTCCTAGAAGGAAATGATAAATGGTGAATCATATGAAAAGAATTGGGTTCCTACTTTGGAACAACACCTAAAGGGGATAATGCGAAAATTTGCAAACGGAGGTGAAGGAAAAGGGCCTGCTACCCGCCCAGCCTCTATATCTTTATTTATCTTCTCTCTAACAATATTTAGAAATTGATCCACAGATTTCAGGTTCCTGACTTTTTTACAACCTTTTCCAGCAAATGACAGAAGCTCGAAACCTGATGAAAAAACATTAATTATTAGAAGCGCTTTCTCCGATTCTGGGTAGATTAACAGCCAGGGGTGCATTCTTTATAGCCTCACAGAAGTGCAGGCTTTTGGGAAAAATATCATTAGGATTTTGGCTATGCTGATTAAATTTTTTGAAACACTTAGCCACCTGGTGTGTACCAAAGCAGAAAGAGCACTCATGCCTATACTTACAAGCAGGGCTGCCTTTAATATTGATTGGACCCTGGGCAAAAATGTTCTTGCCCCCCCCCCCACCTCCGTTCTTGGGACATACACAAAAATAGCAGGTAGACTCAAAATCAGTTTACTGCAGCAGATCATGCAGTGATTACTGTTGGTTGCCAGAGGTTACAGTCTATCCTTACTGCTCACAGACTGGTTGCTAGAGGTTACAATACATAATTTCTGCTTGCCAATTGGTTGCTAAAGGTTACTGCACATTATTGCTGCTCACTGATTGGTTGCTAGAGATTACAGCAGATCACTACTCTCCACTCATTTTTGATTGCTACAGCTAATTGCACAATATTACCACTGACTGGGCAGTGGAGCAACCCCAAATAATTGCGCAAGTAAAGCGGCACATTAATACACATACTACAGGAGAGGGTCAGAGATTGCAAACGTACTACAGGAGAGCCTCAGAGACTGCAGACATACTACAGAAGATGGTCAGAGACTGCAGACATACTACAGGAGACAGTCAGGCACTGCAGATATGGTACAAGCGACGGTCAGAGACTGTGGACATGGTACAGGAGAGGGTCAGAGGCTGCGGACATGGTACAGGAGGGGGGTCAGAGGCTGCGGACATGGTACAGGAGGGGGGTCAGAGGCTGCGGACATGGTACAGGAGGGGGGTCAGAGGCTTTGGACATGGTACAGGAGGGGGGTCAGAGGCTGCGGACATGGTACAGGAGGGGGGTCAGAGGCTGAAGACATGGTACAGGAGGGGGGTCAGAGGCTGCGGACATGGTACAGGAGAGGGGTCAGAGGCTGCGGACATGGTACAGGAGGGGGGTCAGAGGCTGCGGACATGGTACAGGAGGGGGGGTCAGAGGCTGCAGACATGGTACAGGAGGGGGGTCAGAGGCTGCGGACATGGTACAGGAGGGGGGTCAGAGGCTGCGGACATGGTACTGGAGAGGGTCAGAAAACTTTCAACAATGCACACCTTTACAGTTGAATAACAAAGCTCAGGATTTTAGAAAAGCAAGCATTCTATTAGTGTAAGGACATACCTGGCCAGCTGGGCTCATTATACAATTTCAGAGGTCACTGGATGGGACTCCCACTGATCTTGCTTGCTATCTCCCGAGCATGTAGGCTGCAGGGGGTGGGGTCAGAGCATCAGTGGAACTCCTGCCCTGCCCCCTCTAAACTGGCTGGGGAATAGAGGTCTGGGGGCGGGGCTCCCACTCTGATCATTGCTCTCACTACAGGCAGCCACTCTAATCCTACCAGACAGGATGCAGCAAGGGAGCGGGACTGGGAGCTCCACTGATGCTCTGACCTCCCACTCCGATCACTGCTCTCCCTACAGCCGCTCTGATCTGAACATACGTTATGCATGGGGCGGGGGTCAGAGCATCAGTGGAGGCGGAGCTCCCAATCCCGCTCCCTCTCTGCTGGCTTGCTCGGGAATGCAGCCTCCGTGCACTCTGCAATACCGTCATCGGGGCCCCAATGTGCGGGTTCAAGCGGCAGCTGCTTTGGGCCCCTCAATAAAAATTGGGCCCTGGGCAGTTGCCCCGGTTTTACTCCGTGGTAAAGATGGCCCTGCTTACAAGCAAAGGCCCATTTACACTGTGCCTCATTGAAGGCATAACACACACCCCTGCGGTAAACCGATGAAGTGTTTTGACTGTGGGCTGTTGCTTTGACCGAGAGACATATTTTTGTGGAAGGATTAAGTTTAACCAAAGGCCTACGTCCTTCATCCCCCATTTGAGGCTCGGGTATACTGATAATTTCTGACAAAAAGATTTGTCATAAAAGAACCAGCCTAGGCCTCCGAAGTTTTTATATGCCTCTAAAATATGCTCCACATGCTGAAAAAGGCCACTGCATTTATCAGGAAATTTCTCTCCCATAACTGCTGCAAAAATACAAAAAGATTGCAACCAATTATGGAAGGACCTAGCAACCGGGCACTTTTTACTATCTTCACTATTATCCTCATTTTTCTTGTCATTCCTGAAAGCAAGATCTTTTGAAGAAGGTAATAGTGAAAGTATGTCTATAAATTCCACTTTCCATATTTTCTCCTTCACTGCTGTCAGGGTCCGGACTAGCGGCAGGTGACTGCACTGGAGGTGGATCCTCTGTGTCAGTGAGGGATTGGCGTGGACCATACCAGGGGACCGGTTCTAAGTTACTACCGGTTTTCACCAGAGCCCGCCGCAAGGCGGGATGGACTTGCTGCGGCGGTAGCAACCAGATCGTATCCTCTGGTAACGGCTCAACCTCAAAGACAGCTGATTCAGACGCGGTACAGAAGGATAAGGCAAAGGCAAGGTCAGACGGAGCAAAAGGTCAAGGCAGGCGGCAAGGTTCGTAGTCAGGGGCAACAGCAGAAGGTCAGATACACAGGCAGGGAACGATACACCAAAAGCTTTCTCAAGGCACAAAAGGCAACAAGATCCGGCAAGGACAGGAAGGGGAAGTGGGTTTTTATATGTTTTGGCTGATTTGGGCCAGGCACCAATTAGTGGTGCACTGGCCCTTTAAATTTCAGAGCACCGGCGCGCGCGCGCCCTAGGGAGCGGGACCGCGCACCGGGAGGAAGACAGAGCGAGACCGAGTGGGAGGTGAGTGTGCGGCGCGGACGGGAACGTCCCGCCGCACGGGGAGACGGTAACGAAGATGCGGGGGAGCGGTGCTCACGGTCGGGGAAGGTGACCGGAGCGCCGCTACCCACAGCACGCCTTGAGTGCTCCGGGGACGCTGCAGGACCCGGAGCGCTCGGCCTGACAACTGCATTTGACAAATGATATCCTAAAGGTGAAACATCACATGGTAAAACCTCCTTTAGACAGTTTTCTAGTACTGTATTCAGCATAGGGGTATTTTTATGCCAGTGCATGCATTAATGCTAGTAACAGGCATCACCACAGGTGATACATTACTTACTGTTGTTTGAGAATCCATTGGAGACCACACATTAACCGAAACAGGGGAGCTAGTTAGAGAACTACTTTTAATAGAAGTATTAGTAACTCCAATAACTTTAGCAAATTTGGATAACGAATCAATAAGAGAATTTAGTGCAGTAATTTGAGGTAACTCACCAATGGGATTAATAGATACAGGGTTCTGCATTGCACCTGAGGGGTTAACCTGAGGCTGCACTATACTTCTATTGTCCATCATAGGCTGCTGAGGGTCAATGTTCTGTGGCGCTTCTGAAATCCTCACATCTAGCAGCTGCTGCCTAGATGCAGGCTCACTCCGTTGCTTGGAGACAGCTGAGGTACTTTTTGAAGCCGGTCTTCTAGCTGCCGAGCGCTGAGGTCTGTCCTGAATTCCTACGAGGTGGCGAGGGGGAGAATGATTGGCATCTTTGGGCCACTACTGCTTACCCTGGTTCTCACCATGGTGTCACACTGCTGCTCCTCCGCCTGAGGCTGGGCTCCTTGACGCGGCGCCGCTTGATTGGCATTCAATGCTGGAGGGAGGCTCTGCTTCGGCTGCTTCGGCTGCGCGCTCTGCGTTCTCTCCTAAATGGACTGTGAGGCCACACTAGGTAAGATGCCTAGCCCGCGGTCCCCCGAGACTTCCCCTTGAGGTGGGAAAAATTCCACTTCAGCTCTACTAATACCCGGGCTTTCTTATTCTTCTTCAAGGCATTTTCTGAGCCATTCTTCTCCACCTTCTCTTGCTGCCCTCTCTAGTACTTTCCTGACTAAAGTTTTCATGACTGGACAGCACAGGCTGCAGCACAGTAGGTGAGCTCGCTAACGGTTCCAGTCAGACTGAGGAGACCCTTGACTAAGACCCTCTTAAATGGAGGGGGTTATAAAATGCTAGAAGGTCACGTGTAACACCTGCTTTTCCCGCCACTATACACCTGAGCAGGTAGCAGAGCTCTTAAAGGGGTCACGACCCATTAATTAAAACATACAAAAACAATTTGGAAAGCTATTTACCTCATAATAGGGGTCACTATTTGTAATATAATTAACAACTAGACCCCGGCATCCACTGTCCCATGTGCATGGGCCCTAATATGTTCCCCTTTTTCATTATTTTCTACTGTCGTTGTACCATTGAAAAAATTGTCCTTCACCTCTTGTCCCAGAGAGTCTGAACGTTAGTGCAAATCTCCCAAAGTGAGTGGAATTCCCCTCCCAGACAGTTGACACCAGAATAAGTGTCTCCACTGGCAGATTTCCTCTCAACTCTTGTTCTAGGGAGTCAATTTTTAAAATTTAGGATTTCCTCTCATTTTCTTTCTTTGTGACAATGATCACCAGCTGTATTACACCAGTATGAATTTCTTCACTGGGGACTGAAATGAAAACTTAAATAAAGGTCTAACCCTTAACCACTTGCCGACCGTCGCAAGTACATATACTGCAGCGGTCAGCCCCGGCCAGGCAAAGTGACGTACCGCTACGTCACTACTCCTCGCCGCTCTGGCGCGCGCGTGCTACCGCGGTCCTGCTGATGGCTTGATTGGGTTCAGAACCGATCAGTCATCAGGTCCAGGCCAATAATTTTTGGCCTGGACCTGTAGATTGGTTCTGCCCAATCAGATTACATGCTGAGCCTGTGTAATGTAAACACAGGCTCAGAAAAGACGTGCTCTCCCCTCCCATGATCCTTTTTGGATTCAACTCGAGAGGAGAGCACATCTAACTGTAAGTACTGCACCAAGCACACTCACACACACTTAGATAGTCACATTTAACCCCCAATCCCCCCTCCCAAGTTAACCCCTACACCCCCTGTCACAACACACACTGTATACAGCATATAGCATTTTCCTATATACCTGTATAAGTGTGATTTGTGACCAGGTGTAGCGCTTGCGGCCCCCCTTTTTCACTTAAAATACCCGCCACCCCCCAATAAAGATTTAACCCCCTGATCCCCCCTGATCACCCCCAGTTAACCCCTTCCCCCCTGTCACATTGCACACTAACACAAACGTAATATACTGTTTTTCTGTATTTTGTATTAGTGCGATTGTGACTTGACTTAGCGCTAGCGAGTTCGTTTCTGTCCCAAAGGAGGTTTAGGGTCCCCGCCACCCCCCAATAAAGATTTAACCCCCCTGATCCCCCCCTGATCACCCCTACACCCCCTGTCACAACACACACTGTATACAGTATATAGCATTTACCTATATACCCGTATAAGTGTGATTTGTGACCAGGGGTAGCGCTTGCGGCCCTCCCTTTTTCACTTAAAATATCCGCCACCCCCAATAAAGATTTAACCCCCTGATACCCCCCTGATCACCCACAGTTAACCCCTTCCCCCCTGTCACATTGCACACTAATACAAAATATACTGTTTTTCTGTATTTTGTATTTAGTGTGTTTGTGACCTGAATTAGCGCTAGCAAGTTAGTTTCTGTCCCAAGGAGGTTTAGGGTCCCTGTCACCCCCCCAATAAAGATTTAACCCCCTGATCCCCCCCTGATCACCCCTACACCCCCTGTGAAAACACACACTGTATACAGTATATAGCATTTTCTATACACCCGTATAAGTGTGACTTGTTACCAGGTTTAGCGCTTGCGGTCATTCCTTTTATCCTTAGGATACACGCTACCCCCTCCCAATAAAGATTTAACCCCCTGATCCCCCCTGATCACATCCAGTTAACCCCTTCCCCCCTGTCACATTGCACACTAATACACACGTAATATAGTGTTTTACTGTATTTTGTATTAGTGTGATTGTGACTTGAGTTTGCGCTAGCGAGTTAGTTTCTATCCTAAAGGAGGTTTAGGGTCCCCGCCACCCCCCGAATAAAGATTTAACCCCCTGATCCCCCCCTGATCACCCCCAGTTAACCCCTTTATTGCCCTGTCACAGTGTCACTTTTATAGTGTACAGTTTTTTTTCTGATCACTATTATTAGTGACACAGGTGACATTAGCTAGTGTTAGTGTCAGTCTAAAATAGCGCAGATCCCCGGCGCATAGTTAGAAATAACCCCTTGATTACCACACACACACACACAAACACACAAACACACACGCACATAAACTTCCATTACTAGTATAGTGTTTGAACAGATCAATATCTGATCTGATCAGAACTATACTAGCGTCCCCATAGTTTAGGGTTCCCAAAACACGGTGTTTGCACGATCAGCACTGATTCCTGCCAGCACCTGCGTTTAACCCTTTCACCCAGGCAAGTGTAGTAATCAATAGATTACTGTCACTTACAAAAAAACACGACACACAACACCGCTGTGTTAGCAGAGTCAGGCCTGATCCCTACTAGCATTAGCAGTTTTTTTTGGTAGCGCTTGAAATAGTCCTTGACAACCAGGTGCTTTTATTACCTGCGAGTCAAAACTACTGTACAGGTAAATTTAGTTACCAAAATGACCAAACGTTTGTACAGTGGTGAAGAGACTTATAGTATACTGGCCATGTCAGATGAGAGCGATGGGGAAGCTTCACTGGCAGAATTAGTGTCAGTATACGAACCTGATGATGGCAGCGGCTCCCTGACAGATAGCTCCGACGACGGATGGGTCCATGTTAGACCCAGGCGTACCCGACCCCATTCTGGAGTTGTTGAGATGCAGGAATCGCAGGGTGCTCGTATGGAGCAGAGTGTTGGTACTACGGCCGCTCATCCTTCTGGTGACCTGGCAAGCACCAGCGGCCTAGTACACCCTGGACCTAGTACAACCAGCACTGCAGTAACACTTGGTGACGTGGCGAGTCCCATAAGTGCAGTTGAAGCTGGTGCGGTGGCTAGCACAAGTAGTGGCCCGCAGCCACCGCGTATTCGAAGACAGGCCCATAGAGCCTATAGTGCCCTCCCTGATGCGCTGGCATATCCCAATTGGCAACCCATTGATTCTACAGCGCCAGTACTTCCCTCATTCACTGCCCAACCTGGAATCCGCGTGAAGACAGCTGGTTTTACGCCCCTGAACTTTTTTGAGCTGTTCTTCACGGAAGATCTTTACGGATCTATTGTGGATCAATCAAATTTATATGCACAACAATTTATCGCTGCCAACCCAAATTTGCCCCTTGCCAGACAATTCGGCTGGAAACCTATAACGGTTCCCGATTTTAAAATATTTCTGGGCCTTTCCCTCCACATGTGGCTATATTGGTCCACTAGCCCACTTCACCATATGCGCATGTACTCTGCCTCCATGTCCAGGGTGAGATACGAGCAAATTCTGCATTTCAGCGACAATTAAATCTGTCGTCCTCGGGGAGACCCTGAATATGATCGGCTCCACAAAATTCGGCCCCTCATAGACCACTTCAATCAGCAGTTTGCAGCCTTGTTTACCCCGAACAAGTTGTCTGCATTGACGAGTCCCTGATTAAATTTACTGGCCGCCTTGCTATGAAACAGTACCTCCCCAGCAAGCGTGCCAAGAATGGGGTCAAGCTGTATAAACTGTGTGACAGGGCCACAGGTTATAGAGTTAGTTTCCGGGTCTATGAGGGAAAAGATAGCTGTGTGTAGCCCCCCAACTGCCCAGACTACATAGGGAGCAGCGGCAAGATAGTTTGGGACTTGGTGTCACCCTTATCTGGAAAGGGGTACCAATTGTACGTGGACAACTTCTACACAAGCGTGCCACTATTTAGTCAGCTTTCTGAATTACAAATTGGCGCATGTGTCACCATGCGACCTAATCGCCGGGGCTTCCCCCAACGGCTTGTAAATTCCCGTCTTATTCGGGGGGTGAGAGCCTGCTTGAAAACGGACAAATTGCTTGCAGTGAAGTGGAGGGATACACGGGATGTTTATGTTCTGTCCTCCCTTCACGCAGACACGACGGTCCAAATTCCTACGGCAACTGGCGTTATGGAGAAACCCCTCTGTGTCCACGAATATAACCTTAATATGGGAGGGGTGGACCTTAATGACCAGCTTTTGGCACCGTATTTAGTTGCCGTAAAGCCAGACGCTGGTAAAAAAAAGTGTCTGTTTATTTATACCAATTGGCTATGCTGAATGCCTTTGTCCTATACAGGGCGTCAGGACAAACTGGATCCTTCTGGGAATTCCAGGAAGCGATCATGATGCAGTGAGCCAGCTGCATGAGAGACATTTTCCACATGTCCTCCCGAGTACCCCTACCCAAAGACGACCCCAAAGAAGATGTCGTGTCTGTAGCAGGTGCGGATGTAGGCGTGACACCCGCTATTATTGTCCCAGATGTCCTGACCAACCTGGTCTCTGCATCGGGGAATGTTTTGAGCGCTACCATACACTAGTGTGAGTTTTAGTGTAGGTACAGAACGACACAGTGTAGGGCACAGAAACACAGGGTCTCAAAAGATGTTCGATGGCTATCGACATTTTGAGAGACCCAAGCTGGAAAATCGCAGTTCAGAGAAAAAACTGTTAGAAAAAAAAATAAAAACATCCAAAAACAGTTGTTGTGTCAGTCATTTTATATGTTCTTCTACTCTTCCTACTGTACTTTTACTGTACTTTGTTTGTTTTTCATTCTTTTGTTAACTTGTTTCTCTTGCAGGTACTCGGCTGCTACATTGATTTTATATATTCTGACACAAACAGTGTTTGAGAAGAGAATATATGGATACCTTTGCTGGCAGCAGATGTGGTGATTTTCTGATTTCAGCACTGCAGTTAAAATACTATTTAGGTATACGTGGAATATTGTCATGTATACCCATTATTAAATTCAGTAGGTGGTTGTTTGGGCGGTTAATGATGAGTAATACTACACAATATTCCTGTGCTGATTTCTGTTAGGTTCTCTTTTTTTCATTCAGCCCACAGGTTGTATGAAAAAAAAAAAACCTACACTATATGCCAAACAAGGACCTGCAATGTACTGGTACGTTGCTGGACTTTGAGTGGTTATACCAGGATGATGCCTGCAGATTTAGCCATCATCTTGGTATCGTTTTTTACAGCCAGCGGTCGGCTTACATGTAAAAGCAATCCTAGCGGATAATTGGCTGCTAGACTGCTTTTACATGCAGTGGAAAGGGACTCCCCCCCCCCACCGCCTCCTTCTGTGGTTTTTCTCGGGCTCTCCTGTCCCACCGGTTAACCTAAGAGTGCAGCCGGTGGTTCAATTATCTAACCATAGAGCTAATTGGAGATGAGAATGGCTCCAATCATCTCTATGGCCTAAGATACCGGAAGCTACGAGCATTTCATGACTTCAGTTTCGCCAGAAATAAACAGCGCCATTGAGAAATTGGGAAAGTATTTTATCACACCAATCTTGGTGTGGTCAGATGCATTAAAGTCAGAGGAGAGATCTAGAGTCTAAAAGACCCCAATTTTTTTAAAAAAGAGTACCTGTCAATACAGATTGCTATCATAGGGGATATTTAAATTCACTGTCATAACAATAAAAATGATTTAAAAAAAATGAAAGGAAAGGTGTCAAAATAACATAAAAAAGCAAAATAAAAAAAATGTAAAAAAAATCAAGCCCCCCTGCCCCCCTGTGCTTGCGCGCAATAGCGCACACAAGCGTTGGTCTAGTGTCATATGTAAACCACAATTGCAGAGCGCATGTGAGGTATCGCCGCAAACGCCAGGTCGAGTGCAGTAATTCTTGCAGTAGACCTCCTCTGTAGGTCTAAAGTGGTAACCTGTAAAGACTTTTAAAGGCTTTTAAAAATGTACGTAGGTTGTTGCCGCTGCACAGGCGTGCGCAATATTTAAAGCATGTCATGTTTGGTATCTATGTACTCGGCATAAGATCATCTTTTAAATTTTACCAAACAATTTGGAATTATATAGTGTATTTGTGCAATAAAGTTAAAAAAAAATTATTTTTTTTCGCAGAAATTGCGTTAGGAAAATCTGTGCGCAAATACCGTGTGACAAAAGAAATTACAACATCCACCATTTTGTTCTATAGGGCCTCTGCTTTAAAGAAATATATAATGTTTGGGGGTTCAAAGTAATTTTTTAGTGAAAAAAAATATTTTTTCATGTAAACAAAAAGTCACAGAAAAGGCTTGGTTTTCAAGTGGTTAGAAGAGTGGTTGATGTGTGGCTAAGATTGAGCATAAAATGCCAGGACAGTTTAAATCATAGGCGTGCGCACGGGGTGTGCCGGGTGTGCCTGGGCACACCCTAATCACCCTGTGTCTGTTAGTGTAGGGCTGTCTCCCAAGATCTCCATCTTTGGCACTGAGGGTAGTGAGATACTTGGTAGAGAGGCGGCTGTGCTGTTGGCTCCAGCAGCCAGTGAGGCTTGCCAGAGCCGCTTAGTGTGTCTTACACTGTCAGGTAATGTTACTGCTTGCAGGGGGAAAGACCAGCTGTCGAAAGTCAGGGGTGATGTCGGGGGTGGGCGGGACCAAACAGCTATCAAACGCCAGCCAATGGGATGGGGTCTGGGCGGCCGCTTTGTTTATGTGGCTCTGCCCCTTTCTTAAGCAGCCCAATCATTGGCTGGTGTTTGACAGCTACTCGATCCCGCCCACCCCCGACATCACCCCTGAGTTTTGACAGCTGGGCTTTCTCCCTGAAAGCAGCTACATTACATGTCACACACACAGTGGGGTACCAATGGGGGGGGGGGGCGGGGGCCACGCACTGGGGGGTGTCAGCCGCTGAGATCCCGCATCGCAGTGTGAAGGCAGCTGCAGTGGCAGCTCCGTCAGTCCTTGCTGCTAGCGGTGGGGCGGAGCCGCGGCGGCAAGAAGGGGGCAGAGCCGCAACTGGAAGAAGGGGCGGAGCCTCGGCAGGAAGAAGGAGGCAGAGCCTCGGCGGGAAGAAGGTGAGTGCGTGCCCATTGCAACTTCTTTTGCTAGCCCCCAGTGCTCTTAACCTGCCCATCCCCCAAGTGCTTCCTGTCCCCCCCAGTGCTCTCCACCCCCCTGGTTTTCCTTGCCCGCCCCACAAGTGCTCCCTGTCCCCCCAGTGCTCTCCACCCCCCTGGTTTTCCTTGCATGCCCCCCAAGTGCTCCCTGTCCCCCCCAGTGCTCTCCACCCCCCTGGTTTTCCTTGCCCACCCCCCAAGTGCTCCCTGTCCCCCCCAGTGCTCTCCACTCCCCTGGTTTTTCCCTGCCCACCCCCCAAGTGCTCCCTTTCCCCCCCAGTGCTCTCCACCCCCTGGTTTTCCCTGCTCGCCCCCCCCCCCAGTGCTCTCCACCCCCTGCGCCTTCCAACCCCCCTACAATGCTTTTCAAACCCCCTCTTAATTCTCTCCAGCCCCCCCCCCAACCGTGCTCTTCAGCTCCTCCAGTGCTCTCTGCTTCCCCTGTGCTCTCCGGCCCCATTAGTGCTCTTCTATCTTCTATCATGTCTGCAGTCTCTGACCATCTCCTGTATCATGTCTGCAGTCTCTGACCATCTCCTGTATCATGTCTGCAGTCTCTGACCATCTCCTGTATCATGTCTGCAGTCTCTGACCATCTCCTGTATCATGTCTGCAGTCTCTGACCATCTCCTGTATCACGTCTGCAGTCTCTGACCATCTCCTGTATCACGTCTGCAGTCTTTGACCATCTCCTGTATCACGTCTGCAGTCTCTGGCCATCTCCTGTATCACGTCTGCAGTCTCTGACCATTTCCTGTATCATTTCTGCAGTCTCTGACCATCTCCTGTATCACATCTGCAGTCTCTGACCATCTCCTGTATCACATCTGCAGTCTCTGACCATTTCCTGTATCACATCTGCAGTCTCTGACCATTTCCTGTATCACGTCTGCAGTCTCTGACCATTTCCTGTATCACGTCTGCAGTCTCTGACCATTTCCTGTATCATGTCTGCAGTCTCTGACCATCTACTGTATCATGTCTGCAGTCTCTGACCATCTCCTGTATCATGTCTGCAGTCTCTGACCATCTCCTGTATCATGTCTGCAGTCTCTGACCATCTCCTGTATCATGTCTGCAGTCTCTGACCATCTCTTGTATCATGTCTGCAGTCTCTGACCATCTCCTATATCATGTCTGCAGTCTCTGACCATCTCCTGTATCACGTCTGCAGTCTCTGACCATCTCCGGTATCACGTCTGCAGTCTCTGGCCATCTCCTGTATCACGTCTGCAGTCTCTGACCATTTCCTGTATAATTTCTGCAGTCTCTGACCATCTCCTGTATCACGTCTGCAGTCTCTGACCATCTCCTGTATCACGTCTGCAGTCTCTGACCATTTCCTGTATCATGTCTGCAGTCTCTGACCATCTACTGTATCATGTCTGCAGTCTCTGACCATCTCCTGTATCACGTCTGCAGTCTCTGACCATCTCCTGTATCACGTCCGCAGTCTCTGACCATCTCCTGTATCATGTCCTCAGTCTCTGACCATCTACTGTATCATGTCCTCAGTCTCTAAAGGAATATCTCCTTTAGCAAGTCTCCAATCTCTTACTCAAACTTAAACACATTGCTAATAATATTAGCTATCTATTTATGCTGAAGGTAGGACTGTGCAGGGGAGGCAGAGAGTGCAAAAGGGGGAACTGTGATTAGAGAGACGGGGGGCAGACTGCAAGGGGCACTGTGATGGGGGGGGCTGTGAATTTTGTGCAATAAATATTCTTGAAAGCATTACAAATTTTTGTGGGTGTTTTTACATTTTAAAGTTGGGAGGGGGGGGGGGGCAGATATAGGATCCGCCCCGGGTGCCAAATGCTCTAGGTACGCCACTGCACACACACTGAGCGGCTCTTGCAAGTCTCACTGTCTGCTGAATGTGAAACTCCCCCTCTCCCCTCTTAGTGTCCATAAGTGGTGCCCAGTAGTGCCACCTCATCAGTGCCCACCAGTGCCACATATCAGTGCCCACCAGTGCCACCTCATCAGTGCCCATCAGTGTCGCCTAATAGTGCCTATCAGTGCCCAGCAGTGCCGCCTAATCAGTGCCACATATCAGTGCCCACCAGTGCCGCCTCATCAGTGCCCATCAGTGACATCTAACAGTGCCTATCAGTGCCACCAATCAGTGCCCACCAATGCCGCCTATCAGTAGCCATCAGTGATGCCTATTAGTGCCCAGCAGTGCTGCCAATCAGTGCTGCCTATCAGTGCCACCTATCAGTACCCATCAGTGCTGCCAATAAGTGCCACCTCTCAGTGCTGCCAATCAGTGCCCATCAGTGCAGCCTCATCAGTGCCAGTCAGTGCTGAGAACAAGTGCCTATTAGTGCTGCCTATCAGTCCATATCAGTGCCTCACATGTAATTTCAACTGTAATACACATCAAAAGGAAAATAAGGCATACATCTTTTTCAAAACTTAGCAGTGATGGTGGATGGTGGAACCCCTCTACAGATATTTGCCATACAATTTAACTTAAGTGCAAAAACTTTTTAGTTGGAAGGTTTACACCAGTAGAGCACTTTATAATTTTAATTTTTTAGATTGTTACACTTAATTTTATGTTTTAGTTACTATTATAATGTAAATTATTGCACTTGAAGTTAATTTTCCACCACCCATGCTAAGTCCATGTCTTTATGGACCTTGCTTTGTGCACTGGTGCGCAGTCACGTTGGAACAGGAAGGGGCCATCCCACAAATTTGGGAGCATGAAATTGTCCAAAATGTCTTGGTATGCTGACACCCTAAGAGTCTAAGGGGCAAAGCCCAACCCCTGAAAAACACCCCACACCATAATCCCCCCTCCACCAAATGATTTGGACCAATGCACAAAGCAAGGACCAAAAAAACATGGAAAGTAGACACCCTAAGATATTTGCAGAGAAGCATGTTGAGTGTTTTGCAGATCTCACTTTTTGTCACAAAGTTTTGGAAATTGAAAAAAGAGGGAAAAAATGCATTTTCCTGTTTTTTCTTCATTTTCCAAAAAAAAAAATGAGAGCTGCAAAATACTCACCATGCCTCTCAGCAAATAGAATGCAGTGTCTACTTTGCAAAATGGGGTCATTTGGGGGGGGGGGGGGTTGTGCCATCTTGGCATTTCATGGACTTCAAAAGTGTGATAGGTAGTAAGGAGTGAGATCAACAATTTACGCCCTTAGAAAGCAAGAAGGTGCGGATTGGTTTTCCGGGTCCTGTACGCGGCTAGACTGCCAAAAAGTCTCACACACGTGGTATCCCTGTACTCAGGGGAAGCAGTAGAATGTATTTGGGGTGTCATTCCAGATATACCCATGGCATGTATGAGCAATTTATCATTTAGTGACAACTTTGTGTTAAAAAAAAATAAATAAAAAAAATGTAATTTTCACGAAACTTGTGGCAAAATATAAACTATTCCATGGACTTATCATGCCTCTCAGCTAATAGCTTGGAGTGTCTAATTTCCAAAATGGGGTCATTTGGGGGGGTTTTGTGCTATCTTGAAATTTCAGGGCCTCCGAAACTGTGATGGGTAGTGAGGAGTAAAATCCAAAATTTACGCCATTAGAAAACCTGAAGATGGTGATTGATTTTCGGGGTCCCGTACACAGCTAGGCTCCCAAAAAGTCTCACACATGGGGTATCCCCATACTCAGGAGAAGCTGCAGAATGTATTTTGGGGTGTCATTCCACATATACCTATGTCATGTGTGATAAATGTATCTTTTAGTGACAATGTTGTGTTGAAAAAAAAAAAATTGTAATTTTCCCAAAACTTGTGGCAAAATATAAAATATTCCATTGGCTCACCATGCCTCTCAGCAAACAGCTTGGGGTGTCTACTTTCCAAAATGGGGTCATTTGGGGGGATTTTGTGGTATCTTGACATTTCAGGGCCTCCTAAACCGTTATAGGTAGTGAGAAAATGCAATGAAAAATGTACGCCCTTTGAAATTCTGATGGTGGTGATTTGTTTTCGGGCTCCCGTACACTGCTAGGCTCCCAAAAAGTCTCACATATGTGGTATCCATGTACTCAGGAGAAGCAGAAGAATATATCCTAGGGTGTAATTACACATATACTTATGGCATGTGTGAGCAATATACAATTTCAATGACAACTTTGTGTTAAAAAAAAAAAACATTTTTTTTTTTTTTAGTCATTTTTCAAACACATGTGACAAAAAAATGAAATATTCAATGAGTTCAACATGCCTCTCAGGACATTCCTTAGGATGTCTACTTTCCAAAAAATTGTATTTTGGGGGGGTTTTGTACTGCCCTGCCATTTCAGCACTTCATGAAATTAGAAAGGCAGTCAGAAATTAAAGCTGCGTAAATTTCAGTATTTACACCATAGATTGTAGATGCTATAACTTTTGCGCAAACCAATAAAAATACGCTCATTTACATTTTTTTTGTCAAAGACATGTAGCTAAATACATTTTGGCCAAAAAATATGACATAAATTGAGTATATTGGATATTTTTTAAAAGACAAAGTTGAAAATGTCATTTTTTCTCAAAATGTTCGCTCTTTTTTTATTAATATCGCAAAAAATAAAAAGCGCAGAGGTGATAAAATACCACCAGCATTGCATGACCACGCAATTGTCAGTTAAAATCACAAAGTGCCAAGTTGAAAAAAGGGGTCTGGTCAGGAAGGGGGTAAAATCTTCCGGGGCTTAAGTGGTTAAAGTTGAACTCCAGGAATTCATCCTCTTTGTAAAATATGCTGGCTTTTTGTAGGTTAGGTCCAACAAGGTGTGTAACACCTCAAGGATGTATCTCTTTATTTACAACTGACAGTTTTAATGAGAACCAGGAGTACAGTTATCCCTATACTCCTGGTGCTCTGACAGAAGCTCATATGGCAGCTGCTCTGCCCATCCCTCTCCTCCCCTCTGCTGTCCATTCACAGAAGGCTTTGTATTTTGTGTAGGTTTACATGATACAATGTCCTTTGTGATTTGAGCAAGAGAATGGGAGGGGCAGTCAGAGTGGCTGCATATGTCTTTGCAGCTGCAGATGCTGAGAACCTAAGGTCCAGCACCGGAGCACAGAAATATAGTAATATGTAAATTGTAAATTTAAGAGATACGTCTCCAAAGTGGCATGCAACTTGTTGGACTTAAACAATAGTAAGCCAACAAATTTTAGAACGTGGCTGAATTTCTGTCATTCTGCTTTAATCACTCAATCCAAAACAAAAAAAAAAAAAAGCAAAATTATAAAATGAACCATTTGGACACTTTTATATAGCAATACATATGGTATCTCTAGCATTTATTGCATAAAACAGGGATTTTTGTTCCACATATTAGGCAATACATGTTCAAGCTAGCCAGCTGTGGCAAAGTGATCCTCTTTGGACAGTCCCTACTCTAATGCAAAAAACTTTGTAAGGGATATCAAATGCAGGTATCCACCAGCAAGGATGACTAGAGCTGTGTATCTGCACTTAGGAAACTGAAATCAGACTGTGTATGATTAAAGTAAGATGTATTAATGCGTACAACACCTGCAGACCATAAGCCAAGCAAAAGTGTAAAAGACATGTGTCTGTGAAGCAAAACCAAACCAACAACCTAACTATGTATACTATAAACAAATGGAGGGGAGATGATATTAATAGGGCATAAGCAGGACAGGGACTAGAAACAAGGGGAGCAGAGAAGGGGGTAATAAGATACAGGTTACTGGATACTAGGTAGAAGGGAAGGCAGGGATCAACAGGTGGGGATAACTGTATAACTTTAACACTGCGCTAAAGACAGTGCATCTCTTAATACATATGTGTCTAATTATAAAATATAGCAATCCATGTATATGACTTGATCACGTGAATATATAGTCCCACTGACAAGAATAAAAATAAAAATAAAATAAAAGATGGAAAGGTAAAAAAATTCAAAAAATCCCCAGTGAAAGTTTGTGAATGGTGCTCAATGTTAAAACATCCAAGTGACTCTCCTGAACGGTGACTTTGTGTTCACACCCCCCGAAGTAAATCCACTTACCAGAAGATGTGGACCCCTAGGCAATATTGCATAGGGGTCTTAACAAACGTATTACTGGTAAGTGTAGATGATGGGGCTCCTTAGGTATCTCCTAACCTCCAATACTCGGCATGGAAAAGACAAAAAAGATCCCAATAGTGCCGTATGTTCTAAATATTTATTAAAGATAATAAAAAAGATGTGCACTTGCAAAGATTCAGAAGTCCATGTAAATATAGGCATTAATAAAATGCTCCTAAAGGCAGGTTGGACAGCAATGGCGTTAATCCAGTATGTTCACCATGCAGAGAACATACTGCACACTTCCGCTTACATTCCAACCACCCAGGAGTGACGTTGACGTTGCTGCAAAGCCCAGAATCTTGTTGATGCATTTTGCCCCTCCCAGTGGGCGTTCTCATAGATCTTATAGGGTATTTAGAAACAGCAGGAGTCGTGCCGGAGGAGGAGAGGCAACGATCGCTGCCTCCCTTCCCAGATCGTCGGGGAAAGTGTAAGAAGGCCCGTCTACTTATGTAAACAAAGCAGGCGGATCTTCTCAGTGACAGACAGGGAGAGATCACAGGATTCAGCATAGCTGAACTTGCGATCTCTGTCTGTGTCACAGAACCCCCACCCCCCCACACGTCAGTAAGCATGAGGCATACATTTAACCCTTTGATCACCCATAGGATTAACCCCTTCCCTGCCAGTGTCATTATTACAGTAACAGTGCATATTTATACCACTGATTACTGTAGCAATGTCACTGGTCCCCCCAAAAGTGTCAAAAATTTCAGTTAGGGGTTCGATCCGTCCGCCGCAATGTCACAGTCCCGCAAAAAATCGCAGATCACCGCCATTACTAGTAAAAGAAAAAAACAATAAAAATGACAAATCTTTCCCGTAGTTAGTAAATGCGATAACTTATGCGCAAACCAATCAAAATATGCTTATTGCAATTTTTTTAACCAAAAATATGTACTAGAAAACAAATTGGCCTAAAATGTTAAAAAATTTGGATTTTTAAATTTTATTTTTGGGAATGTTGTATAGCATAATGTGAAAAATATTGTTTTTTTTTTTTTTTCAAAATTATTGCTATTTTTTTGTTTATAGCGCAAAAATTAAAAATTGCACAGGTGATCAATTACCACCAAAAGAAAGCTCTATTTGTGGAAAAAGGACATAAATTTTGTTTGGATACAGCGTTGCACGAAAGTGCAATTGTCCGTTAAAGTAACACAGTGCCGTATCGCAAAATAAGGCCTGGTCAGGAAAGGGGTAAAATCTTCTGGTCTTAAAGTGGTTAATATGCTCTATTTGCACCTAAATTTAACAGTAAACTGTTGAGCATTACATAAAAACTTCTTCATTCTTACAGCTGAAACAGTTTTCTTTGCGCCTTTCTGATTTTTGGATGTAGGTTGGCTTCTATGAGATGGCTATCCTTAGGCTTGTGTAGATGGGTCATTGCAGTATGCTTTAGGTAAGTAAAAGGTAAAGATTCAGGTAAGTATAAGAGAATGCATTCATGTAAAAATCCTTAAGCCTTTTCCAATTTAAAATCTGTACTGTTTAAAACCAGTAATCACTGCAGCAATTTATGTGTTACAAGTACCTAAATTATATATGCTTTTTTTAATTGCCTACTGCTGCTACCGCTCAAAAATACTCAAACAGAAGCCACTAAAAAGTAAGTCAATACTAAAACAATATAATCTATGTTACATTGCTGTCATGTTGATCTGCATGCTTCAACCCTAAGAAAAAGTTTGTTGATCAGGATTTGTCTTCCCTCTGACTTCAGCATGATTGTTCAGGGTACTCTAAGTAACTTTAAAAGTATTGAAGACAAAAACAGGCAAGTAACTTTTTTCAAAAGTAGGTCAGAAATGGTTGTCACCATATTCTTCTAAGTACCATCTCTACAATGAAAAAAGCGAGTACGTAGACTTTTGTACCTAGACAACAAATTACGTTTTCTGACATGTAGTCTAAATGTTAAACATTGGCAGTGTTTGCTTAACCTAGATCTTGTAGTCAAAAGTGCCTAATGAGAGTGCTCAACAAACATTATGAGCAAAACATATGGTGAATCTTTTACAGAAAACAGATGGTATGTGCTCTTCCTTCATATTACATGTGAGCTATGTGAGCTAAAGCATCATCCCTATGGCTAGATCTCACAAGCTTCTTCCTTGAACAATGTATGCTTTTTGTATGCACTAAAATAAGAAATCCAGAAATACAAAATTGATAACAATTATGGTGCTAATACTCAATACCTCAAGGTGGTGGATTGGTGAAATGGATTGTATGAGTGAATTATATTATTATAGCAGCTCAATTTAATTTTTTACCTTGCTAAATGTTCAGAATTTGGTATTTAAATCACTATGAAGACATGCTAAAGAATTTGAGTAATTGAGCATTTTTTTTCTGTTCCGTTTTTTTTTTTCTTTTAAAAAATTGTTCAGTTTTTAATGAGTCTAGGTTACTGCATACTTAGTAGAACTCAGCAGTATCTTATATAGGTTTACTTCATCCTGTAAAACCCCAGGGCAAGAATACATAAATATTAGGAAATACAATAAATTGGAGGCCTATGGAGGTTCTACACATTCAGATCAAACAATACATCTGTCCATTGTTTGGTCAATGTACATGTGAATTTAACACACTCATCATTATGAATATTTTATTTATTAGACTCTCTTCCTAGAAAATTACCGGTCACCGTAGGAAGGAAAAAAAAAAAACATTGTTCTTATTGGCTTTGTAAACATAGTGCTATTTTGGACTACCAGAAACAATAATGTATGGATCACAAGACCACATTACCCATTAGACAATGTACAGTACACTATGGCTGGAATGAAAAAAAAAAGATGCTGCTTATCCCCCAGTCAAATGAAACTTGGCTCTTACACGAAGCTAAACGCTAGGTGGATTAAGCTGCTGTCAGACACTTGCTTCAATGTATTTTTAATGAGCAGGCATCTTGTGTAGAGACTGAAAAAACATCTTTTATAAGAAAGTCACTGGGGACTAAGTAGAATGCAGTGGACAAAGAAATACACAGGGAAGAGAAGAGGATGGGCGAGTGTTGTTGATGCAAAGCAAGCTGCAAAAAAATGGAAAGAAAATTGTGGTACAATGGTAGTTTACTCAGATATAAACCCTTGTACATTATTTTTATGACACATGAACAGGTACAGTCATTATAGTCAGGTTTTATAGCACTGAACATAGTCTGAGGTAGTGCAAACTAATTCAATGATAAGCTGGTAGGCAACCAGAGGCAAGAAAGCTGCACATGTACTGATAGAATCAGTAGATTGACTAGCATACCTGGAATATTCAACAGATATCCATCAGCAACATACATAATAACCTACAGAAAGCCCTGTCTTTCTTCTCATGTGGAAAGGCCTCTAAAGTATATGTTAACCCAACCACTACTATCTCATTTAAGCTATTATTTCTTCATTTCAAAAACTATTTTAATATTCCATTAAAAGTATACTTGGTGAGCCTGCCATGATAGTCCTGGTCCACACACTTTGTGGTCAATTTACTGAAACTAGGGAGTCAACATCTGGTATTGCTCTACATAGAAACCAATCAGCTTTAAGTTTTTTTTTTTTAAATATTTTTTATTAAGTTTTTCAAGATAATTACAAACAACGAAAAGTCGTAACGTAATACTATAGCATAACACTATACAAATATAAGGGGGCGGAAGGGGGGGGGGGGGTCCGTCAAACAAGAAACAAGGGGCAAGTAACAATGCCATATCACAATGTCATGTCATAATGTTATATCACAATGTCAACACAGTATTGTATCATAAGAGAGACAATGATGTATATGAGAAAAACAATAATAATAATACAGGATAGAAGGTAGGCAAGAGGCAATGGATGCAACTTATTATTCCAGGGGGAGAGGGCTGATCAAAGTAGATTGTTGGGAGGCGAGGCAGGCAAATTCAGTGGGAGGGCAAGATAGAAAATATGATATAATGGGGAAAGGAGGGAAAAAGAGGGAACTGGAGGAAAGACAGGAGTCCCTCACGTGCAGACTGCCCTACTGGGACTCCAGTCAGCGCGCGAGAGCCTCCCATGTGTTAGGATATAAGAGATTATGCCGAGTTCCAGAATCCCCAGAAGTGTTCAAATCTTTTTAGAGACAAATCATTTATAGTTATTGAGCGCTCAAACTTGTAGTTCGTTTGCAAAAGCGAAATAACTTCCTGCATGGTGGGGGGTGGTAGTTTTCCATTTTCTCAGGATTAGAAAACTGGTTGCTATAAGTAAGTGTGTGATCCATGCATGGAAATGATATGGATGAAGCTCACTACCTAAATGTAGAAGAGCCAACGCTGGGTTGGGGCTTATAATGCATCCAGTTTGGGAAGCTATGTATTTGAAATCATTGTTCCATAGACTCGTAAGGGAAGGGCATTCCCATAGAACATGTATAAGGGTCCCTGTGCACCAACAGTCTCGCCAACACAATGGGGAATAGTTGTGTGAAAAGCCCGCCAGGCGTTACAGCGTGTAGTACCACCTGTTGCTAATCTTCATCACCATTTCCCAATGGGTAGCACAGTGAGTATGTTTATGTACTATCTTTAATGCCTGTCGCCATTGTGGGATGGAATAAGTTGCGCCAAGATCAGCTTCCCATTTAAACATGGGGGAGGTTTTCAGGAAGGTAGTGTTGTCTAGGAGGATATCATAGTAACATGAGAGTCCTTTGGGTTTCGTGGTGTGGTTAGTGTATTGTTCCCACAACCTCTTGTCAACTGATAGCTCCCGCAACGGATATTTAGATAAAAAGTGTCGAATATGGAAGATAGCAAAATGTAGTGATGTCGGAATGTCCTATTGCTGTATTATAGTGGAGCTAGGTGTCACCGTGTCACCACTAAGAAATTGGGAGATGTCTGTTACATTTCGGTTACGGAGTAGCGGTATTAGAAGATCAGGGATACGCTTGCTTAATAGAGACAACGGTAGGGGCATATGTGGTAGAATATTGATAGCAAATTGAGGAAGTGTAGGTCTACGCCAAGCTCTAATGGAAGCTTGCATGGGTAGGGTGAGTGAAGTCAGGTCCCATTGAAGCCACCTGTCACTGATCAGGAGCATACATAGGTCTCTAGTGGGTGCCAATCTGGTCTCTAGATGCACCCAGACAGGAGGGGTGGAACCATGGAGCCATAGTCTAGTTTGAGATAGTTGAGTAGCCCAGTAGTACGTATGGAGATCAGGTAACCCTGTTCCTCCCAGTTGTTTCCGCTTGTGAAGGATAGAAGTGGAACACCTTGCCCTTTTACCTTCCCATAGGAATTTGTGAAGCACTTTGGTCAATACAGAGAGGATAGTAGATGGGAAGGGGATAGGTAGATTCCTGAAAAGGTAAAGAATTTGGGGGAGAATGATCATTTTATAAGCTGCCAGGCGTCCACAAAATGCAAGTTCTGTTTTTCCAATGTGTTTCATGGCAGCGTTAGTTTTCTTGAGAATTTGAGTTAGGTTTGTGGAAAGTAAAGTGTTTGGTTTGGCAGTAATGTCTATTCCTAGGTAGTGGATACTATCCGAGGTCCAGGGGATAGGAACAATCTTTTGTAGGCGAGACTTTGTGGTAGCGTGTATTCCTAAGTCTAAGATGGAGGACTTTGTCACATTTAATTTATAATAGGAGACCTTACCAAAGTTTTGGAGAGTGCGGTATGCGGCTGGTAAGGAATGAAAGGGGTCGGTCAGCAGGAGGATATCATCCGCAAATAAATTGATTTTGTGATGGGTGACTACTATGGAAAAGCCCGAAATAACCGGGTTAGTACGGATAGTTTCTGCTAAGGGTTCAATGACTAAGTTAAACAATGATGGGGAGAGAGGGCATCCCTGTCTTGTACCGTTCTTTAGGTTTTGAAAGAACCTTGGAGGTGTTTACTTGAGCTAAGGGACTAGAATATAGAGCAGAGATGGCCATCAATATAGAGCCTGAAAAGCCAAATTTTTGGGTGTTGGTAGTCCCTAAACTACCTACTGCCTTAATCTTTGTCATCTCTGGTAAGAGGCTTCTTGTGGTGGAGGTTTCACAGATTGTCTGTGTCCATAATGCACACCAGGGTGGATATCCATATGAGCACCAACATATGAATTCATCATTTTTTTGGAACAGAATGATGTCTTTGTGTCACTGCCTTTGATGCTATGCATTGCTTATGGACTTCACTTTTCATATGAACATATAGCTTATTTTTATCTAGCGCGACTTTTGCTGCATATTAATAGGAGTGTACAGAGTTCCAGGGGATGACGGATATAAACAGGGAAGACGTCAAAGAGAGTCAAGTATAAAAAGAGGACCATCACAGCAGTCCGTGGGCGAACACAGTGGTCCCAAAGAAACTAGAGGGCCATAGGGAGAAACAGACATCCTTAGGCCAGGGACACTGACGTGTCATAGAAAAAGACCTTGAGAAATTGTTGACCCCAGGGGAGGGTGTTATTTAGCTTTGGCCGAACGCTTGCGGGAGACCATATGCCAAGTATCATCTTGGTGCATGGGTTGAGGCGGAGTGGTCAATCCCGACGTATCTGAAGGGAGAATGTTCCATGAGCGGAGAGCCGCAAGTCCTTCTTCTAGAGTCCTCACCGAGACAGTAGAGCCGGCATTAGTAATGAGCAAGATAGCTGGGTACCTCCACTTGTGAGGGATGTGGTTGTTCCACAAAGCTTTAGTAATAGTAGCAAGATTACGTCTGCTTTGGAGGGTATGTCTGGAGAGGTCAGGCAACAGTTGGATTCCGCTATATTCTGCTGGGGTGGACGTAGCTTTGCGTAAAGCTTGCATAATCTGGTCCTTCACATGGTAAAAGTGAACCCTCAGCAGTACGTCTCTGGGAAGATCTCCTGCAATAAAGGAAGGCTTGGGGAGCCTGTGTATTCTGTCTATCAGGAGGTCAGAGCCTGAGACAGAGGGCAGTAAGGCACTGAAAAAGGAAGTGACATACTGCTGCAGCTGGGCTCGAAGCACTGACTCTGGAATGCCTCTGATCTTGATGTTGTTCCTTCTGGAACGGTCCTCCAGGTCAGCCACTTTAGTTTTAAGCCACAGAATCTCATCTCTTTGGGTGTTGAAAGCTTCCACCATATCATTAAAGGAAGATGTATGTGTCAAGGCAGTTTGTTCCACACAGTCCACTCTAGAGCCCAACGAGTGTATTTCTGACTTAAACTGTTGCATACAGGACATCATGTCCGTGTGCATAGAAGTTTTCAGTGTATAAAGCATGTCTTTTAGGAGAGACACTGATACCGGGTGGTCTCCAGAGGGGAATGCTGCAAAGGGGTCAGGCATTGGATGAGAGGCAGTCACTACAGCAGAAAGAGATTGATGTTGATCATACCTGCATGTTGCTGAGGCCTTGGGGGGAGACTGTCTTGGGCTTGTTCTTTGCTGGGCTTCTAGAGGAAGGCGACAGGGGGGGGGGGGCGATGGAGGAGATGCAGAGCCAGAGGAGGTCCCACTGTCTGGGTTTGCCACTTGCTGCATCGGAGAAGCGGAGGATGGGAATGGATGCAGATCGCCAGCGGTGCTGTTGCCTGTGTTCTGGCGCGGGCCGCCGCTGCCATCTTGGTGGAGTCCATGGCTGTGCTGTATGAAGAACCCCGCCAGCTTATTCAGCTGACTGGGGTCCTTCTTTCGGCGTGTCATTGGTGCTGCGGGTACCAGAGGGTCTTGTGAGGCAAATGGAGCGACCGTGGAGATCCTGGGGTCCGTGGATGCGGTCAGTGTCCCTGGTGGCTAGCGGAGCGGAGCTAGAAAGCCGCCATACACTCCGCCGGAAGCCACACCTCTCCAGCTTTAAGTTTTTTTTGTCAAAGTTTAATTGAACAAGCTAAAGTTAAAAGCTGATTGCTACCATGCAGAACTGCACCAGATTTTGCAATCTCCAGAATTAGTAAATCAACCCCTTTGTGTTTTAGGGTGACAATACAATTTTCCATTCTCCCAATGTGTTCCTACTAGGGTTGAGCGAACACGGACTGTATTATTCTTTTTTTTTCAAATTATATCTTTATTTCTTTAAATTCAGTTACATAAACATTTAATACATGTTAACTTCCAAAATTATAGTGTACAAAACATCAATGTCCCTCATTCGGGACAATTATCTTTCATAATATTCTATAACTGAACCCAAATCTCCCCTTTTTCCTTATCTTTTCCCTCTTTTCCCTTCCCCCCTCTCCTCCGAGGTCCTAACAACAGACAAACTACAAAACAAAAAAAAAAAAAAAAAAAAAAAAAAAAACCCAAAAAGAAGGGATAGTTAATACTCTGTTATTCTAATTTATCTATTTTCTGTATGCTAATGGGCTGGTTCTTGCTCTATGATTACAGATTGGCCTTCCTCTGAATTAGTATAATCTATCCACTGTTTCCATTTCTTCTCATATTTATCCGTTTGTTGGCGGGCTGATAGAACCAATTTCTCCAGGCTGCTTATCTCCTCCACTTTCCTCATCCACATGTTTATATTAGGTGGCTTAGTCTCTCTCCATCTAAGGGGTATGCATATCTTTGCTGCGTTTACTAAATGGGGCATAATAGATTTTTTATAGTTTTGCACCGGTTTACTGGGGGCGTGGAGCAGAAAGAGGGATGGTTCTTTAAGAAAATTGCATTTCATAATCTTCTGTATTGTCCTCCAGATCTGTTCCCAAAACACCTCTAGTTCAGGACATGTCCAGAATATATGAAGCATTGTCCCTCTCCCCGCTCCACATCTCCAGCAGCGGTCAGTATTTGCTACAGAAATTTTATTCAATTTAACTGGGGTATAATACCATCTGGTAAAGATCTTATAATTCAGTTCTTGAATTCTCACACACATTGAAGTTGAAAATACTGACTTAATTATTTGATTTTCTTGTTCTATTGAAAATATGGTACCCATTTCCCTTTCCCATTCCCTCAGGAACGGAAGTTTTCGCCGTTCTGCTGATGTCATTATCAGGGAGTACAATTTTGATATAGTATGTTCCAAAATCCCATTCTGGCTACATATTTTTTCAAAAGGTAATACAATTTTGTCCCCCTGAGAAGGCATCTGCAACGTCCCTAGAAAGTGGCGTAATTGAAATGCTCTCCATAAATCTAGGCCAAAATGGCCTGAGACACTTGTTAGTTCCTCCATGGTTACCCATCCTGTCTCTGAGATGAAATCTGATATCTGGAATATTCCTCTCTCTGCCAATATCTTAAATTTCTTATCCTGATATCCTATCTCAAAGTGGGGGTTACCCAAGACTGGATACAGGATGGAATTCTCCCGTATGAGTTTTTCCTGTTTGAATATTTTCGCGCATATTTTAATTGTGTTTCCTATAATAGGATGATTCTTCATGGATGCTGGTATAATTTTATAGCACCATGGAGCTCTTTTCAATAAGATCTCACATTGTGCCTGCTCTAAGTTTGGCCATGTCTTATATTTCCCATGACGGCACCAGTCAATCACTCTTCCCAGTTGAATAGCTTGGTAGTATTTCCTCATGTTCGGGACTGCCAGACCCCCCTCTGATTTTGATTTAAATAGATATTTTTTCCCTATTCTCGGACGTTTTGATTTCCATATGAAATTCATTATCATGGTTTCGATCTGTGACAGGAATCGAGATGGGATATGGATGGGAAGTGCCTGGAACATATATAGAAATTTTGGTAGTACACTCATTTTGACTATATTGCACCTGCCGATCCATGAATACATTCCCCCTTTCCATTTTTGCAATAATAGGTTTATTGATTTTAGTAAAGGGTTGAAATTTAAGCTAAATAGTTGTGCTATTTTTGGTGTAATCCGTGTTCCAAGATATTTTAGGGCCTTCTTTGTCCAATTCAACTTAAAATTTACATATAATTGTTGTTGAAGTGCCTCTGACAGTTCTATTCCCATTGTTTCGGACTTAATAAAGTTTATCTTCATATTCGATTGAATGCCGTATCTCTCCAATTCATATAACAAATTGGGAAGTGATATAGTTGGATTTGTAATCGAGAATAAGACATCATCCGCGTACGCTGATATTTTATATTGGTCCTTCCCCACTTTAATACCCGAGATATCAGGATTCATGCGAATTTTGCAGAGAAAGGGTTCCAGTGACAATACGAACAGGAGTGGAGACAGGGGGCACCCCTGTCTTGTACCATTTGCAATTAAGAATTCTGAGGAGAGAACTCCATTTACCTTTACTCTAGCCGATGGAATTGAGTAACTCTGTTTTATCCATTTTAACATTTTCTCTCCTATTCCTATATAGCGTAGGACAGCAAACATATACTCCCACCTAACCCTGTCGAACGCTTTCTCTGCGTCAGTATTTAACAGGACCGTTGGTATCTTATTCTGATGTATTATGTGTATTAGGTTCAGTAACTTGGTCGTGTTGTCCCTTGCCTCTCGGGTTGGGACAAATCCAACCTGATCTAGATGGATCAATTTTGTCAGGTGTTTCTGCAATCTTACTGCTATAATCTTTGTAAAAATTTTGAAATCAGTATTCAACAATGAGATTGGTCTGTAGCTTTTACATGAAGAAGGGTCTTTCCCTTCTTTGGGAATTACCGTTATATGAGCATGTATGGTTTCTTTGGGGATACTATTCCCTGCACCCCATGATTTAAACATATCTCTCATGAATTCTTTCAGGTATGGGATTAGCTTTTTATAATAGTGTATAGTAAATCCGTCAGGACCAGGTGCCTTCCCTACTTTGATATTTTTAATAGTTTCCATTATCTCCGCTGCTGTAATTGGAGATTCAAGAATCTTACTCTCTTCTTCTGACAATTGGGACATTTGTGAAGTTTGTACGTATTCCTCCAACTGTGTATATGGAACTATCGGGGTTTTCAAGTTATATAGGGTTTCATAATACTTTTTGAATTCTTGAGTTATCTGTTTAGGATAGGTGAATCTCTGTCCTGCATCATTTACTATATGTGGTATATAAGATGTCAGGTTTTGGTCTCTAAGCGATCTTGCCAAAAGCCTTCCACATTTGTCCCCTGATTCATAGATATTTTTTTTAGTTTTCTGAGTTGCAGCTTTGGCTCTGAAAGATAGGAGTTCATTAATATCCCTTCTTATTTTTAAAAGTTCTGCCTTTCCCTCTGTTGTCGGTGCGTGCTTGTGTTTTGCTTCTGCTTTATGTAAGGATTGGAGTAAATGGTTTAATTGTTTATTTCGTTGTTTTTTGATCCTGGACCCATGTTTAATTAATATCCCGCGTATGACTGCTTTGTGAGTTTCCCATATTATACCTGGATCTGAGTCTTCCGTGGTATTAGTCAGAAAAAAGAATTCTATTTCTGATTCTACCTCTGCCATAGTCTCTCGGTCCTGTAAAAGACTTTCGTTCAATCTCCAAGTTGTTTCTCTCCTTTCTCTTTTGTTTGGTAACTCATAAGTTATTATAATTGGGGCATGATCGGACCAAGTCACTGAACCTATCTTTATATCTTTTATAGCGTGTAGTTGACTGTGTGGAATTAGAAAATAATCTATGCGGGAGTATTGTTGATGTAGGGAGGAATAAAATGAGTAGTCTCTTTCTCCTGGATGTCTAAGACGCCATGCGTCTATTAATTGCCCTTCCTGTAATATTTTGGCAAACTTTTTTTGTACCCTAACAGGGATTGAGGATACTCCCCGTGATGTATCCTCTGATGGAATCAGAGGGATATTCAAGTCTCCCCCTATTATTACTTGTCCTTCTCTAAACTCATTGAGTATATCCATCCCTTTACCCAGGAATCCATCCTGTTTTGTGTTTGGGACATACATGTTGACTAATGTAACTACGGTCTCCCGTATAGTCCCTTTTATAAATAAATAACGGCCATTTGGGTCATTCAAGATTTGCTTACATTTCCAAGGCAGACTCCTTGATATCAGGATGGATACACCCCTTGACTTTGCCTCCAAATTAGTTGCGTGGTAGACTATAGGGAAAAAATTATTGCCTAGCCTTGGGCATTTATCCTCTCTGAAATGTGTCTCCTGAACCATTGCTATATCCACCTTTGATCTTTTCAAGTCATCTAATAAGATTTTCCTTTTTTCAGGCACATTAAGGCCCTTTGCATTAATAGATAAAATTTGTATATTTTCCATTGTATTAACGAAAAAAAGTAAAGATAAAAGAAGAGGTAAAAAAAAAAAAAAAAAAAAAAAAAAAAAAAAAATTTTAATATCAAAACTTAAAACCCCCCAAAGGATGAGGGAGGAAAGGGAAAAGTACCCACTTGATCTCTTAGTTATAAGAGGTCACTAAGTAGCTTTGCGCTGAGTTGCTCCTCCAATTATTATTGGTTCTTTGAGCAGTTTCCTAAATGGGGTTATGGTTGGATTAGGCTAGAGAACGAAGGAAAAAAAAAACAGAAAAAACAATAAGAGGAACTCTCCCCTCCCGCTCCCGGGTCCCGACACAAATCATTTCCATAGTCTAATGGCATTTATTTATATACAATCACTTTCTCCCCTGAACCCTCCCTCCTCTCCATACATCTCTATCTCGCTCTTTAAGCTGAGGCTGGGAGGATGAGAGGAAAAAAAAAAAAAAATATAATAAAAATAATCCCCCCCCTCCCTCTCAAAACCAGAAAAGAAGAAGGGGGGTGGGGGGGGAGGGGGGGAAAAGGGCAGGCAGAGGGGAAAACCCTCCCCCCTCCCATCCCCCCCCACCCCCCCACTCAACCCCCCTCCAGGGCCCAATTTCATACCTCCTTCATCATTCACTGGTTCCCTCCCCTCCCTTAGTATTCCAGTCATTGAACTATTAGTTAAATCCTCCTCCATCCTCCAAAAAAAAAAAAAAAAAAAAAAAAAAAGAAAAACAGGTGAGTGAACCCCCCCGTCTCCCTGTTTTATCACCCTCTTAGGGACCCTCTTAGTTCGGTCCTATTAAACTATTAAGTGCTTAATCGAAAAAAAAAAAAAAAAAAAAAACAGGAGGTGCTGTGCAGTAAAATAAAATATAGATTGAATATTTATATTGTGTTTGTTTTGTGAAAACCACTTCTCCCTTTCTTATCTCTTATTCCTTCTAATTCCTCTATTTACTTAGTGTATTCAATTATCTATTCATTTTGTGTAAAAAAAAAAAAAAAAAAAAAGCCATACCCACATCAAAGAATAACAAAAAAAAAAAAAAAAAAAGGGGGGGGGGAATCCCAAAAAAAAAACAGAAAAAAACCCCCACCAAAAACTCTCACCCTCTTTACTCAGAAGAGAGCCATATCTCCCCACCTCTACAATCGTGTACGTGTTTCAGGTGATATTTATGAAAAAACACCAAATAGCAAAACCAAACCAAAACAAAACAAAAAACAAAAAATAAAAATAAAAGAAAAAAATACAAGGAAAAAACCCTCCTTCAGCTTATATGGTCAATTGAATCCATGCAAGAGTTCATATTCTGTCCTAAGGGGTTAGGAACTCTACCCTCTGGCCCTTACCAGAAAAAAGAAAGAAGGGGGTGAGGTGTATATATCTTCAACAGTTGAGCAACATGGTACAACATATTATTCACCCCTAAACAAGAGAGAAAAAAAGAGTGGGGGATAAAATTGCTATATTATAGTATTGTATTATTCATGTTCGTACCGAATAATTGGATTTTTGTTACCCGAACACGGACCCGAAAACTTTACTGTATATTCGGGTAAAAATCCGTGTTCGGTCATTTTATTTCTGGGTTTTGTATGCATTGGCGCGCTTTTCATGGCGGGCTTTCAACAGCCAATCAACAAGCGTTTAACTGGTGTGCCTTAAGCCATCCCAGCCATGCCTACAAATGTATTAGTAGCTGTGATTGGCCATCTGAAGCATGTGACCAAGTCTTTATAAGTTCGAGACCCAGCGCCGCTGCGTCATTATGCTGTAGTTCAGGGACAGAGCCCACATCGTGCTGGCTGCTGATTAGGGACAGACAGGCAAAAATCATTTGTGTCCGGATAGAATTGAGGGACAGGTCGGAGTGTTTTAGGCAGGATGAGTTGTAGGGCATTTTAGGGCGAGGCTGCTGATTTTTAGGGTCAGTGTTCTACAATTGATTTTGCTGTGTGGGGGGGGGGTTTGCAGTGACCGATCTTATCAATCCTTTTAGGGAGAGGCTGGAGATAGGCAGGTGTCAGTGGTCCACATCGATTTTGCTGTGTGTGAGGTGCAGTGAACACAAACTTTTTGCCCACTGAGGAGGAGGGAGAAAAGTCTTTTCTATCAGTCACTGTGTGCAGCGTTTTTCCTTCAGTGCTGCTGTGCTGACTGTGATAATACACTGCTGTGTTCACATGTGCTATTATTGAGTGATTTCAAAAGTTATACACTTTTTTCTATTCCACTATTCAATATACACCCTTGGGTTAAAAAAATTAAATTGTGGCATAGTCTGTACTAATCTAGTTAAAAATTACAAACTTAAAAGGGGAATTTTTTTTCCCTCCATAGCCTGCAGAAGAGCTGGTCCACATCGATTTTGCTGTGTGTGGGGTGCAGTGAAAACAATCTTTTTTGCCCACTGAGGAGGAGGGAGAAAAGTCTTTTTCATCAGTCACTGTGTGCAGCGTTTTTCCTTCAGTGCTGCTGTGCTGACTGTGATAATACACTGCTGTGTTCACATGTGCTATTATTGAGTGATTTCAAAAGGTATACACTTTTTTCTATTCCACTATTCAATATACACCATTGGGTTAAAAAAATTAAATTGTGGCATAGTCTGTACTAATCTAGTTAAAAATTACAAACTTAAAAGGGTTTTTTTTTTTTCCCCTCCATAGCCTGCAGCAGAGCTGACTGATATAAGACACTGCTGTTCACATGTGCTATTGATAAATCACACCAATTTTATATCATATTTTCTATACCGCTATTCAATAAAAACCTTTGGGTATAAACAATTAAATTGTGGGATAGTCTGTGTTGGTACGTGTGAGATACACCTTTCCAATTTTTGGGGTGCATCTCATACTTCCGAGGATTTGAGGGTGCTGCCTGTTCCGAACTCCTCCTACTCCTCATCCTGCCTTTGGGGGTACAAAAAATAGTAATTGGGGCCTAGTCTGGTTCTGTACGTGTGAGATACATACACTTTTTTTGATAATATTTTCTATTCCGCTATTCAATAAAAACCTTTGGGTATAAACAATTAAATTGTGGGATAGTCTGTGTCGGTACGTGTGAGATACACCTTTCCAATTTTTGGGGTGCATCTCATACTTCCGAGGATTTGAGGGTGCTGCCTGTTCCGAACTCCTCCTACTCCTCATCCTGCCTTTGAGGGTACAAAAAATAGTAATTGGGGCCTAGTCTGGTTCTGTACGTGTGAGATACATACACCTTTTTTTGATAATATTTTCTATTCCGCTATTCAATAAAAACCTTTGGGTATAAACAATTAAATTGCGGGATAGTCTGTGTCGGTACGTGTGAGATATACCTTTCCAATTTTTGGGGTGCATCTCATACTTCCAAGGATTTGAGGGTGCTGCCTGTTCCGAACTCCTCCTACTCCTCATCCTGCCTTTGGGGGTACAAAAAATAGTAATTGGGGCCTAGTCTGGTTCTGTACGTGTGAAATACATACACCTTTTTTTTATAATATTTTCTATTCCGCTATTCAATAAAAACCTTTGGGTATAAACAATTAAATTGCGGGATAGTCTGTGTCGGTACGTGTGAGATACACCTTTCCAATTTTTGGGGTGCATCTCATACTTCCGAGGATTTGAGGGTGCTGCCTGTTCGGAACTCCTCCTACTTCTCATCCTGCCTTTGGGGGTACAAAAAATAGTAATTGGGGCCTAGTCTGGTTCTGTACGTGTGAGATACATACACCTTTTTTTATACTATTTTCTATTCCGATATTCAATAAAAACCTTTGGGTATAAACAATTAAATTGCGGGATAGTCTGTGTCGGTACGTGTGAGATACACCTTTCCAATTTTTGGGGTGCATCTCATACTTCCGAGGATTTGAGGGTGCTGCCTGTTCCGAACTCCTCCTACTCCTCATCCTGCCTTTGGGGGTACAAAAAATAGTAATTGGGGCCTAGTCTGGTTCTGTACGTGTGAGATACATACACCTTTTTTTTGATAATATTTTCTATTCCGCTATTCAATAAAAACCTTTGGGTATAAACAATTAAATTGCGGGATAGTCTGTGTCGGTACGTGTGAGATACACCTTTCCAATTTTTGGGGTGCATCTCATACTTCCGAGGATTTGAGGGTGCTGCCTGTCCCAAACTCCTCCTACTCCTCATCCTGCCTTTGAGGGTACAAAAAATAGTAATTGGGGCCTAGTCTGGTTCTGTACGTGTGAGATACATACACCTTTTTTTGATAATATTTTCTATTCCGCTATTCAATAAAAACCTTTGGGTATAAACAATTAAATTGCGGGATAGTCTGTGTCGGTACGTGTGAGATATACCTTTCCAATTTTTGGGGTGCATCTCATACTTCCGAGGATTTGAGGGTGCTGCCTGTTCCGAACTCCTCCTACTCCTCATCCTGCCTTTGGGGGTACAAAAAATAGTAATTGGGGCCTAGTCTGGTTCTGTACGTGTGAGATACATACACCTTTTTTTTGATAATATTTTCTATTCCGCTATTCAATAAAAACCTTTGGGTATAAACAATTAAATTGCGGGATAGTCTGTGTCGGTACGTGTGAGATACACCTTTCCAATTTTTGGGGTGCATCTCATACTTCCGAGGATTTGAGGGTGCTGGCTGTTCCGAACTCCTCCTACTCCTCATCCTGCCTTTGGGGGTACAAAAAATAGTAATTGGGGCCTAGTCTGGTTCTGTACGTGTGAGATACATACACCTTTTTTTGATAATATTTTCTATTCCGCTATTCAATAAAAACCTTTGGGTATAAACAATTAAATTGCGGGATAGTCTGTGTCGGTACGTGTGAGATATACCTTTCCAATTTTTGGGGTGCATCTCATACTTCCGAAGATTTGAGGGTGCTGCCTGTTCCGAACTCCTCCTACTCCTCATCCTGCCTTTGGGGGTACAAAAAATAGTAATTGGGGCCTAGTCTGGTTCTGTACGTGTGAGATACATACACCTTTTTTTTGATAATATTTTCTATTCCGCTATTTAATTTACACCTTTGGGTAAAAACAATTAAATTATGGGAATACCCCGCTGTATGCCCAAATCTGGATACCTCCGACATTTAGAAACTTAGCCGATACCGCTTCACCCCTTTCCAGTTCGGTTTTCCGTGTCTGGGATGGGCTTCATAAACATCACAAGTTACCATACAACTCACCGCTAATGCCAATTCTTGGCCATAGATACTTCCCGCCGGGCCATAAGGACCTTTCTTTTTCCCAATGGTTTTTTAAAGGTAAAGACACTCTTCTCCATCATATAACTGGAACGGAGGGAATACTGCCATTATCTAAACTATGCTCTTCAGCATCAAAGAAATTCATGGACTCATGGAAATATTACCAATTACAGCAGTTTGTGAAAGCACTACCCCATCCTTTATGTCATATGCACTCTTTGAACCCGATTGAACAAATTCTCTCACATCCAGAACTAGGTAAAGGACTGCTATCTCAGTTTTATAAAGCTCTAGAAGCATTACTTCCTAGTTCAATTCCACCCTATATTAAAAAGTGGGAGCTGGACCTTAATTGTACTCTCTCTTCGACACAAGTGGAGGTTATCTTACAAATGACTCATAGTTCAGCAATCTCTGCCAGAATGGCAGAAGCCAATTATAAACTCCTTACTAGATGGCATTATTCCCCTGCCAAGTTACAGAAGATGTTTCCATCTCTCTCGGACATCTGCTGGAGAGGATGCGGGCTCAGAGCCACACACGCGCATATATGGTGGTTATAGCCGGTGATACGTCCATTTTGGAATACAGTACTATCTTTAGTTGAAATAATTCAGGGTTCACCGATTGCGAAAGATCCGTGGACAGTTCTGTTTCATAATACTAAAACACCACTTACACAATATCGTAAATCTATTACTCCTCATCTCTTAAACGCAGCCAAAGCTTTAATCCCGAAATACTGGAAGCAGCCCGCAGCCCCTTCGATATCGGAGTGGCTGCGTGCAGTTGACCATATTTATTATCTGGAGGATATGACCATGGACCTCCGTGGCCAGGCACCCCTGGCCCGGATGATTTGGTCTGGGTGGGTAACATTCACCCAATCCAGCTCATACGCATAGCATCTGGCCAATACCTCTTCAGGATAGAAGGTTATGACTGAAGTACACCAAGGGACTCCCCCCCCCCTCCCCTCTTTCCTTTTCTTGACCCGTTTCCTTTTTTTTTTTTTTCTGTAAAGGCCTCCGCTTAAAACATATGATCTGATGGGTTTTAATAATCCGCTTGAATACTGAATACCTATGAATATTAAGATGCCTCCTTTTGTGGTTTATGTATCTAATTGTTGGGTCATTCCATGGGAGTCATCTATACCTGTACTTTTGTGTAGGGACAATTTATTTGCTCTGTAAATAGGTCGTGTATATGGAGGCCATACCTTACCTTCCCTTTTCTTGTTTCTTTTCCTTTTTTTTTTTTCCTTTCTTATTTTTGGTTGTAATAATATATATATTTCTCAATAAAAGACACATTAAAAAAAATAAAAATAAAAGCTGAAAAAAAAAAAAATTAAATTACGGGATAGTCTATGTCGGTGCATGTGAGATACATACACCTTTGGATATCATATTTTCTATTCCGCTATTTAATCAAAATCTTTGGGTATAAACAATTAAATTGCGGGATAGTCTGTGTCGGTACGTGTGAGATAAATACAACTTTTGATATCTTATTTTCTATTCCGCTATTCAATCTACACCTTTGGGTAAAAACAATTAAATTGCGGGATAGTCTGTGTCGGTACGTGTGAGATACACCTTTCCAATTTTTGGGGCGCATCTCATACTGCCGAGGATTTGAAGTTGCTTCAGTCTGCCTCCTGCCTGTTCCGAACTCCTCCTACTCCTCATCCTGCCTTTAGGGTACAAAAAATTGTAATCGGGGCCTAGTTTGTGTTTGTACGTGTGAGATACACCGTTTTGTAAAATTTCTCCTATTCCGCTATTCAATATACACCCTGTTTGAGTGTAAAAAATTAAATTGCGGGATAGTCTGTATCGGTACATGTGAGATACACCTTTTTAAATTTGTTTGGCGTATCTCCTTCTACCGCCGAGGATTGCAGGGCACTTCAGTTTGCCTCCTGTTCCCAACTCCTCCTACTCCTCTTCCTCATCCTGCCTTTAGGGTACAAAAAATTGTAATCGGGGCCTAGTTTGTGTTTGTACGTGTGAGATACACCGTTTTGTAAAATTTCTCCTATTCCGCTATTCAATATACACCCTGTTTGAGTGTAAAAAATTAAATTGTGGGATAGTCTGTATCGGTACATGTGAGATACACCTTTTTAAATTTGTTTGGCGCATCTCCTTCTACCGCCGAGGATTGCAGGGCACTTCAGTTTGCCTCCTGTTCCCAACTCCTCCTGCTCCTCTTCCTCATCCTGCCTTTAGGGTACAAAAAATTGTAATCGGGGCCTAGTTTGTGTTTGTACATGTGAGATACACCGTTTTGTAAAATTTCTCCTATTCCGCTATTCAATATACACCCTGTTTGAGTGTAAAAAATTAAATTGCGGGATAGTCTGTATCGGTACATGTGAGATACACCTTTTTAAATTTGTTTGGCGCATCTCCTTCTACCGCCGAGGTTTGCAGAGCGCTTCAGTTTGCCTCCTGTTCCCAACTCCTCCTACTCCTCTTCCTCATCCTGCCTTTAGGGTACAAAAAATTGTAATCGGGGCCTAGTCTGTGTTTGTACGTGTGAGATACACCGTTTTTTATCCTTTTTCCTATTCCGCTATTCAATATACACCCTTTTGGGGTAAAAAACATTAAATTGCGGCATAGTTTGCATATTTGACTGTGAGATACACCCATGCGATACTGTTGTTGTTTTGTTCCGCTATTCAATAAACACCTTTCTAGGGCAAGATCATAAATTACAGAAATATGAGGAGACCGTCAAATAGGGGCCGTGGCCTGGGTCGTGGTGCTGCTGGTAGAGCTCCTGTTGCAAGGAGAGGACGTGGTCGATCTGTGCCAGCTACACGCACAAGTGAAGCACCTTCCTCCATTTTGAGTAGGCGACAGAACCTGCAGCAGTATTTGGTAGGGCATCATACGCCTCTAGAAGTGATGAGGCCAGAACAAGTAGAGGCGATAGTAGATTGGTTTGCTGCTGACAGTGCCTCCAGTTCCTTCACATTGTCTCCCACCCAGTCTACTGCAGAAAGGTCAGAGTTGGCACCTGCAGCCAATGTCCAACCGTCTTTCACCTCACCCCCTTGCAAATCAGGCAAGCAGTCTGAGCCCCAAGCCATACAGCAGTCTCTTCTTCTTTTTGATGACTCTGTCAGCAGGGTTTCCCAGGGCCATCCACCTAGCCCTGCCCCAGAAGTGGAAGAGATTGAGTGCAGCGATGCCCAACCACTTATTTCTCAAGATGAGTACATGCAAGGACCATCGCAGCACGTCTCCGATGATGACGAAACGCAGGTGCCACAGAATTGTGGAGACCGACAAGGAGGGCAGGGGTGAAGACTGGGTGGAAGATGATGTGGAGGACGATGAGGTCCTCGACCCCACATGGAATGAAGGTCATGCAGGTGACCTGAGTAGTTTGGAGGAAGAGGCGGTGGTCGCACAGAGCCACCAGCACAGCAGAAGAAGCGGAGCGGCCGTGCCCTAGACACTGCGCCTGCTACTGCCCATTGAGCAAGGGAACGAGCGCACCAAAGCCAGCTCAAAGGAGTTCTCTAGCGTGGAAGTTCTTTAGAAAATGTGCTGATGACAGGACACGAGTGGTTTGCACCCTGTGCAATCAGAGCCTGAAGCGAGGCATAAACCTTCTCAACCTGAGCACAACCTGCATGATCAGGCATCTAAGTGCAAAGCACGTGCTGCAGTGGAGTAGACACCTTCAAAACCAAGAAACGTCTCTGGCTCCTCCTGCTTCCTCTTCTGCTGCAGTCTCGGCCGCTCCATCCACATCTGTAGTGATACCGGCACCTGCCACCCCGCAAACAGACGATCTGTCAGCAACACCACCACCTGGGTCACCAACCATCTCCACAATGTCCCGTGGAAGCGTTCAACTTTCCATCTCCCAAACACTTGAGAGGAAGAGGAAGTACCCCCCTACCCACCCGCGATCCCTGGCCCTGAATGCCAGCATTTCAAAATTCTTGGCCTTTGAAATGCTGTCATTCTGTCTGGTGGAGACGCACAGTTTTAAAAACCTTATTTCGGTGGCTGTCCCACAGTACGTTGTGCCCAGCCGCCACTACTTTTCCAGGCAAGCCATCCCTTCCCTGCACAACCAAGTGGGGGAAAAAATCATGTGTGCACTGCGCAACGCCATCTGTGGCAAGGTCCACCTAACTACCGATACGTGGACCAGTAAGCATGGTCAGGGGCGTTATATCCCCCTAACGGCACACTGGGTAAATGCAGTGGCGGATGGGCCCGAGGCGGATAGCAATTTGGCGCATGTCCTTCCACCACCGAGGATTGCAGGGCGCTTCAGTTTGCCTCCTGTTCCTAACTCCTCCTACTCCGCTTCCTCATCCTCTACCGCCTCCTCATCCGGTCAGCGTAACACCTTCACCACCAACTTCAGCACGGCCAGGGGTAAACGACAGCAGGCAGCTTTAAAACTTGCCTGTTTGGGGGAAAAACCACACACCACGCAGGAGTTGTGGAGGAGCATGGAACAGCAGACAAATGAGTGGTTGCTGCCAGCGAGCCTCAAGCCCGGCCTGGTGGTGTGCGATAACGGGCGAAATCTCATAGCAGCTCTGGGCCTAGCCGGTTTGACGCACATCCCTTGCCTGGCGCATATCCTGAATTTGGTGGTGCAGAGGTTCCTTAAAAATTACCCCGATATGTCAGAGCTGCTGCAGAAAGTGAGGGCCGTCTGTGCGCACTTTCGGCGTTCTCACCCTGCTGCTGCTCGCCTGTCAGCGCTGCAGCGTAACTTCGGCCTTCCCGCTCACCGCCTCATATGTGACGTGCCCACAAGGTGGAACTCCACCTTGCACATGCTGGAAAGACTGTGCGAGCAGCAGCAGGCCATAGTGGAGTTTCAGCTGCAGCACGTATGCGTGAGTCGCTCTGCGGAACAGCACCACTTCACCACCAATAACTGGGCTTCCATGCGAGACCTGTGTGCCTTGTTGCGCTGTTTTGAGTACTCCACCAACATGGCCAGTGCCGATGACGCCGTTCTCAGCTTAACTATGCCACTTCTATGCCTCCTTGAAAAAATGATTCGGGCGATGATGGAAGAGGATGTGGCACAGGATGAGGAGGAGGAGGAGGATGAAGAGGTAACATTTCAGGCTTTCAGGGCAGTCATTCGCAAGGGGCTCCGAGGATGGGTTCCTGCACACACAAACGCCAGGGACACAATTGTCCAGCAGGGGCACAGTTCTGGAGGATGAGGAGGATGAGGAGGAGGAGATGGAGGAGGAGATGGAACCATGTTCACAGCAGGGTGGCACCCAGGCCAGCTCATGGCCATCACTGGTGCGTGGCTGGGGGGATACAGAGGACACAGACGATACACCTCCCACAGAGGACAGCCTTTCGTTGCCTCTGGGCAGCCTGGCACACATGAGCGATTACATGCTGCAGTGTCTCCACAACGACCGCCGAGTTGCCCACATTCTAACTTGTGCTGATTACTGGGTGGCCACGCTGCTGGATCCCCGTTACAAGGACAACGTACCATCCTTAATTCACTCACTGGAGCGCGATCGCAAGATGCACGAGTACAAGCACACGCTGGTAGACGCAATGCTGCTGGCATTCCCACCTGACAGCGGGGCCACAGTGGAAGCACAAGGCAGAGGAGGAGGAGGAAGAGGTCTCCAACACAACCAGGGCACCGCCAGCACCTCAGAAGGCAGGGTTAGCATGGCCGAAATGTGGAAAAGCTTTGTCAGCATGCCACAACAAACAGCAGCACCAGCGGCTCATATGGAACGTCTTAGCAGGAGGCAGCATTTCACCAACATGGTGGAGCAGTATGTGTGCACACGCCTACATGTAGTGAATGACGGGTCTGCCCCCTTCAACTTCTGGGTCTCCAAATTGGGCACATGGCCTGAGCTTGCCCTTTACACCTTGGAGGTGCTGGCATGCCCTGCAGCCAGTGTATTATCTGAACGGGTATTTAGCACGGCTGGGGGCGTTATCACAGACAAGCGCAGCCGCCTGTCCAGAGACAATGTGGACAAGCTCACATTCATTAAAATGAACCAGGCATGGATCCCACTGGACTTTTCCGTACCTTGTGCAGAATAGTGATGGATACCGACCTTACCCAGCCATTGTTCTATTTTTGCTCTTTCTCACTCTTTTGGGGTGTACCCTCATTTAAAATTTCTGAAAAAAAGCAGTGTTGGCTACCTCGTCCTCCTCAGGGCCAGATTAACATAGGGGCTATTGGAGCTGCAGCTGCAGGCCCCTACCTTAATATAGGCCCCGGGTTGGCCGTATTCACTGTTACCGCTCTTCTGTCACTTGTAAACACAGAAGTCTGGCTTCTATGCTCGCTTCCCCAGGCAGCTCCCTCAGAACCTCCCCACACAGCACGAAGGCCGGACAAGGAGGGACAGTTGCCGATGCATGGATGTGTTTATGGGCTTCAGAGACAGCATCCCATGTTGAATTAGGCATGCATGGCTGCACCCTTCCTCCTCTGGGTGCATGCCAAGGCACGGCCCTTAAGGCCCTTCAAAATCCTCAGCACCAAGCCCATGATGCTCTTAATCCGGCCCTGGTCCTCCTCCACCGACGCTTCCACCTACACCGCCCATAGGTGCGCGCAGCCTATTGCATTAGGGTGTGCACCCCAAAGTTTAAATACACATGCATGTGTTTGCCTACATGTACATGGCCCCGATACATTACTCTCCCTGCTGGCAAAGTGAAATAGAGCAGAGCAGGTCCGAGGGAGATCTTTCCCATCTCCTCACTGGCAAACAGAGCGATAATGCTAATGTGCCCTAGGTGATTAGGGTGTGCCCAGGTACACCCGGCAAACCCTGTGCGCACGCCTATGACACCGCCACATCCACCACCACCTCAACCTCCCTCCTACTCCATATGGGCCTCGTCCTTCAGAGATGAAGAACATTGTTTTATTTTTCTGGGGTTTTTTTGGTTGTTTTAAGTTATTCCCCTATCCACATTTGTTTGCAGAGCACTTGCCATGCTCTTAACTACGTTTTGCTGCCATTTGTAGCACTCTAGCCCTTTCCATTGGTGTTTTAGAGCCATTTTAGTGCCTGAAAGTTCAGGTCCCCATTGACTTCAATTGGGTTCGGTGTCCGGGAAAAGTTCGGCAAAAGTCCGGGACACGGACCCGGACTTTTTTTTCAAGTTCGGCCGAACCCGCCGAACACGGACATCCAGGTGTCCGCTCAACTCTAGTTCCTACATTGTCACCCTGTCACATGGGCTTCCAATGGAGTCTACAATTAGCTATTTAAAAACACATTAGACATGATTCAACCTTTTTATGATCAGGATATCGCCCTGAGATATGCCATACAGCAATAACTGGAGTGCATGCTTGTAGAAAGGAAATGGGTACAGGAGATCAGCAGTACTGAGATGCAAAAAAAGATGAAAAATATATATATTTTTTTTAAATGGCAGTTTATTATGCACAGTGGTTTAGCAAATTAAATTGCATGCCTGTTTCTAATATCTCTAGAATAGAAGCAAGGAGAAATCTTGATAAAAAATGTTGGTAAACTTCTTGAAACATAAATATATATATATTTTTGGTGAGTTGTGTTAAAAATAAAATACCAATCTGAACAAAAAAAATGTATGTGAAAGCGTACAGAAAATTGCACTTAGGGTGTGTCATATGGTCCCCTACCAAAGAGGAAGGACCCTTCCCTGACCCTCTAGGGAACATGACTCCTGACAGGTGCAAGACACACTTAGGTTCAGCTAGCCAAAAGGCCTGGTAAACCCAGATAATCATAATCAGCCGAAGCAATGGGTGCTAGGTGAGAGGATCTCTCAATGAGAGGCCCCCTAAGCAGGGGAGAAAGGAATCCAAGGGCCACACATCCTCTCCCTGGACTTCAGGCCTGAAGTTCTATACCCCACAATCAATGTAAAAAGAACACACATATAACCACAAAGACACCACTGGAATTCAGCCATGACACAAATTGGTGAATAGCAGCAGTGGTCCACTTTTCTTCGACCCCCGGAAGCATTTGGTGCAATACACAACTGTCAACTGATGCCAGAACCTTATTAGCAGTTCATTGATCAGACACACAGCTCTCTCCATTAACCAATATACAATTCAGTCTAGGTACCCTCATAAAACTGCCCATTTCACAAGCATGAACAACCCAGAAAACAAACAGAGATCTGCCAGATCACCCTATCAAAAATACCTTAGCTGGAGTCTCTAGCTATCCACATTTCTGTCTCTTCCTCTTCATAACCCCAGTATATTTCATAACTCATGAAAGAATAACAGCACAGCAAAAATATAGACATACAGTATTTACCTTACTCAGTTAATTTGTAGTGTTTTGAACCCAAATGTCAGTACCCTAAGAGTATCCGGAAAAGAACCAGCCCAACTCCTCTCTGGGCATCCAAGGCCTATCATATCATGTTAGCAGACTGTAAACCTGTAGGCATTCAGAGATATTAATACCTATAGAAAACTGTATCTGGGTCATAAATGGGGTTACATCCTAGCAACCACCCCTTAGCCTGAATAATTGGTCAGATGGTCTCTGTCAAGTATCAACACTCCCCTTTTATGTAAAGAAAAGTGGAATGCAACCACATCTTTGGAGCTCTTGTTTTAACATCGAACCAAGGAATGGTCTTTGCTTATTCATTGGACCAAACCAGGAGCTCAAGTATTTTCCTTTTCAACTCCCTTTTTTTTCTCTGTTGCATTATTAGTATTACAAAAAGTGCAGTGCTAGTAAATACATTAGTCCATTAGGTAACATGTAATCATCATGGTTTGTTGCTAGTAGACGTGAGAGAAAGAGGGAGTTTCCAGAAAGGAGCCATCACCAACACCCATTTTCACTGCCTCTTACCCTTTGGTGTAGACCCCCAATCCTGGAAGGTCAAACAAGCTCTGTTATGATAATCCTGGAGCATGCCACTGGATCAAATGGTCATCTTCTCCCATATGGAACCATAAATAATTGCCAACAACTTTCTCCCCAGTATCATATGATGTAAAGACATAAAAGGGGGCATATCATGGTGTAGTACGTTTGAATCGAAAGTTTATTAGGCAAGAATAAGTTACACTCACTTAAACTGAAGTAAAATTGCGCCTTGTACATAAAAACTCCTGTTTCAAACTGAAAAGATGGCCGCCGCGTCCGGGTGTGCAATAACATCATTGGTGTGCGCAATGACATCACACGTCGCCACTCCTTCCAAAAAAAATTGGGAGGAGTGGCGACGCGTGATGTCATTGGGCACCCGGACATGGCGGCCATCTTTTCGGTTTGAAACAGGAGTTTTATGGACAAGGCACGAAATTTACTTTAATTTAAGGCGGGCAGGTTATTTCCCCCCTCCTCTCTCCAGGACCCTTTAGTTTATTCACATGATCTCTCTATCTAAAGCTTGCGCAGCTTGGGCCAAGCCTGTCTCGGGCGAGGGGCATTCTAGCTTGGTTTGGGTGGGGGATGGGTCTGCTCAGCTCGGCCAGGAAGGAGGGCTGAGTCAGCATAGTTCGTGTGGGAAGGCAGGTCCATTTGGCTCAGATGAGGATGCAAACAGGCTCAATTTCAGTGGGTCTGCTTGGTTCGGGCAGGGAAGTGGGCTGGCTCAGCTTAGACTGGCTCAACTCGACTCGGTTTTGGGGGGGAGATGGGCTGGCTTGGGTAGGGGGGCAGGTCCTGTCAGCTCACCTAAGGGCAGGGAGGGGGCTAGCAGCTGGCCCAGTGCATACTCTGTGGCAACTCAAAGGTGCTTATTGCCTTTTCCACCAATTTAAAATACACTGCAAGGAGTGGGAGGAGAAGAGGATGTTGCCCTCAGTGCCCTGGCCTGCACCAGCAAATTTACAGAGGTCAGTGTATGACAGCTCTACACCACAGACAGACTGCCCTGTCATCTTCTGATAAGAGTCTGTTCGGGGTCAATAGGGTCCCTAAGGTAAAGGGGGAACACTGATATAAAGGTTCTCCCTTATATCAGTGTCCTCACTCCCCTCTTACATCAGTGTCCCCCCCTTACCATTATGTATTCATTCTGCGCATACTAATGTAGGAGGGGGGCTCTGGTGACCGGAGACCCCCTCCTTTACTTAGTACGTGATCCTGAACTTCCTGGTTTGGGGAAGCACGCATTGCTGGCGGCCCACTACCTCTGGGATTAGACACAGTGGCAGCTGATTGGCAGGTACATCGAGTCCGCCGGCACCCGCCGATGCTTCAATACACAGGCAGAACGGCGATCTGTCACTAAAAAAGACACAAATCCTGTGTCTCTCCTAGTACAAACATTTCCCCCACAGTAGTAAAGCACTGATCAGGCACACATTTAACCATTTGATCGCCCCTGTAAACCCCATGTCTACCAGTGCCATTAGTACAGTGACAGTACATATTTTTTAGCATTGATCACTGTAATAGTGTCACTGGTCCCCAAAAAGTGCCAAAAGTGTCAATTAGTGTCCCGATTGTCTGACGCAATATTGCAGTTCTGCTGTAAGTCGCTGATTGCCGCCATTGCTAGTAAAAAAAATAAAAAAATGAAAATATCCCACAGTTTGTAGACGCTATAACTTTTGGGCAAACTAATCACTATGCATTTTCGAGGAATTTTTTTTCCATAAACGTTTTTATTGAAGATAAAAGTGGGTTAACAAAGACATAGAAGAGTACAGTTAATGTCAACAGTAAAAAAATACATAGACATCATGTGAACATAAGAAGGTTGCACGTCTATCAACAATCAAGGCTTTACTGCTATAGGGATAGTGGGAGATACATTTGCGGGTGGGAACAATAACAACGGTCGCAAAGTACTAGTGTAAAGAAAGTAAAAAATATATAATTTTTTTTAAAATTGTTACAGCGCAAAAAATAAAAAGAGGTGATCATATACCACCAAAAGAAAGCTCTATTTGAGGGGTAAAATACACATAATTTGTTCAAGTACAGCGTTGCACGACCATGCAATTGTTAAAGTAACGCAGTGTCATATATCCCAAAAAATGGCCTGGTCATGAAGGGGGTAATGAAGGGAGGGCTGAAGTGGTCAATGAAGTTAATCTTCAGGGTAGACTCAGACAAAGTGTTAGCTCTATCACTTTATTCTGTTTAGGTTTATGCAACTGTGAGGAGACAATAATTTCCCCTCCTCACTGCCTGTTTTTAACCCCTAAATACCTGAAACACCACCACATGGCGAATGGGTCACATTTGATGGGAACTACTGCCTGCTGAGTGCAACAGCCTGCATAACTTTTGCCTCCCATCTGCTGCCTTTGCAGCTTAAGGGGGAGCAATAGTGGTTGGTAAATACTCAGCTCAGTCCTGAGCAGAACCCCCCCCCCCCCCCCCAGAAAAAAACAAAATGATCTACGGCCCTGTGTATTAACAGACCAAATCTTTAGGACATTCCATAGAGATGACCTTGAAACAATTTCCAAAGTCTCTTAATACATATGCCTTCTGTACCAGGCTTTCTAAGCACTAATGCCAAAGGCACATTATACAGCGACTTCTTAACACAGACATCAACTTTTCTGATAATATTCAAATCCCCTTTAGGAGCCTTGTTAATGGCCAACTGAAGGGAAATCTGTCTTTATAAATTTGCTTGTCCCTATAACTAAGCCTAATTCAGCTAATTGGCCACTCACACAACACGCTGCAGCTGCTTTCTGTATAAGCTGCTCGAGTAGATGAAGCACTTAAATACAATTATAAAGCAGCCACTGGCAATCCAGTATCAGTTCTTGCTGCTTAAGTGCAGTTCAGTCTATTTGGCAGACATCTGATAAAAAAGACTACAGTACATATTACAAAGTAAATATATGATAGATTTAGGGGAAAGTGTGTATCATTAAAATTCAGATTTACTGCTAGTTAGCATACAACTGATTATTTTTGCATGGAACTTATTCAAATGTTTACATTGGGGTCATAGATGAAAACCAAAAACACAATTTTCTTTTCCGTTCATAACCATTAAAATATGTTTTGAATACTGCTAATTTATTAGCTCAACTCTAGGTATATTTTCCACAATTCCCTGCATACTAAAAGTCAGGCTGAGATAATGAGTCCTGCCAATCAAGTTCTGTTTAATTGCTGTCATCATGGTTCAGGCTAGACATGTGCATGATGAAAAAATGTGTTTAATTTTGTTTCGATTCGTTAATCTAGTTATTAATTTAGTTAAATTTGGTTGATTCGTTCAATTGATATTCAGGATTCGTATTCGGAATTCATATTTAAATTTTCTATGAATTTAACAATTTTTTGGAATCTAAGTGTTCGAATCAATAAATTTTGAATCGGTTAAATCAAAAATCTTCGTTTTTTTTTCGGTTCAAATGCGGCAAAGTTAACAAACAAAAGAAAAATCTTCATCAAATGATTAGAATGACTCTTTAAATCATCTTTGTCTTAACAAAAATAGCATTATTTTAAATGGTACTCTAAGAACACACAAAGGTGTACGTTTAGTAAACGGAGAAGTTTTCTCTCAGTTCACTTCTCTGCAATTCTCAGAGAAAAATTATCAACTCTGGCACCCAGTTTAGGTGGTCGAGAACTTCAATTCTCAAAGGGTGATCAGAGGAGAATTTTTTTCTCTGAAAACGGCCATGATCCCTGTATAACTGGACTGCCTGTAATCTCACGAGATTTTGTGAGATTACAGTGCCGCCAAGTTTAAAAAGTGAAACCAAAGTTTAAAAGCACTCGTAATGACATGTTCTGACACATGAAAACTAACTGAATATCTATCTATCTACACACACACACACACACACACACACTGAGATGTATCCCGGGTAACTAGAGGCCGGTCAGCCTAACATCTGTAGTCTGCAAGATTTTGGAGGGGATGTTAAGGGACCACATACAAGACTTTAGTAATGAAAACTGTATTATTAGTAGTAATCAGCATGGATTCATGAAAAATCGTTCTTGCCAAACCAATCTATTAACCTTCTACGATGAAGTGAGCTGCCACCTAGATAAAGGTAAGCCGGTGGATGTGGTGTATCTGGACTTTGCAAAGGCCTTTGACACCGTTCCCCACAAACGCTTACTGTACAAACTAAGGAAGGTAGGTATGGACCATAGGGTGAGTACCTGGATAGAGAACTGGCTCCAGGGGAGAGTACAGAGGGTGGTGATTAATGGGGAGTACTCAGATTGGGCAGGTGTGGAAAGTGGGGTCCCCCAGGGTTCTGTCCTGGGACCAATCCTGTTTAATTTATTCATAAATGATCTAGAGGAGGGGATATCTAGTACAATCTCAGTATTTGCAGATGATACTAAACTAAGCATGCCAATATCTTCTATGCAGGATGTGGAAACCTTACAAGCGGACCTGAACAAAATAACGGGGTGGGCAACTACATGGCAGATGAGGTTTAATGTTGAAAAATGTGAAGTAATGCACTTGGGGGCCAGAAACCAGAAAGCAAGCTACTCACTAGGGGGGGAACCTCTAGGTGAGTCTAGGATGGAAAGGGACCTGGGGGTACTGGTAGACAACAGGCTTGGCAGTGGCATGCAATGCCAAGCTGCTGCAAGCAAAGCCAACAGAATACTGGGATGTATAAAAAAGGGGATTCACTCCAGAAATAAAGAGATTATTCTCCCGCTCTACAAGACTCTGGTCCGGCCACATCTGGAGTATGCTGTCCAGTTCTGGGCACCGGTCCTCAGGAAGGATGTGCTGGAACTGGAGAGAGTCCAGAGAAGGGCAACAAAAATAATTAGGGGAATGGAGGACATCAGCTATGAGGAAAGACTACAAGCACTGAACTTATTCTCTCTGGAGAAGAGACGATTGAGGGGGGATATGATATCAATGTACAAATACTGTACTGGCGACCCTAGCATAAGGAACAAACTATTCAGAGAGAGGAGATACAATAAGACACGTGGCCATTCACTAAAACTAGAGGAAAGGCGGTTTAACCTTAAAATGCGTAAGGGGTTCTTCACTGTAAGAACGGTAAGGATGTGGAATTCTCTTCCACAAGCAGTCGTATCAGCTGGGAGCATTGATAGTTTCAAAAAACTATTAAATGGGCACCTTGGAGACCACAACATACAGGGATACACAATGTACGGTTAAAAGCAAACACACACACATCATAGGTTGAACTGGATGGACTGATGTCTTTTTTCAACCTCACTAACTATGTAACTATGTAACTATGTAACACACACACACACACATATACAGTATATATACATACAGTGTATATACATATGTACATACAGTATATATATATATATATATATATATATATATATATATATATATATATTGTGACAGGAAGTCAGGTAAATCTGTGAATGTAGTCACAGACACAAGATACATTTCCACCTGGATTGGAAAGTTCACCAATTACTATAGGGTGTCGGCTGCCAAAGGCAGCAGGAAGGTGTAAAGAAGTTGAAAGGCCTTCAGCTGTTCGGAATGAGGAAATGAAGGCCTCTATAATTTGTCCAGAGGAAGTCTATGGATTGCTGCCTCCTGTCGCCGTGTGGGCTGGGAGAGGAGGACAGACAGATGTGTGCCTCCCAACGCTGAGGAAGCCTGGGAGAAGGATTGCTGCCTCCTGTCGCCGTGTGGGCTGGGAGAGGAGGACAGACAGATGAGTGCCTCCCGACAAGCTGGTGAGCATGGGAGAAGACCCCCTGAAGTGATGTGCGCTAAGGAGGGTAAACAAGTGTGAAGACTACTCGAAGTGAGGTCTTGGATCATTTCTAGGTGAAAAGAAACCAATGGACATTTCCTGTGTGAAGGGGAAATTAAGTAAGATTGAAGACTTCTCAAAGGGGAGGACATGGACTGTTTTTCTATGTGGAGAGAAAACAAAGGGACATGTTCCATATGAAGAGGAAAAGGGACATGTTAAATGAACTGTTTGCTGTGTAAAGAGATTATAAATGAACTATTGATGGTCTGCTGTAGGATCAGCAAAGTCTGCCCAACAGTAGGTTGGGGACAGACTCTTAGGTAGGTTCCAGTGTGAGAAGGTAGCCGCCCACAGAGGCAAGGATTTATTTTGTCTTTTATTTTATTTTGCTGGTTTTGACGCTTGCAGTCTGGTGAAGAAAAATGCATTAATAAACCAAACTGTTGTTTGCAAGCACTTCTCGGCTATCTTCTTGTGAAACCGTCATCCACGCCTACCACCGAGCTAATCCCTCACAATATATACACCAGTACATACAGTGTATATATATATATATATATATATATATATATATATATATATATATATATATATATATACACCAGTACATACAGTATATATATATATATATATATATATATATATATATATATATATATACACCAGTACATACAGTATATATATGTATATATAGTATATATATATATATATATATATATGTGAGAACAAAAAACAGGATAATATCAGCGCAGAATGGACGGTGATGAATGAAGACAAAAAGCAGCTGCACTTCTCAGGTCAAAATACAATTCCTGTTTGATACAATATAAATACAATAAAGCAGCGCTAAAACCTAATATGAACGTGGTACAATATTGACAGTGAGAGTCCATGCAAAAAAGCCCGTGGTGAAAGGTGAACACACTTTCTGGCAGGATCAACAGGTGCTCTAAGTGCTTGAATCCACCACCGAGTGAAATGGCCTCTCACCTCACGCTTATTAGACATAAGCATAAAATCAAGATATCATGAAGCGATCTTCCCCTTATCACAGGCGGTGGGTGGGATGTCCCTCCCTCTTGTATTCCACCAAAGAGACCTCACATTGACCAGGTAAAAGCCACAATGTTCCCAGAGCGGACCTTGCACTGATCACAGATAAGCTTCAGCCGGCAGCTCCCCTTAAACCATGAGACAGGGAAAAACACCGGGCAAGCCCATAGCGTAATACTGACAAAAGCTTTATTGGGTATAAAATAAAGACAGCCTCTTACTTGTGAAAGAAGGGTAAAATTACAGTAATGCCGGCAGGTCCCGTGGGCACCACACCGAATCTCCAGACAGCAGTGGGCGACGTCTGCTTGCTCCACCTTCCCCCCGGACGCGTATCGTCCCCCAATGGATGGGGACTTCTTCAGCGGTATGTAAAGGTAAGTGTCAGCGTCTCCCCTTAAAATATACCGCCATGTCCATTGATTGGACAGGCGGAATGGACCTTCTCATTGGCCAGCCTCCAATGCCCGGACTATTACATGTACTTCCGCCCTTACTAGGGCGGAAGAAAACAATGCCCTGTATTAGGAAACTACTGCAGATGGCTCAGATGCCCGGACTATTACACGTACTTCCGCCCTCACTAGGGCGGAAGTGACGTTGCCCAGTATTCGGAGACCGCTGCGGACGGCAGTGGTGTACTTCCGCCCTCACTAGAGCGGAAGTGACGATCCTCTACATCGAGAGACCGCCCCTTCATCGCTCTCTGCTACAATGACCGGGTCCTATTGGAGGCGGATCACTCGTCGTCATAGCGACAATGGACGCCACCGCTCTGTTTAGAGAGGGGAGCGCCCCTGTTAGCCATCAGAGGACCGCCCCTTCCAGAAAAACAATACTGTATCATACCAATGGAAGTTCATGGTACCTCCCATAAACAATACTGCTACAGGGTATGCATAGGAAAAGAAGACACAAACGGATGCATCTCCTTCTAGTCTGGACAAAAAAGATAATAATAATAATAATATGGCTGTATAAAAACATGTTAGGACACATAATATACATATATGTCTCACATGATGTCAATATAAACCTGTATTAAATGCATGGATAAAATTAGGCTATGGATGGAGGTCCTCTTCATATGATATATCCCGGCACCCACCATAGGTACACGTTATTAGATATACCTCCGCCACTAGCAAGACCTAATGTCCATATAATGGTAACAGTATTAGAAGATAAAAAAGCTTTTTGTAGAAAATTAAAAAAATATTTTTTTATAATTTAAAATATGGAGCTGTAGACGTCCCACTGTTGTCTGGGTTACATTAAAACATAGAATAAAACGCATGTAAATATGAAATATAAAACACTCAAAAAACCTTAAAACCAGGAATTGTATTTATCTATCCGAAATAAAACAATTGAGGTCGAACTCTACGTTCAGACCTCGAGGCACCCCCACTTTAGTCTCGTATATCCAAAAGGACTCTCGTTGACTAAGTTTCCTGATCAGATTACCCCCCCTCCAGTGTTTATGAACCCTTTCTATGCCCCAAAACTTCAGATTCCTAGGATCTTTATTGTGGAATTTTTTGAAATGTTGGGTCACACTGTGGGGGGTTTTTCCTTTTTTAATGCTCCGGACATGTTCGGCAACCCTAGTCGTTAGGGCCCTTGATGTCCTACCTACATACTGCAGGCCGCAGTCACATTCTAGCATGTATACTACGCCTGTAGTCGAGCAGGTGATCAGGTCTTTGATTACATAGTTCCTTCCTGTTGCATTTGCTATGTACTCCTTTCTGCGTTTCAAGTTCCCTTTGGCTGTTCTACACACCACACACTTGCCACAGGCATAAAAATCCTTTTAAGGAAAAAGCGCAAACTAAAAACCATAGAAGCCCAGATTAAAGAGCTACAAACCTCCCTAGAACCACATAAAGAAACTGAAGAGTTCTCTAGACTCTCAGGGATACTAAAAAATTGGTTGATCAAATGGGACATAGAAACACAAAACAAGAAAAAGAAAAAATACATTAGGGACTTTGGAGATTTTCGTGAAAATAATATCTATAAGTGGCAAAAGAATATTAACAATGGGGACATAGAGATTGATGAGGGTGGAGAAGGTTCACAAGATCTCCCCATTACCCCAGCACCAGGACTGAGAGAAGCCCCTAGCGAAGTTTGGAGAGCCTCACCGGCCCCATATTATAATGGAGAGTTCCAACGAGGTCATCAAAACCGGGGTAGGAAAAGGGGAGGGAGGGGGGGCAGAGGGAAATTTAACACCCCAGGGAGAGGTAACTATTCTGCCCCTCCAAATAACTATCACAATGAGCAGTATCCCAATCCCCATAGAGATCGCCCACAAACCCCAAGACACACCTCACAAGGGAGGGGCCGGGGAAGAGGGGGTGCAGCCTATCCACAAAGAGGAGGCCAATCGAACCGAGGATACCCCAATAAAGGGAACCATTCATCCTATGCCCAAGTAGCCACCTACAATAGGTTTGATTCCCTACAAAATAACCAGTATGGGAATCCTTTTTTAGGGAATATGGGGGGACAAGAGAGGGGCCCCCCTCCACCGTTTCAGAGCCAGTCGGAGAACTGGTGGAGGGCACCAGGAGAAGGCACCCCAGGGGGAAAAGGAGGGAAAAGAAACAGAGAGGAAACCGAGGAGGCAGGAGGGTCCAGAGGAAAAAGATCCCGGTAGGATCCGGCATCTTTAATCTAAGTGGGGTACGATTGGGAGAGGACGAATTAAGGACCCTAGATAAGGGCCTTAAGTTCGCACCGGTGCGAAATTTAAATAAATTTCAAACCTATGTGGGAATCCAGAAATTTATCCGCTCTCTCAATATTAAAAAATATTGCATGAATAACCCCATTATGAAGAATTCCTCTGACCCCCCTGGAGGCCCCCCGGTCCCTACTAACCCTTCCGGAGTCTTCCAACACACCAATTTGAGGAACAGGTCAACTTTTAACCCCCAAAACAAGGGGAATAAATATGTTGATGTATTCAAACATATGGTGGTTAAGGATTTAGAAGACCTAAAAAAGTAAGGGAAGTGACTGACCCCCAATCCATCAAAGCCGGTATAAAAGCTCTTGAGGAGAATAAAGAGATTGTCATCAGGCCGGCAGACAAGGGAGGGGGCCTTGTAGTCCTCAGCAAGGAGTACTACAAAAATGAAATGGCACGCCTTCTTTCGAATCAGAGTACTTATAATACCTTACGACGTGACCCACTTCCGGAATTTAAAAGAGAATTAAACACCTTCGTTGAATCTGGCAAGAAGAAAGGAGTCCTAAATAAAAGGGAGTCTATGTATCTTGACCCCCTCTATTGCCGGACTCCTATCATCTACTTCTTACCAAAAATCAGGACAAAAAAATGACAAGGAACACCCACCCGGAAGGCCTATCGTAAATGGCATAGAATCTGTGACGTCCAGATTAGGACAATTTATAGACGTGTATCTACAACCCCTGGTAGTCAAAACCAGGTCCTACCTAAAAGATACCAAACATATCTTACAGATTCTACAAGAGTTCCCGTGCACATCATCTACGATTTTGGTAACAGCAGACGTCAGTTCGCTTTACACCATAATTGGACATGACGCCGCAGAAGCAGCTGTCAAATGGGCATTCTCCCAGTCTGACTTACCCAGAAAACTCAGAAGCTTCCTACTGAGCAGCTTGTGGTTTTGTCTCACTAGGAATTACTTCTGGTATTATAGGACATACTACCTTCAAACCAGAGGTGTGGCGATGGGGGCACGCTTCGCTCCCAGTGTGGCCAACCTGTTTATGGCCCACTGGGAGGAAGAAGTGGTGTTTAAAGATCGTCGCCCAGAGCTAACATGTTATAGAAGGTACATAGACGATATGTTCCTTATATGGGAAGGAGACATGGAGGGCTTAAATAAGTTCATGGACAGATTGAACTGCAACAACAAAAATATTACCTTGTCCTGGACCACTAGTAAAGAAAAGGTAGTATTCTTGGACTTGGTCATTTCGGTTACCGGAAATAAAATCACTTCCTCCAATTTTTCAAAACCTACGGACCGGAATGGGTACATTCCATTAGACAGTTGCCATCACCGCACATGGCTCTGCAATATTCCTAAAGGGCAGTTTATTCGCCTAAGACGCAACTGCGCCTCAGATACAGATTTTGCTTCACAGTCAAAGGTTTACTGTGACAGATTTATGCAAAAAGGATATTGCAGAGACAAGCTCGAGGAAGATAGGCTGGCCGTACAGGCTATTAACCGGGAGTCACTTTTGTCTATTGCCCCCAAAGTAGTTAAACCTAAGAAGTATGAGATCAGAATAATACTAGACTATAATATCCAGCATAAAAAAATCGAAAAGATTTTTAAGAAACACTGGCCCATCCTTCAACAGGATAAGACCCTGGGAGCAATTATACCTACCAGACCATCGTTTGTGTATAAAAAGGCACCGACTCTCAGGAATCTTTTAGCCCCAGGGGTAGTGGACCCACCTACACAGATTAACAACACACTGTTGCAATATTTGTCAGGTTTTTATGCCTGTGGCAAGTGTGTGGTGTGTAGAACAGCCAAAGGGAACTTGAAACGCAGAAAGGAGTACATAGCAAATGCAACAGGAAGGAACTATGTAATCAAAGACCTGATCACCTGCTCGACTACAGGCGTAGTATACATGCTAGAATGTGACTGCGGCCTGCAGTATGTAGGTAGGACATCAAGGGCCCTAACGACTAGGGTTGCCGAACATGTCCGGAGCATTAAAAAAGGAAAAACCCCCCACAGTGTGACCCAACATTTCAAAAAATTCCACAATAAAGATCCTAGGAATCTGAAGTTTTGGGGCATAGAAAGGGTTCATAAACACTGGAGGGGGGGTAATCTGATCAGGAAACTTAGTCAACGAGAGTCCTTTTGGATATACGAGACTAAAGTGGGGGTGCCTCGAGGTCTGAACGTAGAGTTCGACCTCAATTGTTTTATTTCGGATAGATAAATACAATTCCTGGTTTTAAGGTTTTTTGAGTGTTTTATATTTCATATTTACATGCGTTTTATTCTATGTTTTAATGTAACCCAGACAACAGTGGGACGTCTACAGCTCCATATTTTAAATTATAAAAAAATATTTTTTTAATTTTCTACAAAAAGCTTTTTTATCTTCTAATACTGTTACCATTATATGGACATTAGGTCTTGCTAGTGGCGGAGGTATATCTAATAACGTGTACCTATGGTGGGTGCCGGGATATATCATATGAAGAGGACCTCCATCCATAGCCTAATTTTATCCATGCATTTAATACAGGTTTATATTGACATCATGTGAGACATATATGTATATTATGTGTCCTAACATGTTTTTATACAGCCATATTATTATTATTATTATCTTTTTTGTCCAGACTAGAAGGAGATGCATCCGTTTGTGTCTTCTTTTCCTATGCATACCCTGTAGCAGTATTGTTTATGGGAGGTACCATGAACTTCCATTGGTATGATACAGTATTGTTTTTCTGGAAGGGGCGGTCCTCTGATGGCTAACAGGGGCGCTCCCCTCTCTAAACAGAGCGGTGGCGTCCATTGTCGCTATGACGACGAGTGATCCGCCTCCAATAGGACCCGGTCATTGTAGCAGAGAGCGATGAAGGGGCGGTCTCTCGATGTAGAGGATCGTCACTTCCGCTCTAGTGAGGGCGGAAGTACACCACTGCCGTCCACAGCGGTCTCCGAATACTGGGCAACGTCAGTATTGAGCAGTTTTACTGCTTTTTACTCACTGGTCACCTAGCTAGTGTCAACAGATAGTGTCCCCAACACACAGTGTGCCCAATACACAGTGTCCCCAAAACAGTGTCCCAAACACCTGTCACACATCTGTCCCAGTAAAATAATCTGTTACAGTGAACATCTGTCCGTGATCATTTGCCACATCTGTCCTTGATCATTTCCGCATCTGCCAGATGACTATAGGGTGCATCTGTCCGTGATCTGGCGCATCTGTCCGTGATCATCTGGCGCATCTGTCTGTGATCATCTGGCGCATATATCCGTGATCATCTGGCGCACATCTGGCGTACATCATCAGCTACATCTGCCAGTGATCATCCGGCGCATATGTCCGTGATCATGTGGTGCATCTGTCCATGATCATCTGGTACAAATGTCAGTGATCTTCTGGTGCATATGTCCACGATCATCTGGCCCATATTACCGTGATCATTTGGCGCCTATGTCGGTGATCATCTGGCGCATATGTCTGTAATCATCTGGCGCATATGTCCGTAATCATCTGGCGCATATGTTCGTGATCATCTGGTGCATATGTCCATAATCATCTGGCGCATATGTCCGTGATCATCTGGTGCATATGTCCGTGATAATCTAGCGCATCTGTCCGGGATCATCTGCCGCATCTGTCCATGATCATCTCCTGCATCTGTCCATGATCATCTGGTGCACATCTGGTGCACATCATCTGCCACCTCTACCAGTGATCATCTGGCGCATATGTCCATGATTATCCGGCGCATCTGTCCGTGACAATCTGCCACATCTGTCCATGATAATCTGCCACAGCTATCCGTGATAATCTGCCACATCTATATGTGATAATCTTTCACATCTGTGATAATCTGGTGCACATCTGGCACACATCATCTGCCACACCTATCTGTAATCATCTGCCACACCTGTCCATAGTCATCTGACACATCTGTCCGTGATCATCTGGCACACACCATCTGCAACATCTGCCAGTGATCATCTGCCACACCTGTCTGTAATCATCTGCCACATCTGTCTGTTATCATCTGGCACACATTATTTGCCACATCTGTCCATGATCATCTGCCACATCTGTCTATGATCATCTGCCACATCTGTTCATGATCTGCCACATCTGTTCGTGATCTGCCACATCTGTCTCAGTGAACATCTGCCACGTCCCAGTGATCAACATCTGTCACAGGGCCTTCAAAAATGTGATAGGTACTCATGAAATGAAATGTGTAATTTATGCTACTAGAACACCTGACGGTGCTACTTGGATGTTGGGCCTCTGTATGTGGCCACTCTGTGGAAAAATTTCACACATACTCAGGAGGAGTTGCAGAATGTATTTTGGGGTGTAATTTTTGCTATGTTAATGCTATGTGTTTGAAAGATCTTATAAATGGAAAACTTTGTGTAAAAAAAAAAAAATAAGTTTCATTTTCTTTCCACATTTTCCAAAAACTTCAAAAACGTCAAAAGACTCATTATCCCTCGTAGAATATGCATTTCGGTGTTTCAACAAACCTATTATCATACACTTATCAGGACTTTTTTTACCAAAGACATGTAGCAGAATACATTCTGGCCTAAATTTATGATGAAATTTGATTTTATTGGATTTCTTTTGAAACAGAAAATAGAAAATATGTTTTTTTTTTTTTTAATTTTCGCTCTTTTTTTGCTTGTATCGCAAAAAAAAAAAAAAAAACAGTGGTGAATAAATACCTCCAAAAGAAAGCTCTATTTGTGTGAACAAAATGAAAAAAAAAATGTAATTTGGGTACAGTGTAGCATGACTGAGTAATTGTCATTCAAAGTGCGAGAGGGTGAGGATGTCACGTGTCTGTGATGTAACGCATAGGAGGAGCTAGTGATGTGAAGCATTCCCACGTCTGTCATCACCCACAAGCTGTCTCTCCGGCGAGGGGAGAGATCAGAAGTGTCCGCTGCATCTTGTAAATAGTAGCCGTGGTGAGAGTACTGGCTGTTTTTGGAAACTTGAACTGCAATTTACCTACTGACCAGTCAGGGAAACAACGCACCAGAAGGTTAACCTTTACCTAGATGTAAGTGAGAAGTGTTTTTAAGGAAATAAAGTCTTTGAATGATACTTGAATTTGAACCTTTCTTTTTTCTTCTATACATTGAGTTGATTGCTATATGAAGACAGTCAAAGGAGATATCATAGGATACCTAAAGGCTTTGTCTTTTCATACTGAAGGTGAGCGCACATTTAACCACACACTTCGGTGGAAGATAATTCACCCATTTTTTGTTTTTGTTTTGTGGGACTCTGCACAGTTTATTTTTTTATTTTTTTTTTTACAGAGGTGTTATTGATTTTTTTCACCTAATATCACCTCACTTGCATAATTGCACATGTCACAGCATGTTGGTTCATATGCACTGCACTGATTGATGAACTTTCTATGTCACTTATCTTAAAGATAATTTGCTTTTCTTGACAATATTACACCATATGCTCTTTATTTTTTATTTATATATCTGGGGAAAATACGCTGAGAGAAGTCTCCCCACAGAGAAGAATTTTATCACAGTTTGTCTCAAGCATTGACTCTAATTGTTAGAGGTGAGAGCACCAGATTATCCAATTGATGAGTGGATGAACTTTTCACAGACTTTTTTCTTGAACTTTCCTTTTTGGACTTTCAGTATTACATATATTTTTTATTTCTGGACTTTCATTTTTCAATTCGTTTTTTTGCACTTTTTGGCATCTTTTTGCACATTTAGAAATTCACTGCAATTGGAAAGATTTTTTTTAAATATATTTGTGCTTTATATTTATTCAGCATTTGATTTTTACTTGCTTGTTATTTATTTATATATTTTGAAGATTTATCATATTGTTTTTTTCTATTACGCTTCTTGGTTTATCATATTATTATTTTAGCTTCATCACACATCTGAATAGCGCACTACCCTTTGCTTTTATAATTCTTTTTGCAAGCTCTTGAGTTCTTGTGTTGGTGAGTGCTGCAGTTCATTTATAGGTGTGGATAGTAGCCATCCCAGCAGTGCACCTGTTCTCACACTTTATATATGCACATACACATTTTAATAATTCAGCTTTATGATAGTCTCAGCCAATAGTAGAGTTCTTTACTCAGTATTAGCTCTAGGATATGTGTGGTCCAGAAATGGGTGGACTGGTATTGGTGACAGTGTTGTCATTTTATGTCAGGGTTCATATCTGAACCTGAGACCTCTACGGGGTCTGGATGTAGCGCTTCTTGCTATACCAACTAAGATGCTGGACCACTCACTGCCTGATTCCTTGGATAATCTTGCATTGTATCTTGTTTTTGATGAACCTTAAACTCTTTGCTCCTTCCATGAACTTCCATATTTTGGCCATGTCTGTGCACTTCCTGTTTGTCAGATTATTGTGCTCTTTTCCAGCCAATATCTTGCTCCTTTCACTCCTGCTGCCTTTTTTTTAAATTACCTTTTGATATTGACCTTTGGTTTGTTCCTCGACTACGATTCTGCTTGAGCCCAACCTGCAACCAATTCTTACTGACATTTGGCTTGTTTAGTGACTATACTTCTGCTTGATCCCTACCTGCTACATCTGCTACGGGACCCTTGCTTGCAAACCCCCTGAGGGGGCAATCCTGGGGACAGTCACCTGGAAGTAGCATGCAGAAAAAAACATCTCCACCATCAGGAACTCTGGTGAAGACCAGTTAGTGCTTAGACCCTACACCTTGGGTAAGTCCACATCATCAGTCAGGGTGATCTGCTCACATGTTTATCTTGCTGGTTGGCAGAAGCCTCCCTACTGCTATAGATACTGGACCTGACCCCTCACCATGACATTTTAATTTGGTGCAGGGTTTTTTTCTACTTTGTTACTTTTTTTTACTATGTTTTTCTTTGTTACTTGATACGTGTTTCATAAATTTTCTTTATTTAGCAAAATTATTTGGCATATGTATCACATCAGTTATCGGTTACCCCTTTGTATCTACTCCTTTAGTGGTATATTTTCTTTGCTTCTGCAGTTACACCTGTAACAATGTGTAATAAGTTGAATTCATATACTGGAGTAATAGATGGAACATATAACTAGAGCATGTGTGATACTGGTTAACTGCGAATATATGGCACATGTGACATGGCAACCACACTATAATCATACCATTGGGGCAGTGTTACCCCACAAAGGGGAGGATATTCATTACATTGTATTCAGCCATGAACAAATTTACTTTTTGATTCAACAGAATATTTTAAATAACAAAATGATGGGTCCCTTAAAGTGGTAGTAAATTATGTTACACCTCTTGTACCTACAGGTAAGCCTATAATAAGGGTTTTCCTGTAGGTACTGTGAATATCTCCTAAATTTGTACAATTTAGGAGATATTCAGAGACATCGCCTGCACATGATGCAGGCGCAGGAGTGACGTCATCGCGGCCACTCATGTAGCCGAGGGGCCGCAAACTCAGAAGGAAGACCGGGGGAAGATGTCAACCCTCTCAGCGGTGACATCACAGAACTGGAGGGCTTTGTTCTAAGGTAAGTTTCTCATAATATGCTAATATGCGATGCATACTAGCACATTATGACATTGCCTTGCAGGGGATTTTTTTTTCACAGCAGCTGAGGGTTTACTACCGCATTAACTTAATATTTACTTGCACAACCTTTAAAAGCAATCACTGTAAACAAGTAAATAGACTAGCTCACGATGAGATTTCTGCACCTGTCAACAGGTCGATTGGCCCACTTTTCTTGAGCAAACAAATTGAAAGGCAGGGCTAAATCTAAAAAAGAAAAAAAATGAAATTCTTTAAATGAATTGTGCAAAAATAAAGTATCATAAACAGACTATGTGTTAGTGAACACATGTGCAAGCATATGCATATTTTACAATATACAGTAAATAAAATGCGAAAATGTGAAAACAAATCCTATGAATTGGCAGTAATACTGTATAAAATAGTATATAATGAACAAACCATAAATTTAGTGTAATGCATGTGCAAAAATATGCAATATTCCGATATACATCAGATCAAATAAGATATAATAACAAAACACATAAATATGACAATCTACAGCAGCTCAATAATGTGAAGATATTGATCCAATGTATAATTATTCCAAATACTGTAATTATTTCTCCCAGTTTAAATTGATCTAAAGTGCCCAAATGGAAAGACGCTTGCCACAACGCCATGACCCTTGATTACATAGTGGTTATGACTAGAACATTTAAATCAACCATCCAGCACTACTCCTCTCTGGGACTTTAGATGTTAAATCTCCGACATACAGTTTTTTTTGCAAGCAAATATGTATAAAGAAAACCATTTAAAAATGGTAAAAATCACTCATATTTAAAAGAATGTTACCAAGTGCTTCTCAAAAGATAGGGCCAACTCCAATTCAGACTGGCAAAGCTGACATGCATGATAACATCACCCTGTACTGGCCCCTCCCTACGCATTTTGTCAGAAGCTAATGGAACACTTAGGGCAGGGCCAGGACATTCGTTTGACCTTTATGTTGTTTATTTGAACATATTCATGCTGTTGTCTCTTGATGGTTTTTCGGTTATGAGCATGGTCTACTTTTGTTTATTTTCTCAATTGTCTCAATTTTTGTAACAAACTGCTCCAGTGGTCTCAGGTTTGAAGACAGACTTCTATCGCCTGCATGTTTTAGCTCTTTTCACAGATGCAGGGAAGCAAACCTAAAATGTACAGTAGGCAAAGTGTTTTTTTGTCTGTGATCATAGACCTGATGTGACTTGCCAAAAAGCTCCAGTTTTGTCTCAAAGGACATTCTACCAGAAGCATTGTGGCTTGTCAATACATACATACTCATACATTAAGCAAACAATCTTATGTTAAGCATTTCTTTCAGCAGTGGAGTATTCCTGTCTTTTCTAACTTTGGGCTCACTGTTGCTCAAAAAACAGCCGATGGTGAGATCAGACTCTGATGTACCTTGGCCCTACAGTTCAGCTTTAAGTTTTTCTGTTTGGCTGTTTGTTTATGATCCCCACTATCCTTCTGTTCCATTTGGGATTGATATTCCTCTTGAGTCCAGGAAGGTTAACTATGTTTCTTTTGACCTTAACAGCCATGTTACACCCAATTTATTACATGTGTGGTTATGAGTAATCGATCTACAGCATCGTGAAACGTGTCAACCCGACACGTCTGTTTGTGCACTGTCTGTTTGCTTCATTTATGAGGAATAAATTGCTTTCATCTTATTACCTTGAGTGCGGTCTCAATTTTTGGACTTTTCTGCGTTTGGATGATGGATCCGACCTGCACCGAGCCCTGAACTTGCACCTGAGCGGCTCTTTCTTTGTTTGCTCTAACACCCAATTTATTACTATGCAATTTTTCAGTGCTGTGATAGTTTGCCTTACAATGCTGCAAGCAAATTCATTTCATATCTTTTTTGAGACATTCAGCACTTTCTTTTGTTTATTTTTAAAAAACATTTTTCTAAATGTTTCTAACTATATAAAGAAAAAAGGATAAACAATTAGAAAACTATATCCCTTGTTATATGTTATGAAACATATCAAATAAAAGTGCAGTACAAATACTCCCAAAATTACCCCATTTTGGAAAGTGGACACTCCAAGATGATCACATATGTTGCCAGTTTATTGGAAATGAGGAACAAGCTGGTATTGAGGTTGTTAACCACTTAAGCCCCGGAAGATTTTACCCCCATTCCGACCAGGGGGTATTTTGCGATTCGGCACTGCGTGAATTTAACGCACATTTGCGCGGTCGTGCGACGCTGTACCTAAACGAATTTGACGTCCTTTTTTTCCCACAAACAGAGCTTTCTTTTGGTGGTATTTGATCACCTGTGCGATTTTTTGATCACGCGCTATAAACAAAAAAAGAGCGTCAATTTTGCAAAAATAGCAATATTTTTCACATTTTTTTATATGAAATTCCCCCAAAAAAAAATGTAAAAATCAAAATTTTTAAAAATTTTCAGCCAATTTATTTTATGCTACCTATGTTTGGTAAAAAAAATCGCAAAAAGCGTATTTTGATTGGTTTGCGCAAAAGTTATCGCGTTTACTAACAAAGGGAAAGATTTTTGTCATTTTTGTTGTTTTTTTTTTTAACGCGTAATGGCGGCGATCTGCGATTTTTTTTGCGGTACTGCGACATTGCGGCGGACAGATCGGACCCTTGACTGACATTTTTGACACTTTTGGGGTTACCAGTGACATTTCTACAGTAATCAGTGCTATACATATGCACTGTTACTGTAAAAATACACTGGTAGTGAAGGGGTTAACTTTATTTGGAAGGGAGGGGCTGTGTGTGTCCCTAGGGGCGTGGTTTCTACTGTGATTGGCTGTGGCTCTAGCTGTAAGGACACTGATCAACGGATCTACATACCAGATCCGTTTTATCAGTGTCTTTGCAGCGAGGAGAATGACAGGCAGTTTGTTTACACAAGCTGCCTGACATTCTCCCTCTCCCCCGCCGATCGCCGAGTGACCGGCGGACATCGGGTCCGCTGGTCACACGCGCGGGGGGGTCCGTGACCACGCGGGAGCGGGAGCGCGCCCCGGGGGGCGCGCGCTCGCTCCCTAGACCCTCACAAGCAAGCAACGTAGCCCTACGTTAGTTTGCCTGTGAGGGGCTGACCGCCGACGTAGATAGTCGTGCGGCGGTCGGCAAGTGGTTAAAAATAAATGTCACCAACTGAGGCCAAGTGCAAGTCTTGCATTATTAGTGGAAGGAAGTTTTCTGGAGGATAAATACTTGCACTGATAATGCATTGCATGCAATGGTTAGAAATCGCAAAGCAGGACAATTGTTGGTGGTCAGTGGCACTTAACCCCCTTCCCCAAAAAACTCCAATCCTACAATCATTGGTGGTCAAAGGCATTTTAAAACTCCTCACTGCCCATCATTGATGGCGTGTACATTAAACCTCCCCAAAACATCCCCCATCATTGTGGTCTCTGGCACTTTAAATTCCCATCAAACAATCCTACAAAATCGGTGGTCAGTGACCCAGTAAAATTCCCCCCAACATTTATCACAGTCTTTTCTACTGCAGCTAGGATAATTTTATGAATGAATTAATTAATTAAATCTTCCTTCATTTCTTCCTCCATTGTAAGAGGAAGGGGTGGGTTCTCAAATGTAAACAGCACTACACTGTTAGGAACTGCAATTGCTGTGATTGGCCATCACAGCAATCACATCGCAAAGAGCCACTCCAATCAGCTATGTGCCTTTAGCCAACGCTTTCCTCTGTTTGCAGGAGCAGCACCCTTGTGCACTGGGTAAGGTACAGGTGTAAACAGACCAACATTTTTAGATGGCCTGTCAGAACAGGAAGTGTTCTGACAGGCCATTCCACTGCAATGGCCAATCCTGGAGTGGGTCAAAAAAAGAGTTCTGGCGCCACTCCAAAAGGTAATCTCCTGCAGTGTCTGAAAAGTGCACACATATACATAGAACACAAAATGTCCATAAAAAACACTGTTCACCCAATCCTATACGTTGGATAGCTTGTAAACGGAATAAAGAAAAAATTGAAGGATGGCGCTCAAGTGTATAGGTAACTGACAATTAACCCCAAAAGAGACATGGATAAACTGTCCAATAAAAGTTTATTGTATAGATCCACAATGAAGAAGCAGTATATATATTAAAATAAATCCTCCTACCAATCCATGAAGCCTCTGTGTGTCACCGCTGCCTCAGCAGAAATCCCTGATGTCAGTCCCAAGGGGGGGAGGAGGCTGGCAGCTGGAAAGGAAAAGCAGCGTAGATGGATAGAAAAGAGGAGCGGGTCCCAGCGGGGATGGAGGCTCACACGGTCCGGTGTGCGGCCGCTTCCTGGACCGGAGCCCACGCTGTGCTTTCCCGGTGCCCGCTGTGAGCGCCGGGAGGTCGCTCGCTGATGACGTCACCGCTGTCAGCTGGATGTGCGTCCGCAGCCGGCGAGGGGATCACCTGGAGGCCGGGGAAGCTGGAGGAAGGAGTTCGCTCGCTTCTACAGAGCCTCCCGATTGCCACAACGACATGTTTCGCTACATTAGTAGCTTTGTCAAGTTGTGGCTGGAGGCAATCGGGGGCTCTAAGAAGCCAAATGGTGGGCGGGGTTGGCTGACTAGCCAATGGAAAAACCCCCCTATAGGCTGAATGTAAAAGAATAACTATGCTGACAGGAAATAAATAGAAAAGATGGAACAAGTAAACTAGGACAGAAAATGAAATCTGTGTGCAAAAAATAAAAAATGAAAAATAATGATGATCAGAAGGTAAAAAATAAAGAATAAAAATTATATAAAAAAATTATAAAAAATATTTATATCTGGCATATTGGAAACCCAGAATGCTTCATGGAGGTAAAAGCATAATAATGCAAAACATTACCATATACATGAATAATCCATGTATATATCAAATTGTACACCAATGTGATGATATAAACATAGCCCTTATACTGTCATATAACAGACCATAAGGGACATCTTGAAAAAATGGCTATCAATATAACATGGAAATAAAATAATAAATAAATGGGTTTACACCCTAGCATAAAAAAAATCTCCATATGCACCTGGATATCTCTATACACTGGCAGGCTCAATAAAATATCAATAGTATATATGGAATAAAAAAATTGACGATAAAAAGTTTAAAAGTTTAAAAACTCCATTAGACAAGACAATTAACCTCTAGTTCTTCGTTGTCGAGATGAAGAATATTAAAATGTCTCTTGATAATGTGTGAAATGGCCCTATATTGGTCATTGTGGCCAGTGATAAACCTAACTGTGTTTTTGTTATCAGCTTGGTTGCGTATTTGGGTCGGTTCGGGCTCCAAATGTGATCTGAAAGCCTCCTCAACAAGGGGTAGTGGAAACCCCTTGTCTAGGAAGCATTCCTTCATTCTGGTTCCTTGGTCATTGTAATCCACTTGATTGGAACAGTTGCGCCGGAGTCTATGAAATTGACCCCCTGGGATGTTCCGTTTCCAGGCGGGGTGGTGGCAACTTGCATAGTGTAAGTATGAATTGCCACTGGTGGGTTTTGTGTGATTCTTGCTAATGATGTTTGGAGCCATTGTGAAGCAGGCTGATAAGGGAGGTAGTCTGGTTGTCCAGAATAAAATTGATTATCTCAGTGAGGGCAATCGGTTATTGGCCGACACTGAGACCTATATCAAGCTACCTGGTGATCCACTTCCCAAATATAAACTCGAACTCAAATCTCTGGTCGAGAGTGCGTGGCACCAAGGTGTCATTAATGACAAAGAGAAGAAATTCCTACTCCCAGGAGAAGTCAGTACTCCGTATTTTTATCATTTGCCAAAGGTACACAAGTCCCTAATGCAGTCACCAGGGAGACCTATTGTGGCGAGTACCAATAGCTTTACAAGCGGCATTTCGAAATACATAGACTTCTTCCTTCAACCTTTGGTGTGTCAACTGCCCTCATATATCAGAGACTCTTCACAAGTGCTTGAGGCTTTAAAGTCCTACATATGGGAAGGCAATTACATGTGGGCCTCTCTTGACGTTACGTCATTATATACTTCCATACCACACGAAGTAGGACTTCAGGCCATCACATATTTTTTGAGTCACTCTGGTTCCTTCAATTCATTACAGTCCATATTCTTAGTGGACTGTATTGAATTTTGCTTATGTCACAATTACTTCTCATTTTTAGATCAGTTTTATCTACAGATCAAGGGCACCACCATGGGGGCTAATTTTGCTCCAGTATATGCTAATCTAACCATGGGCCTATGGGAAGAGCACCACGTCTGGCACAACAATCCCTTTGCCCAATGTGTCGTCTTCTACGGACGATATATTGATGATGTTGTCCTCATCTAGAGTGGCGACCAGGCAATGTTTGAGGCATTTGTGGCACACTGCAATTCCAACTCGTTGGGGTTGTCCTTTACATCTGTCATCAACCCCAATGAGTTGGTTTTTCTAGATTTGGTGCTTTCCCATGAAGGCCCAAACATCATTAGCAAGAATCACACAAAACCCACCAGTGGCAATTCATACTTACACTATGCAAGTTGCCACCACCCCGCCTGGAAACGGAACATCCCAGGGGGTCAATTTCATAGACTCCGGCGCAACTGTTCCAATCAAGTGGATTACTGTGACCAAGGAACCAGAATGAAGGAATGCTTCCTAGACAAGGGGTTTCCACTACCCCTTGTTGAGGAGGCTTTCAGATCACATTTGGAGCCCGAACCGACCCAAATACGCAACCAAGCTGATAACAAAAACACAGTTAGGTTTATCACTGGCTACAATGACCAATATAGGGCCATTTCACACATTATCAAGAGACATTTTAATATTCTTCATCTCGACAGCAGATTAGGTCCCAATTTACCTCCAGTACCACAGGTTACTTTTAAAAGGGCACGCACAATCAAAAACATCTTAGCCCCAAGCAAATTAAAACCTCAGGTGCGTGCTCCCAATGACATCAGGTTTTACTTTGATAACCGCGCGGGCACCTATCAGTGCAAGAAACGCGGTTGCCTGACATGTCAATCCATAGTGCAAGCTTGCACTTCCATCAAAAATGGAGATGACATCTTCCACATCAAGCAATTCATCACATGTTCCACCGAATATGTGATATATGTATTAAGATGTCCATGTCAATTGATTTATGTGGGTCGTACTATGCGGACATTACGGAAAAGGATAGGAGAACACCGCCGACTCATCCATAAGGGATGTGACAAGCATAGCGTCCCACGTCATTTTTTAAAGTTCCATAACAAGGACTTTAGGAAACTCGAGGTCATGGTAATAGAAAGCATCCCTAAAGGCACCCTGACAGAAAATGAGCGTTTCTCTCTTTTATGTAAAAGAGAGACTTATTGGATCTATAAATTCAATTGCCTAGCACCCCAAGGCCTCAACGAAGAACTAGAGGTTAATTGTCTTGTCTAATGGAGTTTTTAAACTTTTAAACTTTTTATCGTCAATTTTTCTATTCCATATATACTATTGATATTTTATTGAGCCTGCCAGTGTATAGAGATATCCAGGTGCATATGGAGATTTTTTTATGCTAGGGTGTAAACCCATTTTTTTTATTATTTTATTTCCATATTATATTGATAGCCATTTTTTCAAGATGTCCCTTATGGTCTGTTATATGACAGTATAAGGGCTATGTTTATATCATCACATTGGTGTACAATTTGATATATACATGGATTATTCATGTATATGGTAATGTTTTGCATTATTATGCTTTTACCTCCATGAAGCATTCTGGGTTTCCAATATGCCAGATATAAATATTTTTTATAATTTTTTTATATAATTTTTATTCTTTATTTTTTACCTTCTGATCATCATTATTTTTCATTTTTTATTTTTTGCACACAGATTTCAGCGACCTCCCGGCACTCACAGCGGGCACCGGGAAAGCACAGCGTGGGCTCCGGTCCAGGAAGCGGCCGCACACCGGACCGTGTGAGCCCCCATCCCCGCTGGGACCCGCTTCTCTTTTCTATCCATCTACGCTGCTTTTCCTTTCCAGCTGCCAGCCTCCTCCCCCCTTGGGACTGACATCAGGGATTTCTGCTGAGGCAGCGGTGACACACAGAGGCTTCATGGATTGGTAGGAGGATTTATTTTAATATATATACTGCTTCTTCATTGTGGATCTATACAATAAACTTTTATTGGACAGTTTATCCATGTCTCTTTTGGGGTTAATTGTCAGTTACCTATACACTTGAGCGCCATCCTTCAATTTTTTCTTTAATCCTGGAGTGGGTACTTTTATACAAGTGTCATCAGTTCTGTCACACAATATGATTAAAAAACACTTAAAAACTGAATTCCTTCACATCTGTTTGCATTATTTTATACATTCATCTTCAGTTCAGTTAAGTTTACATCAATATACATCTGTTTTTTACATATTCATTAGTTCAGTTGTTGAAGGAAAAAAAACAAAACTTACTTGGACAAAAATATAATCTAATGATTGTTTATATAATTAAAAATATTACCTGAGAAAATATGCCTGTCTTTATAAAAAACTATTTTTCAGTTAATATTACAAATCTAATTTCATTAAAAACTTTTAGGGGTATAGTGAATGTGAAGGAATGTTCATGCAGTGAAAGTGCATGAACGTTCTTTCTGTGTAGATGGGGAAAAACAAAGGTTATTAGGCTTGTCCCTGTGTTGGTCAATTGTCTTTCATTGAACTAAAATGGAAAAAAAACACATTTCACCACTACATGGTGCTACGTGTCATAGGAAATTCTTATGGTGCTTAGCATCATTTAAAATGAAATATACTACAATTGGATTCTATTTGGCGCTAAGCATCATAGGAATTTCCTATGATGCTTAGCACCATCTAGAGGACAATTGTATTTTTCATTTTAAATCAATGAAAACATTCCACCAGAACAGAAAATAGTCTATTATATTCATTTTTTCTCCCCATTTCCGCAAAATGATTGTACATGCACTTTCACTAGACCAATTGTTATGCAAATGTTTAGATCTACAATACTTAGTCTGGGGAGGGTAGATCAGGATTTGACCTCCTGCTGGATCTTTGCTACTAACTGTGATCTCAGCAAAAAAAATATCCACATATTTTGAGCTCTTCTTTGATAACCAGGGACATGTTGTGAGTTGAGCTTCCTGATTTAACTTTCAAGAGTGTGTTTCCTATTAATGTAAGGTTCACAGCTGATTATACTATTTTACTTTTTTTCATAGTCTTGTAATAAAAACGTCCATGAATGTATTAATCCATTGCATATTGATATATATAAGTTGAAAACTTTGTTCATATAAATAAAGGTAGGATAAAGAAAAGTGATTATTTTATAGGTAATGTAGAACGTTATGAAGCAAAATGCAATTTAGTTTCCATAGCCTTGCTAGGAAGAGTACTGTATATTTTCCTTTTAATAGAAGCTGGTTGGTTATTTGTTCATGTGTTCATATATTATCAGTACGAGACTCAAGTGCAACCTAAATATCTGTATAATGAACAGTGTGCTCCTAATAGGCCATGATAAATCTATTACTAATTGCACGTTATTTCCATTTCTGAAGCTGTATGACTAGCCAGGGTCACAATGTTATCATTATTTTCTGCTCTAATAGTCAAGTTTTGTTGTTTGCTTTTGAAAAATCAAATAATCCAACTAACGGAAAAAAAAAATGTACAGGATCCAAGCTTTATAGACTAGTACTAATATTTCACTTATCTTGTTGGTTCTTGTTACTGTGTGAACATCTTTTCAGTCTATTTCAAATGAATCTATTTTTAAAATCCTTATTAATAACTTTCATGTCTCAGAGGTTAGCTGGTTTGCTAAGCTGTGAAAAATTATAATTGTTCTTTTTTCTCATCTATATTTCTTCTTTTCTGTAAATTTGACTACACCTATATACACAAGTGTTCCTTTGTTTTCAGTCTAGCCACTTTCCAATATTTAGGGTTGATTTACAAAAGTAGTCATTTTTATTTTAGTCATGTAGGCTTGGGTTGACTCAGATGGAAAGGAATTTCTAAAACGGAAAATTTATATCAAATACTTACCGTAATTTTCCTTTCCTGATGGACTCCATGGCAGCATACGTTTGGGTAGTCCCGCCTCCACTCCTACCCTATAGGACCCCACTCCCATAAATCTTTGCTCCCTTTCAGCATCCGTGTTCCGTAACTAGCCTACTCAGGAACTGGGAGGGGACTCCTGCTGCTATGGAGTCCATCAGGAAAGGAAAATTACGGTAAGTATTTGATATAAATTTTCCGTTTTCCTGACAGACTCCATGGCAGCATACGTTTGGGAAATAACTCGCCAAAACACAATTGGGTGGGCAGATGCTGATAAATTTAATTAACACCTGCAACAGATAACACTTGAGTACCAAAACCAACAGAAGAAAGAGCCGCCGGCTCAACACAATAATGTGACATAAATGTGTGAATGGACGACCAAGACGCTGCTCTGCAGACCACATCCGGAGCGACATGTCTTGAAGCTGCCCATGAAGTAGCGACACCACGAGTAGAATGCGCAGTCACCGCTTTAGGAGGAACCAAGCCCTTCTCTCTATAAGCCCACTGAATTGTCTCTACTATCCAGGAGGCAATTGATCTTGAAGAGGCACGCATACCTTTGTTCTTCCCAGACAACAAGACAAATAGATAATCCGTCTTCCGGAAAGATGCTGTAGCTTCCAAGTACTGTTTGAGCGTGTTGCCCACATCCAGAGGATGGACTTCCGGAGGTTCGGCCGACGAATTGAAAGTAGGGAGAACAATTTCCTGGTTCTCATGAAAAACCGACGTGACTTTAGGCCTTGCTCCCAGCATTGGAATGAGGACAACTCTGTCCGGGAAAAAAGTCAGAAAGGGTTCCTTACTTCCTAGACTTTGGATCTCTGACACCCTTTTTGCAGATGTGATGGCCACCAGAAAGACCGTCTTGAGGGTGAGAGGTTTCATAGATATAGAATCTTCAAGACTTGAGCCAACTGAGGATAAGAAATCCAGGACCAAAGGCATGTCCCACTTGGGGAACCTCAACTTCTTCTGTGGCCTTAGCCTTACTGCCCCTTTGAAAAATTGCCTGATCAAAGGATGTGCAGCCCAGGAAATGCCTGTGAAGGCGGACATGGCTGATACTTGGACTCGCAAGGCGCTCACTGAAAGAGGCAACTCCAATCCCGACTGAAGAAAAGAAAGGATATCTTGCACGGACGGAGATGACCAGGACTTTCCTTTGGACTCTAGGAAAGAAGTAAACCTAGCCCAAATCCTTTCATAGGCTTTATTTGTGCTTTGTCTTCTAGCACTCAAAAGCATTAGTATGGCTACTTCCGGACATCCTAACGCTTCCAGCCTTCCCCTTTCAAAAACCAGACCCGAAGGTGCAGACGGGCTGGGCATGGGTGAAGGATGGAGCCCTGGGACAGCAGATCCGTCCTGAGAGGAAGAGGGACTGGGTCGCGGTAGCTCAGTTGAAACAGTAGGGGAAACCACGGTCTGTTGGGCCAGAACGGGATTACTGCAACCACTTTGACTAATTCCATCTGTACTCTCCGCAGGAATTGAAAGATGACTGGTACTGGGGGAAAGGCATAAGCCTTGTGAAACCTCCAGCAATCTGTCAGGGCATCCACCCCGAATGCTCTGGGATCTCTGTCCCTCGAGTAAAACTTCTGCAACTTCCTGTTGTTGAAGGAGGCAAATAGATCCACCTCTGGGATGAACTCCAAGGACAGGATCCAACTGAAGACATCCTCGTGGAGAGACCACTCGTTGTTGTTGAGTTGTGTTCTCGAGAGGAAATCTGCTTGAGTGTTCTGAGCCCCTGGTATGTAAACTGCCGACAGATTGACCAGGTTTTCCTGAGCCCAGGTCATTATTGGGTCTACTTCCCGAAGCAGGGATGCACTGCGAGTTCCACCTTGTTTCCTCACATAGGCTACTGCAGTCGTGTTGTCTAACCTCAGCATGACTGAGGTGCCCCGAATGAGGTGGCTGAAGGCTAGTAGCACTTGAAAGGCCGCTCGTAGTTCCAAGATGTTGGACACTGTCTGGCGAGACCGAAAGTCCCATTTCCCTTGTGCCATCTCTGTTCCGCAATGACCGCCCCATCCGGTGTTGCTGGCGTCTGATGTCACTATCACCCAAGATATGGGGGTTATGGAGTGACAATTGCTCAAATTCTTCAGCTGTAGCCACCACGGAAGCCAACTCTTCATTGTTGTGGTTATCACAATTCGTTGGGAATTGCTGACTCCGTTCCACTGCTGAAGGAAACCCCTCTGAAAAGCTCTCATCCTCCAGAGAGCCCACTTCACCATAGGGGCTGCCGACACCATGGTGCCAATTACTCTTAGACATTGTTTTGCTGTGAGACGGGATGCTGACAAAGCTAGAGACACTCTGTCCCTGATTACCGGAATCTTTTCTTCTGGCAGAGAGATGGTACTGTTCTTGGTGTTGAACAGCGCACCCAAAAAGACCAGGGACTGAGTGGGAATCAGATGGCTCTTCTCCCTGTTCAGGATCCAGCCGAACCTCTCTAGAGACGAGATGACCAGAGCTAGATGTTCCAGGATGACAGACTTGTCTTGGGCCAGAAGAAGGAGGTCGTCCAGGTAGTGATAAAGACGGACCTCTCTCAGTCTTATCAAGGCTACCACCGCTAATAAGACCTTCGAAAAGGTACGAGGCGACGTGGAAAGCCCGAAGGGGAGACATACAAATTGTAGATGATGCTGGCCGACCGAGAATCTCAGATATCGTTGAAACTCTGTTGACAGTTGACACTGGTACGTGGAAGTATGCATCCTTCAGGTCTACCGAGACCATCCAATCTCCTGGTTGAACGGCTTGCTGAATGGAGAATAGAGTCTCCATCTTGAATTTTTCGCCTTTGATGAAGCGATTCAGATGCGTCAGATCTATCACTGGTCTCCAGGCGCCGCTCTTCTTGCGCACCATGAACAGAGGAGAGTACACTCCGAGTCTTCTTTCGGACTCTGGCACTGGAACCACTGCTCCTTGAGTGACTAGCGAGTCTACGTAGGACAAGAGAATCTCTCTTTTGTCGCCTGACCGAGGAAGGGAGGTAGGAAAAAATCTGTCTCCGGGAATACTGGTGAAGGTCCAAGAATGACCTGCAGAGACCGTGTTGACGACCCAAGTATCCCAGATTGAGGCCGCCCAGACCTGCCGAAAGTGAAGGAGACGACCTCCCACCCGACCGGCCTGAGCGGGCCCAATCTCAAAAGGACTTTGTCGTGTCTCTATCCCCAGACGTATTGGTCTTGGGGCCTTTCCGAAAGGAAGACTGCCTGGATTTCCAGTTTCTTCCAAACTCCCTCCCTGGCCTATAACTGCGTGCCTCCCTGGCACGATCAGAATTTTGTCTTCTAAGAGGTGGCCTTTTTTGACCCAGAAGACGCCTATCCTGGGGGAGAAAGCCCGACTTACCGCCAGTAGCCTTGGAAATGGCGCTATCTAACTTATTCCCAAAGAGGGACGAACCCTCAAAGGGAATACGGCACCACACCTGCTTAGAAGCAGGATCAGCCAACCAAGGGCGCAACCAAAGTGCACGCTTCGCCGTAACGGATGATAGCATTCCCCGGGCTAACAGGCGAATAACATCAATAGACGCCTCCTCCAGAAAAGCTGAGGCCAGTTTCAACTCCTGGATAGGAGAATTCTTAGCTGCATCCTCGGAGAAGCTTCTGAGGGAATCATCCACATTGTCCACCCACACTTCCATGGCTTTGGACAGAGAAGCCAGGGCCAAAACCGGTTTACATGCAGCACCCACCGAAAGATAGACACGCTTCAAATCCGTGTCGATTTTCCTGTCAAGCGGGTCTTTGAAGGAAACAGTATCCTCAAGAGGTAAAGTTACGTGCTTCACTAGTCTCATGACAGCCGCATCTACCAGAGGAGGAGTTTCCAGATGTCTGACTTCCTCTTCCTTGAATGGATAGAGCTTGGCCAATTTTGAGATCATAGAATTCTTTTTCTCCACCTTACTCCATTCTTCCGTTATAATTTCTCCTAATTCAGGAATAAACGGGAAATTCAGCCGCTCCTTGCTCAGCTGTTTAAAGAGTTTCCTCTGCTTTGGAGCCGAGACTACTGGATCTTCCCAGTTTAAAGTTTCTCTGACGGCCTTTACTAAAGGTGGAACCAAATTGAAAGAGAATCCTAAACTTGGTTCATCCTGATCCGAATCGCTATCAGACTCGAATACCGAGGGATGGCTAGGTTCAGAGGATTCGAGGGCTCTTCCGCTAGTGGTCTCTCTAACTGGAGATACCGATGGCTCTGGCGCTGGAGATTGACGTCTATTAAAATCAGCCAGCGAATCCTTGACTATGCGTTTGACCATAGACTCGAGTTGTTGGTCAGATCTTCCCCTTTCATTCGATGCTCGGGAATAACAGGAGTCGCATAGTGATCCACCGTCCAGTAAACGGATACCACAGCCCCAGCACTTAGTCTCACTGGATTGGCGTGAAGACCTGGGAGGTGACCGGTCTTTACTACGGTATCTGGACTTGGATGAGCCATGTTTGGAGGAGGAGCGGTGATGCTGCGGATTAGCATGGCGATCCTCCCGCGTGCCCTGCGGTTGTTCCGTCCTAGAAGAGGAGCTGCAAAAATAAAACACATAAGGCAATACAGTAATGCGCCCATCCGTACATCCTGCTCCCCCCCTTCATGCAGCCCTGCACTAACCTAAGAGAGGGCTGGTCACAGGGGAGCGGTGACGGGTCCATAAAGCAAAGGAACCACTGGAATAAATAATGCACATAAGTATACTAGAAAGGGCTGACATGACGACCTCATAAAGGAAACCCCAAAAAGAAACCCCACATACCTGAGGACTAGAGCGTCAGCTCTTGGGAACAGCTACAGGCTGTGGAGGTTGCTTGGGGATTCAAACTTGCAGCCTGAGATCAGCAGCCTGAAATATAGTCAGTTCCACAGACTGTGGAACTGACAGCTATTTAAATTTGGCGCCGGCCGTGACGTACTGCGGCGCGAGTATCGGCACTCGCCGCTACTGCGCATGCGCGAACCAGGCCTCGCTCTCGGTCAGTCGGCGCGCATGCGCAGAGCGACCGAGGACGCCGGAGATGGAACGCATAGCGTTCCGCGGTGTCCACAGAGCCTCCCGGACCACCAGGAAGACTGTGAACAAAGCGAGGAGCCGCACACTAGACCACCAGGCAGTCGCTAGACCACCAGGTATGAAAATAAAAAGGGATAAAGAAAACACTTACCCCTCCAGTCGCACTAGACACCAGGGACACCTTAGAGCCATAGACCAGGACAACAATTCCAGCGTTGGGGCAATACAATGAGGCCACCCACCACAGCGGGGTCATCGGCCATGCCATTACCAACCCGCTTTGTCAGGCACTTCATGGCTCCACTTCAACTTGCCCATCCCATACCCCGCAGCAGCAAGGGCTTATTGGGAAAACAGGTCCTGCCGACTCCAAACGACCCTGCGTCATATAAAACGACCATATTCGTAGGGATTCAGCACCAAACAGGTGCATGGAGGAGGACAAAAAAAGAACACGGATGCTGAAAGGGAGCAAAAATTTATGGGAGTGGGGTCCTATAGGGTAGGAGTGGAGGCGGGACTACCCAAACGTATGCTGCCATGGAGTCTGTCAGGAAATATTTGTTTTCCATGTTCCATTAGGGATTGCCTAGGTTTGGTGAACAATACATGGTTGTGTTTCAAACAGCAGGAACAATTGACATTCCAATACTTATGCATGGTATTGTTGGGTGTTTTGACCTGGGGTTTTAATACAGCAGAATGTTGCAGACAACAACACATGAATTATTTGTTATTCCCTTGCTACCTAAGTTATTTTTCAGTCTTCAGTGAAAATGAAATGGAAGGTGATTTTTCATGAATATGTCAAAACGGTGGTGACAATGCTAAACCCAGTACACTTTTCTTTTCCCCACCATGTTACTGGTGCATAGGGCTGCACTGATGCAATGTGCTTAAGGGGAAAAATTTGACAGTTTTTTTTCATGTGCCAGATTTTAGTCCAGTGAGACTGACATGAGTCATATGGCTAAAAATAAAGATACGTATGCTTGTGTTAAGGCTTTGTGAACTGAGCCTAATGGTTGTTATCCAGAAGCCTCCTTCTCCTATTTCTCTCCACTAGTTATATTTTTTTTCATTTCTGGTTATGGAACAGCTGCCTAATCTATGTGTTTCTGCTGTCTCCTGAATTCATCGATCCACACAGGGGACTTTATGCACAGAAATATTACATACAGTGCCTTGCGAAAGTATTCGGCCCCCTTGAACTTTGCGACCTTTTGCCACATTTCAGGCTTCAAACATAAAGATATAAAACTGTAATTTTTTGTGAAGAATCAACAACAAGTGGGTCACAATCATGAAGTGGAATGAAATTTATTGGATATTTCAAACTTTGTTAACAAATAAAAAAACTGAAAAATTGGGTGTGCAAAATGATTCAGCCACTTTACTTTCAGTGCAGCAAACTCTCTCCAGAAGTTCAGTGAGGATCTCTGAATGATCCAATGTTGACCTAAATGACTAATGATGATAAATAGAATCCACCTGTGTAATCAAGTCTCCGTATAAATGCACCTACACTGTGATAGTCTCAGAGGTCCGTTTAAAGCGCAGAGAGCATCATGAAGAACAAGGAACACACCAGGCAGGTCCGAGATACTGTTGTGGAGAAGTTTAAAGCCGGATTTGGATAAAAGAAGATTTCCCAAGCTTTAAACATCCCAAGGAGCACTGTGCAAGCGATAATATTGAAATGGAAGGAGTATCAGACCACTGCAAATCTACGAAGACCTGGCCTTCCCTCTAAACTTTCAGCTCATACAAGTAGAAGACTGATCAGCGATGCAGCCAAGAGGCTCATCATGATCACTCTGGATGAACTGCAGAGATCTACAGCTGAGGTGGGAGACTCTGTCCATAGGACAACAATCAGTCGTATACTGCACAAATCTGGCCTTTATGGAAGAGTGGCAAGAAGAAAGCCATTTCTTAAAGATATCCATAAAAAGTGTCATTTAAAGTTTGCCACAAGCCACCTGGGAGACACACCAAACATGTGGAAGAAGGTGCTCTGGTCAGATGAAACCAAAATCGAACTTTTTGGCAACAATGCAAAACGTTATGTTTGGCGTAAAAGCAACACAGCTCATCACCCTGAACACACCATCCCCGCTGTCAAACATGGTGGTGGCAGCATCATGGTTTGGGACTGCTTTTCTTCAGCAGGGACATGGAAGATGGTTAAAATTGATGGGAAGATGGATGGAGCCAAATACAGGACCATTCTGGAAGAAAACCTGATGGAGTCTGCAAAAGACCTGAGACTGGGATGGAGATTTGTCTTCCAACAAGACAATGATCCAAAACATAATGCAAAATCTACAATGGAATGGTTCACAAATAAACATATCCAGGTGTTAGAATGGCCAAGTCAAAGTCCAGACCTGAATCCAATCGAGAATCTGTGGAAAGAACTGAAAACTGCTGTTCACAAACGCTCTCCATCCAACCTCACTGAGTTCGAGCTGTTTTGCAAGGAGGAATGGGCAAAAATTTCAGTCTCTCGATGTGCAAAAGTGATAGAGACATACCCCAAGCGACTTACAGCTGTAATCCAGCAAAAGGTGGAGCTACAAAGTATTAACTTAAGGGGGCTGAATAATTTTGCACGCCCAATTTTTCAGTTTTTTATTTGTTAAAAAAGTTTGAAATATCCAATAAATTTCGTTCCACTTCCTGATTGTGTCCCACTTGTTGCTGATTCTTCACAAAAAATTACAGTTTTATATCTTTATGTTTGAAGCCTAAAATGTGGCAAAAGGTTGCAAAGTTCAAGGGGGCCGAATACTTTCGCAAGGCACTGTATTTTATATGATTGAAACTCATGAATAGCATTTAAGAGCAATTGTTTTACCTACTCTTGAGCTTGTTAAACAGTGGTTAGATATTTAATACATAGAAGTATTCTTCAATTTGGCAACATTGCAGTTTTATTTTTATCTAATCTATTAGCTGCAAAATGCTTCCAGTACAATGAACATATTTTAGTTTACTTGTTTAATGTAATTAAATGTTATTATCGCAAAGCAGAGAATAAAAATAACAAGACATGCAGGGAATAGAAGCCAGTTATAGATAGGCAGCATGTGGAGATACATCAAAGATCAAAAATATAAAGTAGAAGAAAACATGGAGCACTGTAATAAGCAAAAATTGTGCCACATTCATAAAAGCAACTGGAAACCTAGTTTTGAGCATACAATTTGGTTTCTTTACTAAAGGAAAATGGTCTGTTCACTTTGCAGGGAAAATTGCATTTTGCAAGAGAATTTGCCCCAGAGCTTAGTAAATGAGTTGAAGCTCTGTTGACTTCCATCATCCATACATGTATGAGCAAAACTATTGTTTTTTCCATTCATTTTCCTGGACATAATTGGATATTCTTTGAAAATGTCACCAAACTCACTGGGAACTTGCAACAAGCAACTTACCTTGCAAAGTGAACAGCCTGTATGTCTTTGGTTAATCATCATTATTGAATCAGATGTGTATTAGGGTTGAGCAAACACGGACTGTATTATTTGGGTCCATACCGGATAATTGGATTTTTGTTACCGGACAGGGACCCGAAAACTTTACTGTATATTCGGGTTTAAAATCCGTGTTCGGTAATTTTATTTCCTGTTTTGTATGTAAGGGCGCGCTTTTAATGGCGCGGTTTCAACAGCCAATCAACAAGCGTTTAACTGGTGTGCCATAGAAGCCATCACAGCCATGCCTACTAATGGCATGGCTGTGATTGGCCAGCTGAAGCATGTGACCCAGGTCTTTATAAGCTAGAGACAGAACGCGGTGTGCGTCAGTCTGTTCTAGTGTAGGGAGAGAGCACACACAACGGTGCTGGCTGCTGCTGATTAGGGACAGAGACAGGAAAAAAAAACATTGTGGCTGAAAAGAATGTAGGGACAGATCGGAGTGTAGGCAGGGAAAGATAGAAAAGCATTTTAGGGACAGGCTGGGGAGAGTAGGCAGGGAGAGATTAGGAGACACAGGACAGAACAATCGTCCGTTAGCGATCTACATCGATTTTGCTGTGTGGGGGGTGGTGCAGTGAACAATCTTTTTGCCCTCACTTGAGCCCACTGAGGGCTTAAATTTACAAATTTAAAGTGGAATTTTTTTTTTCCCCCTTCATAGCCTGCTGCTGACCGTGACATAAAACATAAGACACTGCTGTGTTCACATGTGCTAATGAAAAATCACCAATTTTATATACTTTTTTCTATTCCGCTATTCAATATACACCCTTTGGGGTGAAAAAAATTAAATTGCGGCATAGTCTGTATCGGTACATGTGAGATACACCTTTCTATATACTTTTTTCTATTCCGCTATTCAATATACACCCTTTTGGGGTGAAAAAAATTAAATTGCGGCATAGTCTGTATCGGTACGTGTGAGATACACCTTTTTATATACTTTTTTCTATTCCGCTATTCAATATACACCCTTTTGGGGTGAAAAAATTAAATTGTGGCATAGTCTGTATCGGTACGTGTGAGATACACCTTTTAAATTTGTTTGGCGCATCTCCTTCCACCGCCGAGGATTGCAGGGCGCTTCAGTTTGCCTCCTGTTCCGAACTCCTCCTACTCCTCTTCCTCATCCTTATCCTCCCTTTAGGGTACAAAAAATTGTAATCGGGGCCTAGTCTGTGTTTGTACGTGTAAGATACACTGTTTTATATACTTTTTTCTATTCCGCAATTCAATATACACCCTTTTGGGGTGAAAAAAATTAAATTGCGGCATAGTCTGTATCGGTACGTGTGAGATACACCTTTTTATATACTTTTTTCTATTCCGCTATTCAATATACACCCTTTTGGGGTGAAAAAATTAAATTGTGGCATAGTCTGTATCGGTACGTGTGAGATACACCTTTTAAATTTGTTTGGCGCATCTCCTTCCACCGCCGAGGATTGCAGAGCGCTTCAGTTTGCCTCCTGTTCCGATCTCCTCCTACTCCTCTTCCTCATCCTCCCTTTAGGGTACGAAAAATTGTAATCGGGGCCTAGTCTGTGTTTGTACGTGTGAGATACACCGTTTTATATACTTTTTTCTATTCTGCTATTCAATATACATCCTTTTGGGGTGAAAAAAATTAAATTGCGGCATAGTCTGTATCGGTACGTGTGAGATACACCTTTTAAATTTGTTTGGCGCATCTCCTTCCACTGCCGAGGATTGCAGGGCGCTTCAGTTTGCCTCCTGTTCCGAACTCCTCCTACTCCTCTTCCTCATCCTCCCTTTAGGGTACAAAAACTGTAATTAGGGCCTAGTTTGTGTTTGTACGTGTGAGATACACCATTTTATATACTTTTTTCTATTTCGCTATTCAATATACACCCTTTTGGGGTGAAAAAAATTAAATTGCAGCATAGTCTGTATCGGTACGTTTGAGATACACCTTTTTATATACTTTTTTCTATTCCGCTTTTCAATATACACCCTTTTGGGGTGAAAAAAATTAAATTGCGGCATAGTCTGTATCGGTACGTGTGAGATACACCTTTTAAACTCTGTTTGGCGCATCTCCTTCCACTGCCGAGGATTGCAGGGCGCTTCAGTTTGCCTCCTGTTCCGAACTCCTCCTACTCCTCTTCCTCATCCTCCCTTTAGGGTACAAAAAATTGTAATCATGGCCTAGTCTGTGTTTGTACGTGTGAGATACACCGTTTTATATACTTTTTTCTATTCCGCTATTCAATATACACCCTTTTGGGTGTGAAAAAAATTAAATTGCGGGATACTTTGCATATTTGACTGTGAGATACACCCGTTGTATTTGTATACTGTTTTTCTATACCGCTATTTAATAAACACCCTTTTGGGGTAAAAAAAATTAAATTGCGGCATAGTTTGCATATTTGACTGTGGGATACTGTTGTTGTTTTGTTCCGCTATTCAATAAACACCTTTCTAGGGCAAGATCATAAATTACAGAAATATGAGGAGAACGTCAAATAGGGGCCGTGGCCTGGGTAGTGGTGCTGCTGGTAGAGCTCCTGTTGTGAGCAGAGGACGTGGTCGATCTGTGCCAGCTACACGCACAAGTGAAACACTTTCCTCAAGTGTGAGTAGGCGACAGTACCTGCAGCAGTATTTGTTAGGGCATCATGCGCCTCTACAAGTGTTGAGGCAAGAACAAGTACAGGCGATAGTAGATTGGGTTGCTGACAGTGCCTCCAGTTCCTTCACATTGTCTCCCACCCAGTCTACGGCAGAAAGATCAGAGTTGGCACCTGCAGCCGATGTCCAACCGTCTTTCACCTTACCCCCTTGCAAATCAGGCAAGCGGTCTGAGCCCCAAGTCATGCAGCAGTCTCTTCTTCTTTTTGATGACTCTGTCAGCAGGGTTTCCCAGGGCCATCCACCTAGCCCTGCCCCAGAAGTGGAAGAGATTGAGTGCAGCGATGCCCAACCACTTATTTCTCACGATGAGTACATGGAAGGACCATCGCAGCATGTCTCCAATGATGACGAAACGCAGGTGCCAACTGCTGCGGCACTCAGAATTGTGGAGACCGACAAGGAGGGCAGGGTGAAGACTGGGTGGAAGATGATGTGGAGCACGATGAGGTCCTCGACCCCACATGGAATGAAGGTCATGCAGGTGACCTGAGTAGTTTGGAGGAAGAGGCAGTGGTCACATAGAGCCACCAGCACAGCAGAAGAGGGAGCAGGGTGCAGAAGCGGAGCGGCCGTGCCCTAGACACTACACCTGCTACTGCCCAACGCAGCAAGGGACCGAGCGCACCAAAGCCAGCTCAAAGGAGTTCGCTAGCGTGGAAGTTCTTCAGACAATGTGCTGATGACAGGACACGAGTGGTTTGCATGCTGTGCAATCAGAGCCTGAAGCGAGATATAAACCTTCTCAACCTGAGCACAACCTGCATGATCAGGCATCTAAGTGCAAAGCACGAGCTGCAGTGGAGTAGACACCTTCAAAACCAAGAAAGGTCTCTGGCTCCTCCTGCTTCCTCTTCTGCTGCAGTCTCGGCCTCTTCATCCACCTCTGTAGTGATACCTGCACCTGCCACCCCGCAAACAGACGATCTGTCAGCAACACCACCACCTGGGTCACCAACCATCTCCACAATGTCCCGTGGAAGCGTTCAGCTTTCCATCTTCCAAACACTTCAGAGGAAGAGGAAGTAACCCCCTACCCACCCGCGATCCCTGGCCCTGAATGCCAGCATTTCAAAATTATTGGCCTTTGAAATGCTGTCATTCCGTCTGGTGGAGACGCACAGTTTTAAAAGCCTTATGTCGGTGGCTGTCCCACAGTATGTCATGTCCAGCCGCCACTACTTTTCCAGGCAAGCCATGCCTTCCCTGCACAACCAAGTGGGGGAAAAAATCAGGTGTGCACTGCGCAACGCCATCTGTGGCAAGGTCAACCTAACTACCGATACGTGGACCAGTAAGCACGGTCAATGGCGTTATATCTCCCTAACGGCACACTGGGTAAATGCAGTGGCGGATGGGCCTGAGGCGGATAGCATGTCCTTCCACCACCGAGGATTGCAGGGCGCTTCAGTTTGCCTCCTGTTCCTAACTCCTCCTACTCCGCTTCCTCATCCTCTACCGCCTCCTCATCTGGTCAGCGTAACACCTTCACCACCAACTTCAGCACAGCCAGGGGTAAACAACAGCAGGCAGTTTTAAAACTTGCCTGTTTGGGGGAAAAACCACACACCGCGCAGGAGTTGTGGAGGAGCATGAAACAGCAGACCGATGAGTGGTTGCTGCCAGCGAGCCTCAAGCCCGGCCTGGTGGTGTGCGATAACGGGCAAAATCTCATAGCAGCTCTGGGCCTAGCCGGTTTGATGCACATCCCTTGCCTGGCGCATGTGCTGAATTTGGTGGTGCAGAGGTTCCTTAAAAATTACCCCGATATGTCAGAGCTGCTGCAGAAAGTGCGGGCCGTCTGTGCGCACTTTCGGCGTTCTCACCCTGCTGCTGCTCGCCTGTCAGCGCTGCAGCGTAACTTCAGCCTTCCCGCTCACCGCCTCATATGTGACATGCCCACAAGGTGGAACTCCACCTTGCACATGCTGGAAAGACTGTGCGAGCAGCAGCAGGCCATAGTGGAGTTTCAGCTGCAGCACGCACGCGTGAGTCGCTCTGCGGAACAGCACCACTCCACCACCAATAACTGGGCCTCCATGAGAGACCTGTGTGCCTTGTTGCGCTGTTTTGAGTACTCCACCAACATGGCCAGTACCGATGACGCCGTTAGCTTAACTATCCCACTTCTAGGCCTCCTTGAAAAAATGATTCGGGCGATGATGGAAGAGGATGTGGCACAGGAGGAGGAGGAGGAGGAGGAAGAAGGATAATTTCCAAGGCTTTCAGAGCAGTCATTCACAAGTGGCTCCGAGGGTGGGTTTCTGCACCCACAAATGCCAGGTACACAATTGTCCAGCAGGGGCACAGTTCTGGAGGATGAGGAGGATGAGGAGGAGGAGCTGGAGGAGGAGATGGAACCATGTTCACAGCAGGGTGGCACCCAGGCCAGCTCATGGCCATCACTGGTGCATGGCTGGGGGGATACAGAGGACACAGAGGATATACCTCCCACAGAGGACAGCCTTTCGTTGCCTCTGGGCAGCCTGGCACACATGAGCGATTACATGCTGCAGTGTCTCCACAACGACCGCCGAGTTGCCCACATTCTAACTTGTGCTGATTACTGGGTGGCCACGCTGCTGGATCCCCGTTACAAGGACAACGTACCGTCCTTAATTCACTCACTGGAGCATGATCGCAATATGCGCGAGTACAAGCGCACGCTGGTAGACGCGATGCTGCTGGCATTCCCACCTGACAGCGGGGCCACAGTGGAAGCACAAGGCCAAGGCAGAGGAGGAGGAGGAAGAGGTCACCAACACAACCAGGGCACCGCCAGCACCTCAGAAGGCAGGGTTAGCATGGCCGAAATGTGGAAAAGCTTTGTCAGCACGCCACAACAAACAGCAGCACCAGCAGCTCATATGGAATGTCTTAGCAGGAGGCAGCATTTCACCAACATGGTGGAGCAGTATGTGTGCACACGCCTACATGTAGTGAATGACGGGTCTGCCCCCTTCAACTTCTGGGTCTCCAAATTGGGCACATGGCCTGAGCTTGCCCTTTACGCCTTGGAGGTGCTGGCGTGCCCTGCAGCCAGTGTATTATCTGAACGTGTATTTAGCACGGCTGGGGGCGTTATCACAGACAAGCGCAGCCGCCTGTCCAGAGACAATGTGGACAAGCTCACATTCATTAAAATGAACCAGGCATGGATCCCACAGGACTTTTCCGTACCTTGTGCAGAATAGAGATGGATACCGGCCTTACCCAGCCATTATTACATTTTTGATCTTTCTCACTCTTTTGGGGTGTACCCTAATTTAAAATGACTAAAAAAAAGCAGTGTTGGCTACCTCGTCCCCCTCCACCGCCGCTTCCACCTACACCGCCACATCCACCTCAACCTCAACCTCCCTCCTACTCCATATGGGCCTCATCATTCACAGATGAAGAAAATTGTTTTATTTTTCTGTTTTTTTTTGTTGTTTTAAGTTAATTCCCTATCCAGATTTGTTTGCAGAGCACTTGCCATGCTCTTAACTACATTTTGCTGCCATTTGCAGCACTCTAGCCCTTTCCATTGGTTTTCTAGAGCCATTTTAGTGCCTGAAAGTTCGGGTCCCCATTGACTTCAATGGGGTTCGGTGTCCAGGTCAAGTTTGGAAAAAGTCCGGGTCACGGACCCGGACTTTTTTTTCAAGTTCGGCTGGACCCACCGAACACGGACATCCAGGTGTCCGCTCAACTCTAATGTGTATGTGTGGAGCGCTTCTGTCAAACTAAATAAGAGGAATGTATAGTCTTGGTGTCTGAAAATGAAAAGATAGAATGGTAGAAAGGAAAAAATGAAGTGAGTGGACAAAGGAGGGAAAAGGTGGGTAGGGTCTGGGGAGAGGATCAGTGCATAATGGGATGGTGTCATCCCTCCTTCTGCTGATATAGATAGAATAAGTAAGTGTAGCTAGACTTTAATAGGAGTTGATAAAGCATAGAGAAGTTGTATGATAGCTCAGAACTTTGCATATGCAGAGTTACAAAGGAAAGAAGTTGTTTGGGTAACACAGATGACCTTCTTTTCAGCAAGGTATAAATGGTTCATTACTGGAAAAATTAGAGTCAGCAATCGGGTCTGGAGAGTTTATCATTTACTTTTTTAAATCATATGTGACACTGCAGGTATCACTGACCTATACAGGGCCGTCTTCAATATTGATTGGACCCTGGGCAAAAATTTTCTTGGGCCCCCCATGCAATTTCGCTCTCCACCTTCTCTGAGACATACAATAAACAGCAGCTAGACTCAAAATCAGTTTACTTAATCAGATCAGGCAGCAATTGCAATTGGTTGCCAGAGGTTACAGTGTATCATTACTGCTCACTGACTGACTGCTAGAGGTTACAGCACACACTATGGCTCACTGTTTATTTGCTCGAGGTTACAGCACATGACTACTGCTTGTTGATTGGTTTCTAGAGATTACTGCACAATAACACTGCTCACTGATTGGTTGCTAGAGGTTACTGAACATCCTTACCACTCACTAATTGGTTACTAGAGGTTACTGCATATTATTACTGCTCACTGATTGGTTGCTAGAGGTTATTGCACATGCTTACCGATCAATAATTGGTTGCAAGAGGTTAGTGCACATCATTACTGCCCACTGATTGGTTTCTTGGTGCACATCATGGACTGGGGAGGTGAGGGGACCCATCAATAGATAGAAAACTCCTAGGGATACTAGGACTCCTGGGATCAGTGGCAATGCTGGGGAAAGGGGGTGATCAGTGGCAATGCTTAGGGGTAGATGGGATCAGTGGCAGTGGTGGAGGGATGGGATTAGTCAGGAGGCAGTACACTGTGGCAAATTCGGCATCATGTAGAGCAAAGCAGGAAATCTTTGGCAAGTATATAGTGGGGTATTCTGCACTGACCACCAATGTGAGGGGAAATTCTACACTGACCACCAATGTGAGGGGCAATTTGCACTGACCATGGGTGATTTTACGCCCCCCCCCCCCACCAATATAAAGAGGGATTTCTACACTGACACCAATGTAATAGGAGCATTTTTACCAACCACCAATGTAAGGGGGAATATACAATGACCTCCATGTAAGCGGGAGTTTACACTGACAACCATTGTTGAAGAGATTTGTACTGACCACCAATGTAAGGGCAATTCTGCACTTACCACCACTGTAAAGGGAAATGTACACTGATCACCAATGTAATGAAGAAGTTACACTGACAACCAAAGTAAGGGGGACATTTACACTGACCACTAGTGTGAATGAAAGGATTTTTCACCAAGCCCAATGTAATGAGAAAATTTACACTGACTACCAATGTAACTGAGACATTTAGACTGCATTCACATTTCTTGTGTCAGGAAAACATGCAAAATTGCTTTCCTGACACCACAGAAATGTGCTGCCCTTCACCTGGTACACAGCAGTGGCATTAATTGTTAATGACACCTTCATGCATCTGCTGAGATGTGCGTATTCACATCCACCAAAATCCAGGGTGCTGTACCACCTTGGTGTTTTGAAAAAAGGTTCCCCCTCCAATTTGCTCACCTTTGCAGAACAGGCTGATGGTAGGCTTAATGACCTCAGTTGTAGGCAGGACTTTCAAGCCTTTACCTCCCCAGTGGGCAGCATTCAACAGAAGTGAAGGTGGATATGACCTCTGGGTGTCATGATATACATATGAATGCTGCCTCTATTTACATATCAATGCAGCTGGTCCGCGGCTATTTACATATTAATGCCACACAATTTACATATCATTGCAGGTTATTTATAGGTAAACAGAGGGTCTGCAGGTGAGTCATCTGTACATGTCAATAGGGCAGAGCTGGGCAGCTATGGGACTAAAACTTTAAGGGAATTTAAACAGGGATAATTGGCAAGTATGAGGCAGCTGCTTTGGGCCCCACAACAATGATGGGGCCCAGGGCAGCTTCCCCTTTTGCCCTGCCTTAAAGACGGCCCTGGACCTATAGATTTGAATTGTAATAGAGCTGGACAACCATTAAATTCTAAAATTTAGGAGACTCATGGGGTTCTAGATAGCAGCAATGACTTTTTTAAAAAAACAAACAAAAAGATTTTACTGCTAACACTTGACTTCCATTAATCTTTTTGCTATTTTTTTTTTCAGTAAGGGCACAAGCTAGTAAGCGATGTAAGTAATGTATTGAGTTTTTTTTTGGATTCAGTGACATTTTTTAATCAGTGATTGATCTGACATCGTGGACATGGATATTTAAAGAAGTATTACATGTAACTTAGCTTTTACAGGTTAACCGCTTGCCGACCGCCACAAGTACATATACTGCGGCGGTCAGCCCCGGCCAGGCAAAGTGACATACCGGTACATCACTAGCCTGTGAGCCAATAGGGGGCAAGCGTGCGCCGCCGGAGGTGTGCTCCCGCCACCGCTGGTTCCCTAACAAGTCTGCGCGTGTGACCGGCGGATGCCCGCCGGTCACTCACGATCGTCCGATGTGAAGGGAGAAAGGCAGGCGGCTAATGTAAACAAAGCCGCCTGTCATTCTTCCCTGTGTAACAGCAGAGATCTAACGGTCCTGCTATGTAGGACCGTAGATCTCTGCTGTTACATGTAAAGCCACATCCCTGCACAGTTAGAAACATGCCCCTAGGGACACACTTAACCCCTCCCTCTCCAATAAAGTTAACTCCTTCCCTGCCAGTGTAATTTTTACAGTAACAGTGCATATGTATAGCACTGATTACTGTAGTAATGTCACTGGTACCCCCAAAAGTGTCAAAAATGTCAGTCAAGGGTCCGATCTGTCCGCCGCAATGTCGCAGTCCCGCAAAAAAAATCGCAGATCGCCGCCATTACTCGTTAAAAAAAAAAACAACAAAAATGACAAAAATCTTTCCCTTAGTTAGTAAAAGCAATAAATTTTGCACAAACCAATCAAAATACGCTTATTGTGATTTTTTTTTTTTACCAAACATATGTAGCAGAAAACAAATTGGCCAAAATTTTTAAAAAATTTAGATTTAAAAATTTTTTTTTGGAACTTCATATAAAAAAATTTGAAAAATATTGTTATTTTTGCAAAATTGTCGCTCTTCTTTTTTTTTATAGCGCATGATCAAAAAATCGCACAGGTGATCAAATACCACCAAAAGAAAGCTCTATTTGTGGGAAAAAAAGAACATCAAATTAGTTTAGGTACAGCGTCGCACGACCGCGCAATTGTCCGTTAAAGTCACGCAGTGCCGAATCACAAAATAGGGCCTGGACACGAAGGGGATAAAATCTTCCGGGACTTAAGTGGTTAATACTCAAGCTGCTTTGGCAAAACACTAGCCAGCTCCTATTGAGCAATATGTGTGGTGGTCATAGACTGGATCCTGGTGGTCACACATCAGCGGAAGGGATCTGAACAGTTGATCATTTATAACGTATTTAATATACACTTGGGGACTGTGAAAGCTTTTGAATGTCTGCTTAAATGTTAAATTACACTAGCTGCTTTTTAACAGCTATTACTGACAACTGACTGGAGCTCTCTATAATGCTGAAACAATCTGCTTTAGCACTTGAAAGGTACATTTTTTAAGCTTTTTTAAAATGGCCATCTAAATCACAGAAAACAGCAATAAGGTACCACTGTCTGCCTAGTTACTGGGGTTTAGACCCCTTTTCTCTGGTTTTCATTCAGGTATGGAAAATGTTGAAAAGAACACACACACACACACACTTTAATCTTCATTTAACGGCAGCATATTAAGTGTGTCTTAGGTTTCCCACAGCACATTTCCTTTTCTTGCATCTTTCACCAAGATCCCATAGTGTGTACAGCTATCCACTTTCCACTTAAAAGCTTAGTCACTTGGGATCCTCAACACTTCTTAGCTGAAGGCATATAATTTCAACATACAAAATTTAAATGTGTTTTTTTTTTAAACAGGATTATCTTATCATTTTATTTGACTTTCTAAAAATTTTTTACTAAAGTTATATTTTAAATACATGATAAAAATATAAAGAAGTTCATATTTTGATCAATCCTGCAAAGATGAAAAAAAAAATGTATGAGATAAACATTTAAAGGTTGAAACTGTTAGATATACAGTATGTTGTATTTTTGTTAAACTGTTTTCCTTCATTTTTTATGCATCATTATGATTGAGCAAACAGCAACAAAGCTTACTTGACACAAATAAGCACCTTGTACTCTGCTTTACAAAGTGTCTCATTAAAGTCAATACTTCTGCTTGTTACTATAGTAGCAGATATGTCCAAGTACATTGGTTCTGCTTCTTCTCTGGTGGGTGAAGATAGAATGAGGAATTTATCTAGGAAATCTCTTACCTGATTATAGGAGATATTTTATAGCTAGGTAGGTATTGGTTTTAGTATTCTGCTCTACCTTTAGGTCCTCAGCTCATGGGCATTGTTTAATATTAGTTTAAAAGCACTTACAAATAAGTTATTAAAGCAAAGTTCCACCCAATAGTGGAAGCTCCGCTTTTCTGCCCCCCCCCCTCCAGTGCCACATTTGGCATCTTTTGAGGGGAGCTGATACCTGTCAAAAACAGGTAACAGTAGCTGCTACAGTATTTGTAGCTGCTAACTTAATTTATTTTAAAACAGGCTGAAACTCAGCTTTAAGCTTCAAGGAACATTATGAAGCCATTTAAACACCCTTGAGTCTCACTAAGTGATCTTATTAGAAATATGGCTGTAGATTTAAATATGTTTAAACAGGCTTTTAGCAAATTCAAGCATATCGGTAAAGATTGGCCTTCGTCAGTGGCATGTGTTGATTAGGAAGCCTAAATCCAATCTTCCTTTGTATGTTAACAGTTTAGCAAAAACGGACCTAAGAGGCTTAGGACTTTGAGTATTACCAAGCCTGGAGAGCTGTTTTTCAAATGAAGATTTCTAAATAATGTACAATAAAAAGACTACAGTATGTTATCAAATTTTTGCTATATGCAAATAGATGAACAAAGATAACAGAAGTTTGCTTGAGCCCTAAAGGACAAGTGTGGATTTATGTTAGTTTTCACTAAATCTGCCCCCCCACCCCCACCCACCAAACAACAAACACTCCTAAGCCAAACTGTGCCAGCTTTCTCCCTGCACAGCTGCTTTCTTACCTTGGTTCCAGAGGAACTGCCTCCTCCAGTGTTTACAGCCTGTTCTGATGAAAAGCATAATTTTGCTAGTCACTCCTGTTCAAGTTCTATTGGCTTGAATATAACCAGATAGAGAGGAGCTCCAGTCTTGATATATAACTGCATTCATTTAAATGAGGACCCAGTGCACAGGTGCAATCAATGCTGAGGATAGGCTATGGATCTGGAACTAAGACAGGTAAAAAGCTAGCAAGTGGGGGGCAGGCAGGGGGGAGTTGGGGTTGGTGAAGGGTTAGCGCAGTTAGCTCAGTGAAAGGTTGGTGAGGAGTTTGGTTGGGTGGATATAGCAAAACTTTTTTTATAACTGACTGCCTTTAAAAGGCAAATCATCTGTCTACAATGCAACAATTACCAACAAATACAAATACATTGCTGGGTATGGTAACTCTTGATTTTATTTGGTATAGCAGCAGATAGCCAGACGGGGTACCCCTCCTTCCTTTTCAAAGTTGATTGTTGAAAAAAATCTAATCTGATAAATACTGGCTCCAAATGCACCATTAATGTGTAACTTAACATATTTTGGGAAGAACCTGTATTCACCATGGCCAGAAAGGAGATGTGGGATTTTCAACTACTGTGCTAAAAGAATCCCTTAGAGTCAAATACAAATCAATTACAGTTTACTTTTTGCACATCCCATGTAACATTGACTAAGAGATTTGAATGGTAATAGAAAAAAAAATCCAAAATGTAAGAGGATCATGGTGTTGGGGCTGCAAATAGTTAGTTCCCTTTTAGAGACCATAAATTACTTATTTATCAAACAAAAACATTTTTTTTTTCAGCAGGGGCACAAGATAGTAAAGACATTTTTGGAGGTCTTTGTTGGAGTCAGTGAAATGTCATGATCTGACATTGTGGACATGGGTATATATAAAGAAGTAGTATATGAAACTCAACTTTTACAGGTTAAAACCCAAGCTGCTTAGGGAAAACACCAGCCAGCTCCTGTTGGGCAGGGTGTGTGGTGGACATGGACTGGATTCTGGTGGTCACACATCAGTGGAAGTGATCTGAACAGTCGATTATGTATAATGTGGTAAATATGCACTTGGGTAATAGGAAAGATTTTAAATGCCTGCTTAAATGTTAAATATCAAGGGTTATCACAGTTAGTTTGTGGAAGGGTGGTGGGGAGTTTAGTAGGGTTAATATAGCAAAACGTTTTATAACTGACTGTCTTTAAAATGGAAATCACCCATCTACAATGCAAAATTTATCATCAAATTTGAATAAATTGCTGGGTACATTGAATGGTAACTCTTGGTTTTTATTTGGTATAGCAGCAGATAGCCAGACAGGGTACCCCTCATTTTCACATTTGATTGTTGAAAACAAAAATCTAATCTGATGTATACTGGTTCCAAATGCACCACCAAATTGGTAAAGTCAATGTGTAAATTTAACACATTTTGTGATGAACCTGTATTCACTTTGGACATAAAGCATATATCCATCAACCTAGGGCAGTGGTGGGGTGCAATGATGTCTGCACTGGAGGATTATGAACTGGTGTGCTAAAATAATGGTTTAGAGTCACTAGTATAATGTGTCACAACATTTATTGGTAGCGAAAAGGTTTCATGGTGGTGAATAATAGGGGATTCTGTTTATCTACTCAGATGTGTATTCCCACATTGAGAAAAAAATGTGTTGTTCTTACCAAGAGAGTGTTTTCTAATTTTACAGTTTAACACAGATATTGGCTGCTCGGTGAACCAAATCAAAATTAGAAGTCTGAATGCTTCCTGCTGTTTAATTGATTCTTTTTTATATAATTTTACTCTGACATAGAATTAGAAACAGTGTGATTTCTTAATTAAAGCCCCATTTTATTGCAAATACTGTGATTTAAATGCTGTACACACTATAAGAGATATCTTAGAGCATCCTAAATTATAAAAGAGCCATTTCATGGTTTTCTGAAAAACAAATTAGAGAAATGCTTTTGTGCTAGTTTATGGTGAAGCCATTATTAACACAGTGTTTTGAGATGTTGATGCACCAGATGTCTCTGTTCTACAGTGGTTCAGGAACTTGATGCCACAGAGTATATTTTCTTCTTTGATAATCTTCTGTTTGCTTTCTTCTTGACTAATGTTAACACTACAGGAGCAGTTTCAACACAGCTCATTAACCCGGGCTAGACAATCATTTAAAAGACATGTCCTATTATATCAACACGCCGAGCATTGATTGCAATTGTTGGATGGTTACAGTTCCCTTTCAGAAGCTTAAATGATCTCCTTTATCGAAATTCATTTGAAACCAATAAATAACTATCAGGGAATAAGCACAAAGCAATAGCTCAGTAATGACTTGGCTTCAATAGTTTTCACGTCAGCAAATTGTTGACCAAACAATATTGTTGTCAAGTATGGCAATAGTCTAAGAGGTTGGGTTTTTAATGTTTAATAACTCTGCACTTTGCTTAGACAGACAGTATTGTTTATGACTGCAATGCATTTAGGCATTTATATTCAAGCAATGTAACACATAGTTTGAAAAAAAACACAACCACACAGGTCATATATTTAAAAGACTATGACTAAGTCCTAAGATGAGGATGAAGAGGTTAGTTGTTTCTTGCCTGGCTATTGGTGATCAGTTGTAATGAAGTAGAGTAGTCAACAATTATGTTAAGAGATAACGATTAGTAGATCAACCAAAACATACTCCTCTGTTGATTCACATTCAAATTAGTCCTAAATGCATTGTGATGGCAAATATCCACCCTTAAAATTGACCAAGCACAAACATGAGAATTTTTTATTCTGATTCAATTTTTTTGTGTTGCCCATCTGCAGACCCAAAACTTGGTGTAAATGATCAAGTATGAAACAGATTAGCTATAACCATCATCTTTTCTATCTACCATAAAGAACTGACATGTTTCTGGAGAGGATTAGCAAGTGAATCATACCAAAACAGAGCAGTAAGCAAGGTCAAGACACAATACAATAAAAACTGTAACTTAAGAGAGAACACTGAAAATTGCTGGACTGTTAGTGTTGGATGATGACCCTAAGCCTCACCCTTTAGATTATTTATGTCCCATCACTGTGATGGACTGCTCCATGATCTTCACGGTGTCTGCACTTCATACTTGTCTGCAGCTTTAAGTATATTTAAAGTGTTACTAAACCCACAACTGTAAAATCAGTCTGTATATGCAGTAAAGCATGCATGCTTGTTATACTTACTGTGGAACCTAAGAGGTAATACCTCCGCATTTTGTAGAAAGACTGTTTGATCCTGTCTTCTCTAAACCTTTCCTTCTTCCAATGTCCCCAATTAATTTACTGATAGAACAGAGCACTAGGAGTCACTCTCTGATCGGTGTACATGAGGGTACACGTGATCAGTGTAGGGCCAATCAGCACTGTCCAGAAAGTCCTATGAGGGGTCCTGCAGCCTTTTACGACAGTGTGAGCTAAGCTGGCACCTGTGTATAGTGGCGGGGCAAATGTAACTGGTGGAGCACAAGTGCCTGGAGCGGTGTGAGTTTCTTTCCCATCGATTACTTCCTTCAGCTTACTTCACTGTATGTAGGGGATAGAGAGGTAGTCCACAGAAGCCTATGCATTGGACCCTCAATCCACTGACCATGGTTGCAATGTTTGCAAGCTCCAATAAAAAACATAATAAATGCATGTTTTTTTTTTTTTTTTTTTGCAGTATGGGTGCATTTATTTATTTATTTTCACAAAAAGTGGAATATGCATTTAAAATAAGAGCCGGTTCACACTGAGGCGACACGACTCCTTACTACTTCGGGGGCGACTTGTGCATTACCATGCACCACGACTTCAGAGCGACTTGCAGGGACTTCACATAATGGAAGTCTATGCAAGTCACTCCGAGGTCGCCCCGAAGTAGTACTGGACCCTTTTTCTAAGTCGGAGCGACTTGTGTCGCTCCTATTAGAACGGGTCCTGTAGCGGTCAATGGGCCGCGAGGGAGTGCGACTTGTCAGGCTGACGAGTCGCCTGACAAGTCGCGCTAGTGTGAACCGACTCTTAATGGTAGAAAGGACTAACATCTTTTCATTTACAAAGGAGATGTAAATTAGATTTAGGAAGATAGTCTAAATGCTTTTCCTCCTTTCTAGAACTAAAACGATAAATGAGCCTTCTAGTTAATATGGTAATATGGCTAACTGGGGCTTTTTGGCCAGCTATTCGTTTATGATAGGGATGTACTGCCAACAGTCTAATACAATATATTGACAAAATGATCTTCTTAAAGTTAATGAAAATGATGGGGATAGCACTTGTGTGTTTCCTTTCTAGCAATTCCTATTATGGTCTGCCTAACCAGATACCGGATGTAATATTCATTATACTGTAACTGTAAGTACAGTAATTATACTTGATATATATATATATATATATATATATATATATATATATATAAAATTAACAACCCTTGGCCTGTTTTACAACAGTGTATATATAAGTAGAATAGAGATACAATCTGCCTTTTTAGGAGCAATAAAGTATTGCAACACTTTACATACTGTATATATCTATCAAGCACACAGTTATTACACATCTTGACATTCACAATAACTTATGAAACAGAGCAGGCCAGGGCCTGTGTTAATTTTTTTTTATTTTTGTCAAATGGACATAATTAGTAAAGTGTCAGCGTCAAACAGTATTTTTTAATGAATGGACACCATTATTAACATTTTTTTGGTTAAGTTTTGTCATAGTATGGTGAAACAGAACTGTTAGTATTATTTAAGACTTTATCTTTTTTACTGATGGCAGTCTTTAAAAACAGGAAAATGCAATTTGAACCGTGTTGATTTTTTTTCTCTCACAGAACCAGTGATGTCTCTTGTAGTACATAGCTTTCTAGGTTCTGACTAGTCCTGGCTGAATTGAGAAGACATGTTCCTATAAAATGCTTGTTTTTTGGCTCTGAAGGAGTTCTGTTGCTACTGGATGATGTACCTTTCTGTAATAAAAATAGAACTTGTAATAGTATAGTCTCAAAAAATGTTTAATGTTATAGATATTGCTAGTAAACACTTCTTGAGATTTCAGAAATAACATCAAAACAGGCTTCCAACACATCCATAGAGGCTGTATCATAAAACAAAGCATTTAAGTGAAAACAATCCAAATGCCTTGGATTCTTTTATATGTGAAGGGATAGACAATACACATTGTTGCTTTGTCTGGAAAATCATACGATATGCTTATGTTTTACAGGTGAGTTGTCTCTGCTTGCTCTACTTGACATGAAGCAGTGTCTGCCTGTAAGACCAACAGAGTGTTTTGTGACAGATTGCGCCATTCCTTTTGTATATTGATCACATCAATGAAAGCAATCAAAGTGAAATCAGACTGTGGATAACTAATGCACAAGCAAACACATTTCTTTTCTTTTCTTACATTTTTTATTCTTTATTGGTACAGATACAACACAGTGAATGGTTCAGACCTGTTCATAAAAGTACTAGTTTAGTAAATAAGTTACAATTGCACAAAGGTTCTTCTGAGTTGATACAGTATATTGTCATGAACTTTCAATAATAGAACTCAGTATAAAAAAAATAGATTGCCATTGCCCCCCTAGTTTAATTCTTGCCTGCCACAGTGTGCTCCTCTGCCGCCACTGGCTCAAACCCCCCGCCTCACATAACTCTTCCCTTCCGGATTAACTAGGCGAATGCGTGCCACGAAGCTCAGTCTCCCGGGACCTGCATGGGCAGGGTTTGCCGAAATATAGGTGTGGGCGTAATATGGCACCTGACATGCTCATTACTGCCCTGCAGCATCCTTCCTCTCCGTTGGGCAGTGTTACTGCAGGGGCAGTGGTGTGGGCATGTTTTCCCACTGGTGGAGCATGACTTGGTCTCAGACATGTCACATGCCCACCTGGTCTCTGGTCTACATCCCGTACAAATGGGAGAGGGTGGCAGGCTAGGTCTGCTCCACCTCCTCCCCATGTGTCTGCCCACAACCACTGTGTGCAGCTAATACTGTGCCTGTGAAGGGGTTGTGTGGGTGGGAATTTTAAAGCAGTGCTCATGATGCCTCTGCCTGAGCCTCTGGAAACGAGCCAGTCTTGGGTGAGTGAACTCTCCCCCTCTCTTCCATCCACTAGTTCTTCCTTCCATGTGTCATAGTGATCCTTCCTTCCTGCCTTCCATGTGTCTTAGTGATCATTTCTGCCTTCCATGTGCTATAGTGATCATTCTTGCCTTCCATGTGCCATAGTAATCCTTCCTTTCTGCCTTCTATGTGTCAGAGTGATCCTCTCTGCCTTCTATATGTCATAGTACATATTTCTGCCTTCCATGTGTCATAGTGATCCTTCCTGTCTTCCATCTGTCATAGTGATCCTTCTTGCCTTCCAGGTGCTATAGTGATCCTTCCTGCCTTTCATTTGTCATAGTGATCATTCCTGCCTTACATGTGCCATAGTAATCCTGACTTCTGTGGGCGATAGCGATCCTTTCTGCCTTCCATGTGTCATAGTAATCCCTCCTGCCTTCCATGTACAATAGTGATCCTTTCTGCCTTCCATGTGCCATTTTGATCCTTCCTGCCTTCCATATATCATAGTGATCCTTCCTGCCTGACATCTGTCATAGTGATCCTTCTTGCCTTCCATGTTCCATAGTGATCCTTACTGGCTTCCATGTGTCATAGTGATCATTCCTGCCTTCCATGCACCATAGTAATCCTGCCTTCTGTGTGCCATAATGATCCTTTCTGCCTTCCATGTGTCATAGTAATCCCTCCTGCCTTCCATGTACAATAGCGATCCTTTCTGCCTTCCATGTGCCATTGTGATCCTTCCTGCCTTCCATGTGTCATAGTGATCCTTTCTGCCTTCCATGTGTCATAGGGATCCTTCCTGCCTTTCATGTACCATATTGATCCTTCTTCCCTTCCATGTGCCAGAGTGAAACCTCCTGCCTTCCATGTGAAATAGTGAGCCTTCCTCCCTTCCATGTGGCATAGTGATCCTTCCTGCCTTCCATCTACTATAGTGATCCTTCCTTCCTTCCTTTCTTCCATATACCATAGGGATCCTTCCTTCCATATAACCGTGATTGTTCACTCTTTCAAATCTCTCTCCCTAAGGGTTGGTTCACATTGGAAGTATTTTTTTAAAGGATTATGTTGAGGTTTATATGTATCCTTGAGACTCTAGCTTGTGGCACAGCAATCAAAGCATATTTTATAGGTACAAGTAAGCCCATGTTTTGTTTAACCATGGCCTTTAAGCTCCTCTTAGTATCATGTTTGGCCACACCCACATTTTGCTGCATCACTGTCTTTCTAAAATGTCCCTCATTCTCAAGTTCAAAAGTTGGGAGGTATAGTAATGCAAAAGGGGGCTGTGTAATATAAAGGGGCTGTGCAATATAAAAGGGGCTAGAGGTGCAGGAGCTGTGTAATGTGGCCGGCTGTGTATAATTGGTACATGATGGTACGTAGTATTAGATAGTTACACACAGACTCAGGATCTGTTCATTGGTCTTTAATAATGACATATTTAAAATAGAGGATTATTTGCACAGCCCTGGTGTTTACTGAAATTGCTTTAAACTAAAGAAAAGCTTTTGAGAGTTTTTTCTCTCCTTCTCAGGCCTGAAGCAATACCTGAGGAAGAAGGGAAAATTCTTAAAAGCTTGTCTTTTAAGTGATAGGTTAGTGCAATAAAAAAGATTATCATTGCATACCAAATTACTCTCGTATTATGTAATCTTATATATATATATATTTAGTTTTTTTCAATGGTATGATTTAGTGGTGAAAATTATAAGTGCCCCCCTATATATTTTTCCTAGAGTTGCTGCCACTGTGAGCCAACACTTCTGTGAACCCACACAAATGTGCTTCCCACCCCTGAGATGAAATTACGAGACGAAACGTAATATATATTTAAGACCATATCTATTATTGATACATCTGTTGTTTCCATGTCCATACACTCTCCATACTCAGAAGTCAACGTGTTTCGCGAATTGTATTACTTATTCAGGACTGGATGGGTGTATGTAGCACTAAGATGTGAAACAAAAACATATAAATATCTCATATCATATCAATATTTAACATGAATACAGTATAATAAGCAATGTATGCTTGTCTGTAACAATACAGTTTTATAGAAATGGGGCTGAGTTATTCATTCCTTCAAATAAATGGCTAGTGGGATTCAGCTGAACAGAGGCAAGGGATATTCACTGCATATAGGTTGCACCTTACGTGTAGTGCCTAATAACAAATACAGCAGCCCTGTAAATAGGGTTTTTATTTTTTCAGCTAAAAAAAACTTTAATTCTTATACATAGCGGACATAGAGAACACGCTAAATAAAAAGCAATAACAAAAAAGAAATGTCTTAGGTCCGGGTCACACTTATGCAATGTGGGAAGGCTGCGAATTTGCAGCCTATTCCCGCATCGCAAACGCACCCCTGCCAGTTCACACTGCCACATGCGATATGCTGGGGGTGTCAATGAAATGTTAATGACACCCCTAGTTTGATCGCATATCGCAGTGCGATCTTCACAGTTCGCACAGGATCGGATCGCACAAGTGTGAACCACTGTGCGATCCGATCCTGATGCGGCTGAAAAAATGGGTCCTGTGCGTCTTTGCTGCGGGTGCAGTGCGAATTTCAGCCATACAAAGTGTATGGCTGAATTCGCACCACACAGCCGATCGCATGTAATGAAGGAGCAGTGCGTTCCGATATTACATGCGATCGCCGCAGCCGCAAGAGTGTGAACCGGCACTTACTTACTTGCACTTACTTGCAGTTGCAGTTCTACCTGCTCCATTTGTAGCTTGGCTAATGCTTAGACTTTATTTCATTAGTGTGATCTTCATACACTATTGCCATTCTTCCTGAAAAAAATGAAAATTTGTCATTGTGAAAATGTCAACAGTTTGCTGAATGCCACTTGCAGTCCTAAAAACAGAAACAACATTGAAATAATAAAGCAGTGCAATTACAGTTTTTCAAAACTGTACTTAAGAGAGATTTGCACATATCTGTACATAAAAGCAATCTCTAATGGGAATGAGTAATTTAATTCATGAGAGTCAGAACCTATAGTAAAGTTGACCTACTTGCCAGAAAGCAAACCGAGGATTACCGAGGATCCAAGTTTACTTAAAGCGATACTAAACAGAGAAGTGTTAACCACTTCAGCTCCGGAAGGTTTTGCCCCCTTAATGACTTATTGCTGCAGCACTGTTGTGTGGTCACATGTTCTCTCCCTGTCCTTTGACATCTGCTGGGAAAGATCTGTGGGAGGGGCTTCTATTACTTTACTGATGTTTGCTCTCTACAGTGTGCGTCTGTGTCTAGCCAGCCCTGATTGGTGCTGTGCCAGTCTTACATAAGTGAAAAAAACTGTTTCAGAAGAGCAATTCAAATTATGTTATAAAAAACTGTTATACAGCTCCCTATAAATCTTTATTACACGTTAAATATGTATTCTTTGTGCATTAATATGGTGTAGGCAGAGTCAGAGATGATTGACACCAGCTTTCATTTCGTTCCTATGGCATCTGCATCCAAGACTGTTGTTTTACTTTACAGAAAAAAGCAATTACATTGGATATATTTAATACTGATATACAGTATCTCACAAAAGTGAGTACACCCCTAACATTCATTTATGTAAATATTTTATTATATCTTTTCATGTGACAACACTGCAGAAATGACACTTTGCTACAATGTAAAGTAGTGAGTGTACAGCTTGTATAACAGTGTAAATTTGCTGTCCCCTCAAAATAACTCAACACGCAGCTATTAACCTTCCTAGCGGTATTCCCGAGCGTGGCTCGGGGTTAAATTTCAGAGCCAAAAGCGGTAACCCCGAGCCACACTCGGGGTACCGCCAGAAGCATAGCTGAATCCTGTAAAAGAGGTTTCTTGCCTTGTCACCGGGATCCAGCGATGTGCTTCGGCGGTGTCTCGCGGCGGATCTTCCTCCTGATCGTCTCCGTGCCCCGGCTTCCGTCTCCTGCGATGTGCTGTTTGCAGGGGGGTGGAACCGGCAGCAAATTCAAATGTAAAAACACACCAAACACACTGATACCATTCAAAATAAAAAAAAAATCACATTAGTTTGCCCCCAGTGCCCTTCCCTGCAGTTTTACTGTACTTTTTATGTAAATATATATATATATATATATATATATATATATATATATATATGCGTATATATATATATATATATATATATATATATATATATATACATGTATATATATATATATGTGTGTATATATATATATATATATATATATATATATACACATAATTCTTGTGAATGAGCAGCCCAAACCAACTGTAAACATTATATATATATATATATATATATATATATATATATATATATATATAATATATGTATATATATATATATATATATATATATATATATATATATATATATATATATATATATATACTATATATAATAAATGTATACAGTTGGTTTGGGCTGCTCATTCACAAGAATTACATGCAAAATAATGGTACCACTTTCAGCACCTAAAATCCAAAAGAATCATACCGCCAGGGAGGTTAATGTCTAAACCGCTGGCAACAAAAGTGAGTAAACCCCTAAGTGAAAATGTCTAAATTTGGCCCAATTAGCCATTTTCCCTTCTCAGGTGTCAATGGGGAGCAGGTATGTTAAATTTGGTGTTATCGCTCTCACTCTCTCATACTAAATACATACATCTCATACATAAAGATGGCCTAGGCTATAAGAAGATTGCAAGGACCCTGAAACTGAGCTGCAAGATCATACAGTGGTTTAACAGGACTGGTTCCACTCAGAACAGGCCTCGCCGTGGTTGACCAAAGAGGTTGAGGGCACATGCTCAGCGTCATATCCAGAGGTTGTCTTTGGGAAATAGACGTATGAGTGCTGTCAGCATTGCTGCAGAGATTAAAGGGGTGGGGGGATGGGGGTAAGCCTGTAAGTGCTCAGAGCATACGCCCCACACTGCATCAAATTGGTCTGCATGGCTGTTGTTCCAGAAGGAAGCCTCTTCTAAACATGATGCACAAGAAAGCCCGCAAACTGTTTGCTGAAGACAAGTAGACTAAGGAAATGGATTACTGGAACCATGTCCTGTGGCTGATGAGACCAAGATAAACTTATCTGGTTCAGATGGTGTCAAGCATGTGTGGCAACAACCAGGTGAGGAGTACAAAGACAAGTTGTAGCTTGCCTACAGTCAAACATGATGATAGGAGTCTCATGGTCTGGGGCTGCATGAGTGCTGCCGGCACTGGATAGCTACAGTTCATTGATGGAACCATGAATGCCAACATGTACTGCAACATTCTAAAGCAGAGCATGGTCCCCTCCCTTCAGAGACTGGGCTGCAGGGCAGTAGTCCAACATAATAACGACCCCAAACATACCTCCAAGACGACCACTGCCTTGCTAAAGAAGCTGAGGGTAAGGGTGATGGACTGGCCAAGCATGTCTCCAGACCTAAACCCTTTTGGGCATCTGTGGGGCATACTCAAATGGAAGGTGGAGGAGTGCAAGGTATCTAACATACACCAGCTCCATGATGTCCTCATGGAGGAGTGGAAGAGGACTCCAGTGGCAAATTGTGAAGCTCTGGTGAACTCCATGCCCAAGAGGGTTAAAGCAGTGCTGGAAAACAATGGTGGCCACACAAAATATTGACACTTTGGGCCCAGTTTAGACGTTTTCAATTAGGGGTGCACTCACTTTTGTTGCCAGCGGTTTAGCAATTAATGGCTGTGTGTTGAGTTATTTTGACAGGACAGCAAATTTACACTGTTATACAAGCTGTACACTCACTATTTTACATTGTAAAGTGTCATTTCTTCAGTGCTGTCACATGAAAAGATATAATAAAATATTTACAAAAATGTGAGGGGTATACTTACTTCTGTGAGATACTGTATATTAAAACAAAGCTTTTTTTATGAGTCTCTTAGTGAAAATAATCAATCAGCATACTATTCCCCACACCTATAGTGTTTAGCAAAAGGAGGATATGGAGGAGGAGAGCGTAATTTACCACTGTGTATAAACCCATATGTGTGACTCTATACTCATGTAGTCTGCACAGATAAGAAAAAGGAGGAAATAAATGGCTTAGAAGGGAACTGAAATATAAGCATCCTCAGTAGAGGACATCAGCTGGTCCACACAATCTTAGCCTGCAGTGGGTCACAGAGAAGATGGGAGGGACAACTGAAGGCAGGATCAATGAGGTAAATTTCACTCTACCCAAAATGAACGCTTTAGTGCACACTTTGTTATATACCATGTAATGAGAGTTTTTCATAGTCTGGGTTTAATGACACTTAAAGTGGACTGGTAAGGTGGTCTGGTACTAGAGTGGTCTGGTATTATACTTCTTTAACCACTTAGGCCCCGGAAGATTTTACCCCCTTCCTGACCAGGGGGTATTTTGCGATTCAGCACTGCGTGACTTTAACGGACAATTGCGCGGTCGTGCGATGCTGTACCTAAACGAATTTGACGTCCTTTTTTTTCCCACAAACAGAGCTTTCTTTTGTTGGTATTTGATCACCTGTGCGATTTTTGATCATGCGCTATAAACAAAAAAATAGCATAAATTTTGCAAAAATAACAATATTTTTCACATTTTTTTATATGAAATTCCCCCCAAAAAATGTAAAAATCAAAATTTTTTAACATTTTCGGCCAATTTGTTTTATGCTACATATGTTTGGTAAAAAAAACCGCAAAAAGTGTATTTTGATTGGTTTTCGCAAAAGTTATCGCGTTTACTAACAAAGGGAAAGATTTTTGTCATTTTTGTTGTTTTTTTTTAACGCGTAATGGCGGCGATCTGCGATTTTTTTTGCGGTACTGCGACATTGGGACAGATCGACAGATCGGACCCTTGGATCGGACCCTTGACTGACATTTTTGACACTTTTGGGGTTACCAGTGACATTACTGCAGTAATCAGTGCTATACATATGCACTGTTACTGTAAAAATACACTGGTAGTGAAGGGGTTAACTGTATTTGAGAGGGAGGGGCTGTGTGTGTCCCTAGGGGCGTGATTCTAACTGTGATTGGCTGTGGCTTGAGCTGTAGGAACAATGATCAACGGTCCTACATAGTAGAACCGTATGATCAGTGTTTCTACACAGGGGAGAATGACAGGCAGCTTGTTTACACTAGCCGCCTGACTTTCTCCCTCTGCAGCGACGGTCGCGCACGCGCGGGGGGGATCTGTGACCGCGCGGGAGCTCGCCTCCTGCGGCGCGCGCTCGCTCCCCAGAGCCTCACAGGCTAGTAACGTGTGAGAGCACCTAATAAAGAATGGAAACCATCAATGAAGTGGCTACACATAAAACAAAGAGTATATGGCATCAGTCCCAAAATGGTATAGAAAACACACCACAAGGTTTTTGGCTTCTTGGTTTCTATATGGAGTGAGCATTGCATGTCTGCTCTGCTGGTTTACTTCTGCAGCTCTTTCTAGATTACAAGAGATGCTAAGGATCATGTGCAGGCCTGCCAATGTAAAAAATGCACAGGTGGCAACAAAATGTTTTAAATAACATCAGCAAATACCACTTAGAATCAGCTTAGAGCAGTGTGGCTATTTGCTGGAAACTCTGACTAGCAGGTTCACCTGTAAGGGGCTTCTGATTGGGCAAGCGTTGGCACCAAACTGAAAAAGTCCCTAACATGCTTCTTCTTGGATATGACATCTACCCACTTATTGTTGACGGAACCCTCTACCATCTTGTGTCATTCTCCTGGCCATAGGCCTGCTCACAACATCCCTGGTCATAGGGCCTAATATTCATGAATAAAGGAATGTTCACATCTAAAATGCCTTTTCCACACTTTACTATAGCTTTGCAAGACATTTGTGACATCTGATATCTCATTTGATATACTAGCAAAATTCTCATCGCGGAAAGCCAAACACAGGAGTAGACATTCTGTTGTTGTCATTTAGGTGCAGAATGCCAGCATAGGTTTTGTAAGCCATCTTCCTTCTACACCTCGTCTCCTTGAGAGCACCACATATTTGAGACCACTTCCCTATGTACAGTATAGTAAGTCCACAGCATTCAGCTTCCATCACCAAGTAGACTCAAGGTACAGTACTCTTATTAGTATGCCAGTCTCATCCCAATGTCTTTTCTATAGCTCTGTCCAGCAAGGCACGCTCCCATACCACACTTATTACCAGGCTATATCTCTATATACTCGGAGGCCTATAAAGCCTTCTGCACCCCACTATAAGACCCGCAGAAGAAGGTCAGGGGAGACAGGGCAATTACAGATGTTCCTTCTCTATTCTACACTATCTCATCTGGGAATTGGGCAAAGAGCCCTTTCAGCTCTGCAGGAGACTACATCTTATCACCTTTAAAGGACCTTGCTCCCATGCCCTGGATTACTGGGCCTTCCCATAGCTGGCCTTTAAATGGGCAGTCACTACACCTCTGACATCACTAGAGGAGGGACTTTTCTAAAAGTGGAGCTGACATCTGCTTATAATGTTCCTCTTTAATATGCCACAATAGGAACAGAGCCATCTAGTGGCAGACAAATGAACTGCACCTGCAAAGTAATTCCTAGTAGTCAGTAGGCTGGTGGAATGAAGAGAGAATTGACAAGATTCTTTCCTGCTAAAATAACTGTATATGTATATATATATATATATATATATATATATATATATATATATATATATATATATATATATATATTAATGATAATTCTTCCTCAGTAGATAGCACTGTGCATTCATTTGTACATCTTCTTTTTAGCTTCTATGGTCAGCAGCACTGTTTCTTCTTAGATCATTGACCCAGAAATGAAAGGTTAATAGTATAATTTAATGGGCCCTCCACTTAGGTGCTCATACACAATCTGTTAATTCTTTTCCTGAGTTTCATCCCAAATGTCATTGTACTAATAACAAGGCACATGTCTATATTTAGATATTGGTTAACTAAATGAAAATATGTACATGTTAGTTCATACATAAGAACACATAAGTGTATATTTTTCAAAAATGGTCCATGATGGCAAGGTAATATTCAGAACTCATGTTACCTTTTCCCAGGAACAGACAAAAAATAAATGATTTTTAAAAGCTGCACACCCTCACATGACACCTGGGCACATAAAGGGTGTAAGGGATGCCAGAGGAAGCAGCAAGAATCAGTAATTATGGATGGGATAAGTAAAGATGCAGTTGGGATCAGCATTTGTGGATGATTAGCGGAAAGAATGCAAAATATACTGTAGCAGTATGATTAGTTCTGTCAAAGTAGAAAGTAAATGTTTAGAATCAACAAGACTGACAAGTGGCACACAGGCCCCAGACCCCTTCACCGCTGCCCTTGTCTGGATTCTGTAACCTATTCTTATAATATATTGTATGTCTTGTTTTTTTTTTATAAGTGCAAAATTGCTTTAAAGAAAGAACTTGGACAAAGAATTGAAGTAAAAAAATACTGAGCTAAAGAAAGAACGATTCCTGTAGTTTATAAATCTTTTAGTGGAACTGTACCTGACCGGAATTATAAATTCTTTATTTGCTCATTATTCTCAGATTCGTAATGCACATTTTTCCTCTACAATCACCAGGGGCCTAATTTGATCCTAAGTGAAATATTGCCATCAAAGTTTAATGAAATCTCATGCATATTTCACTTAGAATCTCACTTTATAAATTAGCACAATTAACAAGCTGGACAGTTCCTAGGGGGTCCATCCTTTCTGTTCCTTTAGTGAATGCTGTATTTGGCTTTTCTGCATTACCTTGATAAATAGCAATAATTAAGGATCTATGTTCCAAAAAGATTATCCTTATTACATTTTCTTAGTTTAATTTAGCTAGTGCTGCATCACCTAAGAATTTAATATTCAGCTTTTATTTGGTATGCATGCAATGGGAACTTGAGACACGTCCACTGTTACTGAACCATATCCCTAGTGTTGTTGGTAGATAATCATGAAGATGGACAGTTAAAAGTTGCTAGTTTGTGCGTTTATTCCCTAAAGTTAAAAGAGATCAGAATTCAGATTTCTAGAAGTCAATACATGCAAGAATTATTCTGTTTGGTTGCTATAGATACTGCATTTTTCACTTAAAGCTTTGCTTCCTATGCTGTTTTACTACATACGTCTTTAAGTCGCAATAGGCAGGAAACAGCCATTTATTTATGCGTTTCATTGTTGTTCTCAAACCATATACAGTATGCAGTATACAGTATACAGTATACACCTTCTCTATGAGTCAAGTCGCTGAACTAGAACTAAAATATGGGTTTTATCAGAGACTTTTGAGATAAGGTTTTTGTAAACCCTAACATTGACTATCTCCATTTGCATGATTTTGGTCTGTTTTATCTGGGCTGTTTGATCTGTTATATCTGTTTTTAAAGTGGATCTTCCTTCCTCCCTCTCTTAATAAAACAGCAATGACATCATTTTGATAAAAAAAAAAAAAGAAAACAAAAAGAAAAACAATAAAATTAGTAATATCTGTCTGCCTCCTTCTTTTATGTTTCTCGCAGTTTCCTTGGTTTGCCCCCCATGGATGGGAAACCCATGCTGACATTGGGGTCATTGGTGGACAGCCTACTCTTCTTTATTCTGTGCCAGCCCAGTGAGGATCTTTGCATCTGACCACATTCACGTGCCGTACAAGTTTCATTATTTTTCAATAACAAACACACAATATCTCTTGATATCACAATGAATCTCACGCATTATCAGGAAATATCTTTAGCCAGAGTTTTTAAATTAGGACTAAAAGTATATTAGGTATCTACCTTGTGGAGATAGGATAGCAGGAGGGTTTGAGTAGTTTGACTCAAAGAAAAAAGAAATTGAGCAGGGCTGATTCTACTCAGTCCATAAAATTGCATATTGTCAGCAAATTAGGAGCTAATTGCGTTTATGGCAGGTCAGCAGGTATTTTTCTGTAAGTGAAGGGTCTTCAAAGGAAATAAAAACAGGGAAATGCGCATGTGTTGCAGAGATATATTGCATATTCTTTATTTTTTTATATACCTTGACATACAGTACTCTTTACGTTTGTCATAAGCAGACTGCATTACGTACTACCTATAATACTTTTTTTTTTTTTAATAATTATTTTTATTTATTTTAAGCATAGAAGAAAAAAAATTTACAACACTGCATACAGGTTACATGAAAGGTAAAATTGTAAAGTAAAAGGAAATAAATTAACATTCATATTATCAAACAAGGGGGGGGGGGTGTAGGAAATACCAGGAATTGAAGGCAAAGACCTCGGTAATATTTAAAGTTGTTGGAGTTGTAGCTTTCCCAGGGTTAAGGACTCCCTGTGTGACAGTGCTCATTGGGCCATTGGAGTGAGTCCCATGCACCTCAATAACCAGGGGTACTGACAAATTTCTTGTGCCTTTAGGACAGATCTGAGTGGTATGGGAGCGAAGGAAAGGGAAGTACAGTATAAGCTGCTGGGACTGGCAGGATTAAAGCAAACCTGCTGCATGCCCTGAATAGGCAAAGCGCCGGTTTGCTTTCAAGTACTCATTCGTCATTTAGCTATATTAAACAGTTAATTGAAGATTTAGGTTTCTTTGCAATCACTGAATAGTTCAGGGTTAAAAACATGATAATAATTATTGATGTAATGGAAAAAGAAACTAACATCTCAGGAAATTTTGAGAAAATATCAACCCAGCAAAAGTCAGCTTTATATTGTTAGGATTATTTGAAAAATCATGAACACCAGACTTAGGCTGAGCTGACACTTTGGTACCATCAACAACCTACAATACATTTTCCTTGGTGCAAAACATCATGAAGACGACATGTGTACAGCACCTTCCGGCTATATTGTAGGTTTTAGCTGAGTGGTCAAGGGGCAGCAAATCTGCAGATCAACTGTCTCTTTTTACTGTTTCCTTGGCTGCCCATGTGAAAGAAGACTTAAATCAATTTATGTCTATTATCTAAGGCTGGCCATACATTATACAATTTTCTTGTACAATTTTCCTTTAGATTTACCAAAACCATATAATATTAGGTCACACTTAAACACTTTAAACTTGTATGCAATGAGCCAGGCCCTTGCACAACATAGTTGAAGGTAAATTGAATATGAACATTGTATAATCTATGGCCAGCTTCATGAGCTATAGGTATCCAGTAACCCCTTAGCACTTAAGCCCTTTAACCCCTACCCCTCCTTCAGATTCTGAAAAGAGATATCTTCTTTACACAGATTAGTTAGCCAAAGGTCTATGGCAAAACGTAGTTTGAGATGGCATACTTAGTATAATATCATCTCTTATACTAAGTATGCAATCTCAAAAATACTAAGTATGCCATGAGATGAGATACTTAGTATATTAGACAACTGTATTCAGGTTAGGGTTAAGTAAGAGAGTTAGGCTCAAACTAAGGCGGAGGTGGTTGATAGCATTTGTCAACAGAAGCATGTTTGGTTGGGGTTAGGAAACAGCATTATAAATAGGCAAAATGCAGAGGATTATGGTTTAGTGCCAGGGGTGAAGTGACTGTAAAGGCACAGGTGTCAATTTTAGGGTTATTGGAACCTGGTGTGTGGCATTCGGGCTAAACAGCCATATAATGCTCACAGCTACTGTGCTTTACAACAGATCAATTGCTTTTCCACAGATCACTGCAACCCATACACTACACACCTGAGTTAACAGCAAAAAGCCTCTCCTGGGAATGTTTGATGATTGTCTCCTGTGCTATAACTAATGGATCTTTCGTCATTATAGTAAACTGTTACACAATCAAGATGCATGTTGATAATTTGAAGGGAACTCAGCTGACTAAAATGACTACATAGCAGTTTGTGAAATCATCATTAATATTTTAGCAGATTGAAGTTGAAATGTGTATAGCGTGTCTATTGATCCTCTAAATATTCTGAAATGTACATGCAGTACATGGGAATCACATAACAGAAAAAAGGGATGGGGGAAAAAATCTTTTGATGAATGTTCTCATTAAAAATAATTACACTGTTAAAACTAAGATGCTAATATACAGTATGTGATTCAATTGCATATTGATTTCACTGTGCAGGAATGCAATCAATAAAAAGTGATATATGTGTGTAGGCAACTTAACCGTGAAGCAGAAACAGTGAGATGGAAAATCAATGTTCTTCCATTGATTATGAAGCTGATTTGGTGATAATTGTTAAAGGAGAATTCTTCTTCACTATTTAATGAAAAATAGCTGTTTAACATCACTTCCACCTTTTTTTAGTAAATTAAACCTAATTCTATGTTGTTCATATATCTATACTGCAGATACTTCTTAACTTTGTTTCCTCAAAAGGTTTTTAATAGCTCCTTGAGCAATGAGCAATTTTGGACTTACACATAATCACTGACTACCACTAGTAATAGGGGCCCTTTTCCCACTGACCACCAATGTAAATGACTACTGATGATCAGTGTAATGAGGTTTTTCTCCTGCTAACCATCTAGGTAAGGGAACAGTTCAATGATCACGTTTATGTTAGGGGCACTTCACTAATCACCAATATAAAGGGACACATCTCAAATGACCTTCAACATAAGTGAGCATTACTCTACTGATCACTATTGTGAGGGAACACTACACTTTTCACTATCTGCAATTCTTTTTTGGCACGAATATTATTAATTTATTTCATTACTATAACTAAAAATAATTGTGAGTATAAGGCAGCCCTTGGTGTCAAATTTGTTAACTGTAGTATATTCCTCAGTCTTTTATTTATTCTTATATCTCAACTTATTGTTCACACTATTGTACCATATGCTTGCAGTATTATTAGCAGGGGTTCTTCAAGACCTGAAAATTATTTCAAGATTTCCCCCGTGTTAAAAAGGATGCGAAAACAGCCTATGTGCAGAGATATGAATCTTAGCTGCTGTATGTAACTCCTTCCTTCCTTGTGATATATCATAGCTGAGGAAATCTGAGACAGGAAAAACAAAAGCTCAGCTCCCACAACACAATATTAGCTCTCCATACCCCACTCTGTGTAAACTGTGGTGCCAATCACAGATGCAAAATTTCTGAGATTGGACTTGTCCAAAGGAACATTGTCGAAAGGAAGGTAAAATCTGTAATATATGGTTACTTTTATTGATTTTACCAGCTCCTGTCCTTTACATGTTACCTTATGTTTATCAGTTAGGCAGCAGCTCTGTATATTAAATATTTGCTTGCATTACTTATATAATTGTGTGGCAAGTCCTCAGCAATGACATGTCCACTTACCAAGGAAACACAGTGTGGTATATATTATAGGCCTAATAGTTTGTGAAGCCTAGTAGGTCAGTGACAGTGTGCTAGAAAAAAACATGTGTTACAAGCATGGTCACAGTAAAACTATTGAATGCTAGAGGTGTGGCTTAGAACAGTATGGCCAAATTAAGCTATGGTACCGTAGGCAGAACAGCTATCCAAATAAAACATTAGATATTTACAGTATAATTAAAATAAAGAGATCGGACAACAGACCTGTGGGTATAATAGGCCACTGCCTTTTATTAAATGAAATACTTAGTAAAGTATATTGTATATATACCAAACCATTAAACAAATAAACCTGTTGTTTAGCCATGCAGCTCAAACTACGACCAATTAAAAGACACACCCGTTCTACCAAGAGAAGGAAAATAACAAAACAAAAAACAGCGACAAAAGAAAACAAAGGGGCGGGAGGGTGTTATGTGACTTCTTCCTCTGCTCCCTGCTGACTAACTGTGTGTAACGGTTCTTTCTTTCCCTTTTTATAGACAGTGACTCGTGCCAACTGGCCAGTTTGCCTGGGAACTGTCCAATTACAGGTAAGTATTTTATTATCAACATTTATTATTATTTTTTATTTAACAGCTTTAACCACTGTCTTACCACGGCCCCATATATGGAGGGCGTTACATTTCATGACCCGCCCTCCATTATCAAGGGTCTGTTCACCCCATTACCACATCGTAAATGCGCACAATTTAGCATGCAATATCACAATGCACGTCAATGCATTAAAACACACCGTGGTGCATTTTGATTCTTTTAAACGCCACCACAATGCACCCAGGTGGATATGAACTGCATAAACTGCATGTTCATGTCTAGTTTTATGTATGTTGGCAGGTCATACAAAATGAATGGGCTGACTTAACACTTTGCACATAAATGCGTTACTGCAGCGCACTTGTGTGAACAGGCCCCAAAGATATTTTTTGCAGAAACAATCTTTCCCCTTCATGAAGCCCAGTAAAAACAGAAAAAAAACACATTTTACTGCATCCATGATTTCACTGTGATGTCTCTTGCTGTATAGGATTTTATAAAAGCCAACCATGGCATTTGAAGAAAAGGTTATTACATAAAGCTGGTTTACAGAAAAGGCAATTAATTCCACTACAATCTGTGAGCACACTGCTTTCAAGCAATATGGATACTACAGAACAGGATGCCCTTCTAGAACACAAATGCAATTTCTTGCCAGTATTTCCCTTCCGAAAAATGGTTTGATCACAGTGACCAGTACAGGGAAGGACATGATAGTAGTGCCTTTTAGATCAGTCTACAGTAGAGATTGACTGTTAAAAAGAGTAATACAGCATTTTGTGACAGTGTGCCACAAAAACCTTCACCAGCCTCACTTCATTTTTTTTTCAGCTGGATTTTGTATAAAAGCTATTTTGCCAATAAAATAAATGTATAAAATAAAATGTTCCCTAAAAAGAAGACATTTAATATTCACCCATTGCCTGCAACATTGATCCCTGCTGTCATCAAGAGAAAGCGCCAACAATCCAACAATTCTAGGAGTGTTGATTTCCTCCAGCTAGTATCTACAGCACTAAAGTAATTCTTGACAATGTCCTTGGTTGACAAAATGCTCTGAGCAGGGTGGTGATGTAATCCCGCTCCATGCTGACTGGAGAATCAGATTTCTCATGCTGGCTGGTTTGTGCTTGGATAAGCACAGATTTATCTGAATTCTTGGCTGGGAGTGTTTTAGAAGTTTTAACAATAAAATACTAAAACATTTGAAAAAATAAAATTTGCAAAGTGCATAAACGAGGGGTCTTCAAAAAGTTTCTGCACTTTTATATTTTCATTGGAAATGGAGAGAGCAGGAGGAGTACTAATTGGTCATGTCTGAGAGTGTCATGTGACTAGTCTGTCTGGCAAGACAGTTGACCTTGCAGCTTAGTATAAAGGCCCGTACACACGTACCGATCGTCGGCATACAAACGTCGGCGGACGAAAGATCTGCCGATTGTACGCGTGTTAGTATGGTGCCTCCGACAGATGTCTGCGCACAATCCGCGGACAAAAGTCTTTCTTGCAAACATGAAAATTTTTGTCTGCGGACACCAGAACGGACGATTGTTCGCCTGTCAGTACACAATTCGGCCGACACACAGCTACAAATCCCAACACGCATGATCAAACCAAATGAGTTCCCGGAAGAATTTTCTCTAGTAAACTCAACATTTTATTCAGAAAGAACTTTCGGCTCGCGGAAGTCCAAGAAATAGGTGAAATGCGGAGCACATGCTCATCTTGATAAATGTGAGAAGAAGGAAGATGCTGCTCATAATGCCATACTTTTCTAATAAAAAGGCATGTGTTCTGTTATGATGAAGATAATGTTTGTCTATTCTATCTGTTCTATCAAATTTTATAATTAAATAATTTGAACTCTTCACCATTATTTTTGTATTTTCACACCAAAGATCTAACTATTGATATGACCCTTTATTCTTGTATGAATTAATGTCTAAAACATATTTTTCAGGTTATGCACAATATTAAACATGTTAACAAATTCAGATAGGCCATTTTTTATTTTCATTTTCTTTATTTTTTGTATCTCAGCAAAAAAAACCAAAGAAAACATCAATACTTTCCGTATAACTAAACATAAAAAAGTTCAATTTGGACAAAATTAAACTAGAAACTGGCAAACAGGGGTAAAATAAATAATAGGGGGTTACAAAAATTAAAGTTGCTGGTAACTGAAATCAGGTTGCCATGAGGGCAGGTTTGGATCCTGCTGGCCATATTGCCACTGGCCATGTGGCATTTGGCGAGGTGGTGGGTGTTGTGGAGGTGGAGGTGGAGGTGGAGGGCACGGGTGCTCCTGGCATGCATGGCTGTGCTCATTAAGGATCCCGTTTTCAGCCTTTTGCAGCACATCGAGGATAATTTTTCTGGCATACTGACACTGCCTGAGGTCCACCTTATCCAAAATTTTTGCCGTCATGTTGCTGAAGGACTCATTGGCCTCCGGTTTCCGACGTAGGGCTATGGTGGCCTCCTGGATAAATTCATCGGTTATGTCATCCACGTGCTTCCTCTTTTGCCTCCGTTTGGCAGGAGGAGGTGGTGGTGGAAATAGTTCCACAGGCTCCTCAGGCTCCGCAGGCTCCCCAGGCTCCTGGCTGCAACCTGGCTCCTCCTCAGTGACACTTCCCTGTTGATGAAATGAACAATTGATTAGAATGTTATAGTGTATATAAAAATGCATGTTTGTTATATTATTGTGAACAAATAGCAGACTTTACATACAGTGGCGTATCTAGGGTCTCCAGTGCCCTTGTTGAGGAGCTGTATTTGGCAACAACCCCCCCCCCCCAAGATCAATGTAAAACTGTAACCCACCCCCCAAAAAAAAAATTAAAGGGCATTAAAAGTTTCTAATTTGCCCCTTGTTTGCCCAGTGTAGAGCTCTCTAGTGGGCAATCATTGTCTCAGGTGTGAAAAAGAAAGAGAGGGTTGAGAGCTAGAGAGAGGGAGAGAAAGAGGGGGTGTGAGAGAGAGAGGAGGGGGTTGCAGAGAGAGAGGGGCCTGAACTTGCAGAGGGCTTGATGTAGGGCATTGAGGGTGAAGCAGTGCAGGGAAACAGGAATAAGGAAGCCACCTGCCTTGCTGACCCAGAGTGAGAGACCAGAGACATGGAAGCAAGGATGGATGTATCATTTGCAGGAGCTGTTAGTTTTGTATTAAAAAAGGTTGAGCCAGAGGAATGCTGAGGCTACAGCAGTGTTTGTTAGGACCAGAGGTGTGCTGGGGATGCAGCAGTGTTTGTAAGACCAGAGGTGTGCTGGGGATGCAGCAGTGTTTGTAAGACCAGAGGTGTGCTGGGGATGCAGTGAGAGGCAGTCTCAGTCTCCTGGTCTTTTGGCTCAGCTGCTCTCAATGTTTTACACCTGCATGAAGCAGCTCTCAATGTTTTACACCTGCATGAATCCGCCTGCAAACTGGGGGTTCTGGGGTGTGCAGGCTGAGTGGATTGTTAAAATAAACAATAAAACAATGCCAATGTTTTTGTGACCCACCCCCCTTGGCCTGCGCCCCTGGCGGTTGCCTGTCATGCCAACCCCTTGCTATGCCCGTTTACATAAAGGGTCAATTATGGTTTAGCTTATAATTTTGTTACATGATTACATTTTAGCAGACAATATATTGTGAAATGCCATACCTGAGTAAAACTCTCCTCCAGGAAATCCTCATCCTGGCTTGGATCAACCGACACTGAGCCCTCTGCCGAAGTAGAAGGCAGTGTTGAAATTGACGGCCTGGATTCCATGGTGTCTGCCAGGAATCGCATGTTAACATAGTACCACAGCCGTGGTACATATACATTCCGTGCACCTGCTCCAGACTGGGTGGACTCCTCTATTTTTTTTAACTCCCGCTTGTAGGCAGTGCGAATACTGTTTATTTTTTTGCGTATATACTCAAAATTTGCCCCAGGACAGACGGGCTTGTAGAAGGCCACCAAATGTTCCATGGCCTGTTTTTTGAGTTTTTTATTTTTATAATCTGCGGACTTCACTTACCACAAACACGGCAGTTGCCTGAACTCATCAATAAAACTTATTAGAAAGTTGTGGCTGGTGTAATTGTCCACCATATTGCAGGACAGTATATGCCTGCAAGACACAAAACAACACAAAACATATTAAAATAGCATGTATTTTGGCACATAATAAAGATATTCCTAATAAAAGCTGTATAGGGCCCAAAACACACACTTTCTATTAAAAGAGTCGTACCTTTGTTTGTGGGGAAAAGTCGTGATTCGCCGCTCGATCGTGCTCCAACTCTCGATATGTCCGCTAGCGAATCGTCGGCCGAATGATCTGGCGTCCTTTAAATACAGCGCAGGCGTCAACTCCTCCTCCAGTGGCGGGCTTGTGCAGGGGTGTGTACGTGCCGAAGATCAGGCCTACATGCGACACTCACACCTGAAGCAGTGGAAAAATCTTGTAATCAAGAATAATGTCTCAACAATCTGGGAGCTCAATTAGTGTGGGCCGAAGTGATTGGGCCACCCGAAAATCAAGGGCTACACCCATGTCAAAGCCAGAAATGGTGGAGATGGTCTCCATTTTAGAAAAAATGGACTATGATGGCAAGTTGGCAAATTACGATCGGCCCAATGCCAGGAAAGATGGCATCATGGATAAGGTGGTGGCCTGTTTGGTAAAAAAATTCGGTGTGGAGCGATCGAAAGATCAGATTCGGAAACGGTGGTCTGACCTGAAACACCGTGAGCAGGATCAGCTTTCCCAAATCCATCGGATTTTGAAAAAAAGTAAGTTTTTTTTTATTTTTTTTTTTTTAATCATGCAATATGTTTTTTTATAATTTTGTGTATGTTGTATTAACATGTCTAGATTATAATGTCTATGTAAAAAGTTAGATTACTCATTTTAGTTGTCATGTCGTGATTTGATCGATCTATTGTTGATGTTTTAGTATATGACATTAAAAGTCAGGAAGCCATAGTTAAAAATATATGTATTGTGTTGCAACGAACGTTCTTTCCTGCACGAATCTTCTCAGCAAACATTCCTATTAATCACAGATTATTATTCAAACCTTTAAATAGGAGAAAAACGTAAACTCCGTGCCAAACAATGGGAAAGGAGGAGGAGAGGTTTGGCAGCTCCATCGGCAGTTGTGGAAGAAGAGGAGGACATGGGCCCAGATGGTGGCACAGATTCGACTAAAGGTAATTGGTTCCTATGCACTGTCAAACATTAATGTACCATATTTTTCGTAGATAACCATGTACATGTCTTCATATTTGTTACTAAAAGAGCTATCAAGCAGGGCACCATGTCCTAACAAATGTACCTCTTGTGACTTTTATGATATGGCCAATGTTTTGTATTATGTAGATGAAGACATTATGCCTGAGGTGATTCTGGTGGAGCCAACAAGTGACCAGACACCAGAGCAACAAGAAGGTTGGTAGTCACAGATTTTTGTGTAGTGGGATCATAGAAATATGTGTATTTGCAATGATTGTTTAACCTTATATTCTTGTATTCCCTTACAAATTTACATTGCAGATGTTGCATCATGCCAGGATGTGGCATCCCCAGCCATGTCAGAACCCCGATCTCCTGGCAACTTGGCAAGCAGCGTGGAAGCCACTTCCGAAACTGTGGAGGAACCAGGACCAAGTGTCCAAGAGCCAATTGTGTGCCCACGTAGGTTTTTTCAGAATGATTTTTATCAGTGTTATTTTTAGCCTCCAATTTACAACACTAGTTCCCTATGGGAGCCTCTTAATTTGAATGGAAGTCGCACCGTAAGTCGGATCAGGATGCTCTGACTTGCGGGGCCACTTGCGTTGTGAAGATTTTTGAGGGGGAACTACACCAAAAAATTGAAGAACCCACCGTGGGTGTCCCCCCAAGTTCACAACCAGGCCTTTTGTGTGTGGTATTGAGTTTGAGGGTATGCCCACAACAAAAAGACAGCGTGGGTTACCCCCAAAACCCCTACCAGACCCTTATACAAGCATGCAGCTTGTCAGGCCAGGAAAGAGAACGAGCAAGCGGAACAAACACCCCCTGGACCACAGCAGGACACATGCCCTCAACATGGGGGGGTTTTGTTGCTTTGGGCCAGGGGGCCTCTGCACCGCACACCCAAAAGCACCTTACTCCCATGTAGAGGAGGACAAGAGCCTCATCCCCACAACCCTGTCTGGTGGTTTTGGGGGGTCATGCGGCCAGGGGGTTCCTAGGACTTTGGAAGCAACCTTCAACAAAGGGTGGCCCCCAGATCCCGGACACCAATCACTGTGTGAATGGGTATGGGGTACATAGTACCCCTACACATTAACCACATAAATGGAAGTGTATGTGAATAACGACAGGAGACGTTTATGAAATGTTCTTAAATATCTTCATCCGGTCTTCTCCACTCTGCTCTTTGGATCTTCTCCTCTCCACTCTTCTGCTGTGCAATCTTCTGCTCTTATGTTGTCTGCTCTTTTGCCTTAGGTTCTGCTTCTTCCTCCTGTCCTCATCTGATGCTGTTGCCGTGCATTCTGCCCGTCTCTGGTCTCTGCAGCTTAATATATATACATTACGACCATGCCCTCACGTCATCATGCGTTCACACCCCTAATGAATATATAGTAAGCTCAGGAGACCGGCAGAATCATCAGCAACAGGATCAGAGGAGGACAGGAGGAAGAAGAAGAGCCTAGGGCAAAAGAGCATAAGAACAGGGTAGGTATTAACTCGAGAGTAATTAAAAATAACCTGGACACCAAAATGTTTCTCTATTATGACCTCATGTAGGTGATTCACATTGACTCAGTTGTATATTTTTTTACAGATCATGATTTACCTACTTGCACTTTAGCAAAACTAACCCGTGAGGCACTCCAATGTTGCTCAGACCTCGAGCAAATCAAGGAAACAGCAACGGCATTGCAATCAAAAATGCGAGATTTTGTCGACATGATTGCCAAATTTTAAAAAGTTTTAAAGACATTTTTTAAGTTTTTATTGGTTCCTTTTCTTACAAAAGTTTTGTAATATTTTATGATATTTTGATGGCACTCAGTTGTTAAGAGTGTACCCACGTTTGGGAAAAAAAATTGAAAACACACTAACCCTAACCCTAACCCTAACCCTGTGAATGTTTTAAAAAAAAAATTTTGTACATTCAACAATGTGTGTTCCATTCTTTATTTGACTTTCCTTGGGGGGTCGAGATCTAAAGCTGTGTAAAGAAGCATTACATGTATGATGGCTGTCCTATTCCCATATTTACATGTTAATGACAGCATTTTGGACACTGCCATATGCGAGTTGCTGGAGGTGGCAATGAAATGTTAAAGATCCCAACCGTTTATACGCATATCACAGTGCGATCTGACATTTCATACAGGATTGGATCATACAAGTGTGAACGACTGTGCAATCCTATCCTGATGCAGCTGAATAAATGCATCATGTGCGACTTTTGTGCGAGTGTTGTGCGAATTGAGACATACACTTTGTATGGCTACATTCACACTGAACACGCACACAAGTCGCACATGACCCTTTATTTCTGATGTATCAGGATTGGATGGCACAGTTCTTCAGACTTGTGTAATACAATCCTGTGGAAAAAGTAAGTGTCGGGTCACCCTTATGCGATGCAGGAAGGATGCAAAGTCGCAGACTTCCCGCATTGCATAAGTTTGACTCAACACTCAAGGTACTAGCAGTCCTAGTATTCAATATGGCATTGATATTGGCAGTAGAAATCAGTGTAGGGAGATCAGTGTAATCTATAGTGTATTGCTTTTTCGTTGCTCTAGTTCACTTTCCATTACTTATATATATATAACACTTTGAGATGAACAATGATCAAGTTTCACATAACACTGACATATCCTAACATTGGTGGGCAGTGAGAAGGATGTAATAAATGAACACAACATAACAGGTGTAGGTACGTTGTTAATACCCTAATGTATTATATTAAATATATAGTATGGGCAACTTCTGGACAAGAACCACCAATGTAAGGTGACATTAGATGAACCTTGGGTGTGACCTAGTTCTCAATGTGACAGGGTTTGTGTACATTTTGTGGGGTGCAGAAGGCCCTTGTATTTACACCACTGGCTCAAAAATAACACATGGCCATCATCACTTTGGATCAGCTGGTGAGAGACTACAGTCAAGAAACACACTGATGAATGTATTAACCCTTCCAAAGTCACACATATATAACACATGATTAACCCTAATAATTGTGTTTGGCATATGTGCCCAAATGATTAGAATCCACAATACAGAATCATTGCAATTTTTTTTTTAATGTGTGGAAAAATAAGATATCTCTGACATTTATCTTGTGTGTCCAATCTTTAACAAGATTAATGGGTGTGTGACAGTGATTGCTGCCAGGACACAGCTCCTCTCCCCACGAAATAGTCCAGATATTCCTGGCGGATCTGACGGGCCCTGTGTGATGCCAATGCTGACCGTCCAACTTCCATTGATGTCATGGACTCCACTTGGTTAGAAGGTTGGGCCTCTCCACTTGTACCTGGCATAGCAGGGTCAGTATCCAGTTGCTGCAATACATAATTTTGTGCATTCCTGCGTAGGAAGTTGTGCAAAATGCAGCAACACAAGACCACATTATCCACTTTGTACAGTGCCAGGTTTATGGACGTCAGGAATATCCGGAACCGGTTGGCCATTATCCCGAAGGCATTCTCCACAACTCTGCGAGCTCTGGACAACCGGTAGTTGTAAATCCTTTGGTCGGGGGTGAGGTTCCTCTGAGGGTAGGGCTTCATGAGATGCTCCCCAAGCGCAAAAGCCTCATCTGCGATAAACACAAAGCTCATACCCTCAACAGTTTGCTCCCTGGATGGCAGGTTCAGAGTGCCGTTCTTTAGACGACGAGCGAACTCCGTCTGATCAATAACTCCCCCATCCGAATTGCGGCCATTTTTGCCAATATCCAAATAAATAAACTCATAGTTTGCATTAACTATGGCTAGCATGACTATACTAAAAAAACCTTTATAATTATAATAAAATGTGCCGGAATTCAGAGGGGGGACAATGCGGACGTGCTTCCCATCAATAGCACCCCCACAATTGGGAAAATTCCACTTCTCCAGAAATTGATCAGAAATCTCCAGCCATTGCTCTGCGTTTGAAGGAAACTGTGGGGAAAAAAAAAAACCAAAAATTAGTGCTTGAGCACATCACATTATTAATTACACACACAGTTGTCTGTTAAATGCTTATGCAACTTGCTAAAAAAATAAACAACAGGAAGGCAAAGGTTTGGATATGGGGATGTAATATCTACATACATTTATTTTCAACCTCCTATTGTTCTTATATTGTAAAGGGCCACACACACTAGAAGATTCTCTGAAGACTTTTTCGTGCAGATTTACCTTTTCTATGTAGTGCAAGGGCCTACCAGATTGCATAGGATTTGAAAGTGTTTGTTGGACCTCATATTATTTGGTTTTGGTAAATCGGAAGGATAAATTGTTCTGACAATCTTCTAGTGTGTATGGCCCATTATACTCACCAGCTAGAGCTGAGATTTACAAACTACGGCCATCCAGCTGTTGCAGAACTACACATCCCATGAGGCCTTGTAATTCTCTGACATTCACAGACATGACTAGGCATGATGGAAATTGAAGTTCGTGAACAACTGGTGGGCCATAGTTTGAAGACCTCTGAACTTGAGCTTTGGTATATGCTGACTTTGAGATTTAGCATGTGGGTGGGGGATGGGTAAGTAAAACTGGGCATTTATACATCAATAAGGGCTTGTGGTCAGTGAAGGTTTTAACATCATTACATAAACATACAGAATCATAGGTGGGAATGGATGGACTGATGTATTTTAGATAAATCATTAACTAGGTACTAAAACATTGGCCAAGGAATAATTGTTTGAGGGAAAGCAATAAAATTAGATAAATTCGACATACTGTTAACAGGCAATGCGTTTAGGGACACATAGGAGAGAATGGTGGGGTGGTTAGTGGGTAATTTTACAAATGGTTAAAGATAATCTACATCTTTACTACTATGTGCATGCGGACAGAGGGTAGTTTACAAATAATGGCCTGTGTCAATTGCTGTACATCCAAAAACATCATAATTCGGGTGAAACTAGTAATACATGTAATGTAATGTAAAAAATCAAACATACCTTGATATAGTCCTTCTGCAAGACCTTGATGATGGCAGAGCAGGTCTCAGGGATGATGATACCAAGAGCTTGGGGGGAGATGCCTGTGGTGAACTTCAGATCCTGCAGGCTTCTCCCTGTTGCAAGATACCTCAACGTCGCAATTAACCTTTGCTCAGGAGTAATTGCAAGCCGCATACAAGTATCCTGCTTCAGAATATAGGGGGACACCAGGGCAAGAAGACGGTAAAAGATGGGATCCGTCATCCTCAAATAATTCCTGAAGTCATCAGGATTATTTTCCTGGAGCTCCCTCAGCAAGGACATATGAGAAAATTGATCACGGTTAAGCAACCAATTTTTCGTCCAGGAGGTCCGCTTCTTCTTCCTATTGCTCGTACGTCGTCTCAGAGCCAAAACTCCAACACTAACGACAGCAACGGACGAATTCACGGTCGCCATAATAAATTCTCGAACGATGTCTCGGAAAATAGCGAAATGTCGTCAACCAAACAAATGCTACCGAAATCAGCGCGAGATGCCCAGAAGGGTCACGGCCAAACACTCACTTCCTCTTTTGTAGCGGCGAACGTGCGTGGAACGTAGTGACGTCATTTTCTGTCGGCAGACAAATGTCCTGGGCAAGTTTTGAGCACTTTTCAACAGACAAACAACAAACACACCAGCCGTGAACATTTGTAGGACGTTCTGTCGGCCGACGATCGGTACGTGTGTACGGGGCTTAAGAGTTGTCACACTGTGGTGAAGATGGCTGAGAAACTTATAAATTGCACCAAAGAGAAACAGTGTTCTGTCATTCGCTTTTTGTAGGCAGAAGGTGTGTCGGGAGCACAAATTCATCTCCACAACTGTGCTCGGTATGGGAATAAAGTTCTCTCTCATAGAGTTGTCTATTAGTGGGTGATTATGAAACACCCAGCTTACAGTATCTCACAAAAGTGAGTACACCCCTCGCATTTTTGTTAATTTTTATTATATCTTTTCATGTAAAACACTTGTAAATGACACTTTGCTACAATGTGAAGTAGTGAGTGTACAGCTTGTATAACAATTTAAATTTTCTGTCCCCTCAAAATAACTCAACACACATCCATTAACCGCTTCTGGACGGGAAGGATTTGCCCCCTTAAAGACCAGGCCATTTTTTTGCGATTCAGCACTGCGTTATTTTAACGGACGATTGCGCGGTAGTGTGATGCTGTACCTAAATAAAATCAGTGTCCTTTTTTTCCCACAAATAGAGCTTTCTTTTGGTGGTATTTGATCACCTCTGCGATTTTTATTTTTTGCGCTATAAACAAAAAAACAGCAACAATTCTGGGAAAAAAAAAAACAGTATTTTATACTTTCTGCTATATAACATTCCCACAAAAAAAAATGTAAAAATCAAAATTTTTTAACATTTTAGGCCAATTTGTTTTCTGCTACATATTTTTGGTAAAAAAAAATCGCAATAAGCATATTTTGATTGGTTTGCGCAAAATTTATCGCGTCTATTAACTAGGGCAAAACTGGGAAAGATTTATGTCATTTTTATTGTTTTTTTTTTACTAGTAATGGTGGTGATCTGCAATTTGTAGCGGGACTGCGACATTGCGGCGGACAGATCGGACAGATTCACACTGTGGGTGATCAAGGGGTTAAATGTGAGCCTAGGGGAGTGATTATAACTGTGGGGGCGGGGCTTGTGAAATGATCACAGAGACCTGCGATCATATATAGAAGGATCACAGGCACTCTGTAATCATTCCAGAGAGAAGAACGGTCAGCTGTGTTTACAGCAGCTGACCGTCCTTCTCTCTCAGCGGGGAGCGATCGCGGGTGTCAGATGGCAATCGTAGCCGCCTGCCCCATGCATCGAAGTCCCTGCTGCTGAGTGGGGGGGCGGGAGGGCGCCACCAGCGGCGTGCGCTCGCCCCCTAGCTGCAGGCGCGCGACCGACGTATACCTACGGCGGTTTCCGCAGGAGGGCCAGCCTGCCGTAATATAACTGCGGTGGACGGTCCTTAAGTGGTTAATGTCTAAACCGCTGGCAACAAAAGTGAGTACACCCCTAAGTGAAAATGTCCAAATTGGGCACAAAGATTTAATATTTTGTGTGGCCATCATTATTTTCCGGCACTGCCTTACCCCTCTTGGGCATGGAGTTCACTAGAGCTTTACAGGTTGCCACTGGAGTCCTCTTCCACTCTTCCATGATGACATCACATAGCTGGTGGATTTTGCGCTCCTCCCCCTTCCATTTGAAGATGCCCCACGGATGCTAAATAGGGTTTAAGTCTGGAGACATGCTTGGCCAGTCCATCACCTTTACCCTCAGCTTCTTTAGCAAGGCAGTGGTGGTCTTGGAGGTGTGTTTGGGGTCGTTATAATGTTGGAATACTGTCCTGTCCTGTGGAATACTGTCCTGTCCAGTCTCTGAAGGGAGGGGATCATGCTCTGCTTCAGTATGTCACAGTACATGTAGGCATTCATGGTTCCCTCAATGAACTGTAGCTCCCCAGTGCTGGCAGCAGTCATGCAGCCCCAGACCATGACACTCCCACCACCATGCTCGACTGTAGGCAAGACACACTTGTCTTTGTACTCCTCACCTGGTTGCCACTACGCACGCTTGACACCATCTAAACCAAATACGTTTATTTTGGTCTCATCAGACCACAGGATATGGTTCCAGTAATCCATGTCCTTAGTCTGCTTGTCTGCAGAAAACTGTTTGGGGGCTTTCTTGTGCATTATCTTTAGAAGAGGTTTCCTTCTGGGAAACCGGCCATGCAGACCAATTTGATGCAGTGTGCGGCGTATGGTCTGAGCACTAACATGCTGACCCCCCACCCCTACAACCTCTCCAGCGATGCTGGCAGCACTCATATGTCTATTTCCCAAAGACAACCTCTGGATATCATGCTGAGCACGTGCACTCAACTTCTTTGGAGGACCATGGCAAGGTCTGTTCTGAGTGGAACCTGTCCTGGTAAACTGCTGTATGGTCTTGGTCACTGTGCTGCAGCTCAGTTTCAGGGTCTTGGCAATCTTCTTATAGCCTAAACCATCTTTATGTAGAGCAACAATTATTTTTTTCAGATCCTCAGAGAGTTCTTTGCCATGAGGTGCCATGTTGAACTTCCAGTGATCAGTATGAGAGAGTGACAGTGATAACACCAAATTTAACAAACCTGCTCCCCATTCACACCTGAGACCTTGCAACACTAATGAGTTAAATGACACCAGGGAGGGAAAATGGCTGATTGGACCCAATTTGGACATTGTCACTTAGGGGTGTCCTCACTTTTGTTGCCAGCAGACATTAATGGCTGTGTGTTGAGTTATTTTGAGGGGGCAGCATATATAAACTGTTATACAATCTGTACACTCACTACTTTACATTGTAGCAAAGTGTAATTTCTTCAGTGTTGTCACATGAAAAAATATAATAAATATTTATAAAAATGTGAGGGGTGTACTCACTTTTGTGAGATACTGTATGTGCTTGGTAAATGATAGTCATTAGTTTAAAAAGGAAAACACTGCATTAGGTCAATAGATGGCACTACGTTTTATAGGAAATTTCCTGATTTAGTAAGTGCACATATTGTTGTCTTTGTATGTTCAGCATTACATTATTGGATGGTTAGTATCTTGGACTTTATTATCAATATAAAATTGAATTGCACAGTTTATATATATTTATTTGATTACTATTTGTATTCATTATTGTGTTGGTTTTTCTATAGTTATTGACACATATTTACTTTTAGGGGTAGGCTTTGGGTTCGAGTTGATTATGAGTTCAACCCCAACCCAGCCTGTTCACGGTTTGGTGGATTACCAAACAAACTGGTCATATTTGTTCAGTTTGTCTGCCCTAATCCCCAGCTGCTAGAATGTAAACACAGCAGCCAGGGTCCTGGGATGATGTAATTGAGCAAAACCTATAGCCATGACCATATTTGTCCAATAGAGTGTGAGGGGCTTGCGCTTAGGAAACCTCGGTTCGGTGAATATAAATAAATTAATAACTAAGTAATAAATCAATAAATTAAATACATAAGCTGCTGCTAGGTAGAAAAGGTGACACCTTTCAAACAATACTGAAAAACTAAGTACCTGCGCTGCTTAAACCGAAACCATAAACATAAATATCAGTTGTGCTAATAGATAAATAACATCATAAAGTGCTCGTGCGAATAACTGTGCAACTGTGTATATAAATATAGTAAATATAACAGCATAAATATTATAAATAAACTCATATGTGTAACATATCATATATCAAAAGTATTTTTAAATATAAAGTTCATAACAATAAATATCTTCCAAACTGAATAAAGTGCAAGTCTCTTGTGCTATTATAAGTGCTTCGTGCTCAAGGTATATGGATAAAGTGTCGGTGCTCAGTCCTTGTGAGTTAGTGCTCCCCTCTCGGTCCCACACTCACCAGAAGCAGAGAGTAATATCGCCTTAAAAACTGGTTGTATAAGGTAACCGCCTCTTATGGATCACCAACAGATATAAGCTGTAGATCTCCTGTGCCTCTATATCCAGGTAAATATCCAGGTGATGCTCCCCAGTGTCATGAAAAGAAAAGGGCCATCATCGTGCAGTATATTCTAAAAGATTTATTTATCACGCAATAAAAAGATACACTTACAAAACAAAAAGAATCAATCCGCCTTTAGCAAACCCACGGGACGCCAAACGAATGGCCGTGCGTTCCACCCGTGTAACCGGAAGCCGGAAACCGGAAGAGGTTGCAGCCGGAAATGACGTACTACGTGTTCGGACGGCTTGACGCGTTTCGCTCCGCCAATCAGAGCGTTCTCAAAAGCCTTTTGGGCTTTTGAGAACGCTCTGATTGGCGGAGCGAAACGCGTCCGAACACGTAGTACGTCATTTCCGGCTGCAACCTCTTCCGGTTTCCGGCTTCCGGTTACACGGGTGGAACGCACGGCCATTCGTTTGGCGTCCCGTGGGTTTGCTAAAGGCGGATTGATTCTTTTTGTTTTGTAAGTGTATCTTTTTATTGCGTGATAAATAAATCTTTTAGAATATACTGCACGATGATGGCCCTTTTCTTTTCATGACACTGGGGAGCATCACCTGGATATTTACCTGGATATAGAGGCACAGGAGATCTACAGCTTATATCTGTTGGTGATCCATAAGAGGCGGTTACCTTATACAACCAGTTTTTAAGGCGATATTACTCTCTGCTTCTGGTGAGTGTGGGACCGAGAGGGGAGCACTAACTCACAAGGACTGAGCACCGACACTTTATCCATATACCTTGAGCACGAAGCACTTATAATAGCACAAGAGACTTGCACTTTATTCAGTTTGGAAGATATTTATTGTTATGAACTTTATATTTAAAAATACTTTTGATATATGATATGTTACACATATGAGTTTATTTATAATATTTATGCTGTTATATTTACTATATTTATATACACAGTTGCACAGTTATTCGCACGAGCACTTTATGATGTTATTTATCTATTAGCACAACTGATATTTATATTTGTCCAATGACATAACCCAGGATCCCTGGCACTGTTGTTTTCATTGCTGTAGTGTTGGGGATTCCATCATTTAGTGACAGTTGTGGACTGGAACAACTTAGTTGGGCAGAGGGGAAATGTTGCTGGGTGGCAGGTCATTATGATTGAAAATGGACCTACATTGGGGGACAATATTTACATTTTTTATTGTATTGCAATTAAAGGACTTTGTATAAGGTTTTGCTACGTTAACTTTTTTTGGGAAACAGTAATGAAGGGTACTAATGTACCCGATACTTATTCCCCTGGTGGGCTGGATAGGAGCCCCTTTCTATTAACAAAGCTTCCGGATTTCCTGCATGTGTATTTTTTTTGGGGGGGGGGATACATTTTTGTTTTGGGCTTAATACCTTTTTAAATTATTATGACTGGGGTGCTTATGCATTTTTTAAGCTGAGTGATAGTGTAACAGTACACAAATTAATTGCAAATGGAAACTATGTGGTGCAGGAAAATGGTATCACTGACGCTGTCTGTGAGTCAAAATGTTTTTTGCATTGATAAATGTTCTTCATGGCAGTGCCCAACTCTCCATGCCCTTTGTTTGACAATCCCTTGCCTATAGGCTTGAAACATGTCCAGAAATGACTTTCAATATTTGGCTCTCATTGACTTTATTGGGATTTAGAATAAAGTTTGCAATGTTTACAATGAGTTAGATGAACCCACAAATCAAACCAAGGCACATTAGCTCATTCCCAGGCCAGAATTCTACAAAGGAAACACATGCCATTGCCTAGGGTGATCTGGGATGGCACACACGTATCTACACATAATGTTGCCTATTAATTGTACAAACAATGTGAACAAACTGTTTTTCAGCTCTTTTCAGCTCCTTCCAGTTTCATCATGTAATGTCATTGTCATTGCTCCCTGACTTTTTGCCAGAGCAAGGAATTATATTAGCAAATCTATCTTTAATTTACAGCATTGGAATACAGTATATTAATGCTGAAAAAGAACATTGAGAGAATATTAACATGTCCATTTTGATGTAAGTAAAATATTTTGGCTTTGAGACTTTATCTCCATCATTAACCACTTGCCTACCAAGCACTTTCACCCCCTTCCTGCCCAGGCCAATTTTCAGGTTTCAGCACTGTCGCAATTTGAATGACAATTGCATGGTCATGCAACACTGTACCCATATGACATTTTTATCTATTTTTTTTACACAAACAGAACTTTCTTTTGATGGATATTTAATCATCACTTGTTTTTTTATTTTTTTCTAAACAAATGAAAAAAGACTGAAAATTTTGAAAAAAAGCCACAAAAAAATAATTTTTCATAGTTTGTTATAAAATTTTGCAAACAGGACATTTTTCTCCTTCCCTGTGCACTGATGAGGCTGCACTGATAGCCTGCACTGACGGGAACTGATGAGGTGGCATTTATGGAAACTGATAGGTGGCACTAATGGGCACTGATGAGGCAGCACTGGTGGGCACTGATGAGGAGGCACTGATGAGGCTGCACTGATAAGCACTGAAGGACACTGATAGGTGGTACTGATAGGCAGCACTGATGAGGCTGCACTGATGGGCACTGATAGGTTGAACTGATCGACACTGATAGGAAGCACTGATGGGCACTGATAGGCGGCACTGCTAGGAGACACTTATGAGGAAGCACTTATGGGCACTGATTGGCAGTAAAGATGAGCACTGATTGGCAGCACTGGTGGGCACTGATTGGCAGCACTGGTGGGTACTGATTGGCAGCACTAGTGTGCAGTGATAAGCTGCACTGGTGGGCAGTTTTGGGACTGCACTGATAAGCAGGACACTAATAAACAGTGCCCTGATTATCAGTGCCAATGTAACTTTAACACAAGCTGGTTATCGACTCTCTTCTTCTCTCCTCACCCTATCAGCATATGGAAAGAAAAGCCGATAACCGACTTGTGTTTACATACGTGATCAGCTGTCATTGGACACAGCTGATCACGTGGTAAAGGGCCGCTGTCATTGGCCCTTTACCCTGATCTGTGATCAGCTGCATCCGAAGGATGCAGAGGGCACATGGGCAGCGCGATCATGGGAGGACGCCAATAGACGCCCTTCTGGCAATGTAAGCCCGCGTTGTGGCCATCATTCAGCCAGGAAGGTGTTAAATACATTTGATTCTAATTAACATTTAAAAAATATTTTAATACTGTATGTGCACCATCATTCATAGCATTGTTCAAGAGAAACATCAAACCATCAAGAAAATTATTCATTTTTAGTGTTGAGCGAACACGGACTGTATTATTCGTGTTCGTACCGAATAATTGGATTTTTTGTACCCGAACACGGACACGGACACTTTACTGTATGTTCGGGTAAAAATCCGTGTTCGGTCGTTTTATTTCCGGGTTTTGCATGCTTTGGCGCTCTTTTCATGGCGGGCTTTCAACAGCCAATCAACAATCGTTTAACTGGTGTGCCTTAAGCCATCCCAGCCATGCCTGCAAATGTCTCAGTAGCTGTGATTGGCCGTCTGAAGCATGTGACCAAGTCTTTATAAGTTCGAGGCAGCCGCAGCGGCGTCATTATGCTGCTTAGATTCAGGGACAGAGAGCACACATCAACGTGCTGGCTGCTGATTAGGGAAAGATAGGCAGGAAAAAACCATTTGTGTCCGGATAGAATTGAGGGACAGGTCGGAGTGTTTAGGCAGGGCGAGTTGTAGGCATTTTAGGGATAGAGTCTGCTGAATTATATAGGGTCAGTGTCTTCTACAAACTACAATCGATATTGCTGTGTGGGGGGTGGGGTGAATCTGCACTCAATCCTGATCTACGATCTCTTCTCAATCCTGTTAGGGACAGAGTCTGCTGAATTTTAGGGAAACTGTGTTCTACAAACTACAATCGATATTGCTGTGTGGGGGGTGGGGTGAATCTGCACTCAATCCTGATCTACGATCTCTTCTCAATCCTGTTAGGGACAGAGTCTGCTGAATTTTAGGGAAACTGTGTTCTACAAACTACAATCGATATTGCTGTGTGGGGGGTGGGGTGAATCTGCACTCAATCCTGATCTACGATCTCTTCTCAATCCTGTTAGGGACAGAGTCTGCTGAATTTTAGGGAAACTGTGTTCTACAAACTACAATCGATATTGCTGTGTGGTGTGGGATTGGAGATAGGCAGGTGTCAGTGATCCACATCCATTTTTCTGTGTGTGAGCTGCAGTGAACACAATCTTTTTGGGCTGCAGTGAACACAATCTTTTTGGGCTGCAGTGAACACAATCTTTTTGGGCTGCAGTGAACACAATCTTTTTGGGCTGCAGTGAACACAATCTTTTTGGGCTGCAGTGAACACAATCTTTTTGGGGTGCAGTGAACAAAATCTTTTTGGGGTGCAGTGAACACAATCCTTTTTGGTGTGCAGTGAACACAATCTTTGTGGGGTGCAGTGAACAAAATCCTTTGTGGGGTGCAGTGAACACAATCTTTTTGGGGTGCAGTGAACAAAATCCTTTTTGGGGTGCAGTGAACAACATCCTTTTTGGGGTGCAGTGAACACAATCTTTTTGGGGTGCAGTGAACAAAATCCTTTGTGGGGTGCAGTGAACACAATCTTTTTGGGGTGCAGTGAACACAATCTTTTTGGGGTGGAGTGAACAACATCCTTTTTGGGGTGCAGTGAACAAAATCCTTTTTGGGGTGCAGTGAACAAAATCATTTTTGGGGTGCAGTGAACACAATCTTTTTGGGGTGCAGTGAACACAATCTTTGTGGGGTGCAGTGAACACAATCTTTTTGGGGTGGAGTGAACAACATCCTTTTTGGGGTGCAGTGAACAACATCCTTTTTGGGGTGCAGTGAACACAATCTTTTTGGGGTGCAGTGAACACAATCTTTGTGGGGTACAGTGAACAGAATCTTTGTGGGGTGCAGTGAACAAAATCTTTGGGGGGTACAGTGAACACAATCTTTGTGAGGTGCAGTGAACACAATCTTTGTGGGGTGCAGTGAACACAATCATTGTGGGGTGCAGTGAACTCAATCTTTGTGGGGTACAGTGAACACAATCTCATACTGAAGGTTTGAGGGTGCTGCCTGTTCCATACTCCCCCTACTCCTCATCTAGCCTTTTAGGGGTACAAACAATAGTAATTGGGGCCTAGTGTGGTTGTGTACGTGTGATATACATACACTTTTTTGGGATCATATTTTCTATTCCGCTATTTAATCAAAAACCTTTGGGGATCAGTTAAATTGGGGGATAGTCTGTGTTGGTACGTGTGAGAGAGATCCACCTTTCCAAGTTGTTGGGGTTCATCTCATACTTCTGAAGGTTTGAGGGTGCTGCCTGTTCCATACTCCCCCCTACTCCTAGCCTTTTAGGGGTACAAACAATAGTAATTGGGGCCTAGTGTGGTTGTGTACGTGTGATATACATACACTTTTTTGGGATCATATTTTCTATTCCGCTATTTAATCAAAAACCTCTGGGGATCAGTTAAATTGGGGGATAGTCTGTGTTGGTACGTGTGAGAGAGATCCACCTTTCCAAGTTGTTGGGGTTCATCTCATACTTCTGAAGGTTTGAGGGTGCTGCCTGTTCCATACTCCCCCTACTCCTAGCCTTTTAGGGGTACAAACAATAGTAATTGGGGCCTAGTGTGGTTGTGTACGTGTGATATACATACACTTTTTTGGGATCATATTTTCTATTCCGCTATTTAATCAAAAACCTCTGGGGATCAGTTAAATTGGGGGATAGTCTGTGTTGGTACGTGTGAGAGAGATCCACCTTTCCAAGTTGTTGGGGTTCATCTCATACTTCTGAAGGTTTGAGGGTGCTGCCTGTTCCATACTCCCCCTACTCCTAGCCTTTTAGGGGTACAAACAATAGTAATTGGGGCCTAGTGTGGTTGTGTACGTGTGATATACATACACTTTTTTGGGATCATATTTTCTATTCTGCTATTTAATCAAAAACCTCTGGGGATCAGTTAAATTGGGGGATAGTCTGTGTTGGTACGTGTGAGAGAGATCCACCTTTCCAAGTTGTTGGGGTTCATCTCATACTTCTGAAGGTTTGAGGGTGCTGCCTGTTCCATACTCCCCCTACTCCTAGCCTTTTAGGGGTACAAACAATAGTAATTGGGGCCTAGTGTGGTTGTGTACGTGTGATATACATACACTTTTTTGGGATCATATTTTCTATTCCGCTATTTAATCAAAAACCTCTGGGGATCAGTTAAATTGGGGGATAGTCTGTGTTGGTACGTGTGAGAGAGATCCACCTTTCCAAGTTGTTGGGGTTCATCTCATACTTCTGAAGGTTTGAGGGTGCTGCCTGTTCCATACTCCCCCTACTCCTAGCCTTTTAGGGGTACAAACAATAGTAATTGGGGCCTAGTGTGGTTGTGTACGTGTGATATACATACACTTTTTTGGGATCATATTTTCTATTCCGCTATTTAATCAAAAACCTTTGGGGATCAGTTAAATTGGGGGATAGTCTGTGTTGGTACGTGTGAGAGAGATCCACCTTTCCAAGTTGTTGGGGTTCATCTCATACTTCTGAAGGTTTGAGGGTGCTGCCTGTTCCATACTCCCCCTACTCCTAGCCTTTTAGGGGTACAAACAATAGTAATTGGGGCCTAGTGTGGTTGTGTACGTGTGATATACATACACTTTTTTGGGATCATATTTTCTATTCCGCTATTTAATCAAAAACCTCTGGGGATCAGTTAAATTGGGGGATAGTCTGTGTTGGTACGTGTGAGAGAGATCCACCTTTCCAAGTTGTTGGGGTTCATCTCATACTTCTGAAGGTTTGAGGGTGCTGCCTGTTCCATACTCCCCCTACTCCTAGCCTTTTAGGGGTACAAACAATAGTAATTGGGGCCTAGTGTGGTTGTGTACGTGTGATATACATACACATTCATGTATCGGGGCCATGTACCTGTAGGCAAGGAGAAATAGAGCAGAGCAGGTCCCAGGGAGATCTTTCCCATCTCCTCACTGGCAATGCTATGTGCCCTAGGTGATTAGGGTGTGCCCAGGCACACCCAGCACACCCTGTGCGCACGCCTATGTCACCGCCACATCCACCACCACCTCAACCTCCCTCCTACTCCATATGGGCCTCGTCCTTCAGAGATGAAGAAGAACATTGTTTTATTTTTCTGTTTTTTTTTGTTGTTTTAAGTTATTTCCCTATCCACATTTGTTTGCAGAGCACTTGCCATGCTCTTAATTACGTTTTGCTGCCATTTGCAGCACTCTAGCCCTTTCCTTTGGTGTTTTAGAGCCATTTTAGTGCCTTAAAGTTCGGGTCCCCATTGACTTCAATGGGGTTCGGTGTCCGGGAAAAGTTCGGTAAAAGTCCGGGACACGGACCCGGACTTTTTTTTAAAGTTCGGCCGAACCCGTCGAACACGGACATCTAGGTGTCCGCTCAACCCTATTCATTTTACTAAATTCAAAAAATAATCAAACACTCTAAAACAATAATCAAATGTTTAACAAACCTGCCACTCTACTATTTTTAGACAACTATCCAAAAAAAGCTTTGCCTATCATGAGTGTTTAATAAAAGTTTTAAATGAGTCTCAAAGTGCTTCTTTTATTATGCCACTTCAAATGCTGAGTACTATAGTATAAAATTAACAGCCCCGAGCAGCTTATTTTGTCATATTTCAACAATTTATGTCAAACATTTTCCCTTTTTTTTCTTCTCATGTTATATTTCATGCAATCTCCAGCTTACATTTCTTTATAGGTTTAAATCAAAATAAAGAGCATCCAGAAGGGCAGAATATTAAATAACATATAGTTTGTCTTTCTGTGTTAAGGCTTTTCAGACTAGCTAAATGGCACATTTATTTAATGTGTGCAAACAGGCAAGCTATGGTTCTAAACTGTAAGCACTGAAGATGCTGCACTCTGATTGCCTATTTACATGTAAACACGCCATTCAGATATGATCTTTTTAAACTTGGAAATATGGAAACTGACAGCTGATAAACCCTTGACTCTCCTATATCTGTATTTATTCCCTAAAGTTTAACAAATGCTTGTCAGTAAGTTGGCATAAATGCTTTAATTGAACTAGTTATATCCATCATGTTAAATCCTCAAGTTTCTTGTCACTTCCAGTCACAGGCAACAATCTTTGATTGTCCTGCTTATAGTGTGTTCTTTTTTGTTAAGCCCACTAAAGGCTCGATCAACAGATAACAAAAGAATGAAATTCTGCTTAACCCCTTTCCATCCAGCATCAGCATCCCTTTAAGTGGGACTTTGCACCCAGGAAGCGGAATTGATTTCTCGATCATCTGGACACATAAACTGGAGTCTGGCCAGCCAGGTTCCTGATTATGACAAGAGACTAGATGCTATCAATAACAGCTTGGTCATTGTGCAGCACAGAAATTCTGTCATCCATGGATGCATATGCCGATTAATCATAACTTTATGACCACCTACCTAATATTGAGTAGAACCCTCTTTTGCTGCCAATAACAGCCCTGACCCCTCAAGGCATGGATGCCTCTAGACCTCTGAAGATATACTGGTATACTATCTGGCACCAAGCCGTAGGTATCAGATCCTTTAAGTCTTGTAAGTTAAATGGTGGTGTGGGCGAAACAGAACAGAGATGAAGAGGGAAGGAGGTATGGGCAAAACAGAACCGAGATCAAGAGTGGTTTTAGAGTTCCTGGCCAAGGGGTTCCTTATTTAGGGGGGGTGAAAAAGCCACATAAGCCGAAGGCCACAGGGCAATAATTCTAACACAGTGAGGGATAGGCAGAAATATCATACGGTGGTAATGGGGCACATCAAGGGATATGTCCAGATGCACAGGGCAGACATTCAATACAGTAGGGACTTAGTCCAGACTCATAGGGCAACAATCCAGGTAAAGTGAATAGCAGGCCACAATCTGGTAAAGCAGAGGGAAAGTTCAGGGTCACAGGGCAAAAATTCAGACACAAGTGACAGACAGCAATCTGGTACAGCAGGGACTTTGTCCAGAGTCTCAAGGTAGCAATCCAGGCACAGTGAGTAGCAAGCTGCAGTCTGGTACAGCAGAGTTTAAGCAAGGGGTGCAGAGCAACCATTCAGGTACAAAGGACTGGCAGCAATCGAGGGTGATGATTAATGGGAAGTACTCGGATTGGGCGGGTGTGGAAAGTGGGGTCCCCCAGGGTTCTGTCCTGGGACCAATCCTGTTTAATTTATTCATAAATGATCTAGAGGAGGGGATATCTAGTACAATCTCAGTATTTGCAGATGATAATAAACTAGGCTTGCCAATATCTTCTATGCAGGATGTGGAAACCTTACAAGCGGACCTGAACAAAATAACAGGGTGGCAACTACATGGCAGATGAGGTTTAATGTTGAAAAATGTAAAGTAATGCACTTGGGGGCCAGAAACCAGAAAGCAAGCTACTCACTAGGGGGGGGAACCTCTGGGTGAGTCTAGGATGGAAAAGGACTTGGGGGTACTGGTAGACAACAGGCTTGGCAGTGGCATGCAATGCCAAGCTGCTGCATGCAAAGCCAACAGAATACTGTGATGTATAAAAAAGAGGATTCACTCCAGAAATAAAGAGATTATTCTCCCGCTCTACAAGACTCTGGTCTGGCCACATCTGGAGTATGCTGTCCAGTTCTGGGGACCGGTCCTCAGGAAGGATGTGCTGGAACTGGAGAGAGTCCAAAGAAGAGCAACAAAAATAATTAGGGGAATGGAGGACATCAGCTATGAGGAAAGACTACAAGCACTGAACCTATTCTCTCTGGAGAAGAGACGATTGAGGGGGGATATGATATCAATGTAAAAATACTGTACTGGTGACCCTAGCATAAGGAACAAACTATTCAGAGAAAGGAGATACAATAAGACACGTGGCCACTCACTAAAACTAGAGGAAAGGCGGTTTAACCTTAAAGTGCGTAAGTGGTTCTTCACTGTAAGAGCGGTAAGGATGTGGAATTCTCTTCCACAAGCATTCGTATCAGCAGGGAGCATTGATAGTTTCAAAAAACTATTAGATGGGCACCTTAGAGACCACAACATACAGGGGTATACAATGTACGGTTAATACGTGTATCCACCACCGAGTGAAATTCATCCTTACCAAACGGAAATAAATAAGGTGCAACTATATTTTCTTGTGCTGACAAAATATCCAATCTCCTTGTGAACAAACACCACGTGTAAATCACCAAGAATTAGCCTCTTACCAGATGGTAATAGGTATGCACTTGTTCAGTGAAACCACCGCCTTGCTTCCTCTTTAAAATCCTGAAGTGGGATGTAGAACCGCTCTACCTTTCTTTCTCCACTAGATGGCAACGAGTACCAGCAAGAAACACAGCCTCATCCTTCTTTACAAGCTCACAAAACCACCGTGTATTAAAGGAAAAAAGAGGGCTAATAGTGTATTACCCTTGAGATTTATTCAAAAAACAGTTGATAATGCACTTACAATTAGATGTCTTGTATTCAGCATAAACATAGGCATACGAATTCCTGCAAAGGCTTGCGGCCGGCTGCAGCATGGACCGCAAGTTGTGTGTGACGTGTGCGCCTCCTAATCTGACCGGTTTCTTCCCATAGGACTTCTACTGAGACAGGAGACTCACATCATAGGTTGAACTGGATGGACTGATGTCTTTTTTCAACCTCACTAACTATGTAACTATGTAACTATGTAAATCTAAGACATTAGGAACTTAGTCCAGGGTCACAGGGCAACAATCCAGGCCCAATAAGAGACAGGTAGCAGTAGGCACAACAAGGGTTCAGGCACTCACCAGCCAACAGCAGCCTCAGTGGAGGAAGTCCAGACAGAGTGGCAGGCAAAAGGAGGTCCTTGGGTCGTGGCCCTTTACAAACCCATCGCGGGTCCTCTGAGGGCTGTGTGTCCTGGCTGCAGGTTCAGGACCACGTAGTCAACAGTTAAAGGAAGAGCAGAGGGTAGAATAGAGTCCCAGTATCCAGAAAGCCACACAAACAATGCAGAACTACAAGTGCAAAGGCAAATCACAGCCCAAGCGGAACTAAGTGTCTCAGCAGTTCCATGTATCTTCTAGCCTCCTTCTAGTGAGACCTGCAGCCAGGATCTCTTCGGTCCATCATTGAAGTAAACTCTGAACAGTTTGACACTCTTCTTTCTTCTCGAGTACTTTGAGATCAGCCAGAGACTTCAGCTCCAATCTGTCAGTACTGAGGTGTCTGGCTCTATCCTGGCACAGGATACAATAACGTATGCATTACCTACAGAGTGCTGCCTCACCTCCTAAACCCTTGTGGGGTCCAAAGGACTCACAAACCAAAATATGCACATACGTTGACTTCATTACATACTGCATCTGATTTAGAGATTGTGAATTTCACAAAACAAAAGAAAAAGAAAAATCCAATATTTCTGACCTCCTTTACATGGGGCCTCCATAGACCAGACTTGTTTTTCCAGTACATCCCACAGATGCTTAACTGGATTTGAATCTTGAGAATTTGGAGGCCATGTCAACACCTCAAATTTGTTGTTGTGTTCTTCAAACCATTGAACACTTTTGCAATGTGGCAGGGTGCATTATCCTGCTGAAAAGGCTACTGCCATCAGAGAACACCATTTCCATGAAGGGTCGTGCTTGATCAGCAATAATATTTGGGTATGTGGTACGTATCAAGTAACATCCACATGTATCTTTATGACTAAATGGGCGGCAAGAGGTCATATATAAAAAAAGGGAATTTAATACAGTTATAAATTCCTTTGACAAAATATAATATACAGTATTGTGACATAACATTAACATAAGTTTCTGAATCTATCTTGGTATTAGCCTCCTCTTATTCCCTACACATATACTGTATATAACTGGTAGGGAACTGGAAGGATGGGTAGCATTAGGTCAGGTTTATTTCAGTTACTTGTGCTAATGGGGGTTGGGGAGCGGAGTTGATTACTCTTCAGTGTATTTTCATGTTCAGTCAGCAGGCTGTGGATGAGAAAGTGACACCACTATATTTCTTAAAGTATTGTCACCCCTTTGTGTGTGCTTTCCTGTAGGAGTACAGAATATAAATTAAAAAAAAAAGTGGCTGGATAGATTTACCAATCATTTGGCAAATTAAGCAGTTCACATACTGTATGTGTATTTCAATACTGTGTTCAACTTTAATCTTTAACTGTTTTAACGGTAACATACAGCTTAGCTCACATGTGAGCACCAGGCTGACAATGGCATCAACATGTGCTTGTTCATTTATTTATGCAGTTATTTTTCTGCACAGCTGTAGGCAGAGAAAGTTTTGTATAGTCACGATTCCACTTTCCCAACCTGCCATCCCTGTGCTGTTCTGAGCTGCAGCTTAAAGTAAATCCATCTTAAAAAACTGTAAAAAGGAAAAAATAAATCTAAGAATACAAATAAATGAATAATAAATTAGCACAGCTATATATTCATGTGCCATAAGACACCAGAACAATAGAATTTACATAAACAAATAAATCACCTATTATATCTGTGCTGTGATCAAAGTATGTACAACGTGTCAAAAATATATGTGACTTTGGAATTGTCCCCATAGGCGGCAGCCCTTGTCATTGCTCTGAATAAGGAGGTTTGATGGATCACCTTTCAGAGGGTGGCATCCTGGCATTCAGGAGGAGATACTGCAGCTTACCAAATGCCTGTTTTTTATTTTTTTGATAGCTAAACAGGGATTTTGAATGGGAATACCATGTTGCAACTGCAAACCCACAGCTTTGGTAGTAATTGTGGCGTGGCATTATTCATTTGAATGGATCATGTTCAGCAGTGGTACTGCCCGCTAAGTGCTCAGGAGGTATTATTTTTTCCACGGCAGTGGCATGTGTGCAACCCTATCCATCTGCTGCTGTTGAGGCTTAAAGTGATTGTAAAGGCATTTCTATAAATTAAAATGTAAAAGAGTTTACCTGCTCTGTGCATTCTTATTTCACAGAGTGGTCCCTTAACTCCACTTCTGGAGTCCCACGCTGGTGCTGTCCCCACCTCCTTTTTTATGGGTGCCCCCTCAGTAAGCCATGTGCTGAGGGGGCACCCATGTTGGAGTGCTCCTGAACTGGGCTGTATATGTCCAATTCAACTGTGGTAAGCTATGGTCATTCTGATTAGCTCACCATGAAAATAGCATTCTTGGAGCATTTCATTCCCTGGTAGCTCAACTGAAGCAATAAATCAACTATGGGTGGCAAGGCAGTGTCAAAAGATCTCCGGCATAAAGTTGTAGACAGGCACAAGTCAGGAGATGGATGGAAAAAAATTTCAAAGGCTTTATCAATGCCTGGAAGTGCAGTGAAGCCTTTTATTAAGAAGTAGAAGGTATTTGGTACAACGCAGACCCTCCCTGAATCAAGGTGTTGCTCCAAACTGGATGAAAGAGCCAACACTGGTCAAAGAGGCTATCAAGAGGCCTACAGTAACCCGGAAGCAGTTGCAGAAATTTATGAGAAGGAGCGGTCATTGCATGTGACAACAATATTACACATTCTCCACAAATAAGGCTTGTATGGGAGGATTGCAAGAAAAAAGCCACTCCTCAAGCAAGGTCACATACAGTTATGTCTGAGCTTTGGCAAAACGCACCTTGAAGATTCTGAGGCCATATGGATAAAGGTGTTATGGTCAGATGAGACTTAAATTGAATTATTTGGCCTTAACACCAAACGATATGCCTAGTGAAAATCCAATACAACTCACCAACCAAATAATACCATTCCTACTGTAAAGCATTGAAGTGGTAATATCCTGGTATGGGAGTGTTTCTCTGCAGCGGGACTGGAGCACTTGTCAGGATAGAAGGGAAAATGGAAGGGGCAAAACACTGTCAAGATCATTTTTATTTTAACATGCTTATTCTCGATCTTGACATGTTTAACAGTATTTGCTAGCTTCTTCTAATTGGGTAGTTGATAGTTCATACATTCAATGGTTGAATGGATCTGTCTGTAATAAATACATACAATGAGAACAATAATACTTGATTATATACATACTGTATATATACATTTTATATATGTACGTTCGATCTAAACCATCTGATAATCAAATACTTACACACTTAACAGAATGTTATCAGACATGTACACATTTAATGCTAATACTTTCTGATACAGTCATAAGAGAGTCCCTCAAAGAGTACAGAAAAAAGTAAGGGAAATCTGTGGACATCAATAATAGATATACTATATATATATATATATATATATATATATATATATATACAGTATATATATTTATATATATATATATATATATATACACTGCTCAAAACAAATGAAAGGAACTCTTTTGAAAACACATCAGATCTCAATGGGGAGAAATATCATGCTGGATATCTATTCCAATATGGAATAGGTAATGTGTCAGGAACGAAAGGATGCCACATCATTTGATGGAAATGATAGTTATCAACCTACAGAGGGCTGAATTCAAAGACACCCCAAAAGTGAAAAAATTATGCAGCAGGCTAGTCCATTTTGCTGAAATTTCATTACAGCAACTCAGAATGGTTGCAGTTTGTATGGCCCCTACGTGCTCTTGTATGCCGCCTGACATTATCAGGGCATGCTCTGAATGAGAAGACAGATGGTGTCCTGAGGTATTTCCTCCTAGATCTGGACCAGGGCATCACTAAGCTCCTGAACACGCTGAAGTGCAATCTGGTGGTGTCAGATGGACTGAAACATAATGTCCCAGAGGTGTTCTATAAGATTGAGGTCAGGCAAGTGTGGGGGCCATTCAATGGTATCAATTCCTTCATCCTCCAGGAACTGGCTGCATACTCTCGTCACATGAGGCCAGGCATTGTTGTACACCAGGGGGAACCCAGCACCCACTGCACCAGTGTAGGGTCTGACAATGGGTCCAACAATTTCATCCTGATACCAAATGGCAGTCAGGGTGCCATTGTATAGCCCAGGGATCCTCAGACCCTCCAGCTGTTGCGAAACTACACATCCCATGAGGCATTGTAAAACTCTGATATTTACAGACATGACTAAGCATGATGGGAATTGTAGTTCCTGAACAACTGGACAGCCATAGTTTGAAGACCCCTGGTCTAGCCTGTATAGGTCTGTGCTTCACTCCATGGATATGCCTCCCCAGACCATCACTGATCCACCTCCAAACTGGTCATGCTGAACAATGTTACAAGCAGCATAATGTTTTCCACGGCTTCTCCAGACCCTTTCATGTCTGTCACATGCACTCAGGGTGAACCTGCTCTCATCTGTAAAAAGCACAGGGCACCAGTGGCGGACCTGCCAATTGTGGTGTTCAATGGCAAATGCCAATCCAGCTCCACAGTGCTGGGCAGTGAGCACAGGGCCCACTAGAAGACATCGGACCCAAAGGCCACCCTCATGAAGTCTATTTCTGATTGTTTGGTCAGAGACATTCACATCAGTGGCCTGCTGGAGGTCATTCTGTAGGGCTCTGGCAGTGCTCATCCTATTCCTCCTTGCACAAAGGAGCAGATACCGGACCTGCTGATACATTAAAGACCCTCTATGGCCCTGTCCATCTCTCCTAGAGTAACTGCCTATCTCCTGGAATCTCCTCCATGCTCTTGAGACTGTGTTGGGAAACTGACAATGGCACATATTGATGTGACATCCTGGAGGAGTTGGACTGCCTGTGCAACCGCCATAGGGTCCAGGTATCGCCTAATGCTTCCAGTAGTGACATTGACCCTAGCCAAATGTAAAACTAGTGGAAAAACAGTCAGAAAAGATGAGTAAATGTCAGTGGCCTTCACCTGTTAATCCATTCCTGTTTTGGAGGTTGTCTCATTGTTGCCCATCTAGTGACCTCATTGTTAATTTCATTAACACCAAAGCATCTGAAACTGATTAACAAACCCTTCTGCTACTTAACTGACCAGATCAATATCAAGATCAATATCCCAGGAGTTTTAATTGACCTGATGCTATACTCTGATTAAACAGTGTTCCTTTAATCTTTTTGAGCAGTATACACATATATATATATATATATATATATATATTGTATATTTTAGGCAGCCCTATGGTGAACCTTATAGTAAATAATATAGATGGGAAATATCTAAAAAGGGATAACATCCTAACTCACAGTACCCCAAAATACAGGAATATTCCCAGCATGTATTGTTCACCCTAAATGGGCTCTGAATGAAACAAATAGATGAATAGATACTCCCTAAAAGATGAAACATTTGAGAACTTCACCGTGATGAAACTGGATTAGAACACAGCAATGAAGTCTATTTTTTGTGACCACCTAAGAGTAAAAAATGGATACATTGAACCATCTCCCCAATGCAAATTACACCAGCAAATGTCCTACAGACATTGGACTTAGCATAGGGAAGAGAGAATGAGATATGTGTAGGTATACTGTGGGGAGACAACAGTACATATGGCCATCTGGAGCCACTCAGACTACTAGTCAGAACTTTCCTCCAAATGTAGGGCTCACCATAGCAGCCTCCACTCTGGAGTAGTCATTCCACCGGAAGTGTCATGGATGTTCCAGACAGTAGGTGCTTGTACCCCTCCCTCCCATCATATATCCATACATATCTGATGCTCCTTGGCTCCTTTCTTCTGGTAAGTCTAAAGTGTGTACAGTGCCAGCTGGTGTAATTTTCCTGGGAAGGTGGTGCAATTTACCCATTGATTTTTCAACATTTAATTAAGGCAGAACTTTGCCCAAAAGGGGAAGTTCCACTCTTCCTCCTTCCCCCCTCCTTTTTCCCATTTGGCACTTTTTTTAGGGGGGGGGGGCAGATATGTCGTTTTGATAGGTACCCAATCCACCATCTCTAGCTGGATGATCGCGGGAAGCAGCTGCCCGATTGAACGCTGCCATCTTTAGTGAGCCCAACACTGATGAATAGCACTGTTCCACTACAGTTGGTGTACATTTACGAAGTGGATAGAGAAGGGACAGGATTTGGTTTGGGATAGTGTAGTTAGCAATTGGGAGAGGTTTCTGTCAAGGAGGAACAGCACAGGGATACTGATACTGTCGCCACTATCTGGGGACTCTAGAGCTGGGAAAAAGATCTTGATATTGGTCTGCTAAGTGTGCCTGCACCACTGCTCTGCTTATCAGCCACCCCTTCAGTCAGATGCTGCTCTGGTAACCAGAGGCGTAGCTTAAGTCTTGTGGGCCCCAATGCAAAAGTTGACCTGGGGCCCCCTTACCCGCCACTTCCACTACCACCTGGTGTAACTGGCAGTAACACCCAGGGTTCCATCCCCACTTCCCACTACCACCGTGGGGTGGGCAGGTCTTCTGACTTCCAGTCTCCCATACAAGCCAGCCCACCACTTCTCCTGGCCTGCCTGCCCCCACCTTGTGTGTACATGCCTAGTTGAGCAGGTGTAACGTTCATGCGTTTTTGTTAATGGATGGATTTTCAGCTGCAGAATTATCACACTCAGTAGCCTTGTAGAGATACTGTTGAATAAACCTATCCAACTCTCAGGACTTCATCACGGTATACAGCCTGTTATGCAATATACATATACTCAATCAGATGTTTTAGTGGAGGGATAGAACATATGAGAATGTATAGATGAGAGACAGGTTGTATGGTGATTACTAGGAGTAATATTAGGAGAGTTGCAGGTGATGGTAAAGCAGATAGGTTCTGATGTCTAGTATAGTGCAGATGGTAAGAGGACACAGATGGAGTATACTTAGACAGAGTAACCTAGTGCAAGGATAGTTGAAGGTAGTCCCAAGAGCTAACAGTCTATGCAGATGGTATGGAATAGATAGATAGATAGTCCTGGTAATTGCAGTAGATGACAATAGGAGATTGGTTAGTAAGGAATCCCCTGTGGGGTACTTATCACTTAGATAGGTTAGTAGTAACAATGTCCATAGATAGAGAGGTGATCCCGTAGCGAGATACGGATCAGCGGCGAGGTTCCGGCGTCAGTTCAGCAAAGGAAATGTCAGCAGCTCCGACTTCACAGGAGAAGGTGCGGTGAACATGTGGTTTGAACGAGCGATGAGTGAGAGAAAGCCGGCGATTGAAATAGCCGCTCATAGCGGCGCTCGGCAATGATGTCATCCGGTCTTAAAGGTATATGCGTCTCTTGTTACACAAGATGGGACACAATTAGCAAAGGAGAAATATGGAACAAGGGTACCAGAGGTACCAGAACATTACAGCAGGGTGGGGAGGGAGGAGCTGTACTGGACTGGGGAGGGCTGGGCAGAGAGAGCGCCACTGGGGGAAAGAGCTAGCTCCATCAATCTGTGTAGTTGAAACCGGCCCGTGATGAGCCTGGTCAGCCCCTGAGTTTACTGAATTACCTATGGAGGATGACATGGCAAGCACTTTTCCCAAGTGACACAGTGTAAAAAAGGGGTAGGCAACCCCTTGGGTCTTTATGAAACTTGAGTATTTTATGTAATATATTACAAACCCCTCCTCCAAGTTTGGCTGTTTTGAATACTGTAATTTTTTTAATCTGGCGCCGAATACCCGGAAGTGATGTCATGACATCACTTCCGGGTTTTTACATGGAGACCCGATCAGAGCCAAATGCGGCTTTTTTTTTTGAAAAACATTTTATTGAAGTTCAACTCTTTACAACAAAGAAAAGTGTGACCAAGTGTAAAGGCATAAAAGACATTGACAATACAAAGTATTATAAACGGTCATAAAACACAGGTCCGCTAGTATGCTTGAGGAACTTCGAAGGTTAGCGGTATCAACAGTAAATGGAAACAGTAGTGGTGTGGAAGATACCATTTTGTCTAGATTTTGGAGAGGGAGGAGAGGGGTGGAAAGAGGGGAGGGGAACAAAATGGGGAGCAGGGGGGAGGGAGAGGGGGGGAGGGTGGGAGGGTATGTAGCTAGATAGAGATATAGCAAACAAGCAAAAGAATGCAAAACATTAACGATGGAGGGCTAAATGCCCTCACTGAAAGTGCTAGTGAAAGTAGCGAGTATCTTGCATCATGGATCACCGTCTCAACTGCCCCGTGCTCATTACTAATCAGCATATTATACTCAGTTAACAGTTTAAAACCAGGTGTCCCCTACGTACAAGCTGGCAAAGGGTGATGACGCTCGGCTCTCAGCAGGGATATGTATGACCGGAGAGAGGAGTGTCATCAGCCTACATAGGAAAAGGCTCAGAAAACATCAAGTGCGATAGTATTTAGGGGCTAGGTCAGGTCAGTTGAGAGAAAGCCTTCCCCTGAGGGGGAAAAGCAGACCACTTTCTGATGAAGCTGGTAGTGCTGTTGGAAGAGGGTTGCTGCAGGCCCACCAGTTCATGATCTCTGAGAAGAGATAGGTCAGTATGCAGTTTTTTGAGGGTGGGGGGGTTGGTGTCCATCCAATGTTTGAGAATCAACCTTCGTGCCACCATGAGGCAAGATATTATCAAAGGCTTATAGTCGAGCAGAGGTTTCCAAGAATGTCTAGGCAAAGGCAGGGTTTGTAGTGAGAAGTCACCAAACAGTAAAAGATAAATGTCATTCTTTAGTGACAGCCCTGTGTATCTAGACACATATCTCAGTACCTTGTCCCAGTAAGAGGCTATGGGGGGGCATAACCAGAATTTATGGAGTAATGATGGAAAACTGGAATGGCATAGGGTACAGAGATGGTGTGAGGTATTTGAGGACCATCTGATATGTGGAAGGTATGTACGGTGCAGGATTTTAAATTGCTGCTCCCTCCAAAATTCATTTGTGATGAATCGGCGAGTGGTTAGGTATCCTGATAATATGCAAAGGTGAGCGCTATCAGAATGAAGCAAGGCGTTCCATGGCTTTGCTATCTGACTGGACACCCCCTGGTAGATTTCTGCATGTAAAGGTTTGTATAGATGTGATATTTTATGCTTGCCCACCAAATGCGGCTTTGATCAGGTCTTCGGCAGTGTCCTGCCGAGGACAGCGGCCGTGAGGGCTGGTTGCCTGAAACCAGGCACTCGGCTCTGATCAGAACTCAGCCTCAGTCTCTAGCCATTTCCAATCCAGCTCCACCCAGCTCTGCCTCACCAGCTGAGCCTTCTGCACTCCAGCTCCTCCCATGCTCCCTCCGCCCTGTGTAATCTACGGTATGTTTATGAAAGACTACAGTACTTTATTTGAGTGCCTGGGGAAACTGGTTTGGGTCTTCCGGTGGGATGGGAGACCCAGGCAAGCCACGGAAGGCGGCGGGAGGGGGGACGTCCCCTCCCGCTCCTTGTAATGACAGCCGAACAGCTTCTCAGCCGAATCGGTTGTCATTACAAGACAGTTGACCATCGGCTTTGGACGCCTTATCGGGGTGATGCCTCTAGCTGCAGGCATCACTCAGGTACAAGCACTTTCCCGAAATATTGGCAATATCGGTAACCTCAGGGGCCGATTCCGATATATTGGGGAAAGTGCGTATCGCCCCCTCCCCCCCGATATATCAGCTTTGCCGATAATCGGTCAATCCCTAATATATATATATATATATATATATATATATATATATATATATATATATATATTTATATACACTATACTACCAAAAGTATTGGGATGCCTGCCTTTACATGCACATGAACTTGAACCACTTCTGGACCAGAAGGATTTGCCCTTGTAATGACCAGGCAGTGGCACTGCGTTACTTTACCAGACAATTGCACGGTCGTGTGATGCTGTATTTAAATAAAATTGATGTCCCTTTTTTTCCCTACAAATAGTGCTTTCTTTTGGTGGTATTTAATCACCTCTGCGATTTTTATTTTTTTGCACTATAAACAAAAAAAAATGACAATTCTGAAAAAAGAATATATATATATATTTCACATTCTGCTATATAACATTCCAAAAAAAATGTGAAAATCATTTTTTTTAACATTTTAGGCCAATTTGTATTCTGCTACATATTTTTGGTAAAAAAAAAATCACAATAAGAGTATTTTGATTGGTTGCACAAAAGTTATCGCATCTACAATCTAGGGGAAATATTTATGTCATTTTTATTTATTTATTTATTTTTTACTAGTAATGGCGGCGATCTGTGATTTTTAGTTAAACTGCAAAATTTTTGCCACTTTTGAGGGGGGGGACCAGTGACATTATGCATTGTTACTGTAATAATGACACTGGCAGGGAAGGGGTTAACACAGTGGGTGATCAAGGGGTTAAATGTAAGCCTAGGGGAGTGTTTCTAACTGTAAGGGGGTTGGGCTTTTGAAATGATAACAGAGACCTGTGTTTCCATATAGAAGGATCACAGGCGCTCTGTGATCATTCCAGAGAGAAGAACGGTCAGCTGTGTTTACTACAGCTGACCGTCCTTCTCTCTCTTTGGGGAGCGATCGCAGGTGCTGGGTGGCAATCGGAGCCGCTGGTCCCATGCATAGTAGTCCCCGCTGCCGAGTAGAGGCAGAAGCGCCGCAGGTGGCACGCGCTCGCCCCCTAGCTGCAGGCACGCAACCGATGTAGAGCTACGTCGGTTCACGCAGGAGGGCCAACCTGCCGCAGTAAATCTGCAGCGGGCGGTCCTTAAGTGGTTAATGGCATCCCAGTCTTAGTCTGTAGAGTTCAATATTCAGTTTGCCCACGCTTTACAGCTATAACAGCTTCAGCTCTTCTGGGAAGGCTATCCACAAGGAGTGTGTCTATGGGAATGTTTGACCATTCTTCCAGAAGCGCATTTGTGAGGTCAGGCACTGATGTGGACAAGAAGACCTGGCTCGCAGTCTCTACTCTAATTCATCCCAAAGGTTTTCTATCGGGTTGAGGTCAGGACTCTGTGAAGGCCAGTCAAGTTCCTCCACCCCAAACTCGCTAATCCATGTTTTTATGGACCTTGCTTTGTACACTGGTGCACAGTCATGTTGGAATAGGAAGGGGCCATCCCCAAACTGTTCCCACAAAGTTGGAAGCATGAAATTTTCCAAAATGTCTTGATATGCTGACGCCTTAAGAGTTCCCTTCACTGGAACTAAGGGGCCAAGCCCAACCCCTGGAAAACAACCCCACACCATAATTCCCCCCTCCACCAAATAATTTGGACCAGTGCACAAAGCAAGGTCTATAAGTACATGGATGAGCAAGTTTGGGGTGGAGGAACTTGTCTGGTCCTGACCTCACCCTGATAGAACACACTTATATTTCTTATAAGTTCAGAAATAATTCCATAGCATAATAGGACTAGGGAGTTGTCCACTACTGCCCATATCTGAGCCCCAGGGTACATATATGCCATATATATACATAGTCCTATTATGCTATGGAATTATTTCTGAACTTATAAGTCCTTATGGAATATCAGTTTGGAAGATTGTACAATATATCTTAAGCCTATTTACACTGGGGAGTCCATTAAGCTATATTTTTATGGGTGCATTTTGATATGCATATACGCATTATGATACCCCTAATCAATATTAGGCATAACTTGATGGCCTGAGATATGACCTATATGGTTATTTCTCATCACATGCTCTCTTTTAGTCATTTTCTTTTTCCTGTTCTCCTATTTTTCTTATGATCTTTATAGAGAAGCTCCGTGATATGTCCTCCCCTGTGCCTACATACGTTTTTCTGTCTTTTTCCTAGCCATAGGAGGACCCCCATTTATATGCTGGTATCCTGTTTTGACTTGCACCTATCTGGCTAATGTCTAACTTGACATGGGGAAAATCTGGGATCAGGTCCGATCCACTATGCCTCATTAGGTATTTCTTGACCCTGCTCCAGGGTCATCGATGGGAAGGTCCACAGTCCCGGTCACATGGTTAACAGGATATCGCAAACCCTGCTAATGAATTATGTCTGTGAACTAGGTGAGCATGTGAAAAATGATATCACTTTGAGGCTCTGTGTTCATCTACAGAATGTTATTCTTTATTATGCAATAATTAATTATGTGTGTATCTCTTTATATGTTTTTCCTCGTTTGTGAATAGATGATTCAACCATTTTGGTTCCCGAAGAAGCCATTCTGTATATTGGCGAAACACGTCGAACCACATCAATTGCATGTACCATATGATTGTTTGTAATTCTACCTGTTATCCAATCATATGTTAGCTTGTCGTTGTATCTTTTTATATATTAACGATTAAATAAACGTTATACTTTTATATACATGTTGTTATGTTCACTATGGCTATACCTGTCCAATAAAGTCCTATCACCTCGGTAATCCATGTGGGTATTGGTCCCATACCCAATGAGACGTACCTCCCATATTTCTTTAAACATTAACCATGGATGTGGACAATAGGTTAGCAGTTCCCTATTTGGCTACAGCTACATTTTTATTATGAGTAGAAAATACAATTGAAAAAATCAGTTAAAAAAATATTCAAAACCATGAACAAGCAAGTGTCCAGTGAAAGTCCATGAGATGTGCTCTTTTTTCAAACAGTCCATGCCAATCTGTGTCTCTCATGCAAGGTGGCTGTGTTTCACACCCCCCACAGTGAATTCACTTACTAGACAATGTGGACCCCTTGGCAATACTGCATAGGGGCCTAGCAAGTTTTGGCTGATAAGTATAAGGGATATGGCTTCCTGAATTCTCATATTATCCAACACATCGAAATGGAAGACAGAAAGAGTCCACTAGTGTAATACATTTGAGCTTTATTTCGTATATAAGAGGAATTACACTTACAATATATCAGTTGCAAAATCACGTTTCATAATAATACTGGGGGAGATCCTGAAGGCTGTTAAACTCGGTAGCGATGCGAAGAGCAACGGCGTGCGTGTCACTACACTTCCGCATGCATTCCACTGACCCGGGTACTAATATATATTAGTACTTTCAAAGTCTTTTTTACATTGTTGGGCTTTCTTTGAAATTTTGTGGTTGGTTGTAGTCCGTATACATTGTCAATTTGATGTCAGATGGTCAACACCTAATATTTAGAAACCTAAAACTTCTGTTAAAAATTTTCAGCAGTGTTTTAATACCATGAAATCATTGCTGCTATATAGAATAAATGAGTGATTTCCTTCTTGAATAGTGGGGCCATTGATCCATAGCACAGAGGTTCACAAAAGCTTTGGGGAAGGGTTGTGTGTAGAATTTTTCCAGTATGCAGTTCACTGCAATGCTTGTCTGAAAGTATGCAGATTGATTATATTGTGAAAAATGTCAAATCTAATGTTAACATATGATTGTAGCGTGTTCAGTTATGTCACACTAGGCAGACAGATTGCACACCTAAAATCAACTTGCTAGCTCGTGTTGACAGTTTACATTTTTTTTACTTGTCTGTGAACACTATAAATTTTAAATAAAATAACATCCCACTGCCTGAATAAACTTTTAATATATTATACTGCAGTTTTTTCCAGTCCACCCTGCAGCTGAAGGCTTAATAAAGCCTCAGAGGAAATCACGCAAAGTAAAACTTGGCAGATTTCTTATATTTTTCTGATAAATACACTGCACACGAAAACCATGAAAAACTCGGAATGGACTTTAAAGAGATGCAATGCATCTTTTTGGCCTTCGAAAGGGTGGTTTATAGAACAGTATATATATATATATATACACACATACACATAAAAATGCATAAGATGCTGTAAGTACATTTACAAATAGCAACCAATCAGGATTCATCATGTATTTAAAGTGTATGTAAACCTATTAAGTACAAATGTATTACTGTAATAAATTGTAAGCTGCTTTTTAATCTTTAAAATGTCTGTTTTGGTAATGTGATTACAACACCATTCCTTTTGAAGCCAGGTTTTCCTTATTGGCAAGTTGCTTTACATTTGGGAAGGAGATTGATTCCTTTATATGTGTTAAATGTATCTGTATTTGGCTGAGGGCAATGCATAGTAGGGTTGGCTAGTTATGATTATTTGGGACTTTTTTGTCTTTTTGTAATCTCGTATTTTTTTAATAAAGAACTTTTTTTTTTTATATCACATAGTGTCGTGAACAATTTAACAATTTTTGGTTATATTTTTAGATGCTGGGATCTTTGAAAGGGAACACAGGGTGCCATCCTGCAGTCCCGTAGTTTTCCTGTGATGTCACAGGTTGACACACCATAGTCCAGCCCTCTCTGCAGTGATTGACAGCAGGACACATCTCAGTCTGGAGAAACATCTGTAGAGTAAAATGAGCAACCCCATCCACCCCCATTCCTCCCAGTCCACAGACCATGGATAGTGTACTGAATAGCAGTCATATATTCACTTTACAAATATCAAAGAAAGGTAATTAGTAAGATTTTTTATATTGTTTGATTGGCATGGTTGAATGCTCACAGCTATAGTAAATGTTCAGTAGAGTAAATTCTAATTTGTTGCACAATACATAACACTCTATTATTTTAATAGGGACAACTGCATACAAGGAAACACTAAGTAATGCCATTCGACTCTCCATTCACCTGTTTTACAGATAAATGATAGTAATAGTTCCATCCTTTTTATGGCTAAATTTTTCAGTTTTCTAGTTACAGGATGTGAAGTACAAAGCCACGACTGCTTTGCCTAATTCAGCACAGATGGAAGCACTTCTATACTTCTGTTGCTTTTATATTATTTAAGAGTTTTGTAGCTTGCCAGATCTGAGCGAGCTCCCTTTATGGACTCACACAGTAATTATTTACTGTGGGTGACAGCTAATGGTTCTTTTGATTGGTAAAGCCCATTAGCAAGCATTAACAGCATGCCAACAAGAGTGTTTTATTTTTCCAACAAAGAGCAAGCCTCTAATGAAATAATGATGGTCCAGCACACCAACGTTCTCCTGGCCCTCAAACATACAAAGACCTCTTAATTTTTTTCAGCTGTAAAAAAAAACAATATCCACCAGCTCTAAAGGCACAGCTAGGTTCACAAGGAATAGACAATACCCAGGCTTTAGGCTAAGTTTAAAAGAGTAACAGCCTTACTCATAAAATAGTTCTTATATTTTTGTGCTAATTCCTAAATGCAGCAACCTGTGGTGACCAGTCAAAATCCATATTGCGTTGGTCTGAATTTTGATTGGTTGTTATGGGAATGTGTGCTCAAAATAAATCTAAAGACACATTTTTTTTTTTTTTTTGGATAAGGTAGAGAATCATTATCCCCGGGTTTTCTGTCATCTGTATCCTAATGAGGAGACTTCCCTTCATTTCCTATCCTTTAGACACAACAGGAAGTGAGAGGAAATCTCTCAAAAGTTAGTAAAATGCCCTCTTTGACAAATGTCACCAAAATAGGTTTCTATGTTGGGAGATTTTCCTCCCATTTCTGTTCTGGTGACAACTCAAAATGTTGGACCCCCCTTTCAGTCCGTTTACTGACATTCTATGAAAAGACCAAATACAATGTTTCAAGATTATAGTGGTCCTCTTTATCAAGATGATGCACAGATAATGGGGACTACTAGAGCTCCAAAATGTTACTTCAGCAACATTGTAACTCCAGTAAATATTTTTTCAACTGGAACCAGCCCCCTATATTTGGTATTGATACTGTTGACACTGTTGACAGTGTTGACAATGTTAGCGGAGCATGCACCCAAGGGTGCTTAAGGTGTAAGCACTAGGGATAGACCAATATGGCTTTTTCAGGGCCGATATCGATATTTTGGTCACAACGTATCGATATGGGCCGATATTTTGTATATTTAAAGTTTTGAAAAATAAAGACAATTTATGACACAAATCTGGTACTGAACATGTTAATTTTTGTTTAATGCTTAATGGCTGGCTGGCTGGCACCCTGTGGTGGGTGGCTTGCTGGCACACTGTGGTGGTTGGCTGGCTGGCACCCTGTGGTGGGTGGTTGGCTGGCTGGTACCCTGTGGTGGGTGGCTGGCTGGCTGGCACCCTGTGGTAGGTAGGTGGCAGGCACAGGGGCTGTGGGTAGCTGGCTGGTACAGGGGCTGTGGCTGGCTGGTACAGGGTCTGTGGATGGCTGGCTGGCTGACACCCTGTTGTAGGTGGGTGGCTGGCACAGGGGCTGTGCGTGGCTGGCTGGTACAGGGCCTGTGGCTGGCTGGTACAGGGCCTGTGGGTGGCTGGCTGGCTTGCTGGTACTGGTACAGGGTCTGTGGATGTGGGTGGCTGGCTGGCACCGGGCTGCTTTAGGTGGGTGTATGGCTGTGATACACTCCCGTGAGACTAGTCCTGCCTCCAGACGAGGCTGTTCTAAGAAGACAGGGAGGCGGCCTAAGAAGACAGAATGATGTCACAAAAATATCGGCAATATCGGCCAGTTCCGATATATCAGGGAAAGTACATATCGGTCCCCGATATATCGGCCTTTCTGATAATCGGTCTATCCCTACTAAGCACAGTATAGATTGATTACATTAGCAATGAAAACCTGACTGGGTTTCAAATCCTATCAACACCCTATCTAAAACTGGGCTTTAGATACACTTTAAAAGTAAGATGTTTCTTTTTACTAAATAAGATCATAAATATCAAATACAAATCCATAAACCAGCGCTAACAAAATGTGGAAGTAGGCCCTGAGAGAAATGTAAAATTGTTAAAAACCTCAGGAGCTCAATTCTCAACAATGACCATTTAAAACATTTTCTATGTCTTGCCATACAAACCTTATAGATTAATACACATGAATGCACCAAGTTGTGTTAAACCATCTGTATTAAATCAATTTTCATAACTAAACCATTGTCATTATTACCTTTCAAACTAATGTAAACCATAAAATGAAGTGCAATATGTTGGATACAGGTCAGTCCCTAATGTCACTAACATTATTGTGGACTGTTATTATACAGATTCTGAGAAGGACTGTCAAGATTCATTAAATGATCAAGCATCACTTGAAATTCAATTTGTAGGTCAATGATACTTATATTTTATAGCCACAAGATAGAATAATTTAAACCATACAATGAACAGACTTTCTGGCTTTTAGAACATCCCCCTTGCATGAAAAATTGAATTGGCTAAGAAAAAAAAAAAGCAAAAAAAAAAAGCAGTTTGTTCTTTGTTGTGCAGCAAATATCAATACAATATGAATATTAAGCATTTTCACATAGTGTTCTGTGTTCTGATATAAAGGGACAATTTCATGAAAAATATAACTCTTTGTTTTTATTATATTATAGTTTTCAGTATGATTGTGTTTTTTCACATTCCTTTATTTATGTTTTTCTTCACTCTTCCTTGTAGGCAATGTTCAGTATTAGTGACACTTACAGGGATTTGGACAAACTTTACCACTGTGTTGAAACCAAATTAAAACAAATCAGACTTGTCTGCTCAATAAGTAAGCACAAAAATTGGATATTTACAGTCGTCATGGTTACATAGTTAGGTTGAAAAAAGACCCAAGTCTATCCAGTTCATAGAGAAAAAAAAAACAAAGTAATAGAACATTTCCATATGCACAATCCTATACCAAGAGATGATCCATAGGAACGCAAAAAAAAAAAAAAAATATATATAATTCAATTCGCTCCAGAGGGGGATCCCCCAGGAGGCAATCAGATATTCCCTAAATCAATTATCTCTGGCGTAATTACCTATTAACATTAGTATCCAGTTATATTTTGTACATTTACCCTATGTTCACACCTATGCGTTTTTTTTGTGCGTTTTGCAGTTTTCCTATGGTACAAGTTCTTTGCTTTTTTTAGCCCGTGCATTTTTGGAAAGGGTCAGGGACTTCTTCTCCCACAGCAGATTGTGTTTTGCATGTAATACACCTCAAAATTCAATTCAACACCAAAAATTCAAGTATTGCATTTTTACATGCATGTTGCATTTTGTGTTTTTTTTTCCTCTTTAACCAATGGCAGTTGATTGGTAAGAAACAGGGCGGGAAGCTGGCACCCGAATCCTAAACAACTGATGAGTCATCAGCTGTCAGCGGCTTCCTCGCTGACAGCTTAATATAAAGGCAAGAATTACCAGCAATAAAAAAAATCTGCAAAAACCAGCGTGGGGCCCCTCCCCCCAAATCCATACCAGGCCCTATCCAAGCATGCAGCCGGGCAGGTCAGGAAAGTGAGGGGATGAGCAAGCGTCCCCCCCTTCTGAACCCTACCAGGTCACATGCCCTCAACATGGGGGGTTCTTTGGAGCAGGGGGTGTCTGTCCCCCACCCCAATGCACCTTGTCCTCATGTTGACGGGGACAAGGGCCTCTTCCCCACAACTCTGGGCTGTGAAGAATTTGTCGTGAGCGGAACTTTTCTTTTTCTTTTTTCGAGTCGAGTGGTGTGGCAGGCATCGTGACTGACAATGAATCTATATTGGGGGCATTGTTTTCCTATGTTTTAATAAAGGGCTTGTCAAAAACTTGTTAAAGGGGGCTTCCAGATTCTGATAAGCCACTACCCACAGACCCCCACAACCACAGTCCAGGGTTGGGGGGAAGAGGCCCTTATCCCTATCAACAAGATGGAGGCAAGATGCTTTGGGGCGGGGGGCAGACACCCCCATGTTGGAGGCATGTGGGCTGGTATGATTCAGGAGGAGGGGGGCACTCGGTCGTCCCCTCCCTTTCCTGACTTCCCGGGCTGCATGGTCGGATAAAGGTTTGGTATTGATTTTGGGTGGGGACCCCACGCCATTTTGTAAAAAAAAAAGTTGGCATGGGGTTCCCCTTCAAATCCATAATAGACCTGAAAAGCCTGGTATGGATTGGGGGGGACCCCACATATTTTTTTTTCCTATTTGTTTTTTGCCAGCAATTCTTTTTTTACATTCAGTTGTCAGTGGGGATCTCCGCTGACAGCTAATGACTCATCGGTTGTTAAAGAAAAAAAGAATAAAAAAACAATTAAAAGTCAGCAGCTTCAAATACAGTAGCTGCTGACTTTTAATATAAGGATGCTTACCTTTCCAGGGATCCTGCCATGTCGGCACCCTTGCTAATTCGTCAATCGGCTTTGGGTGCAGACGTCGCCATCTTCACTAAGGGAGACAGGAAGTGAAGTCTTGCAGCTTCACAGCCTGTTTCCTACTGCGCATGGGCGAGTGTGCTGCACTTTCTGAATGGTCCCACTGTCTTCTGGGACCTGTGTGTCTCCCAAAAGGCAGCAGCGGGGAAGGAGAAGGGGCCAGAAATTTTGGAGATTACCACAATCCCTGTGCAGCGATCTTACCTGGAACTGGGGGTAGGTACCTTGTTTTGACAGGTATCGCCCCCCCCCCCCAAAAGGTGCCAGTGGAGGGTGCAAACAAACAGAGCTTCCCCTTTTGGGTGGAGTTCTGCTTTAAGGATGTGACAGCGGGATTCCCGGCCCCCTCCTTAGCAACCAGCTATACACAGTGTGTTAAAGAGAAAAAAAACACAAAATGCAAAATGCATGAAAACTGCATGAGATTTTAATAAAAGGCCACATAGAGTTCTTGCTGGGAAAAAAAGAAATGTACACACCAGGCAGCATGGATACAGGAAAGACAGAAGTTGTCAAACAAACCTGATTTCTTTTTATGAGGAGGTAAGTAAAACCTTGGACAGAGGGGTGGCTGTGGATGTAGTATACTTGGATTTTGCAAAAGCGTTTGACACAGTTCCCCACACACGGCTAATGTGTAAGGTAAAGTCTACAGGCTTGGAAAGATCAGTTTTTAAATGGATAGAAAACTGGCTAAAAGACCAAATTTAGAGAGTAGTTGTTAATGATTCTTATCATGAATAGTCTAAGGTTATCAGTGGTGTACCCCCAGGTTCAGTGTTGGGACCCTTATTTTTTTATACTTTCATAAATGATATAAGGTCTGGGATTAAAAGTACCATTTCAGTCTTTGCAGATGACACCAAGCTATGCAATGGAAAAACATCTTTACAGGATGTCCCCAACTTAGAAGCCGACCTCAATGCACTGTTTATTTGGGCCACTATGTGACAAATGAGGTTTAATGTTGATAAATGTAAAGTTATGCACTTGGGGGCTAAGAATATGCAGGCATCATACATACCAGGTGGAGTAGAACTGGGGGAATCCATAGTGGAGAAGGATCTGGGGGTTTTGGTATATCATAAGCTTAACAATAGCAGGCAATGCCAAGTTGCGGTTTCCAAAGCAAGCAAAATCCTTTCTTTTTTTAAGAGAGGCATGGACTCCAGAGAGAAATATCATTTTGCCCCTGTACAGATCATTGTTAAGACCTCATCTGGAATACGAAGTTCAGTTTTGGGCACCAGTTCTCAAAAAGGATATTGGAGAAAGTGCAGAGAAGGGCAACCAAACTGATAAGAGGCATGGAGGAGCTCAGCTATGAGGAAAGATTAGAGAAACTGAATTTATTCTCTATTTAGAAGAGGAGATTAGGGGGGAATTTATCAACATTATTATTATATTATTATTATACAGAATTTATATAGCACCAACAGTTTGCGCAGTGCTTAACAAAATTAAGGCAGACATTACAGTTGCAATACAATTTGGAACAAGAGGAATCAGAGGGCCCTGCTTGTTAGAGCTTGCAATCTAAAAAGGAGGGTCAATTGATACAAAAGGTAATAGCTGTGGGGGATGAGCTGATAAAGAAAGTGAAACAATGTATTAGTTAGTAGTCAGATAGGCTTCTTTAAAGAGAAGGGTTTTCAGGGATCGTCTAAAGATGGATAGATTAGGGGACAGTCGAACAGATTGGGGTAGAGAGTTCCAAAGGATGGGAGAAGCTCTGGAGAAATCCTGGAGGTGAGCATAGGAAGAGGTGACAAGGAAGCTAGAGAGCAGGAGGTCTTGGGAGGACCAAAGAGAGTGGCTTAGTTGATATTTTGAGATCAGGTTAGTGATGTAGTCAGAGATGTATAGTAAAGAAGTAGAACTACTTCACTACTGTACTTAAGTACTAAAAGGCGGTATCTGTACTTTACTAGAGTATAATTTTTTTCTCCTACTTCCACTTTTACTTCAGTACATATTTTCGATGAGTTTAATACTTTTACTCCGATATTTTTTTATGTGCTGCATCGTTACTCGTTACAATTATAAAAATGTTACGAATCATTCCATTCCAAACCCACACCGCCGCTGACTATTTTTACTAGAGTCTCACTGTCTCTGAGACTCACAAGTCACGACCAATCCCGACCCGATGCGATGGCTCAGGGGCAGAGCCTCGCCGCCTCTGCCCTCATTCAGCTCAGCCTGAGTTCCGCCTCCCGCTCGGCTCTCAAGTGAAGTGGTGGTGGCGAGAGAGGAGAGATACCTGCCTGCAGAATGATCTCTCTGGGCCCTGGCTGGGGGAGGGACTGTGAGTTACTAGAGTCTAGACTACTAGACTGTCTCTGGGCACTGTGCAGCGCGGCCGCCCAGCGCGGGAGAACTGGATGGAGGTAGGAATATATTCTTCTTTCAGCAGGGGGGCTGGACTGGGGACTGTGGAGAGAGAGGCTGGAGGACTCGAGACAGCCTAAGGTAGGAGAAGTAAGAACTATCTTGAAGTCAAGTCACTCACTAAGGGGATCGGATCTATTCAATGGGGGGAGGGACCTGCCCTTGCCTGCTTTACTCTAAGGGGGATCTATAATGGGAGGTGGACCCTGGCCTGCTCTAAGGGGATTCTATAATGGGAGGGGGACCCTGGCCTGCTCTAAGGGGAATCTATAATGGAAGGGGGACACTGACCTGCTCTAAGGGGAATCTATAATGGGAGGGGGGACACTGGCCTGCTCTAAGGGGAATCTATAATGGGAAGGGGACCCTGGCCTGCTTTAAGGGGGCTGTATAATGGGAGGGGGACCCTGTCCTGCTCTAAGGAGAATCTATATTGGGAGGGGGGCCCTGGCCTGCTCTAAGGGGAATCTATAATGGGAGGGGGACCCTGGCATGCTCTAAGGGGATCTATAATGGGAGGGGGACCCTGGCCTGCTCTAAGGGGGATGTATAATGGGAGGGGGACCCTGGCCTGCTCTAAGTTGGATCTATAATGGGAGCGGGACCCTGGCCTGCTCTAAGTGGGATCTATAATGGGAGGGGGGCCCTGGCCTGCTCTGAGGGGGCTCTATAATGGGAGGGGGACCCTGGCCTGCTCTAAAGGGGGATCTATAATTGGAGGGGGACCCTGGCCTACTCTAAGGGGAATCTGTAATGGGAGGGGGACCCTGGCCTGCTCTAAGGGGATCTATAATGGGAGGGGGACCCTGGCCTGCTCTAAGGGGGATCTAAAATGGGAGGGGGGCCCTGGCCTTTTGCCTACTTTCTTTAATAACTACATAACACAATACTTGTACTTTTACTTTCAGTACTTGAGTAGTAAATGTTAAAATAAACTACTTGCAATACTTAAGTACAAAAAATGTTGAATACTTTAGTACTTCTACTTAAGTGTGGTGTCGTTGGTTAAAAAGGTCCGTATTCTAGCGATGTTGCGGAGGTTAAGACAGCATGATTCGGACAGGGATTGGATGTGAGCCTGTAAGGACAGTGCAGATTCCAGAGTTACCCCTAGCACCCTGGCATGTGTGGAAGGACTGATTGTTATTCCATTGATCTTGACAGAGAATTCAGGGGAAGGGGCACGTGGAGGAGGAAATATTATGAGCTCAGTTTTAGATAGATTCAGTTTGAGGAAGTGGTGTGACATCCAGGCTGATATGTCTGTTAGTAGATCAGTGATGCGGGAGGAGACTGATGGGGTGAGCTGAAGGGTAGAGAGGTAGATTTGTGTGTCATCAGCATAGAAATGGTAGTGGAAGACATGGGAGGCTATTCGATGACCCAGGGAGGAGGTATAGATTGAGAATAGTAGCGGTCCAAGGACAGAACCTTGGGGGACCCCAACGGTAAGAGGAGTTGTAGGGGAGTAAGTGGAATTGTAAGTGACACTGAAGGTGCAGCGAGATAGGTAAGATTTGAACCAATGGAGAGCATAGTCACGGAGACCGAGCAAACTGAGTTTTATGAGAAGGAGGGGGTGGTCAACAGTATCAAAGGCAGAAAAGAGGTCCAAGAGTAAGAGTACTGAGTAGTGACCATTGGTTTTAGCTGTTAGTAAGTCATTTGTAAGTTATAGGAGAGAAGATTCTGTGGAGTGCTGCCGGCAAAATCCAGACTGAAGAAGATTATTCTCAATGAGGTGCTGTACAAATACACAAGGGGTCCATATAGTGAACTTGGTGCTGAGTTAAAAGGTCATCACAGAGGACAAGGGGGCTCACTTTACATCTAGAGGAAAAGATATTTCATCTCCAAATATGGAAAGGTTTGTTAACAGTAGGAGCTGTGAAAATGTGGAAAAGACTCCCTCCAGAGGAGGTTCTGGCCAGCTCAGTAGATTGCTTTAAAAAAGGCCTGGATTATTTTCTAAATGTACATAATATAACTGGATAATCACATTTATAGGTAAAGTTCATCCAGGGAATATTTGATTGCCTCTCGGGGGATCAGGAAGAAATGTGTTCCTTTGCTGTGGCAAATTGGATCATGTTTTACTGGGTTTTTTCATCTTCTTCTGGATCAGCTGTTGGTATAGAATTCTGTATATTGAACTGGATGGACTTGTGTCTTTTTTCAACCTGACTGACTATGTATCTATTTGTAAATATGCATGCAAAAATGCATAAAAAACGCGGGTGTAAAAAATGTAAAACGTACCGCAAAACACGCCAAAAAACGCATTAATTGCAGCCGCATAGTTATGAATCTTGATGTAGGAATGCATCCAGGTCTTTTTTAAAACAATCTACTAATCTGGTCAGAACTAATTCTTGAGGGAGTTTATTCCACATTTTTACAGCTCTTACTGTGAAGAAGCCTTTCCGTATGTGAAGGTTAAATCTCTTTTCCTCCATTTGTAAAGAGTGCCCTCTTGCCCTCTGTCATGACCTGAAAGTGAATAACTCTACATCAGGTTCACTATATGGATCACCTATGTATTTATAGATGGTGATCATATTCCCCATAATCGTATATAAAATCAAACAGTGTTGTGCCAGTTACAAAGAGTGCAAAAATAAGAATGGTTTAAATGGTGAATAATAGTGTACGTCAAAGTGAATAACAGAAAGTCCATTAATCAAATCCAATGAAGACGATCTCCAGTGCTTAACACCTCAGTGATTGTGTTCACAGACCATCGTCCAGTAATACTGGCCTTTCACCTCACTCTTAGACCCCCGGATCACCAAGGGTCTAAGACAGCTGTTCCCTCAAATGGGGTATACACAGGATGATTACACCATACAGGGAAGTGTAGACCTTCAATCCGGTCCAACTCGATCAGGTACACATATGAAGAGATAATGAACAAGATCTAATGCTCTCCGTATGTTTATCAGAATAAACATTTATTCAGAAGTGCACTTACATGGTCCAGTATTCAGTAATGCATAATAATGTATCACTTCCAGGCGCTCGTCTCGAGGGGATGTGACGTCAGACATGCAGGCTCCGCCCCCTATACGCGTTACGTCAGCTCATAGAGCATCGACTTCCTCGGTAGGGGCATGGTATCCCCCATAATCACCTCTTCACAAGAAAGGATACATTCAGAACAGTCAAACTTTCTCCATAAATGACCTCCTACATGCTCTTATCAGTTTGGTTGCCCTTCTCTGCACTTCCTTCAGCTCTCTGAAACCTTTTTTGTGAATTGGTGCCCAAAACTGAATGGCAAATTGCAGATGAGGTCTTAATAATGATTTGTGCAGGGGCAAAATTATGTCTCTCTTAATCTCAAAACATACATAGATGACGGGTGACTATTGGGAAGGAGAAGTTAACTTAATCCCTTCCCACAGAATATACATATATATGCAATCTCATGGAAGTGGGTCTTTGTCTGTGGCAAACCGACGTAGGGCTACATCCCTCGCCCAGGAGCCTGCAGGGGGCGAGCGCGCTCCGCCGGAGGGGCGTTCCCGCCCCCGCTCATTCACAGTGATCCCCGCGTGTGTGATCGGCGGCTCCGATGTCCGCCGGTCACTCGCGATCTCTCGTTTGAGAGGGAGAAAGGCAGACGTCTGTCATTCTCCCTGATGTAAGTGCAGAGACTATACGATCCTGTTATGTAGGATCGTATGTCTCTGTGGTTACATCACAAGTCACGCCCCCCCCACAGTTAGAATCATGCCCCCTAGGGATACATTTAACCCACTGATCACCAATAAAGTTAATCCCTTCCCTGCCAGTGTCACTTTTACAGTAACAGTGCATATTTATAGCACTGATTACTGTAGTAATGTCACTGGTACTCCCAAAAGTGTCAAAAATGTCAGTCAGGGGTCCGATCTGTCCACCGCAATGTCGCAGTCCCACAAAACAAATTGCAGATTGCCGCCATTAAAAAAAAAACAATAAAAATGATAAATCTTTCCCGTAGTTAGTAAACGCAATAACTTTTGCACAAACCAATCCAAAAACGCTTATTGCTATTTTTTTTACCAAAAATATGTAGCAAAAAACAAATTGGCCTAAAATGTTAAAAAATTTTGATTTTTACATTTTTTTTGAGAATTTCATATAAAAAAATTTGAAAAATATTGTTATTTTTTCAAAATTGTCGCTCTTTTTTTGTTTATAGTGCAAAAAATAAAAATCGCACAGGTGATCAAATGCCACCAAAAGAAAGCTCTGTTTGTGGGAAAAAAGGGACCTCCATTTCATTTGGGTACAGCGTCACACGACCGCGCAATTGTCCGTTAAAATCATGCAGTGCTGAATCGCAAAATAGGGCCTGGTCTTTAAGCAGCCAAATCCTCTGGGGCTTAAATGGTTAAAGGTCAGGATTAGAAATAGGGTCAAAGTTAGGATCAAAGGTCTTGGTCAGAATCAAAGGGCAAGATTATTGACTGGAGACAAAGGTAAGGGTCAGTGTATTTTAAGCAGGATTAACAAAGTATTTTTTAAGTTAGTATCTGTCAGTTAGTGGCAGTGCCATTGTGCTCTAGATAGCATAAAGAAAAGGAAACTGCACAGTGTTGTTTTTGGGCCCTACTATGAGTACTTGCAACAAAATAAAATACACATATGTAGTATTGCTAAGCAGGAACATTTATTTTGGGTGATTCCTGTGGTGGGTTATGGTAATAGCAAGAATACAATATGTACAACTAAATTCCAAAAAGTATATTTTTTTACTTATTTTGTGCAAGTTTTCTGTTAATAAAAAAAAAAAAAATAATAAAAAATAAAAAGGTATCCATTACCATTTACCTCCAAAGGAAAACCCAATTTGTGTTGAAAAAAAAAAAAAACATGGTGTAATTCACCTGGATACACTAAATAGTTGCAATGATATGTACAGTTTTACTAATGTGTCAAAGTTGCAAAACTGTGTCCAGGAGTTAAGATTTGTTTTATCTTCCGTCATGAATGGGGTTACATATTAGAGAAAGATAAATAGGGAGCATAAAAGTGTTTTCAGGCTTAATTGAAAATTTGCAGAAAATGCTGTCTGTGTGCAAAGTATAGCAACATAGGAACCATGGCCTTTAACTGTTGGTTTTGGTGCCCTCCTTTGCCTCCAAAAATGAATGAATAAGTAAAGAACCCCTTACTATATGTAAACAAAACTAAATCTCGACAATAAAAAGAGTCGGTCTGAACACCCCCCCACCCCCCTTCGGTTCGGTTCACACCAGAACTCCCGAACATGTAAAAAGTTTGGACCTGAGCCGCCAACTCTATTAACCTCCCTGGCAGTATGTTTCTTTTGGATTTTAGGTGCTGAAAGCGGTACCATTATTTTGCATGTAATTCTTGTGAATGAGCAGCCCAAACCAACTGTATACATTTATTATATATGTATATATATATGTATAAATATATTATATATGTATACATATATTATATATATATGTATACATATATTTTATATATATATATATATATATATATATACTGTATATATATATATACATACGCATGTATGTATGTATGTATTGTAAGGGATTAGCTCGGTGGCGGGTGTGGATGACCCCCTGGGGGGTGCGTTTTCACAAGAAGATAGCCGAAAAGTGCTTGCAAACAACAGTTTGGTTTATTAACGCATTTTTCTTCACCAGACTGCAAGCGTCAAAACCAGCAAAATAAAATAAAAGACAAAATAAATCCTTGCCTCTGTGGGCGGCTACCTTCTCACACTGGAACCTACCTAAGAGTCTGTCCCCAACCTACTGTTGGGCAGACTTTGCTGATCCTACAGCAGACCATCAATAGTTCATTTAACATGTCCCTTTTCCTCTTCATATGGAACATGTCCCTTTTTCTCTCCACATAGAAAAACAGTCCATGTCCTCACCTTTGAGAAGTCTTCACAGCGGTTTTACCCTCCTTAGCGCACATCACTTCAGGGGGTCTTCTCCCATGCTCACCAGCTTGTCGGGAGGCACTCATCTGTCTGTCCTCCTCTCCCAGCCCTCACGGCTTCAGGAGACAGCTTCCGGAGGCAGCAATCCATAGACTTCCTCTGGACAAATTATAGAGGCCTTCATTTCCTCATTCCGAACAGCTGAAGGCCTTTCAACTTCTTTACACCTTCCTGCTGCCTTTGGCAGCCGACACCCTATAGTAATTGGTGTACTTTCCAAACCAGGTGGAAATGTATCTCCTGCCTGTGACTACATTCCCAGATTTACCTGACTTCCTGTCACAGTATGTATGTATATATATATATATATATACACAGTATATATATATATATATATATATATATACTGTATATATATATATATATATATGTATATATATATATATATATATATATATATATATATACATAAAAAGTACAGTAAAACTGCAGGAAAGGGCACTGGGGGGCAATCTAATGTGATTTTTTTTATTTTGAACTGTATCAGTGTGTTTGGTGTGTTTTACATTTGAATTTGCCGCCGGTTCCACCCCCCCTGCGAACGTCATGTCGGAGGAGACGGAAGCCGGGGCACGGAGACGATCGGGAGGAAGAACCGCTGTTAGACACCGCCGGGACACATCGCTGGATCCCGGTGACAAGGTAAGTAACCCTGCTTACAGGATCCAACGATGCTTCTGGCGGTACCCCGAGTGTGGCTCGGGGTTACCGCTTTTGGCTCTGAAATTTAACCCCGAGCCACGTTCGGGAATACCGCTAAGAAGGTTAAAGTCTATGGCACCCAAACATGAAAAATCAAAAGTCTACATTTTTAAGGCTTAGGTATATGCAAGTCATTGGTCTTTAAAGGGGTATGGGGGCTTCTCCATTTTATACTGTTGGGGGGTAAGCTCACCATAGCTAGGGCTTGGAAGAAGCCAAAGGTTTCCATTAGGGAAACTAAATTAAAGATTTCATGGATTATGTCCAAGGAAAAAATATCCAGCATCCTTGCTGACAGGGTAGCTCAGTTTGAACTGGTCTGGGAGCCTTGGGCTGCTTATGTACTATTTACTATTTAACATCTAGAACCAGATTGTTGGTCTCTTCGCTCTGTCTTTACACTATTTTACCTTCCTCATGGTCTCTAATCTGCCTTTATTAATTGGGACTGAACTTCCCAGTTGACGCCTTTCATGCTCCTGCTCTTAACTCTCTTCTTTCTTATCTCTTCCTTTCTTACTTCCTGTACTCCTCCTTTGATGCTGGTTCCTCTGGGGCATCTCCTCTGAGAGCCTGGCCTAGACCCGGATGTTTTGCCACCCTTTGGGGGCTCTTGTGTCTGGCCCTGGTTCCCAGTTGGGCGAGGTCCCTATGGGACTAATTAACCCTCCAATATCTCCCTCGCCTCTCCTCATGTGGAGATCTGAGGGTCCTCCCTCCATGTCACACTACCCTACCCCCATTTTGAGGAGGGGGCAGTACTCATAGTTCTACCTCTGTTTTTGACATTTCTCTTCCTGGAACTAATGTATGGTCTTCCTGAGGCTTATTTGGAGTTTTGCTCTCTTAACTGTGGGTGCCCATTATTGTATCTTACCATTGCACTTTTATTGTTGTTCTTTGTTTGTCTTTAAAACCTTTAATAAAAACCTTTGAAAGTTAAAAAGGGTATGGGGGCTTCGGGACTGCCCTGGGGGACATGTATCGATGCAAATATTTTTTTTTTAAAAGATCGTTTCTAAAGGAGCAGGGATTTTGATGATGCTTAAAGTGAAACAATAAAAAATGAAAATGTACTCTAAATATAGTGCCTATGGGGAGGAGGGGGGGGGGGCCCTTGGTCTGCCTGTAAGGTGGTGCATCTGTATTGTGGTGTATCGGAACCCGCTGCAGCTAAACTGACAAATATAAAGAAAAAAAAATGACATTTAAATTGCCAGCAAACCAATACCATTGCTGGTAAAAGAAAAATGTTTAAAAAAACGGCATGGGGGTCCCCCTCCCCGATCTATAACAGGCCCTTTGGGTCTGGCATGGATTTTAGGGGAACCCCACAGCAAAATTGAAAAAAAAAAAAACACACCGTCACCAATCGGTGCATGCTGGGTTGGTGATGTCACATGAGGGCAGTGCCAACAGGTGACGTTGCTAGGAGGCCCTGCCTCTTACCTATTTAAGGCGGTTAGCCTCCATCACGGGAGGAGATTTTTATTTTTGTTTTTTTTTTGGGTCTGGCAGTGCAGCATCGGGATTGACGATGAATCTACATTGGGGGACATTGTTTTTTTATTTTTTTCAAAGGAATTGTCAGAATGTGTGTGTGTGTGTTTTTATTTCTTTTTGACACTTTTTCTGGTGAATGAGCAGTGGTACAATGTACCCCATACTCATTTAAATATGGGGGGGCGGGATTTAGGGGCCCCCTTGTTGTTGCGCCCCTCAAATATGGGTATTTATTGAATAGGTGAATGGGCAATGTTCGTGCTGAACTTATTTTCAGTCCGAAGTGCTTGCCCAACACTATCAAAGGGTCCTTCCTCAAATACTATCCTTCACTTGATAAAGCCATAAAGAATATGTGCACTTTCAGGCAATACAAGACTGAGGTCAATGAGAATCAAATGTTAAGGGATAAGTTTGCGTAATGCATGTATTTTTGCAGTGAAGCACAGGTGCAATGTGGGTTCCTGTAGGGATGTTCTTTGGCTTTCAACCCATACCTCTTTAGGGGATTTCTGTTTGAAAGTCAGTGGATTACGAGAGCGATCATTGGTGCCCCCGCAGCCCATTGATTCTACAAGTCCATATGCCGCGCAGCAGACAATACTTGTAGTTTATTCATTCTCCGGAATCTACTACAGTAAAGCTGACATTAAAAGATAAAAAAATTTCAGTTTAAATTGCTGGTAAATGAAAGATCTCGGTAGCTTACCTCTGTTTGTAAGCAAAGCCGTTGGGGATCACACCAAATCATACCAATCATTTCATCATACCAAACCCTTTTCCTCAAACACACACAAAAAAAAAACAAAAAAAAAAACATGTGCTGGTTTCCCCTTAAAAACACATACCATACCTTCATCAAGAGGGACCCCATGCAACAAATAAAAAATTGTATTTTTGATACCCGAATACTTTACCACCCTCTTTAAGTCAATGTCATTGCCATAGAATGGTCATGTGGCTGGATTTGGACAATGATGTCAGCCAATATCCCTTTATTTATATGGCTGGGTATTTCCAGCCGGCAAATAAATGGGGCTGGGTGACATGATTGATTACTCAGAACGCGACAGTTGCTGGTGTTCTATCGAATAATTCATCCCATCGGATAATGTCTTCGACGATCTGAGCATGCACAGAATGTAACGTCACTCAATAGATCAGCTAGCGTGACTTCAACACTGCACATGCGCAGATCGTCTGAGGCATTATCCAGCGATCTGCAAAGCGCGGAGGGTTGTAAACATGGCAAAAGGACATGGGAGGGAGATAAGCATGCAATAGGGTCAGAGCAGAACTTTAGGCTGCAAGACGGGATGAACAAAAATATAAACACACTCTGTCTGAAAGTGCCTTTATCCTTTACTGATATCCCCAAACTATATCTTATTTTATTTATTTATTTTTTTTCAATACATTTTTATTGATAATTGACATAAAATTATAAATGACACAAAATGATATTATTAAGTGTATGTAAAGGCAATTTTTAAAAGTTTTTGGATAGTGCAGGGAAGGGTTAGAACTTGTGTTAAATTTTAAAGCTGTTTGTATTCCCATCGCTAAGAATAACCCCTCTTTTTGTCCTGGCGAACATTGTCTCTCAAAAAGAAAGTCTATGGATAAAAAAAGGAGTTCTGACTTCACCCTACCTTTTTTGCTGTATACCTATTTCAGGTTTGTTACTCAAAAAGCACTGATACCAGAGACAGCAAAGTAGCTTGCATTCTCAGAAGGAGGTCAGCAATGGCATTTTCCATATTTCCCAAAGTACAGGTGCTCTTAACTCTTAACCTCCTTTCCAACACAAAACAGCCAGACTGTCACCTTAAAGTGGTTGTAAAAGCAAAATATTTTTTACCTTAATGCCTTCTCTGCCTGAGCCCGATCTTGATCCAGCGCTGCGCCTGGGAGCAGTGACTCTCTCCCTCTTTCTCTCCTCACTGTACATGGAGGTAGCAATGGGAGCCATTAGCTTCTGCTCCTGTTACAGCCTGTGAGGAAGGGATGGGGCCGACCCATGCTGTGTGTGTCAATGGAAACACAGAGCCTGGTTTGGCTTTGAGTCTGCACAAGTGCACCCACAGTAAGCCACTTGCTTTGGGGGCACTAGGAAGGGGGGATCCAGGAGCACCGGTGGGGGACCCCAGAGGAGGAGCATTGGGGCTGAGCAGGTAAGTATAACATATTTTTTATTAATTTTGTTATTTATAACAAAAAATACCACTACTGTACAGTGTCCTTAGCAAAGTTTTTAAATGCCATGTGGCCCTTCATCTTCCTAAACCGAAAATATCTCAGCAGTGCCAAAAAAAAAAAAAAAAAATCACCAATTAAAGTAAAAATAATTTAAACCAGCAGTTTATTTTTAGGCCCTTGGAAGAAACTTAGGAAGAATAACATTTTGGAAATGCACATGGCAATGCACAGGTCTTATGTGTATGATGGAAGATTATAATTTATACCAAACCTGTACAAGTTTACTGATCTTCCTGTGAAGTAAGTCTAGGTTCACAATGTGCAGGTTGGTTGTGGGTGCACCCCCAACCACCCAAAGCCAAAAGGCACTGCTCTTTAGAGACATGTGGGGCTGCCATTGATTCCTAATGACACCCCATGCATCTCAACCCGCAGTGTGTTTGTGGGTTCGGGAGCAAAATCCTTTTTTAGCGGGAAATACGGGCACAGCAGCATATTTAAATGAATGGGCTGCCGTGCCCACGCAAACATGGGACGCACACGTGTAAACCTAGAGTAACTTTTGGTTCCTCCACTTACACAAATATTTGTTAAGGTCTAACTCCAGGCAAAATGTTACCTAATTACATAACAACCTTAAAGATATGGTGAGGAATTCAATAAATATGATGGACCAGTTTTTTAATTGCTCTTGGTAATGTGTTGAGTATAATTCAAGAAACATATGTGACAGTTTTGGTTCTGACAGCATCTCATGCCCCAAATTCAGATACTGTAGCTTTAATTTGTGCCACTTCTACATTGTGGCGCAACGCCGGTGCCAAAACTCAAAATAAAATACCCACACGTTGTATCATACGAAAGATATGAGAGGTCAGAATGGACCCACAAACTACACATGTATTTATGCTCAACCATCTAGCAAAGACCATCATATCAACTGTTATAAATGAGTATGTTTGTGTTGGAATACATTGTTCATGTATTTTGTGCAACAGCTACATCAGCCAGTCATTAGACAGTGTTTATTAGTTAGTAGCCACATCTATGATTAAACTCTATGTCTTGACTCTGTAATAATATTCCTGTTTGCAGTTAAGTAGATAATCCCCATGTGGACTTTGCACTGCCTGTCTGTTCAGTAAGGCATTATACAGAATTTCTAACAGGTTATGGGACCAGGCAGAGCTATAACTCCGACACCCATCCAGAGAAAAACTGAGAACCCAGTCATAACCTGCTACAGCAAGATACAGCAACAAAAAGAATAAACAAAACTGGCCAGCAACAAGGCTCTCATTTGCAAATCTGACAAACCAGAACTTCCAGTCTTGGAGATTCAAGATGAAAATGTTGTTATTTAGAGAAGGTACATGGAAATGTATAAATGAAGACAGGCCAGAACATCTTTCAGATGAGTGGATAGAAAAAGACCAAAAAGCTCAGAGCACAATCTCTCTTAGCATAAAAGATGATCAGATCATACATATACTGTATAAGTGTGAAACTGCTAAAGAAGTGTTGGAAGGTTTACAAAAGGTGCATGAAAGAGCTAACCCCAGCAATAAACTGTATTTGTTTAGAATGTTATACCAAACCAAGCCGATGAAAGGCCAGGATATGCAGGATTACATAAGGCACACCTTGGATATGGTTGAATGCTTGAAAGGTATAGGAGAAGAAATGCAATATTTCCATGTTGGAGTACTAAAACTCATTGGCTTACCAAAAAAGTTATGAAACCCTTGTCACACCACTTGATGCATGTCCAGATGATGAACTGATATTGAAATATGTTTAGGGGAAGTTTGTGGATGCATATAAGTATAAAACACAAAGCATTAAAAGTGACGGTGCTTCTGTCTCAGAGTCTGCTTTAAAGAAAAAAAAATATGAATAACAACAGTAACATGCAACAAGAAACACGTGAATGTTTTGTGTGCAAGAAACAAGGTCATCTAAAAGCAGATTGCAGAATCTGGAAAGCTAAAATGCAAAAACAAACTAAACTACAAAAGGCCAAAAGTGCGAAGGAAGAAACTGATTTTGCTTTAGATAATCAATATGTTTTTCAATCCAAAAGTCGCACCTCATCTTTGCAGGCACTGTGTGTCGATTCAAGAGCTACGAGTCACATGATAAATAATCACAGCTAATAGGCAAATAATGGAATCAGAAGGAATAGGAGACAGTTTTCTTTACTTTCCTATTTCTCCAGGGTGTCACCTGTAAAATGTATTTGTCCCTGGTTTGAAACTAATCTTTTGTCAGTGAAGAAGCTCACAAAACAAGCCGATGTAGTAACCTTCCAAGATGACAGTTGTGCCATCACAAAAGGGGATATTATACTTGCAATGGCTAAAATTACAGATGAACTGTATCAGTTGAAGTGCAATGAGGTGATTAATACTGCCAATGGAGGAAAAACATTCAAACTGTATGCACACATGGTACAGACACCTGGGGCACAGGAGTCCTGACATAACAAATAAATAAAGAGAGAATGACTAAACAAGTGGAATAAAAATAAGTCCATGTGATCAAACAATGAAATGCACCAGCTGTATAAAAGAAAAAAAAATACAGGAAAACCCTTTCCAAAGCAGAGTAACAGCAGAGCTAAGAAGCCTCTGGACGTAATTTCTTTCTTTTCTCACTTTTATAGAAGATTATTCCAGGTATACTACACTAAATCTGTTACACAACAAAAGTGAAGTACTAGGTAAACTTGAACAGAATTTGGCTCAAGTAAGCAAAAATTTTGGCAAAATGCTGGGTGTATTGCACACAGACAATGGAACCAAATATACAGGTGATAACACACACCAGAAAGTGCGACATAACATTTCAAACTACTGTACAGCAGATAAGCCCCATGTGGACTTTGCACTGCCTGTCTGTTCTGTAGGGCTATATACAGAATTTGTAACAGCTTTTGTAGCCTGGTGCTGGGCTACTGCAATATGGAAATGGAGACTTTGCCATGTATTCTTCTCTCTCTCAACTGAGATACTGATGTCATGCTGTACCATCCTCATCAGCAGCCAGCAGGGGGAGAACTAAAGCCAAGCAAGCCTATAGACTTCCTTGCAGAGTGCCGAGGATCCTGTGAGTGGTAGTTTGGGATGGCAGGTCCCAATAGGTACTGTGCAGTAAGAATAGCGCAGGGATGAATTTGATTAAACTGCCTGGGAAAGTTCTTTCTCATGGCATTGAGGGAGTTAGAGAGAGGGCACCTGTCTGGATATTCATCTGCCGGTGGGAGACAATAGCAGCAGAGATCCAAGACTAAGACTGGGAGTGAGGACACCCAAGGGCCGACCACCACTGCCCACATCACGCCACCTGCACTGCTCCAGAATGGAGACTGGAGTGCTGACTCAACCTCTGCTTCCCACTGCTGATCACTGGAGGGTTAGGTGAGAAACCAAGGGGGCTTCCCCTTTTACAATGAGAGGTCACCACACCAACCACTTTCTGCTATTCACCTATTGCTGATACTGCTAGCAGGGACTGAGTCACTGAGAGCAGGACACCATGTGTACCCAATCCTTACTGAACCCATACTGCACTCTATACCACACTTAGTCCAAACCTAGACTGAACCTAGACCAACCCTACACTGCATTATACCAAACCTTTACCAAATCTGAATCACATCTACAATACCTTGCATCTGTCCTGAGACGATACTGTACCTACAGTATACTGTGCCTCTACTGCATGCAGGTTAATTGGGATTGTTATTAAGTGCAAAGATGCTCTTAATGAGCCCAAACAATAGCAGCAGCGGAACATACCAGAGGACTGCCCCTCCCATATTAATTATTCTGTAAGCCCTCTTTGTTCCCCTGCTCTCTCCACTACTATCCTCCTTTTCTTTTCAACAGTTAGTCTAGGACTAGCATTGCCGCCATAAATGTGCTCTGGCAGTATAGTTCCAGCATTTGGTAGATTAAACTTTACTACTCACTGCTCACTCACATATATTACATTTGTTTTTACTACCTGGTTTGGTGCCTGTTTTCCTTGACATAGCACTACTATTGGGTACTAAGTATTACTTTCAGTGTATGTTTGAACGCTCAACTGAGTGTGTTAGAGGAGTTAAGGTATTTGAGAAGGTCAGGGTAAAGAACAGAGGATCCAACCTATCCAGCAGCTGCTACGGGGGTAGCACACTTAACATATAGCATTAAAAAAAAAAAAATCTTATTTGTATGTAATACAAATGTTAAAACCGCTAACTTGTTTATGTTACCTCTTGGAAAGTATTGCAAACATGTTTATCTCCATCACTGGAAACACTAAGGCCCTGTTCACACCTGAGCGTATTTCAGCTCGTAAATCTCTGAAGTCTCAAAACGCCCAACAAGCAAAATCATATTCATTTCATTGTCCCCTGTTCCCATCTGAGCGTTTTGTCTCCTGAAGCAAAACACCTGAAGCTCAAAAAAGTACATGAGCTTATTTTTGGCAGATTACAAGCATTTTTGTTAGATGCCTCGAAAACACCTGCAAAAAAAACCCTGAAAAAAGCCAGCAAAAAACACCTGAAAAAGGCCCAAACAAACCCCTGAAAAAAGCTAAAAAAAGCTGCCTAAAAACGATACGCTCAGGTGTGAATGGAGCCTTAGGCTCCATTCACACCTGAACGTATCATTTTCAAGAGCTTTTTGGACTTTTTTCAGGCATTTTTTCTGGCTTTTTTTCAGGCGTTTTTTTAGGTGTTTGGAAGCAGGTGTTGGGAGGCAGGCATTGACATCTAACAAAAACGCTTATAATCGGCCAAAAAGAAGCTCATGTACTTTTTTGAACTTCAGGCATTTTTCTTCAGACGACAAAACTCTCATATGTGAACAGGGGCCATTAAAAATGAATGGGATTTTGCTTGTTTTGAGACTTCAGAGATGAGCATTTTACGAGCTGAAATACGCCTCAGGTGTGAACAGGGCCTAAACCAAGATAAAAACAAATAAATAAATACAACGGATCGCGCTACAGTAGCCACAATTTAGGGTTATGAATATGTAGTCATGAAAGTAATTTGTTTGAAATTTAATTTATGGACCCAAAAATGATAACGCTTATAATGTTGGCAGCAGGTCTAAGCATACACCACTGTTTTTTTTTTTTTTTTTTAATGTATATTGCATCCACTTCACCTACATTGAAAAAATAGAAAACAATAGGAAATCCTAGGAAATTCTTCAAACAGGGATTTTAACAACTCTGGGGCTGTACTTTGAAGATGCTACTTTGAGAAATTTACTCCAATAGCGAGTTTAGACTGCTAGTTCTACTCAGAGATGTGCGCAATTTAAGAGCATTTGTGGCAAAAGTAAAAGGTCTAGACAGGCAAATGAATTTGAAGTACGCTGCACCATTTTTAGAATGCCTGTGAGTCATTTTCAGCAATCTAAGGTTAAAGAGGAACTAAACTCTGCATTTTTTTCTTACCTGCAAAGTAAAGGCATGAGGCATACTAGCACACTGTGTGACACTTACCTGCAAACGAAGCAAACATTTTATTTATGTTTGTGACTCCATTTAGGAGCTTTCCCATAAAAATCCCATCATTTTAATGTCTACGCATGAAATGGGTTCAATTGCCACTGGAACAGAAACCATAAATGAAAACATTGTCAGAAGTTCAAACCCTTACCCACCTATGTATTTATTTTTATTTTTTTTGTTTTTGTCTTTGTTCCACTTGGATAGATTCCTTCTCTGCCCTATTCAAAACAAAATAAAACCGTTTGACAGAGTTGGGCTTTAGGTAGAAAAAGGAAGCCTGGTCCTGTTGTTGATGATATTAGCAGAGAAGCAAGTGCCCATTTATACTGTAGTGCTGAAAAGTTATTGAAACACGTATCGAAATTGCATCCTGTTGGCCAAGAAATGATACAACCTGTAATGCAAGCATTGTGGTGATTTATTGCTGCATTAATAAACTGTTGCATGCAACACTTTGGATTAATTTTTCTTAGTCTACAGAGTATGAAGGGCTCATGGCAAAGGGAGTTTACTATGCATTGATCATAAAAAGGTTCTTTAACCTTATTTAATTTACTTTTCATATTTATGATTGAGTTAGAAAGATTTTTTTTGATTGAGACAGGATGCTTATTGAAAAAATGAGCACCAAGTAAACAGTAACATATTATTGTTAATAAAACCTCAGTGAATGTTTCTCTTTTGGATGATTTTTGACATTAAATAAACATTCCTAACAAGAATTTCTTTAAGAATCATGGCTGCAGGGACACAATTTTATGTTACCAATATATTAACATGTGAAGTACACTCTTAGTTCTGCATTAATTACATATTTCACAATCATAACAGCTAATAGACAAATACATCTACCAATCCTCACATGCAAGAGGCTCTTGATTTAATATTAATAATACTACTACTGCTACGTCTAATAAAACATTAATTTATGACAGCACAAACGATAGCACAGTCCTGATAATATGATCAAGCACTCCAGACTTGGGACTGTCAACCTGATATTATTAGGGATGGCTCCGAAATGAATAATCTAGGTACAGACTATAATTTATAAAATTAACTTTAATTTGCAATCAGGAAACTCTCAAGCCCTCAGCTTAGAATCCAAGGTACTTTATAACACATGTACTTACATCAAACATATCACACATGATTATCATCAACTATCAATTCTATCAGGCTGAGAAATTTTCTTTTAATACTTTTTATTTGCTGATTTTTTAAACAGTAATTCACCTAGCGTATTGAAAAAAGACATATGCAAATCCCTATCATATTATATTACTGCAGTGTTATTTAAACTTGTTTTCTGTTGTTCCTGTTGATTTCTGGTGTCTAAGTGATAAATTGGTGCTTCATAATTCTTCTATTGCTCTGCTCATGTATGCCTCCCTCAATCTAGTTATAAAATGAATATTTGACATTTATTTAGCTTTTTCCAATATGGTACAGGCACACACTGGAGGTCTTAAGCTGCCTTAAGCGAGTTTAGGCTTCTGGTGGGTTGCTGGACCTTTAAAGATCGTTAAAGCTACCTCTAGATAAACCTACTCTCAATCTATGCATTGCTATATATTCTTCCCAAGTTGGGAACTTAAATAGTTTAGAGTTACAGAACATATTTATAGAGGTGCCTTGATAAGGCAGTGTGGATTCACAAGTGTATGCAAATGTATGTAACAAAAACTCCTGTTTTAAAAGCTGAACTCTGGGAAACAGAAAAAAAAATTCCCATGTAGTTTAAAACACTTGATGAGCTTTAATACGCTTCCTAATTGCCCCATAGGTCTCACATTTACCACTCAGCCAAGTTGGGTCCTGTTTTGCACCAAATCCTCCGCTAAACACATATATGATAATCTAATCAATGGTGATTTTTCATCTCTCATGGTCTGAAGATCAAAAGAAGCACTAAACCAATGTTTATGTCCTCTCAATGTGATCAACAGGACTTCATTTTTTCAGCTATGCAGACCTCCTTTCTAAAGCCAGTTCCTTACACTTGGTAATCACTAGAAAAAAAAGGGGGAAGAAACAACAGCTTTCTCAAGTGTAGGGCTTCTCTTTTTCATAAAATATCAACATTACCAAGTATAGTGATCTACATATTCCCATGGAAAAATTGTTGCTATTACAGACCAGAAGCAGGGATTATTAGGCAAGTGGTCCTATGTGTAGCACTACCAGCGCAGGAGACGCTTAAGTCAGATGGGTTCAGCACTCTGCCTCTCAACTCCAAGAACAATCTCAGTCCCTCTGACACACCTGGTAACAGTGTAAGTGTAAAGATCAATGGAAACACACTTGTTATAATGAAACACAGAATTATCTTTACTTTAAGGTTTCTGTGAAAAAGTGACAAACAGTATATTCTTGAATGAATTAGTTGGAGAGCAATAACTAATGTCAAGAGTAATATAATTCAATATATTGTATCAGGCTGCCCCTAGGGGATTCCATAACTGTAAATAACCCCAGAAGCAGAGGCAAACACTTCAATAACAATGAATTAAAAGATTACAACTTTATCTTGGCTTGGTTACCTTCTACTTAGATTGGCGCTATGAGTCCAGGTAGGAGGAGAGCAGAAGAATGACTTTCTCCTATGTCAGACCTCTCACTTCTATCCCCTTCTATCCCCTGACACCAAAAGCCTAAACCACCAACACTGTACCTAACTCAGTGCTCAGTCGCTTAACTCCTACTCACCCTACATAAACAGAGCCCTTAGCATGTGTATGTGTGTGTGATCATATGACACCAATAACTTCAGTCCCCAGGAGAAGGATGAGGCCTTGTATCTTAAGCTAGCCACTGCAGATGGTGAACTTTAAACTCCTGCTTGGCAAAGTGTAAACTGTTGCATGCTGACAGTATCCAGATAGCAATGCTGACACTGTGACTGCTTAACAGGACTTTAATGAGATCCAGGTGCCAGCAAGTGAGGGTAAAAAGGAGTAACTCTGTCTGTATGCAATGTTCTGGATTCCTGCAAACGGCATTGGCCCTCTCACCAATCCTGAAGTCAAGGCCTAAACCGAACGTCCTGGAAAAGGCAGGCTCTTCTGGTAACCCGACTGCTCTCCTCACCCTGGAGCGCTTCACACAGACAGGGCAGCATGCCTAGATATGCACCTGTGATCCCTCTCTCAGGCTAGATGTCTCAAACAATGTGGTGAGTTGACCGGGGAGATAGCACCTCTCTCTTGCATCTAGTGTCTTCCCCTGCCTCATGATGAACTGAAGTACTTAGCAGACAAGATGGATGCCTTTTCTCCTCCTCTTGCCAGATAACCCTGGGGTGTGTAGTTCTGTTCTCATACAAGTCTATGGAGCCATTTTCAGTGGGGACTGCATGTCCCAAAATGCTTTGCTGATTGCTGCAAATTGGCTCTTCTTTCTGCCAATGAGTATGCAGGGGAGGGAGCAGAACAAACAGAGTCAGTGTCAGTGAGGAGAAGGAGGGAGGAGATCCCCACATGGGCTGACAAGCATTCTCGGTCATCTTGGCATGGCCTCGGGAGATGCGAGGCACCCGCTACACAAAGAACCTTTGGTCCCCCAAAGGCAGGAAAGTTTTGAACCTGTTACATGCTTTTGTCATATATGCAAGAAAAACAGGATAACACACAAGACAGCAAACAGTTCACATTTGCATAGAAACCTGGCAAAGGAACCTCCCAGCAATTGGCATAGGAGGGGAGGTTGTCATGTCTACAGGCCATTTTATTTGGGATGACCCAACCAGATGCTTCAGGGTCGCTCTCCACCAAATCTGCGGTGGAAATATTAGGTGCTTCACGAGTCCTTTGAGAGGTGAGGACAACCTCCTCAGAGCTTTCACCCAAAACTTCATATGTCAGTCTCCTGTCCAGTCTCATAGACTCAAAGCCCCTTCTTTCTCTACTTCAGCTTCGACTTCTTCAATGAAAGGATGAGAGTCCTGAATCAGGATCTGCTGCCTGTGGGGGAGGTTGGGAGTCTTCCAGATCTTCTAATGGCTGATCCTGAGGCGCAAATTCAGAAGCTTCTGGCCTGAGAATCCCAGTGTCTGTCACATCAGGAGGAGAAAAAGGGAGATCGTCAGTCTCCGGCATTTGCGACAGCCACAGCCAAACCTCTCCATTTCTTCATCCTCGCTGTCCTCATTTTCTGCATCAAAAGGTGCAGGTTGGGATCTGGTCACTGGATGAGGTATTTGTGAAGCTGTAAGTGTAGATTGTTGATCCGACTGTGGTGGCACACGGACTGCTTCTGACAAGGACAACAGATGATTACGATGCCAGGTCTTCAGCGGGCCCATGCTTCCTTCTGGTGTGATCTGATATATGGGTAGTCCTGGTAGCTGCTTACAAATTATTTTTGCAACTTCCAGTGATAAGCTAATTGTGCTTTCCAGGAACACCCAGGTTTCTCAGCAACACCCTGTCACCCAGTTGTATATCTTGCACTCACACCCTGAGGTCAAAGTTTTTCTTGTTTCTCTGTCCTCGGGCATCTTGGGCAGCTTGGACCTTCTCATAGGCAGTCTTTAGACTTTTTCTTAGGCAATCCACATATTCTCTGTGAGAAGTTACTGAGGTATGATCTAGAGATGTGCCGAAGGCCAAGTTGACTGGCAGCCAAGCCTCAAGTCCAAACATCAGCTGATAAGGAGAATAGCCCATAGCATAATTTGCTGTACTGTGGTAGGCATGCACAATGGCAGCTATATGTTTACTCCAGTGCTGCTTTTGTTCTGAAATCAGAGTCCCAAGCATATCCAGGAGAGTCTGATTGAATGTTTCCAGCTGAGGATCTCCCTGGGGATGATATGAAGTGGTTCGTGACTTCTTGATGCCAAGTAAGTCTAAGAGTCTCCCAATGAGGCGACCCTCTAAGTCTCCTCCTTGATCAGAGTGGATGCGTTGAGGCAGACCATAGTGTACAAAGAACTTTTCTGCCAAGATCTTGGCTACAGTAGTCGCTTGTTGATCTTTTGTGAGAAAAGCCTGGGCATATCTAGTGAAGTGATCAGTTACTATAGAAATATTTCCCTGTCTACACAGGTCAGGCTCCAAGCATAGAAAGTCAATGCATACCAGCTCCATGGGTCCTTGGCTCTGAAGATGGCCCATTGGGGAAGCTCAATGAGGCAAAGACTTTCTCTGTATGCATTGGATGCAAGAGTGGCAGTAGCCCTCAATTTCAGTCCCCATGCAAGGCCAGTAGGACTGGTCTCTCATCAGGTTAAAGGTCCTGTCCGGCCCTCGGTGGCCATGGTTGTCATGAAGAGCAGCCAACACAGTCTCCTTATGGGCAAAAAAATATATGGAGAGAAGCAAGACTTTTGAGGCACTGGGTACATAAAATATAAAATTTTATTGAGTAACATGTATAAAAACATCAAAAAGGAAAGAACAAAAAACAACACAGTGTACACATCCCATTCATGAAAAGGGACAAAAGTATACATAATAACCAACTCTGGCAGTTACATTGCTGGTGAATAATGAGCGAATACAGATCGTTTGAATAACAAGATAAAGTAATTGATAGTTCACATCGAATCGATCCGCTGAAGGTGACAGGAGGCGTACTGTCTTCCCAGGGAGATCGGACAATGTGTTAACACATAGATATTAAATTTCATTGAGCCATGTTGCTCGACATGTTTCGCATTAAGCTTCTTCTGGAGCTAATAGTTCAATGCTCTGTACATAGACAGCAAGTAATAACGTTAAAAGCAGCAAAGTAGCAAATAACGGGGAGAGTGGATGAGGAGTCCAAGTTGTTAAGAATCGACAGAAAGACGCTGCAAATCACTATTGGCCGGCAGCTCAGGCATATATCACAAACAGCTGGTATGCCAAAAAGGTATCATATGATGGAGCAGTTATGGCTGCATAATATGGAATGGTAATACTTAAGTATATCTCATAGAGGGGCCAGGACTCCAAACTAATGTATACCACCCTCCCCGGATGGTGGTTTACTCCCCATCCAGGGAGGGTGGTATACATTCATTTGGAGTCCCCTAGGGTATACCTACTGGCCCCTCTATGAGATATACTTAAGTATTAAGTAATTAAGTAATCCACTCTCCCCTGTTATTTGCTACTTTGCTGCTTTTAACGTTATTACTTGCTGACTATGTACAGAGCATTGATCTATTAGCTCCAGAAGAAGCTTAACGCAAAACATGTTGAGCAACATGGCTCAATTAAATGTAATATCTATGTGTTAACACATCGTCTGATCTCCCTGGGAAGACAGTACGCCTCCCTGTCACCTTCGGCGGATCACTTCAATGTGATGTATCAATTACTTTATCTTGTTATTCAAACGATCTGTATTTGCTCATTACTCACCTGCAATGTATCATGTATAATTTTGTCCCTTTTCATGAATGGGATGTGTACACTGTGTTGTTTTTTGTTCTTTCCTTTTTGATGTTTTTATACATGTTACTCAATAAAATGTTATATTCTATGTACCCAGTGCCTCCAAAGTCCATGCTTTTCTCCATGTATTTTTTTGTCTAGTCTTGTAATGAGGATGTGGCACTTATTACACTATTTAGGCGCCCAGGGTACCGCTACTTGGGAGCACACCTAATCTCCTTATGCTTTTTGGGTAGAAATAACTGCCATTTCTCTTCAGAATCGTCAGAGGAGCTCCTTCAGTTGACCACTCCATTGAGCAGTTAAAACCGATCCCACACCCTATAAAGCAGACGAGCCTCTTTTTGATTGCCAGTAAGAAGCAAATCAGGGCACTGGCTCTCCTCGGCCTTCATCACCAAGCTACAAAGAGGGTCTTCCATCTGATCCTTTCTCAAGTCTTTCTTGGAGAGCTTGGGCAGACCTTCATTCCCAACCTGGGTGATGTTGCAACAACCCCTGGGGATTCTGGCTGCTGAGACCCCAATTTCTCCCACTCCAGATCCACCCCCAGCTTGATACTCTGCACCTTGACAAAAAGCTTGTACACCTTTAGGTGTCAGCTGGGTCCATACTTCTGAAGAGACGCCCGGAACTGTGGGGCCTTCTTGACAGAGCATCCACGTCCCTGTTTCCGACTCCTGGACGGTACTTCAGGCTGATCATAGTGCTGAGAAAGGCTATGACCTGAAAAGCCCTTGCGGATCAATGCCATCACAGAAACCCCACCAGTCTGCAAGTAAATGCAATTGAAAAATACGTTCCACACTGGAGGGGAAGCAACCTGAAGAGAACTATTTCCAGAAGGGAAACCTTCTGGATTTATGAATTAAAGATTTTTTGTCCCTTTGGACATAATATCGAGTGGGACATTAACGCTCATATTAATAACAGTTAACGATATAGACGTGGTGATCCCTTCTTTTCTTCACTTATTATATGCTTCTGAATCATGTGTTTTTTTTTTTATATTTTTTAAAAATATTTTTTAATATTTTTTTTAATTCTTATTAAAATTTCAATATTTTTTATGTTTCTAATATACAGTACTTTCTCTTTTAATATTCTTATATATGTTTTAGATTAAACCTGGTTGATATTGTAATTTAATTCTATTTTAGAATATTTATTAATACATTGAAAGTCCTTTTGATATAAGATTAGGCTGGAAGATATGAGTGAAAGCCAATTCCGGTGTCACTATTCCTAATTTACATATCAATTTCCATTAGATTGGATTTTAACATGTATTATCACATATTTTGAAATACATCTGGCGAATGACCCCCGTTCGGATGTATGTTTGCATTTAATGCACATTTACTATGCCAATGAACCTCTTTAGACATCCGTTTTTTTCCTCTACACAATGAAGAGTCTATCCTTCATTGTGTACTTAATGGACGGAAGTGACGGTGCAGGCATCCTCCTGTTTCAGTCGAAGCTCTTTTGAAGGAAACACGTCATAGAGGAGGCGCCGCACCGTCACACATCACGTCAGCAGTCCGCGCTGCAGGTGGCCGCAGCTTCCCACAAGTTGATGCAAACTGCTTTTTGATACCATCTCAACTGTAAGTGCATGTCTTTATTTTAAATGAAACATTTTTAAGGTAATGCACTTACGTTTGCCCATTTTATTTCTCTATGGGTATACTCTGAGGCCATCGTCCTAAGACAGTCTATGGGAAAGCTGGATTTTACTCTGAGCATATCTGGATCTGTCCTATCTATGCTGGGAGAGGGATATCTTCTATGAGAATACCCATGCTCATTTATGTTGCTGTCTGGAAAGAGGCTTTGATTTGCTGGGTGTGCACACAGTGGATAGTGGAACTTCATCTAACTGCACAAGAGTGAATTTAAAAGTTGATTTTGCACTTTCATCTTTTCCGTCTGTTGAGAGAACAACTTGTAAGGTGGAGGGATTTATAAATCACCATTTATAAATTATCACCGTTTGCTTTTGGAAACACAGGATTCACCGTTGATTTTCACCAGTGTTATCCATGGACTTTTGGAATCTATTTATATTCTTTAGTTTTATGTGATTGTTGATTATTCACCTACTCAGACATATTGTGTTTTTTGAGCACATTTATCAATAATTTTATTAGCGCACTAGATCATCTATACATATTTATTTTTTCCAATTGCATAATTGGACCTTTGGTAGCAGCTTATTTCTCACCAATAGCGCACCTATTTTTTTACCTGAAAGTGAATTCTGACAAGGCAGCCAACCACCTGTGACCAGACGCGTCCAACTTCGCAGTAGTGAGGATGTATGTGAGAGGATTATTGTCTGTCTTGTACACAAAGTCTGCTCCGTACAAGTAATCTCTCAGCTTAGAATACAAGGGTGTGTAATTCTTGCGCTGTCCAATGATTATGACAACCTAAAAAACCTTTAATGCTGCTGGTACTGTTATTGGTAACTACACAATGCAGATAACTATACAGGGGAGGAGTACCGTGCTTCAAAGGTGCATCCGTGCTCTAAAATGTCTTTGTGTGACTTCAGTATATATAATAGTATGAATATTGTATAAAGCTGTCTAAAGTGTCTCAGTGTCAAATAAATAAATAAATATTAAATTTGTGCTTGCTGTGCGAAGTCCTATAAACAATACCTTGATATTAATTTGTGTATACAACCATATAAATATATAAAAATATTATAAATATATTCAATAAACAATATTAAGGATGATAAACGAATGCCAAAAGTGTTCTGTGCTTATATTATCACACTGTATCAAACCGATATTAAAAGTCTCTATATAGATTCACAGGTGGTTCAATACTGCTTTTATATTCAAAGTGCTCAAGTGTCCCAAATAGTGTTTATGGTGATCAAAATCTTCCTCTTAAATACAAATGCATGCAGGTGCTCTTCGGTGCTCGTGACCACTAGGTGTCCTATGTGCTCACCTCAATTTCTTCAATATTAAGCCTCATACTGTGTCTCAGAGGTATAATCCTTACTCCTCTCTGCCACTGGGGTCCTATAGAGGTACTGGATACCAGTTTTCTCCTTATATTGAGGATCGGTTTAGCAGGGTCATGGAAGGGACCTCAACATCTCCAAAATAAACGGGCCAATATAGTAAAGTATTGCCAGATAATTTATTTGCAAGAAGCTGGAAGAAGCTGCATGAGGACGCAGGGTAACGCGTAGGATAGAGCACCGGAAGTGACGTAGCGGCACACACAGACTCGCATTTGATATACGCAATTGAAGAGCTTATTTCATGTGAGTGTTACTCTGTTTTTTGCAAATAAATTATCTGGCAATACTTTACTATATTGGCCCGTTTATTTTGGAGATGTTGAGGTCCCTTCCATGACCCTGCTAAACCAATCCTCAATATAAGGAGAAAACCGGTATCCAGTACCTCTAAAGGACCCCAGTGGCAGAGAGGAGTAAGGATTATACCCCTGAGACACAGTATGAGGCTTAATATTGAAGAAATTGAGGTGAGTACATAGGACACCTAGTGGTCACAAGCACCGAAGAGCACCTGCATGCATTTGTATTTAAGAGGAAGATTTTGATCACCATAAACACTATTTGGGACACTTGAGCACTTTGAATATAAAAGCAGTATTTAACCACCACCTGTGAATCTATATAGAGACTTTTAATATTGGTTTGATACAGTGTGATAATATAAGCACAGAACACTTTTGGCATTCGTTTATCATCCTTAATATTGTTTATTGAATATATTTATAATATTTTTATATATTTATATGGTTGTATACACAAATTAATATCAAGGTATTGTTTATAGGACTTCGCACAGCAAGCACATATTTAATATTTATTTATTTTTTTGACACTGAGACACTTTAGACAGCTTTATACAATATTTATACTATTATATATACTGATGTCACACAAAGACATTTTAGAGCACGGATGCACCTTTAAAGCGCGGTACTCCTCCCCTGTATAATAATCCCTCAGCTTATTCACCACTGCCCACCTCAAAGCCAGAAACTCAAGTTTATGCGTGGGGTAGTTCTTCTCGGCGGTTGCAAGACTCCACTAACACAGGTGACTGGCTACAGGCACCCATCATGTTCTTGATAGAGTACCCCACCTAACCCTTCTCTACTGGTGTCGACATGTAGTTCGTATGGCTTGGTTGGATCCACATAGGCCAGGACTGGAGCAGTTGTCAAGCTCCACTTTAGCTTCTTAAAAGCCTCTTTACGCTGAGCAGTCCACTGTTTCTGGATAGACTCTCGAGGTCTTCTAGGCCCTCCAGCTGGTCTGACCAGTTTAGCTAGGTCTGGGTCATCATCTTCCTCTTCACTTTTCAGCAGCTCATTGAGTGGGTGAGCTATTTTTGCGAATCCTCAAGGAACCTTCTGTAATAGGAACAGAATCCCAGAAATTACCTGAGCTCAGTCACATTGGTAGACCTCGGTCAAGAGGTGACAGCTTCCAGCTTCTGGGGGTCGGTGGCCACTCCTTCGGCAGATAGAATATGGCCAAGGTAGTTGACCAAGGGTTGATAGAATTGGCATTTTTCCAATTACAGCTTCAACCCCTCATCATGAAATCTCTTCAAGACCTTCTCTAAATGCTCTTCATATTCTTCCAAAGCCTTACCGATGACGATGATGTCATCTAGATACACCAACACTTCTATCAAATTCATATCACTCACCATCTTCTCCATCAGTCTTTGAAAGGTGGCTGGAGCGCCAGACAGGCCCTGAGGCATCCAGTCAAATTCAAAGAATCCTACCAGGGTAATGAAAGCTGTCTTCTCCCGATCTTCAGGGTGCATGGGGATTTGGTAATACCCACTCTTCAAATCCAGCACACTGAACCACTTTGCCCCTGACAGGCTCTGCAGGGCATCTTCTATCTTCATCATTCGATAATGTACAACCTCAGGGACCCATTCTTCTTTCGTACTACGGCTATTGGGTGAAGCGTACAGACTCGGGGAGTCTTGAATTAAACCTGCTCTCTTCAGTTCTCTGTTTTACAAGCTGTACACTTACTACTTTAAATTGTCGCCATTAGAGACAACATCTTCTGAAACGGCTTTCAGATGGAACGTCCCATCCTTGTACACACGTTGCTTCCATTCCGAGGAGTCCCCCAGCGGGAGCCGGCACTTCCCACACATGACCACGGTGTAGTCTTCGGTCTCCGGTCTCAGGTTATCGAATGTTAATGCTGGCAGCTCCATCATCCCACCTACTGCCTCTTACGGATCTTACTTGCGGGAAGAATGATGCCTGATGTTATTGTGCCGTTGTGCTTTGTTCAGTCCATTATTGTGATCTTTTTTAAATGCAGTTGTATCACAATAATTTTTCTTTGGGATTATTAAAGTATTCTGAATCTGATCTGCTTAATTAACTATATATATATATATATATATATATATATATACACCTGGGTATATTTGCACAATTCCACCAGGACTCTTGTGGGCCTTTTGCTGATACTACTTGTTTGTACATTGGATGTATGTGCTATTATTTATCTTTTCCTAAAGAAAGCTTGTATTCTTTTCACACTGATGGGCATCTGTGCATATATATACTTATGGTTAATGTTATATACTGGTTGCAGTAGTTTCACTGCTCCCAATTACCTTGATTAGATTGATTTATTGTTTTTTCTAGTTATTTAATTTTAGTTCATTAAGAACATGTAAAAAAAAAAAAAAAAAAACACAAAATAAAAGAAGTAATAATTCAGTAGTAGACAATCACAAAACAAGAAACTAAAACATTTTGTTTACATATCTGAAAAGGAGTGGCAAGAAGTACAAACTTATCTACTCCCTCCCCTTCTCCATAAGTAATAATAAACTATTCAATGTCCCATCGCTATAAATTCATACAATAATTAATAATTCAAATATAATATACAAATTACCAATATTCTAGCTACACAATCATACACATACAGTATATGCATACATACAGTACATGCATATATACACCCCAAAAAAACAATAATACAAAAATAAATAAATAAATCAATAACAATATTAATAAACAAACAATAAACACACAATAATAGTTCAAACACCTTCATTCTTATACCTTGAAAAAAATAATTTCTTTATGCCTCTTTTTAAACTGGTTTATGCTTAGACAATTCTTGAGCTCCACATTGAAAGTGTTCCACAGTTTCATTCCACAAACAGAAATACAGAAGCTTTTTCTAGTTGTCTGCACAGTCAGAGTCTTAAGATTAATAATTCCACTTAGATCATAACTCCCCTCCCGTGCAATACATTTTTTTGGTATATTTCCTGGTAATAGATTGTTTTTTGCTTTAAATATTATGTGTGCAGTCTGTAATTGCATCATGTCCTTAAATTTTTGGTGTTTTAACTGTTAGAATAATAAGTTTGTGTGATTCCTAAATCCTGCCCCATACATATTCTGTATTGCTTTCTTTTGTAGTATAATAAATGGATATATTCTAGTTATATAATTATTGCCCCGAACCTCTGCACAATAATTAAGATATGAAAGAACTAATGAACAGATATCATAATATAATAAAATAAATAAGTGATTTATAATCCAGATTATGTCTTTATTTACTTAAAACTGCTATACTTTGGGATACTTTGGACCACACATGCTTAATATGTGAGTTCCAGAAGATTTGGTCATCTATTATCACTATTATTGGTCAACTATTTCAATATAAATTCCTTCTATCTGAATATCTATTTGTGTGTTAAAGCTGTTGTAAGATGCCAGAGCTGCGGGCGCTCCCATCTTTACCCGTCTTGCTTCCAGATCTGTGACTGATTGGACCGACACGATAAGGTCACTCCCACGCATGAACGCCGGATCCGCCATTTACAGCATAGGGCTCTGATGGAGCTGCACGGGTGGCCGTTCCTTCAGAGTGCATACACCAGTGATGTCACTGGCTGCATGTTTAGTGAATATCTCCTAAACGGTGCATGTTTAGGAGATATTTACACCACCTATAGGTAAGCCTTATTATAGTCTTACCCATAGGTAAAAGTTAGTGATCGGAGTTTACTTCCACTTTCATTCTGCAATTCCCAAAATGTATTACTCTTGCTTTGTTCAGGTTTATTGATAATTTATTTCTATTGAACTATAATTTCAATTTACTCAATTCTATAATAATCACCTGTATTAGAGACTGCAAATCACTCTAGGAACACAAAATATTAGTTTTATCAGGAAATAACACCATCTTCAATACTTTTCACACCATACATAAATTTATTGATATAAAGAAGAGAAAATTTAGGGCCCAACAATGACCCCTGGGGGACGCCACAAGTAATGTCCAAACATGATAAACAATAATCAACTAATCTCACAAGCTGCCTCCTGTTAGTCAAATAACTCCTTGCCCAGTCTAACACTTTACCCTTAATACCATAACATTTTAGTTTACTAAATGATATGTCATGGTTTATTGTATCAAATGTTTTTTTTTTTTTAAATATATGAATATCTCAACTACTGTATTTATTGTTTCTGGTCTATTAAATGTGTGATTTCCTCTATTGAATCTAATAACGCCAGTGATGTTGCTCTGTTTAAACTAAATCTATATTGATCATTAGTGAGTAATTTATTTTTTTCTATACATTTGTCCAGCTGGTAATTAAAAGAAACTTCTAAAATTTGGAAAATTGTGGCCTATAGTTTGTGAAATGGTGTCTGTACCTCCAACTTATATAGAGGTATAGTATCAAAAAATTTAACCGCGCTAGTGTAAAAAATAAAAAGCTGCAACTTCCAGTGTGATATCACCAAATTAACAATATTAATAAACAAGCTGTGCAAAGTGAGTTTACTCACTTAGCGCAGCTTGTTTATATAGAGGTATGATTTTGCTTTTTCATTATATTTGGAAATATGCAGGTTGGAATGACAAGTTACAGATACTACGTGTTAAATCCCCTCAATTACCCTTTTTATAACAATGGTCATATCAATGCCCTCACAGTCAGTAGATTTATTAATTTATGAATTTTGCAGCAGTATCTATAATTTCTCTTTCATTCACTGTTGTGTGGAACATTGAACTCAAATTTCTTTTACCATGAACTCAAATTTCTATCTATAAAACTGTCATTCTGCTCCTCAGATGTTATTGGATCAGGGATTTATTCTGCAAGATCAGGTCCAATACTCACAAAGAATGTGTTGAACTTATTAACCACTTCATTCAAATTATACTTTTATCAATAAGAAAATATTCATATAGAGTCATTTTTTTTATTACAGTATTCAGTATATTCCATATCCCTTTAGTGGTATTCCTATTATCTTCTAGCAATGTATTATAATATTCTGTCTCTTATAAATTCTGTTTGCATCATCGCTTGTCTGCTGCCTGGGCGTCGCTTAGTGATGATGTTGCACATCTGAATATATATATCACCTGATGGCTTTCAGACCTTGCCCTTGCGTTTGTGCTCCAAGGTGCATCACTGCTAGCAGTCCTCTGGTCTCTGTGGTTTCTCCATGCATGACTTGGCTTGGCTGATGACCTTCCTGGCTCTGGATTCTGCATCGACAGATGAGCTCGCATCAGGCGACGACTCAGCTTCAGCAGACTACCCGCTTCTGGACTCTATCTCGGCTTGGATGACTACCTGCTCCTGGATTTGATCCCGGCTTCTATGACTACCCGCTTCCAAACTTGACCCTGGCTGTTCTTGATTTTGCTCCTCTCTCTTGCTATGTGATTATTATTGTTGCATAAATAAATCACTTTATTTTACTTGCATCTTTGTGGGGTCTATATTCCTGGCACCCTGACAGCTGGTTCCTCCGCTGGCTCCTGGTGTCCTTCTCGGGGTATTCCTCTGGCTCCCAGGGTCCTCCGTATGCTCCTCTGGCTTTCTGGGTCCTCCTCCAGTCCCCCCCCCTCGTCCCAAATCTGTCAGGATAGAGAGCGGAGGAAAGAGCAGGTATATACATGTAATTTATCGGCTCCTTCCTTTTCTGAATGCATGAGTGATCACCGGCTCTGTGTTTAAGATGCTTCAGTTTATGAATGAACAGGAGCCTCTGTCTTCTGTTCATTCATCTTCAGTGCAGCTGAGGCTGCAGAGAAAGGGACTGGGGAATCTGTGTTTTCAGTCTGTTTAGATCTCTGATCTCTCACCAAAGCCAGTGTATTGAAATGCTTTCTTTTCCAGGTTGTCAAGCTCACTGATCCTCTGAGCTCCATTACTGTTATCCCCAGATAGAGATGAATGAGTTCTTTCAATGTGTATCATGGTTATGTGTATAGATGTATGATACCTTACTGTCCAGCTCAAGTTGATCATTGGCATTTATCCATATTCTCAATATTTCTTATCATCAGCACTCTGGTGTTCCATTAAGCTTGATGAATATTTTATAGTTTGTAGCCCAGTTGTGTTGAATTTGCTTTTTTTTTTTTTTTTTTTTTAGCAATATCTACATTGTGTTTTGTCAGGTGCTCATTGATAAAAACATTTGATCCTTCAAGTTTCATCCCCTGTTTTAGCAGTGCAAACTTATGTTCTCTGTTCACAAACCACATGATGACTGCTGGCTTGTCACTGGCATTCCTGGGGAGTGGATGGCTGTATCCCCCTGGACTGTAGGAAAGGAACCACTTGTTGCTCCTTAAAACATTTATCCAGATCCCTGGGCTCTTCCCATTTTTATTAGACACCACTTTGGCATATGAACAGGGTTTAATATGAAGCCCAGTGATGATGACATTATTCATTCTGGTGTACTGCTCCAAGTTGGCAACCCTGCTCTCCAGGTAGGCAATCCTCTTGTCTTTCTCTGCATTCTGGATTTTGAGAGTTTTAACTTCCTCAATAAGCTCCAAGATGCCCTTCTGCTGCAACCTGACAGCAGAGATTTCCTCTGAGAGAAAATTTAGCGACTTTTTAATGCCGCCAACTTCCTCAGCTGACGGCGTCTTCTTTGGAGCAATGTCTTTCCAGGTGCAAGTACTTGGAAAACTAAGTCGACTGTAGCAAGTTGAACAGTAAGCAGTAGCAGTAATGCTGGACTTTACAGTCCGCCAGAAAGATATAAATAGTCCCCTGCTTAATATATTCGCAAGCAGAACTAGCTACAGCAAAGTAAACTGTAGGGTCACCAAATAAACTGTTTGATTATATTAGATTGATTATATTCAATTAGATACAATTAGATTAGATTAGATTAATTTCCCAGGAAAGGAATCACCTCTGTTCACAGAGGCCTTGTCCTGGGTGGACATGCTGCCAGCTTTAGTATTAAATCCACTTTTCTACTTAGCAAAGGTTCTGGTTCTCCTATGTACCTACAGATTTAGTGTAATATTGTGTTTGGGAAGGGCAGTTTGTCATAACATTTCATGCCCCCCCTAAAAAAGGGCTTTAAAAGTTTTTTCAAATTTCCTAAAATTAATAAATACAGTTCACCTGCATTTAGTCATTAAGAATTCTTTAGAAATGTTGATGTTTACAATTTCCATCTTGTCAATTTTGCTGCTGTATACTTTTCAGATTTCCTTTCCCTGTGTTCTTTATTCCCCCATTCACTAAATTCACCCTAGATTTTTCCACATTAAGAGTACATTACTGGTTTTACCCAGATAGCAAGGATAACTTTCTACAAATTTGTGGCAGTGTTTATTTGTTAGTCTGTTTGTTAACTTGATGCACATTTTCACCGGCAAGTTGTACACTTGCAGAGCACTTGAAGCACACGTCCTAGTTGCCACTTTTCCAATTTGTAGCAAATTTGCATGGCAAGTCTCTAGTAAGAGCAAAGTTGCAGATTGAGTCTACAGCAAGAAGACTCTGCCATTCTACAGCATGAAAATTCAGCCACAGTGCCCCTTGTGGTGGGATGACTATTGCACAACATAACTGAACCAGAACTTGCAGTAGACTTGCAGAATGTTTGCAAAGAAAGTTGATGTGAAATCATGCAATGCGTACTTGCTGCAATTGTGCAACAAACTTGTGAAGCCTGGCAAGTCTAGCAATAACATAGCAAGTAATTTTCAAACTTGCAGCTCAATTGCTTGTTATCTGGGTTTATAATACATACTTTCTGCTAGAAGCTTTGTTTCCTTCTTACACCTCTTATATTGTTCAAATCATTCATTAAATTATACCTTCCAACTTTTTTAAAATATAACATTTTATGTATTTAATCATCACTGTTGAGATTTTGACTGCCTAGTGATTATGGAGTAAGTGTTTTATCTTTTTCTTTTGGAACTTTGCTATCAGCTTTTAAAACACTCCCCCCCCCCCTCTCTTTTTCTGTTGCTTTTTAAACAGCATCTTTTTTTTCCTTCCTTTCAGGTGTTACAAAACCATCTGTTCAACTTACGCTGAGTTTGCTCACTTTGGGATTGTGAACATAGTGGGATCTGATCAAGTGGAGAGTTAAAAATATAGGCGTTTAAAACAGAGTTAAGGTAAAATTAGTATTCTAACATGTAAGTATCCTTTTAAACTTCCAGTAAGTAGTTTTTAATAACGCAACTTGGATAATTTCAGCTAACAAGGTTTAGGGTGTTGCTCAGTGCACAGTGTGCCACATACATACAATAATAGAGTGACAGCTCCAGGATTGACACTGCTGTGAGACAGATGTGAGCAGTTTTCTGTTCTGGAAGCTCACAATAGAGGTCTGGAGGAGTAAATTGCAACATTGAGGGAAACTGAAAACCTTGAATGGAGCCTTCTGCACATTAAGCAGGTGGTTACTGGGGTTGATGTGCAGGGTGGGGGGTAATTCAGAATGATCAGGTAAGAAGATGAGTTACTGTAGTAAGTGGGAGTGGTAGGGACTCACAGAAAAGAAAGGCCAGTCCTGTGTTTGAACATCCAAATAAATTTGCCATGTCTGGTGAAGATGTGCAGGTGTCAAACTCTAGATGTCACTTCTAGTTTTAACAACCTGGTGTGGTGCATTTAATATACTGTATGTATATACTGTGTGTGTGTATATATATATATATATATATATATATATATATATATACATATATGTTTTCTGTTTTCTCAGACTTACATAAGAGAATCTGTTTTTTTTTTTAGTTTGCATTAGAAGTTCATGTTGGGGCCATTGACAGAATACATGAAAAATTGAGGACCCTTAAACAAAGATTTTTCAAAAACCAGGCTACAAGTTGAAGGGAAGGACATTCAAGGTTCCATTGTCTGAACCATTGCCTACACAACACATAAAAGGCAAGGGGTGCTTGAGGAATTGAATGAATTGCTATAGACCTTGTGTAGGAAGAAAGGTTTTGAATTTCTAGTTTTTATTGCAGTACAACCTACAAGCTAAAATGGTTTGCACCTTAATGTAAGGGGATCTTCTGTGCTAGGGGAGATAATTATGGAAAGGCTGGGAGAGTGTTTAAGCTAGGATTAAAGAGGAGGGAGAATTAGAATATAAAGGGCAGACAGGTCAAACAGACATTAATGGACGGTAGAATGGGGGATGATTGCGGGAGGGCTATGGCAGGTGATAAAGAGATTCCAATGTTGCAAACAACCATTGGCAATTACAATACCTATTATACTACAAAAAAATATATACAAAATGCAAGTGCCAAAAGCAACAATCGATTAACATGTTTGTTCACCAATACCAGAATTCTGCCAAGCAAAATAAGATAGTTAGTGGCTTTGGTGCATGAAGAGAACTATTATTTACTTGTTGTTGCTAAACCTTGGCTTCATCCTGCAAATGATTGAACAAGGTAATATGAAAAGCTTTCTGTTTCTATGTATGTGAAAAGAGATCTTAAAGTGAGTGTGAAATAGGACCTTGTTGATGGAGAGTTTGATGGTGCTGAAGCATTATGGATAAACCTGAATATAGATGTGCAAACTTTAAAGTTAATTATCGGAGTTTGGTATAGGCCACCCGGTGTTAATGAGGAGGTGGAGACTCAGCTCCTTGCGCAGATAGAAAGGACTGCAAGGGCTGAGACGGTTATAAATAACTTATCTGAACTTGATTGTATGGTACATTGTATAAAAATCCCAACATCTGGGTAGCAGTGGTCATAACATGATTTAATTTGATGTAAGCTTTAAACAACAAGCACATATAAAAGAGCAAATTTTATTTGAAGGTTACAGAACAGAAATGTTTCAAATTGACTGCATACAAAAAACTGCAATGTTTATTATCATGGGCAACACATGATAAAAGCTAAAAATAAAATCTATGTCCCTCACACTTAAAGTTAAAAAAGTTACAAAGAAAAAGAAAGGGGCATTTAGGAAATATAAAAACAAATGGACACTATCATCATTTGAAAGTTATAAAAATATAACAATATAATACCAATGTAGCAATATAACAAAAAAATATTCAAAGCTGCATAAATTCAAAATGAACGTTAGGTTGTGAAAGAGAGTAGGACAAACGTCAAAGAATTTTTCAAATATATTATATTAAAAAGATCCGGTCTGAACATGTGGGCCCTTTAAAGGATAATTTATAGTGGGAGACTAGGGACATAGGGACAAAGAGAAGAAAAATGTGTTGCTTTTTTCAACTCTGTGTATACAAAGAATATGATAAAAAGAAATGTTGGATCTAAAGACCACTCTTGAAATTGCCCCAGTGGCTCAGAATTGATACAGTCCAGAATTTAGATAAAATACATTAAAATTAAGCACCTGCAACACATGGTTACACCAACATATCCTCAAAGAGTAAAGCTCTTTATTTCAAAGCCATTGTTTCTAATTTTTAGAGACTCTAATAACTGTCTTAGTGCCACCAGATTGACACAAGCCCAATGTATTGTCTATTTTTAAAAAGGGAACAAAGTTTTTAGCAAGTACCTACAGACTGGTTAGTTTATTTCCTATAGTCTGTGGGATACTTGAGAGTTTATTAGAAGACCACATAGAGGTTTTTTTGCTGGAAAACAATATTTTAAGCAAAAGACTTCATGGATTCAAAAAAGACCTAAGTTATGAAACAAATCTGCTTTCTTTGTATGGGGAAGTACACAAAAACTTAGACAAAGGAGTGGCTGTGGATATAGTTTACAGTACTTGGACTTTGGAAAAGTGTTTGATACAGCTCTCTACACAGGAAAATGTCTAAGTTAGTTTTAGAAATTTAAGTGTGTAAATGGATAGCAAACTGGCTGTTAATAAAAATGTAAATGATTCATACCCTAATTAGTCTCAGGCAGGCATCACTAAATGGCAGACCGTGGTCCGCATCTGGACCGAGTCAATGTCCTATTCTAACCACCACAGTACCGCTATTTAGGAACCATTCTGCCCAGAGCTGCCACTGTCGCTGCTGTCATTCTCATTTTCAAAGTGCTGATAGCGGTAGGCAGGACAGCCCTGGTTGGTGGGTGGGGTCTGCCCGAGTTAACAAGCAGGTGGTTGGTTGCTAGGATGCAGAGTGGTCCTAGTAGCCAATCAACAGCTTCCAGCGCCCAATCTGTGGCCAAACCTGCTGTGCTGGGCTTAGGACAATTAAGGGGGATCTTATGACATTAATGGGGGCTCAGGACAGTTAAGGGGGATCTCATGACATTAATGGAGAGGACTGAGGACAGTAATAGAGGGGCTCAGGGTAGTAATAGGGGACACAGCACAGTAATGGCGGGGCTTAGGACATTAATGGGGGCAGAGGACAGTAATGGGGGCTGAGGGCAGTAATGGGGGGCTGAGGGCAGTAATGGGGGCTGAGGACAGTAATGAAAGGGATCAGGACAGTATTGAGGGGCTGATGACATTATTAGGGTCACTGAAGACAGTAATGGGGGGGGCTCAGGACAGTAATAGGGGGCTTCAGGATAGTAATGGGAATGATGAAGACATGAATA